>NC_137025.1:40737180-41402180 GCF_032717465.1 Coenobita brevimanus | reverse complement strand
TTCTCTCTCTCTCTCTCTCTCTCTCTCAACCTTATATATCTTTCATCTCTCTCACTCAGATGATATCCTAGTGACTTCCGTCACCTTCATCTCTCCAATTTATGAGTCTCTCCTTCCGTCCCATCCCGTTTACCACACACACACACACACACACACACACACACACACACACACACACACAATGGCTACTCCTTCATACTCTCTCTCTCTCTCTCTTTGTATCAGAATTACGCAAACTTTCCACCGTATTCAGTTTCTTCCCTTAATTGCCGCTACAGCCAATTACGCTACCCACCACAGAGCCTGCGGTGTTGAATTGCTAGTTTATAGAAGCACAGAGTTTTTATTTTTATATCGATGTTTTCTCTCCAAATCAAACTTTTTACAGCAACCCCCTCAGCACGAAAACATCCTTATATCATTCTCGTTTCCGTAATCAGTTTTTACTTACAGATATTTCACAGCGAAGGGCGTCTATCTATCTATCTATCTATTGCCAGACGCCTCAATCCCGTACGGGGTGGCCACAAACAAATCGCCTCCATATCGCCCTGTCCCCTGCTATTTCACTGCCTTGCTCCCAACTCACATCCCCCTCTCACATATACCTCTCCACCCCATCCCTCCATCTCATCCTCGGCCTCCCCCTCCCTCCCCCCCTCCACCTCACTCACATACACTCTCCTCATCAGTCTCTCACCCTTTATCCTCTCCACATGGCCAAACCACCTCAGTGTTTTCCTCCTAAGGGCGTTAATAAAAAAAAAAAAAAATAGTGTCCACTGGCCTACAGTACACTCAATCGTACCAAGAAATCGTATGGAATTTGTCATCGCTAGACGTGTGTGTTCAGCCCGTGGAAGGCCAATAAAAATTACGCTTTTTTAAATTTCAATTCTCTTGATATCTCTAAATGATTATATTCCAGTCATAACAAACTTTGAAGGAGAGAGATTAGATACAGCCCTCATCTACGAGTTGATTCAGTCTGTGGATGACCAATAGCAGTGAAGGGGTTAACCTCTTTCGAGAATTCATGCTTCCTTTTGATGTATTCCAAATAATTATACTTTTTTTTTTTTTTGTTAGGGACAATGAATGAAGAAAAAAACAAAGGAATTAATAATAATAATAATAATAATAATAATAAACAAGTCCATGTGCCTACACAAACCCTCTGAACTGGAGGGATAGCCTTCATTTACTCCCTAACCACAACAGATCTCCCTTTAAAGAAAATCGTCTGGAGGTGGGAAAGACTACAGCAAACACCAGATACAAGGGATTGGGGGTTAGTTCTCATCTTTCCCTGCTAACCTTAGCCTAAGTGCGTACAACAAGACCAAAGCAAAGGATTCATGATAATTATTGACTCCTGCGGCCACCCGGTTCTCGCAAAAAATTGGATGAGATGGAGGGATGGAGGACAGAGGTATATGAGAGAGGGGGGCGTAAGTTGGGGGGAGGGCAGCGAAATGGCAGGGGACACGGTGGCATGGAGGCGATTTGTTTGTGGCCACCCCTTACGGGATTACGGCGTATGGCTATAAATGGATGGATAGAAAAATTGGTTTGTCTATGACCCTTTACAAATACCCTCCCAGAATATTACTCAAAGGTCTATTTCTCCTGTGGTTGTTTTCTCTTTAGCCCGCTCGCACGAACAACGAAATTTTTCACCTCTGTGTTTTACGTTATGACTTTTTACGAACACTTCCCTCCCCCCCCCAAAAAAAAAAAATGCTCTTAGGCCATTTCTCTCATGCTCATAATCTCATTTGGCCGCGTGCACCGTCGTTAAAATTTTCGCTCCTGTTTTGCATTATGACTTTTTACGAATACTGCCCCTCCCCCCCAAAAAAAAAAAGCTCTTAGGCCATATCTCTCGTGCTCATATTCGTATTTGGCGGCGTGCACCGTCATTAAATTTTTTACTCCTGTTTTGCGTTATAACTTTTTACGAATACTTCCCCAGAATACAGCTCACAGGTCTGTTCCTCTCATGGTATTTTTACGAATATTGTTCACAGGTCTGTTCCTCTAACGATCTGATTCTCAATAGGGTATTTACACATCCGATGCTTTACCAATATTGTTTTCCCTTCCCTCTTTTCTCCCCATCCATTACCTTCGACTGCGATGGTGGTGGGCATTATCAGCTTTAAACCCCTCCAGTGCTATGCTTTTTTTTTTTTTTTTTTTTTATGCGAGGAAGAAGGAACCAAAGGCCATGAGCCCGCAGTAACAGTTCCCTCCAAGAGAAAAACAAAATACAATAGAGAGCCAAATTCAAGATCCGATCATTTTGAGATGCCTGGACACACTGCGTTTGAAAGACTGGAGATCATAGGCAGGAGGAAATACAGACAGAGGGAGACAGTTCCAGAGCTGACCTGTTGCATGAATGAAAGACTGGGAGTAACGGTTAACTCTTGCATTAGAGAGTTGGACAGAAAAGGGATGAGAGTTTGCTGCCAGACGGGTGCTACGCGCCCGTCGTAGAGGTGGAGGAATGCAAGCAGACAGTTCAGAGGAGCAGTGACCATTAAAGTAGCGATAGAAAAGAGATAAAGATGCAACAGTGCGGCGAAGAGACAGAGGTTGAAGGGAGTCAGTAAGAGGAGGAGAGTTAATGAGACGAAAAGCCTTTGACTCCACCCTATTGAGAAGAGCTGTATGTGGGGAGCCTCCCCACACATGAGAGTTGTACTCCACACAGGGCGGATAAAACCCCTGTATAGAGTCAACAATTGTGCAGGGGTAAAGAAAGAGCTGAGTCGGCTTAGCACACCCAATCTCTTGGAAGCAGATTTTACAAGAGATGCAATATGATCTTTCCAAGATAAGTCCCGAGTAAATGAAACCCCAAGCATGTTCAAGGATGATGCAGGATTAATCTGAATATTATTAAACATTAGTGGGTATACCTGTGGAAGATTTTGTCGGGTTGATAGGTGTAAGAACTGAGTCTTAGAAGCATTAAAGACAACCATATTATTTTTACCCCAGTCAGAGATATGAGCCAAGTCAGACATTAGGTGTGCCATAGCCTCATCCCTTGTTTCTTGAAGTAACTGTTGAGATGGGCGTTGCGGGAACCGAATGGAAAGGTGAAGGGTGGAGTCATCAGCGTATGAGTGGATAGAGTTAGATGTGTACAGCTCAGAAGATCATTGATGAATAAAAGGAAGAGAGTTGGTGATAGGACAGAGCCCTGAGGAACACCACTGTTGATAGATCTAGGAGAAGAATGATGGCCGTCTACGACAGCAGCTATAGAACGACCAGAAAGGAAGCTAGCGATGAAGGTACAGATAGAAGGATAGAAACCGTAGGAGGGCAGTTTGGAAATTAAAGATTTATGCCAGACTCGATCGAAAGCCTTTGAGATGTCAAGTGCAATGGGCAAAGCTTTAGCCGAAGTCCCGAAAGGAGGATGACCAGGAGTCTGAAAGGTAGGTGAGAAGATCGCCAGTGGAGGCTCCCTGACGGAACCCATACTGACGATCGGAAAGAAGGTTGTGATAGGAAAGATGCCTTAAAATTTTTTTATGAAGAATTGACTCGAAAACTTTGAAATACAGGACGTTAAAGCAATTGGACGATAGTTGGAGGGTTGGGAGTGGTCACCCTTCTTTGGGACTGGCTGAATGAGAGCAAACTTCCAGCAAGAAGGAAAGGTACAAGTTGACAGACAAAGGCGAAATAGTTTGCCTAGGCAGGGTGTAAGCACAGAAGCACAGTTTTTGAGAACAACAGGAGGGACCCCATCAGGCCCATATGCCTTGTTAGTACTGAGGCCAGTAATGGCAGAAAATACATCAACTGAAGAAATTTTAATGTCAGCCATGAGGAAGTCAGAGGGGGAAGTGATGGAGGAACAGCACCGGAATCGTCTAAGGTGGAATTGGAGGAGAAAGTCTGTGCGAAGAGATCTGCTTTATCAGTAGAAGAAATAGCTACAGAACCATCAGAGTAGAAAAGAGGAGGGAAGGATGATGAGGTAAAGTTGTTAGAAAGATTTTTGGCAAGGTGCCAGAAGGAGCGGGAAGAATTCGAGTTGGAGAGTTGAGAGCATTTAGTATGGATGAAATTATTTTTAGTAGAGCGAAGAACAGACTTAGCACGATTCCGGGCAGAAACGTAAAGATTATGTGATTCAGGGGTGGGTTGGCTCGGTACCTTTTTTGTAGGCCTTCTCCTTGTTGCGGACAGCATTAGAACAAGCGTGATTAAACCAAGGCTTTCTTGCGTTAGTCAAAGGATATGAGAAAGGAATGTATGCTTCCATGCCCGAGAGAATAACCTCCGTAATGCGCAAGGCACACTCAGATGGCTCACGGCCATGGAAGCAATAATCATTCCAGGGAAAATCAAAGAAGTACTGCCTGAGGGCCTCCCAGTCCGCAGCTCCAAAATGCCAGAGACGACGTTTCCTGGAGGGTCCGCAGGCCGTACTGGAGCGATAGGGACAGGTTAAGGTAATAAGGTTGTGATCGGAGGAGCCCAACGGAGAGAAAAGATTAACAGAGTAAGCTGAAGGATTAGTTGTGAGGAAGAGGTCAAGTATGTTGGAGCTCTCTCCAAGGCGGTCAGGGATACGGGTAGGGTGCTGTACAAGCTGCTCTAGGTCATTAAGGATAGAAAAGATGTAGGCTTGTTCACCAGGTGGATCCGTGAAAGGAGAGGAGAGCCAAAGGTGGTGGTGAACATTGAAATCTCCAAGAATGGAGATTTCAGAGAAAGGAGAAATGGACAGAATGTGTTCCATCGTAGAAGTAAGATAGTCGAAGAATTTTTGATAGTCAGTAGAATTAGGGGATAAGTAAACAGCACAGATATATTTAGTCAGAGAATGACAGGAAAGCCGAAGCCAGAGAGTGGAGAATTCAGAAGAATCAAGTTCAGGAACACGAGAGCAAGATAAGTCGTTGCGTATGTATACACAACAGCCACCTTTGGCTTTGAAATGAGTATAGAGAAAGTAGGAGGATACAGAAAAGGGTTTGCTGTCAGTTGCCTCAGACAGCTGAGTTTCCGTTAGAAAAAGAAGGTGAGGTTTAGAGGAGGAGAGGTGGTGCTCAACAGAGCGAAAGTTAGATGAAAGGCCGCGAATGTTGCAGAAATGAAGAAGAAGAGAGTCAGACAGTGGTTCCAGGCACCTCGAGTCGTCACCGGGAGAGGGGCAGATGGCGGGGGCATTTATGGTCCCCCCCCCTGGGGACTCCGAGGCTAGGTGAATTGACGCCATTTTGGTGAATTTTGAATAGGAAGTGTAGTGTGTACTGTGCATGTAGTTTGGTGAAGATAGATAGAGAAATTTGTACTGGAGAGCATGCTGGCCTACTCTCTGTGTAACTGAGACACTGAAAAAGTTCAGCAAAGGGGGATGGTCAGGAACTAGTCCTGAGGGCTGATGAAACGGGAGCTCCAGCACTCCCTGTCATCAGCTTTCCATCCACCTCGGGAGTACTGCCCTGCTCGACTGGTGCTACAGTCTACTCCACTTACCAGACGATTTTATTACCAGACGATTTTATTCAGCTTAGGGGAGTGTTTATTTTTTCCCCTAACTGTGCGTGTTAGATAAAGCCTTCATTAACGTCTTTACAGCAGTTCAAGTCTTACTGTTACAGATCTTTTATGAATGGAGGACTTCCGTAATCTGGGGTATGAATTATATTCTTAATTTGTTTTTTCCTTCTTCTGTTCATCTTCTGTAATGTATACCGTATATCTACAAAAGGGAGACCAAAATCATCTGGCGGTATAGATAATAATATAATGCAACATCGGACATGATGCTTGGTTAGCTACTACGTTGGGGATTCTTGTCGTTAAAGTGCAATCACCTATGGTAGGCCTATGCTCCTTTCACTTATACACCTACTTGGCCTAACAATGCTGCCATCTCTGCATCTTATATGTTGGGATGTAAGATTAGCACTAGAATATGGCACTAGTTACGAAGAAGTTATAAGGAGTGAGTGTAGAGCCGCCGCACTGTCTTTTTCTGCCACTGAAATGTGTGAAATAATTCGCAAAAGAACGAAAATTTGGGCCAAGTTACGGAAACGAACCATAGCCACTCCTAATGCAGGCACAGACCTACTGGTGTACACAGACGCTGCACAAAATTAATCAACCGGACTATCCTTTCTATCCTTCCACTATCCTTTGCTTTTTATCCTTCCTCTCCTATCCATAACCCTTCATTTTCATCCACCCTATTCTTTCCTTCTGTTCTTCCACTATCCTTTGCTTTTTATCCTTCCTCTCCTATCCTTAACTCTTTATTCCTATCCTTCCGCTAACCCCTCCTTTTATCTTCCCACTCCTACCCCAGTCCTTCCTTCCTATTCTTTCCTATTCCTTATCGATCCTCTTCTGTTCTTTTCATCCTCCCTCTTGAATTCCTACACCTCCCCCTCCTATCCCAACCCCTTCCTTCCTATCCTCCTTCTGGTATCCTTAACCCTTCCGTCCTATCTTTCCTGTACCAACCCCTCCCCTTCTGACTTCCTATCCTCCTTCTCCTACCCTTAACCCTTCCCTCCTATCCTCTCTCTCCTGTCCCAACCCCTTCCTTTCTACCTTCCCTTTTTTATCCCTTAACCTTTCCTATCCTATCCTTAACACTTCCTATCTATCTTCCTCTCTCTCTCTCTCTCTCTGCCACTGTATGCCCTACCCTGCCTCCTCCCACCCCTGGCATGCATGATATAGGCACAAAGCAACAGTTGCGTGCCTGGCAAACTGGACGCTGGGGTGTGTGACCTCTCCTCTACTAAATCCACACCACCTCCACCACCACCACAACGAGGCTTTATATAACCTCACCTCTAAATCCACACCACCACCACCACCACCACCACCACCACGAGGCTTTATATAACCTCACCTCTAAATCCACACCACCACCACCACCACCACCACTATGAGGCCTTATATAACCTCATCTCTAAATCCACACCACCACCACCACCACCACCACCACCACGAGGCTTTATATAACCTCACCTCTAAATCCACACCACCACCACCACCACCACCACCACCACCACCACTACGAGGCTTTATATAACCTCACCTCTAAATCCACACCACCACCACCAGGCAATCCCCATCACCATCACCACCATCATCATCATCATCACCATAACGCTAAATATAACCACACCTCTAAATCCACATCGTCACCACCACCACCATCACGCTATATAAAACCTCACACTTTCTCCACGCGTTTTTGGATTGAAAGCAGGTCGGGTCTGCTAATCTCACACGGCAATCTACCCCTAATCTGATCAGTCTGCAACCCTTTGGACTGATAACATTCCCACCTGGATAAACAGTCTAGTGTCAGTCATAATACCTGCCATTAACGAGTCCATGGCATACACAGTCACTCCTTCACTACGGCCTGGATACAAGTGAGGCGGTAGGACAGAAACTAGCCAGGGTTCTGGTAACAAAGAAACAAAACCCATCGTAGGGTTCTGACGGGGTTCACTGAAGAGGTTTGGATACACAACCTCTTTACTGAGGCGTGTTTCATACAGCTACTCTGAACACACTAGGATACAGGTGCAATTAAAACGATTACGGGCACTCACAGATCGCATACCTCCTCCAACGCCTACCGACGACTCAGATCACACACAAAATTCAATCAACTCGTCCTTGGCCCATGCCCCACCACATATCCACAAAATTTCACTAAAATCCTCCAATAACTTTCTGCGACATCTTGTGAACCAACAGCCAAACATGGGTGAAAACCCACCTGTACCGGCAACCTCCTCCAACATTCGACGGCAGAAGTATATACCGGTGATATATATATATATATATATATATATATATATATATATATATATATATATATATATAATCGTACACAATGTTCACGTTGCTTTCACTTTTTTAAAACGCCCCAGTCGTACCTTCTATACTCTTCTTAAAAAAAAAAATCCTTTTATGAGCTAGCCAAGTAGCATATGCTGGGTATACGGTCACTCGATGCACTTCCAGCGCACGCACGCACACACACACACACACACACACACACACACACACACACACACACACACACACACACACACACACGTCCTTCAAAACATTAGCTCGTTACACTTAGGTCTACCATTTTTCTTCCTAAATAAACACACCCTCTCTCTGTCACCTATCCTTTAAAACATGCTCTTCCGCTCTGGTTTACCGTTTTTCTTTCCAGGCTCTCTCTCTCTCTCCCTCTCTCACCTAACCTTGAAGCTCAAAGTCCGACTGATGTAAAGGCCAGACTGACCTTGCCTGTACCACCTATTAAGACGATACAGGAGGGGTCAGTAAACAAATCCTGCTGGTCTGGGGTCAGACCTTCCATTAACCTCCCACTATCTGCGTAGTCCTGCCAGGCTCACCACCATCTCTGCTTGTATTTATTTTGCTAAGCACCCGTACGGAGGTGGGAGGCGGCGTGGTGGGCCAAGAAGGTGGACGGACGTGGTAAATGAGTGTGTGAGAAACGAGGTATGGAAGCTGACCAGACCAGGCAAACATGAAAGGGACCGAGCTCCTTGGGTGAAATTTGTACAGTACGGAGGAATGAATGACTTAGGTTTGCCATTCCCTTGTGTTATTTAAGAGTGGCCGGACTGATTCTGTCGGACAGGTAATTCTGAAGCTACCTGTAGACAAGTGTACCTACAGTATCGGTATTGGTGAAGCCACGACTCCCATGTTATGAGTGATGAGTGAAGGGGTGTGTGGCCTACTTCATGGGGCATGCTGTTGGGTAGCTCTTCTACTATGGTATTTTCTCCTTTTCCTGACTTTCTGTACCCTGCCTTACTCTACCTGCAGGTGAGAAAAAAGAAAGAAAAGTCGGAGTGATGATGCTGGCGGTAGCAACAATTACCGTTAAGCTTCAAGGCCTATTACACCTACATTTGACACGGTACTGATGTCTTTTTAATATCGATATACTTATACTTATTTAGCATGACAATAATCCTATACAAGAAAACATTGGTCCCTTCACTACGAGGGTGCCATTTGTATTCAATTCTTGTAACCACCAGGCACAATAATATTCAGCTGATGGAAGACCTCTGCTGGCAAAAGGCTTAGTGCGATTGGCTTCTATGGCCTCCACTACCAAATGCTTCGCTACTTTTTACCGCAATCGGATTATAACACCACGAATTAAAAAAAATAACAAGTGCTGGTAATGAAGGAGTCAATCGGCTTATAATATACCGTTGCCTACCATACCACAACCGAACATTAAACAATTCAGTACAGTACGATCTATCTATCCATCTACTGCCAGACGCCATAATCCCGTAAGGGGTGACCACAAACAAATCGCCTCCATGTCGCCCTGTCCCTCGCCATTTCACTGTCCTCCCCCAGTTCACACCTCCCCTCTCATATACCTCTACACTCTATCCCTCCATCTCTTCCTCGGCCTCCTCCTCCCACTCCTCCCTTCCACCTCACCCACATAAACTATTCTTGTTAGTCTATCGCTCTCCATCCTCTCCACATGGTCATACCAACTCAATATATTTCTCGTAACGCTTTCTCTCACAGCCTCATCCACACCACAATCCTCTTCACTTCCACGTTTGCCAGTCTGTCTCTCCATGTACTCCACATAGGTTACTCCTCTCAAATAACTCATTTCCACTGCTCTCACTCTTGACTTGTGTCCTTTGAACAAGGCCTAAGCTTCACTTCCATACATTAAGCTGGCCATACACGCACAGGAGAGACTGTCCGGTGGCTGAAGAGGCCGGCCTCAATGAACAATGCTGTTCCCACACACGATTCAGTCGGCCTCACGTCTCGAGCTCGGTTGCAAGCGAAACGCCGCGGCATGAGGGTGCCTATGGACTCACCGCTGCCCACAGATGACCTGGAGCTGTATGCCATTGGGGCTGTTGCCGCGGCCTATATTGCAAATCATAGAAAGAGGAGGAAAAAAAGGACTAAATGGGGAAAAGACTGGTTGATGAGAAGGAATAAATTGTCCCATCTGACTCCCGGACAACTGACACAAGACTGACGCGTGACGGCCTGCGGTACCCCACACACGCTCAGTTTGCCTGAACCTGACCGGAGTCTGACCACGAAAATCTGTCCGCGACAGATCCCAGGACGACCGTTGAGGCCGCCTGCGCAGGCGCCTGTTCCCAACCCACACATGCCCAGGTTTGCCTGAACGGGCCGGCCTCTTCAGGCCACCGGACGGGCTCGCCTGTGCGTGTATGGCACGCTTTAGAGTTGGTATCACAATACTATCATGCAGCGACTTTACCTCCATGCTCACTTCCCCCTTCCTTATCACTGCTTCAAAGTACCAGCAACCTTTCTTCCCTGTTGTACCCTTTCATGCACTTCATCCTCCAAACTTCCATCTTTACTCAGCACACTACCCAAGTACTTATGTGCACTCAAATTTTTCATTTCCTCATCATCCAACCTCACTGTACATTGAGTGACCATTTCTCTTGAAGACCATAACTTTACTCTTCCCTACAATCACCTTTAGATTTAGTTTCTTACGAAAACTCTCCCAAACTCATTCACCAAGTCGTGCAGTTCCCCTTTGTCTTTATTTAACAATACAATATCATCTGCAAACAACAATACTGGAAGTTTCCAAATGCTGCCCTCTCTCATTAGGGCTGCTTCAACATCCGCTGCCTTACTTTGTATCACTCTTATAACTCCATCCATGTACGGACTGGACAACCATGAAGACATGACGCATCCCTGTTTCAACCCAACATTCAGATAGAAAGATTCACTCAGTTCACCACCCACACGCACTGCAGCCTTAGCACCATCATGCATACTCTTCACGGCATTCATCAACTTCCCTTATACTCCGTATGTTCTTAATACTTTCCACATTCCTTGTCTCTCCATTCTGTCATATGCTTTCTCCAAATCCACGAAGGCTGCATACAACTTATTTCCCTTCTCTAGAAGCTTTTCCACTAAAGTACTAAGGATGAATACACTACAGTATCTGATCTACATAACATCTTCCCTTCCTAAAGCCTCCTTGTTCTTCTCCAACTATATAATATACAGTTCCTCTGTTATTTCCCTAACTCTGTCAATAAGTATCCTACCATAAGCTGTATTTTTCCTATTTAACTAAGACAAATGCCCCTATGATTATCACACGCTTCTTTTCCCCCCTTTTCCTTGCACAGGGGAATTATTATAATGATGTCTTTATTTAATTCTGGGTAACATCAGATGTATTTATTCAGTTTCCCTGGCTGGAGTGGTTATCCTCTTCAATCTCTGTTTACTCACTCTTCACTATACAGTAACACCTCGATATAACGGACTTCAATACACCAGAATTCACTTTCATCGGACTCGACGAGCCAACAGTATTTTTTTTTTTTTTTATAACAGAACGGAGGAAGGAAAAACAAATGAATAAAAAAAAAATAATCCAAACACCAGATTACTGGTGTCCTCTGTTCATAAAATTTCTATAACAGTTAGACTTAAACAGCTGCGGGTTGAAATTTGGAGGGAAATAACTCTGGAGAAGCGAGTTCCAGAGAGATGCAGTTCGGGGAATGAAAGAATTCTGATAGGCAATATGGCTGAGTGACATTCCAGTCATGAGCGCTACCAGATGCCCGAGTAGCATGAGGGAAGAGTTGGAAAGGTGGCACCATGGACGCAACTTCGTCTGAGCATTTGTCAAAAAAATATCTGTAAAATAATGCAAGGGAGGCAACATTCCATCTTACTTGCAGGGGAGGTAGTTTATTTGTAATGACAGGGTTGTTAATAATTCTAACAGCTTTGCTTTGAATTTTATCTAGTTGTTTTAATGCAACCTCTCCACATCCATTCCACAAGGGTGAGCAATATTCAAGCTGAGAGCGCACATGACTCTTATAAATTATGGCCAACTGCTCATCAGCAAAGAAGTTACGGACTCTATACAATAATCAAAGTTTGTTTGAGGCAGTTTTAGCAAGTGATCTAGCATGAGAGGTCCAGCTGAGGGCACTGTTAAATGAGACGCCAAGAATTTCAATACTTTTGGAGATGGGAATATTAGTGGCACTGAAGGTAATGTACGAATCTGGCAATATCTGTCTATTAGTAAATTGTATATATATATCAAATTCTCATGTAACAGGAAAAGTCCGATGAAGCCAGAAGCAGTCCTAACTGCCTGACCTCAGTCTGGAGCGGCCATAGCACCACTCCTATTTTTCTAGAAGAGTCCACTAAATACGACTTCAGTCCAGACCAGTGACGGATGGACTTACTCCTTTTTTAACTGAGAAATACACAGTATCAGAATACAGTATTGTCCGCGTGGTTTGTATGTTCATGTGTCGGTTGGTGGCAGGCTGGAGGCGTCATTATTGTTCCCCAGCGTTCTGCCTCAGTATGATCCACGCTGCTCTAATGTTCAGTGCATTACCTAAGCGCTCTTAGCATCTCGCATTTTTTTCCCATTGCTAATTATTTGAAATGGCTTCTCCTGCCCCATCCAAGTCTTCTGCTGCCTCTGCTAAAGCCAAGAGGAAGTCCTTGTCCCCTAAGAAGCTGATGATTCTGGAGAAACACTAGAAGGGGACGAACAGTCAGACCCAAATGAAAAAGTACATGAAAAAATCGACACTTTACGATCATGTCCATGCCAAGGACAAGCTGAAAGCCATGGCTACGAAGACTGAGATCAGAGGGAGTAAGGCCAAGGTGTTTAGGGTGGGGAGGCAGCTTTATAAGGGACTCGACGATGCAGTGTTCACATGGTACAAGCAACAATGTGCTAAGGGTGTGCCAGTGTGCGGCACGGACATTCAAAATGCCGCTGAATGCCTCGCTAGACACCTTGACTATAACGATTTTAAGGTAAGTTCTGGTAGGCTGTTCCAGTTCCACACCAGGCATGACATCGTGAACAAGGCCATACCTGGGGAGCTCCTGAGTGCTGACCATGAAGCTGTGGAGCCATTCGTAAGAAACTATGGAAGATCATCAACAAAAACAGGTTGCACCTCTTCCAGATTTACAATGCTGACGAGACTGCTTGAAAACACATACATAAAGAGGAAACTGCTACAGTTATGTTACATAAGGACTCAGAAGAAAATTAAGAAAGAGAAACATATGCATCAGAGAGATCAGATCTTTAGTGGAAACGTTTCTAGAGAGGGGAAAGAAGTTGTATGTGGCCTTCATGGATTTGGAGAATGCATATGACAGGGTGGATGGACAAGGACTGTGTAAAGTATTAAGAATACTCGAATATGGAGTAAATGGGAAGTTGCTGAATGCCATGAAAGGTATGTATGAGGATGCTAAGGCTGCAGTGCGTGTGGACAGTGAACTGAGTGAATTTTTCAGTCTGAAGGTTGAACTGAAACAGGGATGTGTCATGTCTCCATGGTTGTTAAATCTGTATATGGATGGGGATATAAAAAGAGATACATGGTAGGGCAGTGGATGTTGGAGAAGCCCTAATGAGAGAAGGCAGCAGGTGGAAACTCCCTGTATTGTTGTTTGCAAATAATACTGTGTTTACAAATTGTTCTTAGACTCAGATTAATGTGTTTTAGCCACAGGTGGGGTGAACACTGTCATTTTGTGGCACAGTTTTCTAAGCCTGCTTTTTTCCAGACATACATTTGATGATTTTCATATATTATTTGTTGGTTTTAGTGAGTTATTTACAGGTGTTAGTCTTAGCTTAGCTTCTTTTACAGCTGTCAGGCCATTAAGATTGGCTTTGAACTTGTTTTTGGACTCATATGAGTAAGTTTTGGACTTGGTTGGGGGTGAAACCCAAGGCTGAAAAAAGCATCCCATTATTTACATGTTAAATCTACCCCAATATACAATACTCTGCCTAACGATGGGTTTTTACCTAACCAATTCCATCTTTAATTTGGGGTATACCAGTACAGCATATACCAGTATACATTTCTGTATACATATAAAACAGGGCTGCATCTGACCTCACTGACTGACATACAGTACTAAGTTAATGACATCTCTCCCTCTATCATGCTACCTCTTTCCTTTTCTGGACCCTGCCTAACCCTATCCTTTGGTGGAAAAGATGATGATGTTTTCAGTTTCATCGTCATTTTGTACTGCTTATAAAGTCTCCAACATGCCTGTATGCATCGGCCTTTGTCACCTAATGGTGGCTCTCCACACTGCTTGATCTCCGGCAGCCTCCCTATTCAGTCGATTATCACAGAGGTCACAGTCTATCGCCTCGTCCCAGGTCTTTTTTGGTCTGCCTATCACAACCCTATCCCTGACATATTATTACTGAATTTTATTAAAGGCGGTAGGTGGCAGCAACCATTATCCACTCACTTGATGTAGTGCTGCCTACTTCTTCTTTGTCTGCCCTCCTCTCTTCCTATGTCTCCCATCTTTCCTGTAACTTTTATTACTGGTACGATACTCTTCTTTACTTTTCAGGTGGCTTTACATTGACTGACAAGCTAAATGGTTTCCTGTAAGCCAGGAAACCATTTACAACGCTTGGTGGTAACCGTACAACCAACCCACAGATGTTCCTTACGTGCCAACAGGTGGCTTGGTGGAGAATTAGTGCCCCTCCTCGTAAAACAACTCAAAGACAAAAGGTCACCTCTTACATGATTATGGTGTCTAGTGTAGACAGATACATACTGGTACATATTGCCAAAGATACTAGTAGACTCATGATGATGATGATAATGATGACAATTATGATGATGATGATAATATTTATTATTATCCATCCATCCATCAGCCAATCCTATGTTGCTCCATGAGGAGCGTAGAAGCCCAGGGCTAGGCATGTTGGTCCTGACATTTAAGATGAGAGTGACCAGCCTCACTCATCCCTAAGTGGTATTATATGAGCAATAAACCCCAACCACCTCTTGGATATAAACCTGCACTGGCTCAATCCGATTGGAGTACCATAATTACCCATAAAACCACCAGGTGCCAAAAAACCACCAGGCACCATTATTATTATTATGGTATTATGATTATTTTTTATAACATCAAAATTAACACAAACACACCCACACATGGTTATGTAGCAGCAGTAACAGTTGTTGTAACTCCAGGTTCATTTGGATGTGAACCCAGTAGATTGCAGGCTGAAACTGCCCCCTTCCTGCAGTTCACCATCACCTTTTCAGGGGATAGGAATAGAGCTGAAGGCCACATGCATAACCGCTGCAGAGCCATCCAGCTATGTCAGCACCACTGTACGAAGGTGTCTCTCTCCAGCACCCCTACTTACAGAAAACCCTCTATATATCACACCTCATTAAATTGAACTTCAGCTAGATCAACCACCACGATCCTACCAAACAACTTTGTTATACTATATGATAAACCCTCGATATACCGAACTCTCTTCTAATGAATTTCAGTTTTAATGACCTCCTTGAGATGACCGAATGTTACGGTACGTTCATTTGACAAATTTAGTTTGGTACCATAAACGAATGGACGCTTGAGAAATGCCAACCAGTGTGGTGTCCCTCCACACATCCCTGCACTCCTCCGCATCCCCCAGAACGTTGCATTAGTCTCAGGGTGACCAGCATCGTGAGAGAAGCCATAAATAAAACATTTATTGAGAAAAAGAGCCATTTAGACCTAGCTGTATATGTTACTGTGTATGACTGTCTGGCCAAACAATGCTCTATATTTAGTGATATTTGATCAGAAAGGCCAAGACGCCTTGGAAATTACCGAACAGCATGGTATTCAGCTTTAATGTAAAAGATTTGGTACCAATTAGTTTGTTGTATTTAGCATACACTGTATATCAAACCAAGGATCAACACAGCGAGGAGGCATGGTCTCCAAACAAATGACAGGTACAGTACCAGTAAATAAAGAATAATTTTTTTGTTCTTTCTGTTACTGTATGTCATTTACAGTATTACTGACTGAAAACAGCTATAGAATACCGGTATTTAACTATATATATAAACAGAGGCAATCTGTTTGTGGCCACCCCTTACGGGATTAGCCTAAGGCATCTGGCAACAGATACATGGACAGATCAATACAGTACCGTATAAAGGTAGACAGTATTAACCCACAAAAAAATTAAAACTATGAACATGCATACTGGTAAATTCTGATAGGTATCCACTGAGCAAGATTTAATGTAGCTATATACCTGGGCTCAATGTGGCTGACACCACTGAAAGAAGGCTGTCAAACTATCATATGCCATATATTGTCAAAATCTTCTTCCAACTGGTTCAATACAAAGAGGGTTCACTAGTGATAATGCATCTAAAAGGGCCCACACAGCCATAATTTACCAATGTGATGCTGGATTGAAACAGGGATGTGTCATGTCCTCGTGGTTGTTCAGTCTGTATATGGATGGGATTATTTAAGAGATACAAGGTAGGGCAGTGGATGTTGGAGTGACCCTAATAAGAGAAAGTAGTGTCTGAAAATTCCCTGTACTGCTGTTTGCAGATGATACTGTATTGTTAAGTGAAGATGAAAGAGAACTGCAAGGCGTGGTGAATGAGTCTGGAAGTGTGTATATGAAATGGAGTCTAAAGGTGAATGTAGGGAAGTGTAAAGTGATGGTCGCTGAGAGAAGTGAAGTCACTGAATGTACGGTACAATGAGGCTGGATGAGGAGGAAAGGGAAAATGTGAATGTGTTTAAGTACTTGGGTAGTGGGATGAGTAAGGATGGAAGTTTAGAAAGTGAAGTGCTTGAAAGGGTACAACAGAGAAGAAGGTTGCTGGTTCATTGAAAGCAGTGATAAGGAACAGGAAAGTGAGCATGAAAGTAAAAAAGTCATGGCATGACAGTATTGTGATACCAACCATATGTATGGAAGTGAAGCTTGGACATTGTTGGAAGGACACAGGCCAAGAGTGACAGCAGTGGAAATGAGTTATTTGAGAGAAGCATGTGGAGTTACATGGACAGGCAGACTGAGAAATGAGGAAGTGAAGAAGCATTGTGTGTGGATGTGGATGTGACAGAAAGCGTTAGGAGAAATACATTGGGGTGGTTTGGCCATGTGGAGAGATGGAGAGCGAGAGACTAACGAGGAGAGTGTATGTGGGTGAGGTGGAGGGGGGGCGAGGAAGGGGGAGGCTGAGGATGAGATGGAGGGATGGAGTGGAGAAGTAGGCTATATAAGAGAGGGGGGTGAGAGCTGGGAGCGGAGCAGTGAAGTGGCACTGGACAGGGTTACATGAAGGCGATTTGTTTGTGGTTACCCCTTATGGGATTGAGGTGTCTGGCTATAGATATATAGATAGAATGCTTAAAATCCCTTCATAGCACTCCAAACATTACTGGACATCAAAATCTACTTGATTAAGTTGTATTTTCGGATTATTTAACAAAAAATAAATATATAAATAAAATTATCGCCCCCAAATACACCTTAAACTAGTGTACTTTGTCAAGATTTATTTATCCACAAATAACCCAAACTGGCAAAGTCAAAAGTACAAAAATGAAGAGGAATGATGGTACATTCAGGGCAATAGTCAGTAGCTATGGTACCCTCTACTGGCTAATCTTCCTAAGCAAGGAAAGAGGCTTGCTGCCACCATCTTTGTTCACAGATAACCAGAACTCAGTATGATGCATCAGATACAAAAGTAAAGGACATGCTGTAAGTGTGATGTAGCCTACAAGGAATAATAGTACAGTACTGTTCTGTAGTTGGGAAATTTATGTCCCCAACTGAGACTATCATTATCACAGTAAGACTACTGCAGATGGATATACAGTAGCTACAATAAATTAATAAAATCCTCCCTAACTGCTATAGCATGTCAATGCAGCAGCCTATTGGGGCAATCACAATTCTGAACTACCAGTAGCTAATGTAGGACTATGAGGGAAAAAAAAAAAATCTAGCACTGAGTTATGGGAGTTTAAATTTGTGAATACTGTACCGGTACTGCTGACCTTTGGTTGTTTTTTAATTAATGAAATGCAGTTGTCTTACATTTACAGTACCTATTCCTTTCATAGCTATGGACACACAGTAGGTATGGTACCATACCAAGTATACCCTACTACCTGTATTTTATCCAAGGTAAACTTAGATGGTTTTCCTGTCATGAGAATCCTAGGTCTACCTGGTACTAGTTGCTACAGTTAACAGGTTTCATAATCCATATATAAATTTCAGTCCCATACCACTGGCATAGCCAGGCTATTTATCTTATATCTACCTGCCATATACTGGCATGGTACTAAGTACACAACACACTGAAATCTCAAGTTACAATTACTGGTTTACTGTATCCATGGAAAGACAATTGGAATTTTAGTGTTCTTGGTAGTTACGGTACTGAAAGGATAGACTAAAAGCACGAGTAGCCTACCTACCCTCCTGCAGTACAGATACCTAATCCACTACCACATATAACTTTCCTAAGGAGTGGATGGAGGGTAGAAATGCTTCTCGTGCAGCAATGATAAAATTGCCAAGGTGATGAACAAAGCTAAGAAATGCTAATTCATAATAGCTATTCCAGAGCACTGGTACACTTTGGGCTTGTATCCATTCATTTCTGATGATTTTCAGAAGTACACAGGGCATTCTGTAAGTCTTGGAAATTATACAGAGCAGGGATTTCATAAACAATCGTTTCATTTATAAAGGCTTCGACAAGCTTGCATGCACCGGCATTGGTCATCTAATGGCAGCTCTCCATGCTGCTCGATCTCTGGCGGCTTCCCTATTCAGTCCCTTATCTTTGAAGTCACACTCTACGGCCTCGTCCCAGGTCTTTTTCAGTCTGCCTCTTGCAACCGTACCCCCAACATTCGAATTTCTCAATCTCTCCAACCAACTCTCATTCCCTATCTTCTCCACATGGGCAAACCACCTCAATACCATCCTGCATTGCTATGGGCAGAGTTTGTCAATAACATAGTATAGTTATAGCTTAGTTTTATGACTATAGCATACCAATCATGGAACACTGGCTATATAGCTATAGTACACTGTACGGTAGCTACAAAAAATTTAAAACATTCTACCCTGTCTTTGTTAGCTGTATCCTGATGCTTAACCTGTACTGAATACCGTACAGCCATTTGCTAGTACAAACAATAATCAATAGTGTAATAACAACAACAATAATAAAAATAACAATAATACAATACAAATATTAATAATAATAATAATACATAATTTTATCAAGACATTCTGTTCTTTAATATACCGGTACCAGTATTAGTATTAAAAATAGCCTATGAAAGAAAAGAAAATATTTTCTATATCATACTTGACTTCCATTTCTAAAAGCATCTTTCGTAAACTGGAAATGGAATTTACTGTTAACATACACACATTCCCTCTAGGACCGTCAGCCTATACAGCAATGAAAAAATAGTAAATATAACAGGTTAGTGTAATGGCTACATCCTTCCCTCTTGCATTAAACTGATAGCTAAGGTATAATTATGTCAGCAAGTACGGTACTATAGTCCATTACACCTATGTCTACAGTGTGGTATTAACCCCTCCATGCTAGTGATGCAGATACACGTCCCAATCTAAAATGCCAGCAACGTGATATACGTCCTGCAACACTGAAGTGTCCACTACCTTTATATAAGTATCCTCAACAATATTCATTCATCATAAATATATATCTGGTACACTGAGCCACTGCCACACCCACAAACACAGTCAGCTGACTGAGGTCAATGACCATGTGAAAGTCAACGCACTTTACCTTAAGATTTCATTGGTTGAGTGACACCAACCTGCCTTGATTCAACCAACTTTCTGGCTCTGGTGAGTACTTTTATTAGTGCCAGGGATCTTATATTGATCTATTAAGTCCATTTACTAAGAAAAAAAAAAAAAAATCCAACTTGGCCGGCATAGAGGGGTACCGATATCAGTTTGTTTTTCTTTTTCTTTTTTTCTGTGCCCAGCGCAGTACGGGTTAACAGATATGCTACCTAGTAACCGGTATTCTAGGCAGCTGGTACTTTACAGTAGCACCATTACTTGATGATTCTACACAGCCTACTGTAGCTACGGTAGCCTATACACAGCACAGTTTTAAGATTTATACTTTAT
The DNA here is from genome assembly GCF_032717465.1 of Coenobita brevimanus. Taxonomy (NCBI): domain Eukaryota; kingdom Metazoa; phylum Arthropoda; class Malacostraca; order Decapoda; family Coenobitidae; genus Coenobita; species Coenobita brevimanus. The sequence continues at coordinate 41,382,055 of NC_137025.1, read as the reverse complement.
CAAAACAACTGGAAGCATCAAGGGCTAAAGTAGCCTACCTCAGAAGCTTATAGTATACCGGTACTGTATTTCCAGTTACAGTATATGGTACAGAGCCAACACCCATTCAATCTGAGAATTTCTAGAATTTTATGGTTACAGGCACTGCAACAGCGCTGTAATGGTTCCTATTTTATTTTGGCTAGCTACTGCCCCCAAATCTTTTACATTTTAGCCTAAGCGATACCCCTTGGCCTGATGGGGTTAGAAAAACTGTTTCTTTGACTACCCAGTACCGTACCATACCGTACTCTACCTCAATGAAAGCACAATCATCACTCGTCTTTCATGGTGCCAGCTGTGTTTTTTCAAAAGTGTGTAATCAATCACATTCTCAATAGGCTATACACTTTAAACAGGTGCTGTATATTCTAATGTGTGGTAATTTAGGACAGCAAAAAGGGGCTTTCAGGCCATTACATTATGGATGTGATAGCCCTTTCCTAAAGGTTACACAACTTCATGGAGATCCACTTCTTGTGGTTGTCTATGTACCATAACATAAAGTAACTGCCAGTCCCATATTACTGTTGGCAAAGTAATGAGACCCAAGGTTATTATACCACAGTCAACAATATTTAAGTTTTGGTGACTGGTCAATACCTCACGCAGCTCTAGCCTACATGATCAAGGAGCCTCCATCCTCCTCTTAACATCTTCACTACAATGACACCTTTCATAATTCTTTCTTACTGGTATTAGCACCAGATAATTACAATCACTTTAGGTGTGAAAATGGTGAGGTTAGATGCACCTTAACTTTAACTCCTTCATTACTGCACAAGAAATCTTCATTAACCCATTCAGTACTGCACACGAAATCATTCTGAAGTTGAAGAATCAATGTAAATGGCAAGAATAAACTGGGAAAATGTCATTAGATTAGGGAAGTTAAGGATTCACTCTGATGCACAGTATATATATACACTGCACCAAACTTTGACCCCAACCACAGGTTTTCAGCATTTTTATCTTCACAGAGAGACCCTCTCTGTCCTGGAAAATATTTCAAGGACCTCATAGGGCCAAGCATCTCCATCTTGGTAGGGTATTAGTAACATCCCTTCCATTCAGTATACAATATTTACTTGATACAACTGTACCATATTGATAATGATGCTGGAGGGGGACGCCTCCGTATGGTGACACCAATACAGCCAGGTTGCTCAACTGCCCTTCAGCTACTTCCCTATCTCCCAAAAGGATGCTGTGAACTGCAGGATATGATCATCTTAAGCCTGCAGTTTATCAGATTCACACTTCAAATAAACCCAGGACCGTCACTGTTACTACAACTGTACCGCTGATACGGTAACATAAATGCTTGCCTGTGTAACTTCACTAGCCTACTTTGTACTGGTACCTAACAGTAATTCAACTAACAATATATACGGTAGAGTATCTAAACACTGAATATCAGAGTTGGCAGGTGGTAGTGACCATCATCCACTCACCTGATGTTGTGGTGCCTACTTCATCCTTCACCTTTACCCTTTTTTTCTGTGTCCGCACTCTGCCCTCCTCTCTTCCTATTACTTCCATCTTTCCTGTCGCTTTTTATTCTTCTTCTTTCCTTTTCAGGTGGCTTTACATTGAGTGGCAAGCCTAATGGTTTCTTGTAAGTCGGGAAACCATTTACAATGCTAGGTGGTAACCATATAACCAAGCCATATGTGTTCCCTACATGTCAAGTGGGTTGGCAGGGGGATAGTGCCCCTCCCCGTAAAACAACTAGGCTACAATTAAAAGACAAATGGCCACCCATTATGGTATTGTGGCATCTGGTTATAGACAGACAGATACAGTATCTAGATAGTTAGCATCACTGTGCTGCATGAGTAAACATACCTACTGCAATCCCAAATTAGCCAAGGTTGAATGTATCACAAATACAGCCTACTGGTATAGCTAGCATGCCAGATATGAATAGAATTTTATTATTCTATCTATCTATCTATTGCCAGAGGCCTCAATCCCGTAATGGGTGACCACAAACAAATCGCCTCCACATCGCCCTGTCCCCTGCCATTTCACTGCCCTGCTCCCAGCTCACACACCCCTCTCTCATATACCTCTCCACTCCATCCCTCCATCTCATCCTCGGCCTCCCCTTCCCTCTCCCCCCCTCCACCTCACTCACATACACTCTCCTAATCAGTCTCTCACCCTCCATCCTCTCCACATGGCCAAACCACCTCAGTGTGTTCCTCCTAACATTTCCTATCACATCCACATCCACACCACAACGCTCCTTTATATCCTAATTTGTCAGCCTGTCTCTCCATGTGACTCCACAGGCTCCTCTTAAATACGGTAACTCATTTCCACTGCTCTCACTCTTGACTTGTGCCCTTCCAACAATGTCCAAGCTTCACTTCCATACATTAGAGTTGGTATCACAATACTGTCATGTAGTAATTTTTCACTTCCATGCTCACTTCCCTGTTTCTTATCACTGCTTTCAAGGAACCAGCAACCTTTCTTCCTTGTTGTACCCTTTCAAGCACTTCACCCCCCAAACTTCCATCGTTACTCATCACACTTCCCAAGTACTTAAATGTACTCACTTTTTCCATTTCCTCACCATCCAACCTCACTGTACATTCACTGACTTCACCATCACTTTACTCTTCCCTACATTCACCTTTAGATTCCGTTTCCTACACACTCTCCCAAACTCATCCACCAAGCCTTGCAGCTCCCCTTCGTCTTCACTCAACAGCTCAGTATCATCTGCAAACAACAGTACAGGGAGTTTCCAAACACTACTCTCTCTCACCAGGGCCACTCCAACATCCACTGCCCTACCTTGTATCTCTTTTATTACCCCCATCCATGTACAGATTGAACAACCATGGAGACATGACACATCTCTGTTTCAGCCCAACCTTCAATGAGGAAAATTCACTCAGTTCACCATCCACATGCACTGCAGCCTTAGCACCATCATACATACTCTTCACAGAATTCAACAACTTCCCATCTACTCCATATATTCTCAATACTTTCAAAAATCCTCGTCTATCCACCCTGTCATATGCTTTCTCTAAATCCATGAAGGCCACATACAACTTCTTTCCCTTCTCTAGAAACTTTTCCACTAAAGATCTGAGAATGAATATCTGATCTACACAACCTCTTCCCTTCCTAAAGCCTCCCTGTTCTTCTCCAACTAATTCCTCTGTTATTTCCCTAACTCTAACAATAAGTATCCTACCATACACTTTTCCTATTACACTAAGAAGACAAATGCCCCTATGATTACTAGGCTACACACTTCTTTTTCCCCTTTTCCTCTGTACAAGGGAATAATTATACCTGACTTCCAATCCTCCGAGACTTTACCTTCCCCAGGCCAATCTGCACATCTTCCACATCCATTCTACCACTACTGGTATCTCTCTCCCATGCTTCAGCATTTCACTACACACTCCATCAATTCCTGGGGCTTTCCCCAATTTGACTTTCTTCATTGGTTCCACAACTTCTATCCTACTGATTTCTTCCTGTCTTCTCACCTCCCTCCTTCTCTCAGCCATTTATACTCGCAATAGGCAACACCTACTTTCGTCATAAGATGATCCATCGGTATACATGCAGAGTAATGAGGAGGATGGATGGTGAACTTGTTGAACGAAAGGCAATGATAGACTACGTGTGTGTGGATGAGCGAATGAGAAGACAAGTGTTGGATGCAAGAGTGTGGAGAGGGTGGGGGAATGGAGTCTTGGACCATCACTTAGTGATGGCCAAGGTAGAGATGCAAAGAAAGTGGTTGAGGAGACGAAGGGGAAGACAGGAGGAAGCAGCTCCTGTGAGAAGAGTGGAGAGATTGCAAGATAGTGAGAAAATGACAGAGTATAAGAGCATAGTGGAAGAAAGATTGGGAAGGTATGAGCTAGAGCAGATGGAAGGGGTGGAAGACATATGTAAGATATTCACGGAAGAGATAGGCGCAGCGTGTGAGGCGGTTTGTGGAGTGAGGAGGAGATGCAAGGGTGTGCAAGGGACAGCATGGTGGAATGATGAGGTGAAACGAGCTGTGGAACAAAAGAAGAAGGCATATAGTGAATGGTTAGCTAGTAGAGGTAGAGGAGAAGATGAGAGAGAGAAGAGAGAGGTATATGTGAGCAGGAGAAGGGAGGTTACGAGACTGGTGAAGAAGAGTAAGAAGAAAGTGGATGAAGAGTTTGGGAGGAATCTAAGTGTGAAATGGAGGGAGAGTAAGAAGCTGTTTTGGCAGGAGGTAAAGAAAGTAAGGCAGTGTGAAAGGGGAAATAGTAGGGGAGTGAAAGACAGGAATAATAGATTGCTGGTGGAGAAGAGAGAGAAATTGAGGAGATGGAAGAAGCACTTTGAGGATTTGTTGAATGTAGAGAGTGAGAGCAATGCGAGTATAAGTGGTTGGGGAATGGCTGGGAGAAGAAGAGATGAGAGGAGGGAGGAAGAGATCACTAGGGCGGAAGTAGTGGAAGCAATGAAGAAGATTAAGTTGGGAAAGGCCCCAGGAATTGATGGAGTGTGTGGTGAAATGCTTAGGTATGGAGGTGAGATTGTTGTGGAGTGGATATGGAAGTTGTGTAGATTGACGTGGGAAGAGGGAAGGGTTCCAGAGGACTGGATATCAGGTATAATTGTTCCTTTATACAAAGGATAATGGGAGAGAGAAGTATGTGGTAACCATAGGGGTATTTGCCTTCTTAGTGTGACTGGTAAAATATATGGTGGAATACTTATTGACAGGGTTAGGCATATGACAGAGGAGCTAGTTGGAGAAGAACAAGGGGGATTTAGGAAGGGAAAAGGGTGTGTAGATCAGATATTTGTTCTAAGATGTTTAGTGGAGAAGTATCTAGAGAAGGGAAGGAAAGTGTATGCTGCCTTCATGGACTTGGAGAAAGCTTATGACAGAATAGATAGGCAAGGTATGTAGAAGGTATTAAGAATATATGGAGTGGAGGGGAAATTGCTGAGTGCCGTGAAGAGTATGTACGAGGGAGCTAATGCTATGGTGCGAGTGGATGGTGAGCTGAGTGAGTTCTTTGATCTCAATGTGGGACTGAAACAGGGTTGTGTGATGTCTCCATGGCTGTTTAATATATACATGGATGGGGTTCTAAAGGAGGTGCAAGGTAGGGCAGTGGATGTGGGGCTGGCCCTATTGAATGAGGGTGAGATTTGGAAGTTTCCGGTGTTATTGTTTGCTGATGATGCAGTGCTGTTGGGTGAAGATGAATGGGAGTTGCGGGGTTTCGTGAATGGGTTTGGGACGGTGTGTAGGAGGAGGAATCAGAAAGTTAATGTAAACAAAAGTAAAGTTATGGTGTTTGAGAGGAATGAAGTCACAGAGTGTACAGTGAGGTTGGATGGTGAGGATATGGAGAATGTGAGTGCATTCAAGTACTTGGGTATTGTGATGAGCAAGGATGGAACTTTGGGGGATGAAGTGCGTGAAAGGGTACAGCAGGGAAGGAAGGTTGTTGGTACACTGAAAGCAGTGATGAGAAAAAGGGAGGTGAGTATGGAAGTTAAGAAGTCACTGCATGATAGTATTGTGATCCCTACCCTGACATATGGAAGCGAGGCATGGACCTTGCAAGAAGGGAACAAGTCAAGAGTGAGAGCAGCGGAAATGAGTTACTTGAGAGGAGCATGTGGAGTGACGTGGAGGGACAGGTTGACGAATGAAGAAGTGAAGGAACGTTGTGGGGTAGATGTGGATGTGGTTGAGAAGATTAGGAGAAATACACTGAGGTGATTTGGACATGTGGAGAGAATGGAGAATGAAAGACTGACTAAGAGGGTGTATGTAGGTGAGGTGGAGGGAGGGAGAGAGAGGGGTAGACCGAGGATGAGGTGGAGGGATGGAGTTGAGAGGTATATGAGGGAGGGGGGGGGTGAGTTGGGGGGGAAGGTAGTCAAGTGGTGGGTGACAGAGCAACTTGGAGGCGTTTTGTCAGCGGCCACCCTTTGTGGGATTAGGGCGTCGGGCTATAGATAGATAGATAGACTTCCATTCTCTATATTCAACAATTCCTTTTATTATTGCTGGTTCAAAATATTTGGCTAATTCCAAGACATTTTGCCCCAGCTACTGGTACCTCACCTATAAATGATCTAATCCTGGCAAGAACAGTAACTGCAGTGTACTTCAAATCCTCAGTTAATTTCAGTTGCATCTATGGTACAGTTTATTGGCAGAGATACCGGTACCTATAATAAGAAATAGGGAAGTGAGAAATGAAATAAAAAAAGTCACTGCATGAAAGTCGGCAATTGTGATACCTGCCGTACCCTAAAGTATGGAAGTGATGCTTTGACCTCCTTGCTGGAGGGACACAAGCTTAGTGTGTGAGCAGTGGAAATGAGTGAAATGAGTTACAGTGTTTGATAGGAGCATGTGAAGTTACCGGTACATGGAGAGACAGACTGACAAATGAGGAAGCGAAGGAGCATTATGGTGTGGATGTGGATGTGATAGAACGCATTAAGAAAAATACACTGAGGTGGTTTGGCCATGTGGAGAGGATGGAGGGGGAGAGACTAACTAGAAGAGTGTACCATACCATATGTATGTGAGGAGGAGGGGGTAGAGGGAGGGGAAGACTGAGGATGAGATGAAGGGATGGAACAGAAAGATATAGGCCTATACTGGTACTATATATATATGAGAGAGGGAATGTAAGTTCAGGGGATGGCAGTGAAATGGCAAGGGACATGATGACATGGAGGTAATTCGTTTGTGGCCACCCCTTACAGGATTAAGGCGTCAGGCTATAAATGGACAGACAGATCAACAGTTTCACCCCCCCTTCACAATTCTTGCCTTGGATGAATCGTTAAACCAACAACATCTGACAGCTACTTCTAATTACTAACATTTAGAGCTTTCAGAGAGTATACATAATAACAACTACTGAATATACACAGTAAAACAATCAAACTTATTAGTGCCTATAAATATTAGCAAGCTACATTCAAAACTGACAGAAATTATTTGAATACACAATGCAGGTTAAATAGACAGGAAATTTAATAAGAAAAGCTAACTGATCACATCCAATAATCATTCTCAGCCACTTTGTGGACTCTCTAGAAGCTCCAAATGGCCCCCTGGTTGACAAATGCTGCTTTAAACCACTAGCTACATCACCAATAAAAAAAATAAAAAAAATAAATTAAATATACTACAGTACTACTACTACTACTACCACTACTGGTACTAAATACTACTACAGTACCACTAATAAATAATTAAATAAATAAATAAATGCACCTAAACATTAGGGTACTACAGCATTATGTCAAGATTACAGGAGATATACTGTAAGGTACTGTACCAAATGGTACCGTACATCAGTTGCCATCTATACAGTACCGGTAACTCCATTACAAAAATGAACTGCATGGATTGATAACAAATTGTCATTTCCATTCTGACCTCAAAGCAAGGTCAAAGTTTTTTTCCACAATCTTGTACTTTACCTAGCTACCATATCTTTAACCAAATCCACTACCTAAACTGCTGCCTAAAATTACTTAAGATGCCTGCTTAGTAATGCTAGGAACTCAAAGCATCTGATATTATATGTTACATAATGCCAACACAATAGCTACACCCACCACCTTCTCCTACCACAAAAGATTACCGAAAGAATGAACTGAGTATAAAAGTATCGTACCAGTTCCTCAGAAGGATACCTGCACTGATAAGGTTATAAAGCTATCAGTAAAGGAGATATAACAACTGTCTATCAGGGACTGTGAGTTAAGCCAACCCGGGTGCAGAACCGAGTCTCATGATACCTACCAATATTGGAATGGCATCTGTGTCCTACGGTACTGCAATGATGATTTTTCCAGTTTTTTGCATATCAGAAACTAGGCACAGCTACAGTACTGTACTGTACAATTTATTTACAACAATATTTTCCTCACTGATAGCGACTAAATTGCATAGATGACAATCCACATAAGCCCCGCCTGTCTGCATAAAGGCTGCATCACTGTGTTGTACCGGTAACTGTGCAATCAAGAAAAGCATATAGAACAGCCTACCCTGTAAACAGTGGATGTACATATAGTGATCTGATATGCTATACTCTATTGTGAAATGCACTAACTTAAGAAAGAGCAACTTTAATCAGCAAGGAATCTCAAAATGCGAGGATCTTGTTTTTTTTCCCTTTCTACTTCTCCCCTTGGGGCTAAGATGTGAATAAATGTGTGCGTGTGGATGAGTAAATTGGGAGTGTCTTCCTGTCTCAGCTACCCCCCTTTCTCTGGGGGAAGCAGCCTAGGTATATATATGTAGACTGATTGATAGACTGAACAATTTTCTTTAGAGAGCAAATTTTGCTAGCATCTAACCTCTGGTTCCTCCTTTACCACATACACACACACACAAAGTGAGACTACGGAAATAAAAAATAAAGTAATTTGTCTTATAGGCTACGCTTTGGTACTGGCTAAATATTTGCAATATCACGCATATAGTCAAATGCTTTAACTGAAACAAAAAAAAATACCGCACTGACGCCCAATATGGCCTATGGTTTCAGAAATCAAAATTTAAAGGCCAGCTATGGAAATACTGATGTACATTCAATTTCAATAAAATTAAATATCTTTCAATAATGTTTATTACTCTATACTTGGTATTGGTACTTTTCTGAATCACACCACATTTTGCCCTGAGGAATTATGGCAACCCTAGGGCTCTCTTCAAACTAAAACCATAATAATCCAGGAATTTAAGGTTTGATAATGGTATCATAATTACTGTAATGCTTCCTCATCATGAGGTAAAGGTGCTTTGTCACGTAGTCAAACTGCTATGTTTTAGCTGCAACAATGGCATATGTTATTTGGAACACAAAGGTGTGTTATATGCCTATTTACTTATTCTGACACCATACGCACCACCATTAAGGTTATGATGGCACTGTCGTGTGCAGTGAAGTATGAGTTCTCCACACAGTCACCATCTACTAGAAGCCTATACGGTATAATATGTATAACATGTATGGTGTACTGTTACTTATTCTATGGTGAGATGGAGTGGAAAGGCATATAAGAGAGAGTGTGTGAGCTGGGGGAGTGCGGCAAAACGGCAGGGGACAAAACGACATGGGGCAATTTGTGGCCACCCAGTAAAGGATTAAGGCATCTGGCTATAGACTGACAAACAAACACTACTCAAGCCAATAGAACTATGCTTCCTACCCAGGCAGCAAAACCCTGCATGCCTGAGAATACTAGTTAATGAAATCCAACTTGCCACAACAATCCCCCAAGCATAACCCAAACACAAGGACCCATCAACAAAACAATTCTCATATGAATTTGGTCTCCAGGTATAATTAATTTATTTTATGCCTGCAAGTGACCAGTGCTGGCCGAGATCTACCAAAGGAGCGCACAACAAACACAGCCATGAATTTCTTACTTAATAATTCACAAGTCTGCATCGCTCTGACGTCAATGCCCCTCGCAAAATTAACAAATTATCGGAAATGTGAGTGTGCGGGGTTGGAGAAGATGTACATGTGTGAAATGCGTGGGTGTGTGCGTGATCATGCGACCCGTGGTGAAGATATGAGGGAAATAATGTACTCAGGTCAGGTTCCGCAGTCACTCACAACCGGGCCACTCATCGAGCGTGACTGACAATAACATAAACATCACCTGGCGTTTCACTGGGTTTCCTACACTCGACGCACCTCACGGCTATAAACACGGGTCTGGTGCGTATAAATGAACACAGAGGCATATTGAAAACGTTGCTACAGAGATGAAATGCCGGAGACATGAGATACTATGCTCGATGCGACCACAACCACCGAGTGATGACGCTCTAGCAGACGAAATCTTTCAAACCTCCTTGTTGCTCACATGACACGTCCCCACATCTGGGCCCCCACACCTCTGGCTAAAGCAATGTCTCCTCCCTCCATACTCACCAGTTGCAGCACGGTGTTGACAACCTCCTTGTTAGAAACTTGTCCCACTTCGATAAGGCCTATCAACACTGCAAACTTCAAGTTATCCGCCATGGCCACTTTAACCACATCCTCCGGCCGTTTAACATCTTCGATCGGCGGTTCAGTTTCCCCCGACATTTCCAATGATCTTTATAAACACTGTGATGACACTGTTAACACTCTAGGCTTCACCATTGACAGATTATCACCACTGTACACGGGACAAACGTCACTGACGACTCCCGACAGACGCCATGTTTGACAGACACTGATTCGAAGTTCAGTGAAGTTTTTGATCATAACATTATTTTTATATTGTAATGATACAAAACATGGGAGAAAGAATCATATGAGCATCATACTTTTTAAAACAGTACAAAATAAATATTGTGTTATGATCCCCATTGCTTCTACGGTAATATAACCATATTATCGCAGTTATGCTAACCACATACAATGATAAATATTTGAATCTCCTTATCACAGTATTGGCATATTATTAGCAATGAAGTGAAACCAGAAATCTCAAAACCATAGCACTATATTAAATTGATTGATTAATGAATGTCTTATGTTTTGCATCACGAGGCGCGGGAAGAACTCAACATTTAAAATTTATATCACGCACGCAAATTTTTTCAACCAAATGCTCTGTATCAGTTACTTCAAAAAGTTGACCGAGACACCCAGAAATGTGCCTAGTTGCCTACAAGCACAACCATGCGACCATCAACGGTAAGGGTGTTGAGGTATACAAACAGCCAGTCCCAAGCAAGACCAGCAAAAAGGGACGTCTGGCACTACATCACCTCGGACGGCGGGTCATACTCTTACATACACATCAGTATTGCACTCCGAGGTAGCTCCTAAGCTGGTTTTTATTTGGTCTTTTTATCTCATTTCACCATCCACTCACTTGATGGAGTGCTGCTTTCAGGTGTCTACCCTTTCCTCTCCTCCAGCCTTCTTTCCTTCCATGCTCTTCTGTCTTTCCTTCATTCTTTCCTCGTCCTTCTGCCTACGGGTGACTTTACACTCCCTGTTCTGTCTTTCGTTCCTTCATTCTTGCCTGTGGGTAACTCTACACTGAGTGACAAACCAAATGGTTTCCTATACACCAGGAAATCATTTACTATGGTGGGTGGTTCAGATAACCAAATTATGGCACCTGGTGGTTTAGTGAGTTATTCTGACACTCCAGTCGGATTGAGCCAGTGAAGGTTTATATCTAAGGGATGGTTGGGGTTTATTGCTCGTGTAATGCCACTCAGGGGTAAGTGAGGCTGGTCACTCTCATCTTAAATATCAGGACCAGCTTGCCTAGCCTCTGGCTCCTACACTTCCCATGGGGCAATATAGAATTGGATGATGGATGGCTCTGTATCACATATGAAAAACTGCTCATATATCCAGAATTGATTTATAGCATCATACTGCCCAATATCCTTTGTTATGAAAATCTCGCATTGCTTGTGCAGCACTCACTACAGTATTCCTGTAATCATATTTCTTTTTTCTTTGTACTCATGCTATGAACCACATGCCTAAAGAATAATGAGACTTTATACAGTTTTCAAACAAGTTCAGTAAAGAGGGGCATATCTGTATGTTGTACTTGTATACTTTTTTTTTTTTTTTCAAATATAGTCATATTAGCCCTATAGTGTACTATATACAGTATACTGCATTATACAGTACCGTAACCTGGGGCAATTGGGCCCTGGGTGGGGTAATCAGGCCCTTGCTTTGGTTACATTTTTTTTTTTTTTTTTCAATATATATAATTTAGCTGCACATAATAATAGATATGCATTTTGTTCAGTGATATATTGAGCACATTTTGCAACCACTGTGTTATTAATCTGAAAAAATTCCTGGCCCTTTTAATTCTCATATGCCAAAAATGGATAATCTACATTTTTTTCTTTTTTTTTTTAGATAGGGAAACACTAAGGTATTTTTCAGTATGTAGAAATTAAGCCATATCCTTTATTTCTTAGTCATAATCTGCATATATGATAAGGTACATGTGGTGATATTTGTAGGTTGCTAGAGGTATTGGCGACCTTGCCAGGATGCAAAAACTGACGATGGGGCAATTGGGCCCTGTAAGGTGGGGAAATTGGGCCACCATCACTGATGTGTTTATATTTTGCATTAACTTCAGTTACAGACTTTGCATGGTAAATAGCTTATAATTCTCGCTTGCAGGAGTGATTAAGGAGCAGCCATAGATGTAAGGAGCCACAATGGTGCGCCACTACACACCTGTTTGAGACCGGCAGACGAGAAGTTACACGGACGACGATTTGCAACATGCTCTTCAACTTATTGCAGAGGGTCAAGCAGTCAAACGTGTTGCTGCGATGATGAAGATACCCCGTAGGACTCTAGAAACCATGCAAGTGGTGCAAGAACAACAACAACAGTAGACAGGAAGAGAGCACTACATCCTGAGGAGAAAGAAAGCATAGCACAACATGCTGCTGTCCTGGGTGATTTTGGCTATGCCTTTGATGTGTATGAATTACGGCTTTTTGTCAAGTCATTTCTGGATAAGGCAGAACGACATGCTCCACAGTTCAAAGACAACATGCCGGGTGAAGAGTGGGAACGTTCGTACATAAAGAGACATAGTGATATACTATCAGCTCGTGTATGTCAAAACATATCGTGGAAACGAGCAGCTGTAAGTGTTGAAGCTGTAGAAAAGTTTTTCACTAATCTGAGTGCTAATCTTCAAGGTGTTCCACCGCAAAACATAGTGAACTATGATGAGACAAATCTCACAGATGACCCTAAGTCAAAGGTGATGCTGTTTAGAAAGAGCATAAAGCACCCAGAGGGGGTCATGAATACCTCAAAGTCTTCTGTGTCCGTTATGTTTGCTTGCTCTGCAGCTGATAACCAGCTTCCTCCATATGTACTATATAAAGGTGAACAACTAATGGACACATGGGTAAGAGGTGGTCCATTGATGGCAAGGTACAATCAGACCCACTCTGGGTGGTTTGACGCCTATTGTTTCAGTGATTGGCTTATCAAAATTGCTGTCCCATACTTTCAAACTTTAGATAATGATGCACCAAAAATTTTGATAGGGGACAATTTGGCATCACACGTCAGCCACAATTGAAGGGGTGCGTGAAGAGAAGAATATTAAATTCATTTTTCTGCCACCAAACAGTACACATCTTTTACAACCTCTGGATGTTGCTGTGTATGGCCTATTGAAGAAAGCATGGCGGAAAGTGTTAACAGAATGGAAAGAGGGACCAGGGAAATATTATACTACACTGCAAAAACAATGGTTCCCTCAACTTCTCTTTCAGTTGTTAGATGAGATGGACAATAGGGAAGAGCTGGGTATCGCTGGTTTTCATGCCACAGGAATCTATCCCATTGACAAAGATCGCATCATTATGAAAATTACAGTCTGCTGCCACCAACCCTAATGTCACTCGCCATGGAAAGCGTTTGCAGGTGGAGCCTGGGAAAAGCATTTCTCTGCAAGAATTAGCATCTGGTACATCTGCCAGTTCTGTGTCTAGACCCGCGAAACGTCGTGCTAGTGCTAGTGGTCGTGGGGGAAGTAAGGGTAAGGTGGCTAAAATACCGGTACCGGTAGATTCCCCTTCATCCTCTGACAGTGATGAAAATGCTGATGACCCTTTTGAAGAGACAGTAGGAGAGGATAGAGGTTTGGACGTGCCAGTGGGAGGGGATGAACATGAACAGGAGAATGATGGTGGCAGCTCGGACAGTGACACAGGATGGAACATTGAAGAGGTTAGTGTATCAAAGCACGAGATGGAGGAACTACCAGAAGATGCCTTGGAAGTTGGAGACTATGTTTTAGTTAAATTTAGTGGAAAGAAAACAAATTATCATTTTGTTGGTACTCTTAGGAATTTAGTAGAGCCTGAAAAAACAACTTGGGATGTGAAATACTTTAGACGTGACTGTGAAGCAGGTGTAAGCTCTTTTGTGTTTAAGGAGCCCGCGAATCCCGATTTCATGGAAACTCCTATTTGTGACATTGTAAAAAAGCTACCAAAACCTGTATTTCTCAAAAACAAACTTTGTTTCACTAATACTGAGTGTTTTACTGGTCTCATTGTTAGGTAAATGCTTTTCAAACCAGAGTTATATTTTCAGACTGTCACTTTATTTTCTATTTTTCATATATCTTAAGCTTATAAACACGTATATTATGGTTAGTATACAAAAGAGGAATGTTCCTTTAAGTTAAGATTTAATTGTAACTCACGTGTGTTACTGTACATGCTTATAATTTTCAAATTAAGAGGTTTAGTTCAAGTATGGTGCAATTGCCCCAAAGTGCGGTGCAAATGGGACCCCACATGCTTAGCCTTGTCATGTAGTTAATTATTGCCACAAAATTGTGCCTTATGTTTCATGTGATACAGGACCACAGATGTATAAATTCATGCAATAAAATTTGGGATATCAAATACTGAGTGAAATTTAAAGACCAAAAACCTCAAAAAAAGGGACCCGATTGCCCCAAGTTACGGTACTGTACTTAAATGCTGCTGAAAGATACTATGAGACTAAAATGAAGTAATAGTAGTGTAAGATATAGGTACCAGTATTACAAAAATGACTAACATAAATGTGATAAACACAGTCTACAAGTTAACCCATCAGGCAGATTGTACCATCATCTTCACACTGCTGAGTTGTACTGTAGTCAGTGCTGTATTTTCTTATAGGCTCCACTCTTTGCCTGAATCTAACGCATTTGATAAATATTGTTAAGGTCAGAGCAGGATACACCCTAATTACCGAAGTAGTGTCTGTCTATCTAGCTATTGCTAGATGCCTTAATCCTGTAAGGGATGGCCACAAACAAATTGCCTCCATATTGCCCTGTCCCCCACCATGTCACTGTCCTACTCCCAACTAACACCCCCCCCCCTCTCATATACCTCCACTCCATCCCTCCATCTCATCCTTGGCCTCCCCCTCCCTCTCACCCACTTCCACCTCTCATACATTCTCCTCATCAGTCTCTCACTCTCCATCCTCTCCACATGGCCAAACCACCTCAGTGTATTTCTCCTTACGCTTTCTATCACATCCATAGCCACACCACAACACTCCTTCACTTCCTCATTTGTCAGTCTCTCTCTCTCCATGTGACTCCACAGGCTTCTCTCAAATAACTCATTTCCACTGCTCTCACTCTTGACTTATGTCCCTTCAACAATGTCCAGGCTTCACTTCCATACGTTAGAGTTGGTATCACAATGCTGTTATGCAGTGACCTTTTTACGTCCATGCTCACTTCCTTCTTCCTTATCGCTTTTTTCAAAGAATCATCAACCTTTCTTCCTTGTTGCACCCTTTCAAGCACTTCACCCTCTAAACTTCCATCCTTACTCATTACACTACCCAAGTACTTAAATGCACTCACATTTTCCATTTCCTACTCATCCAACTTCGCTGTACATCCAGTGACTTCATTTCTCTCACAGATCATTACTTTACTTGAACATCTCCAATCTAAGGGATCATTCCCAGGTTAAATCATATAATATGGCAGTGGCAAGAATTAAAAAAAATAAAAATAAAATAAAAAGAGTCAGTCATATTGTTTTGAAACTCTTCCATATGAGGGGATGCTGGAGAAGGATGCCTTCATGTGGTGGCACTGATATACAGTGTCGGTCATACAACTGTCCCTCAGCTACATCTGTCAGGAAGGACTGCAGGAGGACGGCAACCTCAGCCTGCAGTCCACTGGGTTCATGTCCAGATATATCTAGGGACACAACAACAACATTCCCATGAGGGACATTATAAACTCATTAAAATCATCAGACAACTAATAGGACTGCATTGCTCCTTACCATCAGTTATCATCCTAAACTTCATTCCTCCCCAAAAATAGGGTAAGGTAAGATCCAGAAACAAAGAAAGTGTAAAGTGAGATAACCATTACCAGAATGCTCAGTAACCTACACATGTACAGTATCTGTACCTTATATCACTCAAACCTACAAACCCTGCCTCTCTCACAAGCCTAACCACATGCAAATATTTTTTCTTTACACATGCTTCTCCAGACACGACTCATCCATCCAACACAGTTCCTTGTCAGTGTCCTTGCCTCATCAACTTCTAAACCTGTCATTCGTTCACATTCATTTAACATATCCATCCATCTTGTTCTTGCCCTGGCATTTCCTCCTCCCACCTTCACACTCACTTACATACGCTCATTTCATCATCCTTCTTTCATTGCAGTAATTATCAACCTACCATGCCATCTAAACACACTCTCTTCTACCCAGCTATCAAGCCACTGCCTTCCTCCACATAATTTGTGAAGCACCTTGTTTCTTATACTGTCATCTCTCCACATCTCTCACACAGTCATCAACACTCCCATTTCTACAGCCCTTACATGCTTATATGATACTTTAATCTTACATCCATACTATAGCAATTAATGAAGGTGCTGACTTCCTTTGTTGTACTAAATATAACATTTCAATAATTTGGTTAATCACCATATTTTCCCTGACCTAGTGGTGTAGTCTTGGTAGCTTATAGGATAGGATATTCATTTTTTCATTGTTTGCAGTCAACACCAAGTTATCAACATACCGTACAACATCTCCCATGGGAGTCCATTTCTGAAGTCACATTAGAGGGCTTTAGGGGTCATAATAAACAACAAGGAGCTCAAGACTGCCCCTTGATGCATGCCGTCATTCAAGGAAAACTCCTCACTCAAATCTCCATTCACTCTCACTTGGGTGCAAGCACTCACGTACATGGCCATAGCCACTCTAACCAGCTAGCCTATTCCTCGATCCCAAACTTTTTCATTGCCCTCCTTACCATCTCCCTAGGGACTCTGTCAAAAGCCTTCTCCAAATTAACAAAAACAAAGTACGGATTGCTTTTCTTCTCTATATATTTTTCCTGCAGCTGCCGGACAATGAATAGAGCATCAGTGGTCCCTTTGCCTGGCATTAACCCAAACTGCATCTCATCAGTATTCACTCTTTCTCTAGTGATACATTCTAGGGCTCTTTCCATTAACTTCATTATTTGATCCAAAAGTTTTATACCTCTATAATTTCCTCTTTCCGGGACATCACCCTTCCCATGTGTACAAATTTACTATCGCACTCTTCAGCCAGTCATCTGGGACAACACACTCATATATAATCAAATTTAGCAAATCAGTAACTAAACCCACTCCTGTATCTCCAGAGGCTTTCATCATTTCAGCAGTCAATCCAGATACACCTGCTGCCTTCCCCAACTGCATCCTGCTTATTGCCCTGCTCACAGTAGCAGCATCAATCAAAGGCCAAGGGCCAAATACTGGATCTGGTAACTTCAAACCTTCCCTGTTCCAGTCAAACTCTTCTTTCAGGAGTCAGTTATAATACTCTCTCCAGGCATCTTTCATATCCTCCTTGTCCACCACTGCCTTTCCTTCATCATTCTTCACACACTGCTCACCTGTGATATCGCTGCATTCCCTCTTCATCTAATTTGCCACCATTAATAATTCATTCTTCATGTCAGCAGTATTTAGCTTTTCCAGTAAAAGTTGCTGAGGCTCAGACTTTGCCCTGCATACCTGTGCTTAGCAGCCAAGTACAGTATTTCTTTGTTATCACCCCTTTTCCCTTCCTGGAAAAGTCTTCTTTTCTCCTTAACTGCAGCTTCCCCACCCTCATCCCATCACGGTGTTACTTTATGTCTTGGGGGTCCCCTTATCCCACCACCATGTTACTTTATGTCTTATGGGTCTGCTTGTCCATCCACTCATTGGATCAGCAGCTCTCAAGAGTCTGTTTATGAGGGCTCTGTACTACTCATTAACACTTCTGTCTACAGCTCCTTGTTCAGCCACAACTCTGCTCAGCCTTCTATAGGAGGCATCCCTTATTGCTTGGTTTTTCAACTTACATATTTTCCTCCTAGGTGCATAGGTCCTCTTCACCACCCACTCCTGACCGGGAAATAGTTAATTTGGCTACTCTTACCCTAGACTAATATGTAACCAGCCTACTCTCTCTTTTCCAAATTCTAGTATCCTTTCCCCTTTCACATTCCTTGATTCCTCATACCACATGCACATCTCCAATGCACCCCTTCAGATTCTTGAGTTGCTTTATTAAGTCATTGTAATTACTAAAGGGCATCCTACAAATTCATATTACCTGACGAAATCTTGGCCATACTGTCTTATCCCCTCAGAGCTCTCCCTCACCAATTACGGTTAACTGTTCACTTCTAATATCCTTCATCCTTATTCTGCAGTTACAGTATACAGTACAGTATGTAGCTGTAAAATTGTTTTTCTGTCACATTCAGAGCTGTGAATCTTTCCCTTTTCATTAGTAATTTTTTTTTTTTTTTTCAATACTGCACTGTAATTACAATTCCTGTGTATATCGCAGTAGCCTCATTGTAGTCTAATGACAGTGCATTAGCTACTGTTTTCTTTATGCAGTCAGACCCTGACACAAGCATAGTACATCTTCCAAGTCCTGTGGTTCACCTGTATGATAACTAGTCATCAAAATGTTCTGGAAATCAGTATAAGCTGATAGCATATTCCAGTAATCACTAGGTGATGATTAATACTCGTACTGTATAATATACTGTAATTTGCAGGTAATGCCTCCTCAGACCTTCTGTTTGATCTGCTGGCTCTTGTTCTATGCTGTTCCATCCTAGCTCTAATGTTTACGGGTTTCATTCCTCTATTCAGGAGTCTCACCTCTCACTCCATCTTTGAGCTGACACAGATAACCTTAAGTAGCCAGCCATTAATGCCCTAATAAAGATGTGACCTATTAAGATTATTTGTGTTTCAGAATTACTGTACACTAATTGTATCTTCAGGAAAACTTATAACCCTCTGGACTGTAAGTCTACCATTATTTTTTTATACTTGTATTTAGAGATATATTGTACAGTAGAGGCTACCATTGCTTTCTAAAATCCTGCCACCACAGCTAACTTTTGAGACTGTGGATCAGGCTACGGACAGATATATTATACCATTGACTTTTGCTGCTGATATATAAAGGTTGTACATATCTTAAGCTGATGTGTTAAGTCTAACTATCTATCTGTTGCCAGACGCCTTAAACCCGTATGGGGTGGCCATAAACAAATCACCTCCATATTGCCCTGTCCCCTGGCATTTCATTGCCCTGCTCCCAGCTCACACCCCCCTCTTTCATATACCTCTCCACTCCATCCCTCCATCTCATCCTTGGCCTCCCCCTCCTTCTCCCCCCCCTCCACCTCACTCACACTCTCTTCGTCAGTCTCTCGCTCTCCATCCTCTCCACATGGCCAAACCAACTCAGTGTGTTTCTCCTTACATTTCCTATCACATTCACATCCGCACCACAACCCTCCTTTATATCCTCATTTGTCAGTCTGTCTCTCCATGTGACTCCACAGGCTCCTCTCAAATAACTCATTTCTACTGCCCTTACTCTTGACTTCTGTCCCTCCAAAAATGTCCATGTTTCACTTGTACATTATAGAGTTGGTATCACAATACTGTCATATAGTAACTTTTTCACTTCCATGCTCACTTCCCTGTTTCTTATCACTGCTTTCAAGGAACCATGGACTATAGAGAATAATTATTACCTTGCACACTACTTTACTGAAATGTTTGCAGTATATTATTTGGACATCCTTTGTTACTTTTCATGAGTGGGGCATTCTCATCATCATAATTGCAACTCTGAAAAATATGGGGCAAGGTAAAACCCAGAAAAAAGGAAAAAGAAAGTATATAGATTGGGAGAATTATCAAACAGTACTCCCAGTGAAACAAGCCACACAATCATTCATGCACCATCCATCTTTAAAATCCTGGCTCTGTCTTAGATGCAAAACTATAAGCATACAGTTACAAGATACAGTATTTGTGTGTGTTTTTTTTATAGATATTCCTCATGTACACCCATCAAAAAGTCACCCCATCAAGTACCCAATTAAATGAAGGATACCAAATTCCCTGCAGCTACTTCTCTGAAAGTCTTCATCCATCCATTTCAGTTACTTGTCAGTTGCTTAGTTTCAATCAGTTTTCCAATTATGTCACTCTCTTACACACTTATTTACCATATCCATCCACCTCCATGACCAATCATGCTTCCCCCACCATCATTTTCATTCATTTACTGTACACACCCTTTTTACCACAACCTTTATATCTTTTCTCTGTACAATTATACGACAACAGCATCTAACCTCGATTTCATCTGCCCTTTTATCCACAGATTTCCTTATTCTGTACTGAGGAGGATCATAGGTGTGAATATGGAGGGAGGAGTGTCCTGAGAAGAGAGAGGAAGATGTGGGGCAATGTCCAGTGCAGAAGTCTACAGGCAAGGGGAGTAGGAAAATGGCCTTCGATTACAATGCCGTACATGGAATGCTTCCATCAGGTGATAGGACCTGCACATTTTTTTTTTTTTTTTTTTTTAATGCGAGGAAGAAGGAACCAAAGGCCATGAGCCCGCAGTAACAGTTCCCTCCAAGAGAAAAACAAAATACAATATAGAGCCAAATTCAAGATCCGATCATTTTGAGATGCCTGGACACACTGCGTTTGAAAGACTGGAGATCATAGGCAGCAGGAAATACAGACAGAGGGAGACAGTTCCAGAGCTGACCTGTTGCATAAATGAAAGACTGGGAGTAACGGTTAACTCTTGCATTAGAGAGTTGGACAGAAAAAGGATGAGAGTTTGCTGCCAGACGGGTGCTACGCGCCCGTCGTAGAGGTGGAGGAATGCAAGCAGACAGTTCAGAGGAGCAGTGACCATTAAAGTAGCGATAGAAAAGAGATAAAGATGCAACAGTGCGGCGAAGAGACAGAGGTTGAAGGGAGTCAGTAAGAGGAGGAGAGTTAATGAGAGACAAGCCAAGCCTTTGACTCCACCCTATTGAGAAGAGCTGTATGTGGGGAGCCTCCCCACACATGAGAGTTGTACTCCACACAGGGGCGGATAAAACCCCTGTATAGAGTCAACAATTGCGCAGGGGTAAAGAAAGAGCGGAGTCAGCTTAGCACACCCAATCTCTTGGAAGCAGATTTTACAAGAGATGTAATATGATCTTTCCAAGATAAGTCCCGAGTAAATGAAACCCCAAGCATGTTCAAGGATGATGCAGGATTAAGCTGAATATTATTAAACATTAGTGGGTATACCTGTGGAAGATTTTGTCGGGTTGATAGGTGTAAGAACTGAGTCTTAGATGCATTAAAGACAACCATATTATTTTTACCCCAGTCAGAGATACAAGCCAAGTCAGACATTAGGTGTGCCATAGCCTCACCCCTTGTTTGTTGAAGTAACTGTTGAGATGGGCGTTGCGGGAACCGAATGGAAAGGTGAAGGGTGGAGTCATCAGCGTATGAGTGGATATGGTTAGATGTACAGCTTAGAAGATCATTGATGAATAAAAGGAAGAGAGTTGGTGATAGGACAGAGCCCTGAGGAACACCACTGTTGATAGATCTAGGAGAAGAACGATGGCCGTCTACAACGGCGGCTATAGAACGACCAGAAAGGAAGCTAGCGATGAAGGCACAGATAGAAGGATAGAAACCGTAGGAGGGCAGTTTGGAAATTAAAGATTTATGCCAGACTCGATCGAAAGCCTTTGAGATGTCAAGTGCAATGGCAAAGCTTTCGCCAAAGTCCCGAAAGGAGGATGACCAGGAGTCTGAAAGGTAGGTGAGAAGATCGCCAGTGGAGCGTCCCTGACGGAACCCATACTGACGATCGGAAAGAAGGTTGTGATAGGAAAGATGCCTTAAAATTTTCTATTAAGAATTGACTCGAAAACTTTTGAAATACAGGACGTTAAAGCAATTGGACGATAGTTGGAGGGTTGGGAGTGGTCACCCTTCTTTGGGACTGGCTGAATGAGAGCAAACTTCCAGCAAGAAGGAAAGGTACAAGTTGACAGACAAAGACGAAGAGTTTGCCTAGGCAGGGTGTAAGCACAGAAGCACAGTTCTTGAGAACAACAGGAGGGACCCCATCAGGCCCATATGCCTTGTTAGTACTGAGGCCAGTGATGGCAGAAAATACAACAACTGAAGAAATTTTAATGTCAGCCATGAGGAAGTCAGAGGGGGGAAGTGATGGAGGAACAGCACCGGAATCGTCTAAGGTAGAATTGGAGGAGAAAGTCTGTGCGAAGAGATCTGCTTTATCAGTAGAAGAAATAGCTACAGAACCATCAGAGTAGAAAAGAGGAGGGAAGGATGATGAGGTAAAGTTGTTAGAAAGATTTTTGGCAAGATGCCAGAAGGAGCGGGAAGAATTCGAGTTGGAGAGTTGAGAGCATTTAGTATGGATGAAATGATTTTTAGTAGAGCGAAGAACAGACTTAGCACGATTCCGGGCAGAAACGTAAAGATGATGTGATTCAGGGGTGGGTTGGCTCCGGTACCTTTTGTAGGCCCTCTCCTTGTTGCGGACAGCATTAGAACAAGCGTGATTAAACCAAGGCTTTTTTGCGTTAGTCAAAGGATATGAGAAAGGAATGTATGCTTCCATGCCCAAGAGAATAACCTCCGTAATGCGCAAGGCACACTCAGATGGCTCACGGCCATGGAAGCAATAATCATTCCAGGGAAAATCAAAGAAGTACTGCCTGAGGGCCTCCCAGTCTGCGGCTCCAAAATGCCACAGGCAGACGTTTCCCTGGAGGGTCCACAGGCCATACCGGAGTGATAGGACAGGTTAAGGTAATAAGGTTGTGATCGGAGGAGCCCAACGGAGAGAAAAGATTAACAGAGTAAGCAGAAGGATTAGTTGTGAGGAAGAGGTCAAGTATGTTGGAGCTCTCTCCAAGGCGGTCAGGGATACGGGTAGGGTGCTGTACAAGCTGCTCTAGGTCATTAAGGATAGAAAAGATGTAGGCTTGTTCACCAGGTGGATCCGTGAAAGGAGAGGAGAGCCAAAGGTGGTGGTGAACATTGAAATCTCCAAGAATGGAGATTTCAGAGAAAGGAGAAATGGATAGAATGTGTTCCATCGTAGAAGTAAGATAGTCGAAGAATTTTTGATAGTCAGTAGAATTAGGGGATAAGTAAACAGCACAGATATATTTAGTCAGAGAATGACAGGAAAGCCGAAGCCAGAGTGTGGAGAATTCAGAAGAATCAAGTTCAGGAACACGAGAGCAAGATAAGTCATTGCGTATATATACACAACAGCCACCTTTGGCTTTGAAATGAGTATAGAGAAAGTAGGAGGATACAGAAAAGGGTTTGCTGTCAGTTGCCTCAGACAGCTGAGTCTCCGTTAGAAAAAGAAGGTGAGGTTTAGAGGAGGAGAGGTGGTGCTCAACAGAGCGAAAGTTAGAGGAAAGGCCGCGAATGTTGCAGAAATGAAGAAGAAGAGAGTCAGACAGTGGTTCCAGGCATGATTACTGGTCTCTTACTGTAAGCTAAACACAAACAGCTTGCAAAAATCTGTTATGTATCTTATCATATTTATACAGCCCACACAAATTGGTTACCAGTTCCATCTTCACTGCTACCACTTGGCTTTTCATCCTCCTGCCATTCCTAGATCTCACAACCATATACAGTATTAATGTATGCAACATACACACTTTCATGCAATCTCCTTGTAGTTTCTATGCTCAGTCCTCTGTTTTGTATCAAGGCCATTATAATTGGGCACCTTTCTTCCCTGAGTCACTCTTCTCTCTATTTCCTGCATATATTTACTTATCTTTTTTATTCAGGCATCAAGATATTTAAACTCCTCTGCCAACATGTCTCTCTCCATTTACCAGCACATCACACTCAGTGTCATTGTTTCTCTCAAGAACCTCTCTAATAAACTAGTAACTTTCTAATTACAAATCTGGGACTGTCTTCCTTATTCTGTCTTTCACACTATTTATGAGCAGTCCTTTAAATGCACTGGCTTGGCATCTTGAAATGATAGAATCTTGATTTTGACTTTCTTATATTAAAAATGACCTAGAATGAACAATTTCTGCAGACTCTTCGCCTTTTTTTTTTTTTTTTTTTTTTTTTTTTTTTTTAGTACTCGTTGAGTTGGGGTGAAAAGAAGGCTGTCTGCTGTGAGTATATTAAAGACACCTGGAGAGAGCATTACAGTCGGTTGATGAATGAGTTTGACTGGAACAGGAAAGGTTTGGAGTCAGTGAATTCAGTGTTTGGCCCTTGGTAATTGATCCTGGTATTGTGAGCAGAGCAATAGGCAGGATGCAGTTGGGGAAGATGGCTAATGTGTCTGGGTTGACTGCTGAAGTGTTGAAGGCCTAAGGAGATAAAACAGTGGGTTTAGTTGCTGATTTGATAAATTCGATTATATAAGTCTGTTGGACCAGATGACTGGCTGAAGAGTGTGCCTATAAATGTGTGTAAGGGGAAGGATGATGCCCTGGAAAGAGGAAATTATAGAGGCACAAAACTTTTGGACCAGATAATGAAAGTAATGGGGAAAGTCCTAGAAGGCATTAGATAGGAAAGAGTGCATACTAATGAGATGCAGTTTGGGTTTATGTCAGTCAAAGGGGACCACTGATGCCACATTCATTGTCCGACAGCTTCAGGAAAAAAGGGGGGGGGAGGAACTATACCTATACTTTGTTCTTGTTGAGTTGAAGAAGGCCTTTGACAGAGTCCCTGGGAAGGTGGCGAAGTGGTCAGTGAGAAGGCTTGGTATAAAGTGGTTGGTTAGAATGGTTATGGCTATGTATGTGGGTGCTCACAAACCAAGTGAGAGTGGAGACTGGGTGATGAGTTTCCAGTGAATGCTGGCATGCATCAGGAGTCAGTCTCAAGCCCATTATTGGTTGTTATAGTGCTTTAAACTCTCTCACGACATCATAAACTGACTCCCATGGGAGATGTTGTATGCTGATGACATGGTGTTGATTACAGAGAACGAAAGAGAGGCAAAGGAAAGGATTAGGAAATGGAGAGACAGAATAGGGACCAAGGGTCTACCTGTCTTTAGCCAGGTGCCATAATCCCATAAGGAGTGGCTGTTTGTCTGGGAGTTAGTTGTTTTACGGTTAGGGGCACTAACCCTCCATCAACCCACTTGTTGACGTGGAGAACACGTGAGCTGGTTATATGGTAGTAGTAGTAGTAGTAGTAGTTGTTCCCTAGGCAGTCTGGCCAAACAGCCCCGAGTCCCTTAGGAAGGCCATGGCTGAGACCGGGCTTTCCCACAGAGCTCTCAAAGAGTGTATGTTGTGTTGTTGGTGTAGGTGATTGTGTGCAATGCAGTCTTCCATAATGTGCTTAATAGTATGAGGTGCTGTGTTGCATCCTGGACAGGCATCAGCGACGGAGTCATCTAGCCTCTTCTGGTAGCTTAAGAGGGCTGGATGGTGCCCACATCTCAGCCTGGCCAGGTGGACCCTGGCCTCACGAGGAAGATAGGATTTGGAAGGGTGGATGTCAGCAGGCCGTGCATGCAGCTGTGTGTTGTCTTTAAGTGACTGAATGGAGCAGCGCGTGATCTGAGTGTGGATATGCTTCTGGAAGCTGGTCTGAGGTGGGCAAGGAGGGAGAGATGACAGTATTTGTGTATGGTATTGTGTGCTGGGTGTTGTTTTGATGTTCCTTGATGTGGATGGATGTGCTTATCACCTAGCGTTGTGAATGGTTTCCTAGCCTACAGGAAACATTAGGCTTGTCACTTAGTTTAAAGCCACCTGAAAAGGAATGGATAAAACAAGTGCTGATATCTAGGGCTGATGGCAGTACTGTCAAAGCAAATGGAGTGTAGCCATGTGAAGTTTGCCACAAGGGTATAAGAAGTTATTCCATCTTGTGCTGAGATTGTGATAGGTGGCAGCATGAGAGATGTACTGATATTAAAGGCAGACAACAAAATAATGCTGATTTCATGTGTGTGGTATGTTGAGGAGAGCATGTAGAGATTGTCAAGTGTGAAAGGATTGATCTTGCTGGAGAGTCTCTTGAATGTGTTGAGGAGTTTGTTATTTGTGGGACAAGTTATGTGCTGGAAGTGGGGCTGGAGCTAGCTCTGTGGCTTGGGTAAGGAGTGGTTGGAGGAAGTTCAGGGAGCTGTTGCCTCTCCTAACATTGAGAAGACTCTCCCTCCATGCTAAGGGATGTTTGTTTGCAGTATGTTTTAGGTGTGTAATGCTGTATGGTAGTGAGACCTATGCAGTAAAGGAAGATGATATTCACAGGTTCAAATGTATAAAATGTCAATGATTTGATGGATGTGTAGGGCCCCCTAGAATGCAAGGCCTGGAGGGCTAGGATTACAACTGAAGAGCTGAAAGGAGGAATGGGATTGGAATGTACTGGTGTTGTGATGAGGAGGGGTAGATTGAGATGGTCTGGGCATGTTGAGAGGATGCAAGATGACAAATAAATGCAGAAGGCAAGAAGTGTGAACGTCAGGGGTAGGATTGCGAAAGGCAGACCTAAAGAGATCTGGGACAAGGTCATAGACTGTGACCTCAGGGATAAGGAACTGAATAGGGAGGCTGCCAGAGATCGACTAGTGTGAAACTGCCACTAATGACCAAGACCGATATACGCAACCATGATAGGGCCTTTATAAATGATATGGTGTGGATGGATGAAGTACCTGTATATGAGATGCTAATAAAGACTGCACCTCCTTTTCTCTGTGACAAATGACAGAATGGCATTGTGAAACATTTTGTGTTAAATCATTGGGCCTGTGAGGTCCAATCCGGAACTTTGGAAGCTTGAACAATGTAATAATTCTACACTTATTTCACCGTGCACTTGGTTGATAGTTCCTATTTCTGGATCTCTCCCACCCCAAACTTGAAAAAAATGTGAAACAGGATAAGAATGACAATGTAATGCTTGACATTTTCACTTTCATAGCTTCAGCAATCCACTTCCCACAGTTTAATTCTATACCTTGTGACATATGGATGCTATCATGGGAAAAGTTCTACACATCTTAGTATGGTGCATGATATTTAAACATACTGCAAATTATACTGTGAAAGAATATTTTGAGAGCCTCATGAATGGGATTAGAGAGAGCAGAGCAGCTGTAGACATGATTGGTTTTGGGGTTGTGCAGAGAAGGAATGCAGTGATGGTTAACGTGACACTTGCACAGGTGAAGAGCGCTGTGAAGCGGCTAAAAAATGGGAAAGCAGCTAGGGTTGATGAGGTGTATGCAGAGATGCTTAAGTGTAGCGGAAAGAGTGGAATGAAGTGTTTGTTGGAGATATGTAAGAAGGCATGGATGAGTGAAACTGTGCCTGGAGAGTGGAAAAAGGCTGTTAGTGTACCCCTGTACAAAAATAAAGGTGAGCAGCAAAGTGAGTGCAAGAATTGTTGTGGTATAAGTTTATTGAGTGTGGTAGGGAAGGTGTATGGAAGAATACACAGAGAAAGTAAGAGAGATATCAGAAGTCCCAGTGAGTGATGAACAGGATGGCTTTAGGAGTGGCAGAGGATGTGTGGATCAAATATTTGCAGTAAGACAGATGGTGGAGAAAGCTTGTGAGAAGGACCATAAGGAGTTTATGGCATTCATGGATCTGGAAAGAGCATATGACAAAGTGGACAGAGAAGGATTGTGGATAGTTTTGCACATGTAGATGGTAAGCTGTTAGGTGCCGTGAAGAGTTTTTATGATGGTAGTGAAGCATGTGTAAGGGTTAATGGGCATCTATGTGAATGGTTCATAATTACTGTGGACGTGCAACAAGATTGTATGATGTCCCCATGGTTGTTCAATATATATATGGATGGGGTGATGAGAAGTAAAAACACGAGTAAAGAAGAGAGGGATGGCATTGGTAATGAATGATGATGGATGGAATATCTCAGATTTGTTGTATGCTGATGATGCTGTACTGCTTGCAAGTACTGGACAAGAGCTTGGCAGGCTAGTGCAGAGTTTTGCTGATGTTTGTGAGTGTCGTGCCTTGAGAGTAAATGTAGAAATGAGTAAAGTGATGGTTATTGGGAGAGAAGGTGACTCTCAGAGTGATGTTACAGTGAATGGAGAGAGACTGGCATTGGTGAGAGAGCTCAAATACCTGGGTACAGTGATAGCAGAGAGAGGAAAATGTGCAAAAGAAGTTAAAAGTAGAGTGACACAAGGAATAAAAGTGGCTGGTGCAATGAAGGCCTTGATAAGAAACAGAGGCTTGAGTGTTGCAGCTGCATGAGGCTTACATGAAGGAGTGTTAGTGCCAGCTTTAACATATGGATGTGAGACTATGGTGTGGCATGAAAATGAAGAGCCAAGAGTAAGAGCAGTGGAGATGAGACTGCTGAGGAAAGTATGTGGAGTACAGAGGGTGGATAGGATACGAAATACTGTGATTCTTGAAAGATGTGGAGTGAGGAAGTTGGTGGACACCAGAATCTAAGAGAGTGTACTGAGATGGTATGGTCGTGTGGAGAGAAGGGATAACAATAGAGTGGTGAAAAAGGTACATCTGAGCGAATCTGAAGGAGGGAGGAGGCGAGGTAGGCCAAGGAGAAGGTGGAGAGATATGGTGGATGAGTGTGTGATGAAGAGAAGTTTGGAAGTCGGTGAGGCTAAGGAACTGACAAGAGATCGAGCTGGCTGGATGAATATTGTGAGAAGTGCATGATCAGAGATTTGGCACCCCTTTTTTTAACGTGGCAGCATCCGGATTGACTCAGTCTGATACGTTTATGTGAAGCTACAGAATGTGGTGAATGCTTCTGGCGTATCTGATAGAGCCAGGATTCTGGGGGCTTGAATGATGAGTGAATGGAAGCATGGCCCATTGGACTGGGCAAATTTGGGCAGTCTGGACACTGCTACTCCTCACCCTGCCATAGGGTGGGAAAGGAGGTCCAGATGATGATGAACTATAGTGGTATAAAAAATTAAATAGTTAAATTATCATTTTATTTCAGTGTACAAAGTTCTTAATTTATTTTCTGTACAGTATTATATTTTAAAGTGTTTATACAATTACCATGTAAAGAAATGGAAAAATATAATTATACTGATACTGGAGAAAACACAGCACAACTACATGATGATTAACCTCATCAGTTTGGTGATACAGCCTAATTTATATTTTAGTCTTGGTGCAGTTCTGTCAGATTATTTTATTTAGCTCAGAAAAAACTCCTTATAATCTTTTCACCTTTACTTGGCCAACAATTTTGTCCTTTGGCAGCTTACTTCTCACGGAAAAAAAAAAAAAAAAAAAAAAAAATTTACATACCATTTCTTTGTCACTAATATCATGTTTTAATTAATTAATCAATAATTAAAACTTGGCATTCAAGCAAAAGAGAGATGGCAATTTCTGGCCACATTAAATTAAAAAGAGGGGGTTAAACAAGGCTAAATCTAACCTCTCCAGTTTCAAAAGTGTACCCTGAGCTGCATAAAATCTTTTTAGTTTTTCTTAGAGGGAACAATCTTTCAGGCATCTGACTGTTGGTTCTTTCTTCCTTGGAGGAAAAAAAATAAAAAATAAAAATAAATAAATAAATCTAGAGAGCTCCCCAAGGGGGGAATCATACCAGCCACAAGCGGATACATTTCTAGCGCACTTGGAATATGACCTTGACCTATGTTCACCAATTTTGAACTCACAAGAGATTTTCATCCCTACTACACACCTGTAAAATTTTGTAATGATATCTTGAGCAGCTGGGAAGTTATCATGCTAACAAACATACATACAGACAAACAAACTTCAAACAACACTCATAGGAGATTTTCATTCCAACTAAACACCTGTACAATTGGTTTTAATATCTTGAACGGTTGCAAAATTATTGTGGTAACAGACAGACAGACCTTGACCTACTTTCAGCAATTTCAAACTCTTGGTCACTTCTTTCCCTACTACACTATCTCTCTATCTATAGCCCGACTCCCTAATCCCGCAAAGGGTGGCCACAAACAAAATGCCTCCAAGTCGCTCTGTCACCCACCATTTGATTACCCTCCCCCCAACTCACTTCCCCCTCCCTCATATACCTCTCAACTCCATCCCTCCACCTCACCTACATACACTCTCTTAGTCAGTCGTTCATTCTCCATTCTCTTCACATGTCCAAACCACTTCAGTGTATTTCTCCTAATCTTCTCAATCACATCCACATCCACCCCACAACGTTCCTTCACTTCTTCATTAGTCAACTTGTCCCTCCATGTCACTCCACATGCTCCTCTCAAGTAACTCATTTCCATTGCTCTCACTCTTGACTTGTTCCCCTCTTGCAAGGTCCAAGCTGCACTTCCATACGTCAGGGTAGGGATCAAAAGACTATCATACTACTACACACCTGAAAAATTTGGTGATGAAATCTTGAGCGGTTGTGAAGTTATCGTGCTAACACACACACACAGAAATTGACAACAATACCTGATTCACTTTGCGGCTGGTAATGAAGTACCAAAGCTGAAGGGGTTACCACACTGCACACATGTGAACAAGAACTGAAATGCACAACAGATTCACTGAATATTTAATGCTATTTAGTTCCTGATGATCAAAAATACACCACCAATCAACACCCTTCACAGACAATTTTGTTCAACATAGGAGAGAGGTCTCATACTGACTGGGTTTGTGGTGGCTGTATGAAAACCCTGCAGCTTGTACATCCTTTTCTAATCTGAATAAAATAATTTGGTAGTATACAGAAGCCACTGAAAAATGCATCATGGTGGTGTTGGTGGTGGGTTAAGTTACTCACCACAAAATGTTTTATGCTTTTAAACAGTAAAAAATTACGAGGTGCATTCTAGAAGTTTTGAGACTTTTGGGAGAGGCACTTCTAACTGTCCTAGATTAGTTACTTTAATATATCATTACTATACATCTAATAAGCTAACATGCCAAATTTTGTTTTTCCAGGTTAAAGGAGCTGTTACAGCACTTTAAACACACCCTACTATACACCGCTTTTCACAGCTGACTAGTTCGCAGAATGCAGTCAGGACGTGAAGACAATTTGGAAGCTCGCTACGCAATAAAGTTTTGTGTTAAACTGGGTAAAAATGCTACAGAAACTTATGAAATGATCCAGACTGCTTATGGATTAACTTGTATGAGCAGAGCAAGTTTTTCGCTGGCATAAGAGGCTCCAGGACGGCAGAGAGGAGGTGAGAGACAATGAGAGGTGCGGGAGGGAAAGGAACATCAGAACGCCAGAGTTGGTTGAGCAAATTCGCAATTTTCTGGACGTGGACCGTCGTGTATCTATTCAGTTAA
The DNA here is from genome assembly GCF_032717465.1 of Coenobita brevimanus. NCBI lineage: Eukaryota > Metazoa > Arthropoda > Malacostraca > Decapoda > Coenobitidae > Coenobita > Coenobita brevimanus. The sequence continues at coordinate 41,350,748 of NC_137025.1, read as the reverse complement.
TAAGTACGCAGTTTGGAGTCGGTGTGGCCACTGTACACAGAATTCTTCATGAATATCTGAACATGTGCAAAATTTGTGCAAAGTTTGTTCCTAGGGTGCTCAGTGACGAACAGATGGAAAGACGTGCTGGTGACAGCAGGGAGATGGTTGAGCTCATTACCTTGAATCCGAGTGCTCTTGGGTCTCTGGTGACCTGTGACGATAGCTGAATCTACTGTTATGATCCAGAGACCAAGAGACAGAGTTCCCAATGGAAGCATTTTGACTCCTCCAGACCCAAGAAGGCCAGGCAGAGCAAGTCCACTGGGAAGCTCATGATGATCCCCTTCTTGGACAGCATGGGCATCATCAACATCCACTGGGTTCCCCCCGGCCAGATGGTCAACAAAGAATACTATGTGGAGGTTTTGAGGGAGTTCAGGAAGAGATTTCGTCACAACAGGCCAGAGCTCTTTAAATCGGGTCGTTGGCACCTGCACCAGTACAATGCACCAGTCCACAATTCCATCCTGGTGACCAACTACTTGACAGAGATGGGCGTCAAGACTGTCCCTCACCCTCCCTACGTCCAGACCTTGACCCCTGCAACTTCAGGTTATTCTCCAAGCTGAAGGAGAATCTCGGGGGCAGTCGTTTTGAAGACGTTGAGGAGATGAAGGAGGCTGTGACCAGGGTCCTAGACACCTTCACTTTGGAGGACTACGAGGGGGCCTTCAAGAAGTGGCTGGAGTGCTACAACACGTGCATTGAAGTTGGAGGGTCCTATTTTGAAGGAGATTAGAGTTTTGTACTTTTTTGAAATAAATAAATGTCTCTCCTAAAAAAGTCTGAAAACTTCTGGAAAGCACCTCAAAAATTCAGTTATCCTACAACAGTAGCACATCATCAAACATAACTAACCCCTTCACTGTGATGATGTATACTGACACTTAATTCTTGCTACCATCACATTATTATATTTGGGTTGGGAAAGACCTCTCATGCTGAAAGGGATAAATATGGCCGTATCTAACTCTTCCAGTCTGAAATATCCCTCCTAAGCTAAATAATACCATCTAGTAGCAGCAAAAATAAACTAGTAATAATAATTATATAATAATAATAAAAATAATCATCATCATCATCACCATCACAGTAAAGGAGTTTACAACATTTTTGAAGTACAGTAATTATGTAGCTACACTTTGGTGACAACTCGGTTCTAAAGATGTAAGAAGTAGGTGGTTTTAAGTAAGTCATTCAATGTGATGGGAGCTGATCATGGACTTAGCTTAGGATATGTAACCTTTTGACACTCTAACCTTCCAAATTACATAAAATAGCCTGGAGTTAGTGAGAAATTAACATAAAGTGTGTCACCTTACTGAAAAGGTTAAAAGAGTCATGGAGAATCAAACTGATACAAATGCAACACATCAACATATTTGTAAATACATGATGCTATTTTGAAACCTGGAAACTCCATTCCTGCCAGTGTATTTGGTTCTGGAAATACCTCTCACAGTGAAGGGGTTCAGTAAGGCTAAACCTAACTTCTCCACTCCAACAAGTACATCCTATGGCAAATAAAGCTTTTTGGTGTCAGCAAGAATAAACTAAAGGTGTCATTATAGTGATCAATAACACTTTTGGAGTAATTATGTACATTTTAGTGACAATGTAATGCCTTTGAAGTAGATAGCTTTAAGTATATCAATTATCTTTACACCTCTGACTGCAACCTGAATATTCTTTTTATTCTAAGTGCAAGAAAAAACTAAGACACTAAGAAGTTAACATTCAGGCTTCTATAACACTTTCAGCTGAATATCCATCTACTTATTGCCAGATGCCTTAATCCCATAAGGGGTGGCCACAAACAAATCGCCTCCATGTTGCTCTGTCCCCCGCCATTTCACTGCCCTGCTCCTAGCTCACACCCCTCTCTCTCATATACCTCTCCACTCCATCCCTCCATCTCATCCTTGGCATCCCCCTCCCCCTCCCCCCACTTCACTCACATACACTCTCCTTATCAGTCTCTCACTCTCCTCATGGCAAAACCACCTCAGTGTGCTTCTCTTAACACTCCCTGTCACATCCACATCCACACCACAATGCTCCTTCACTTCTTCATTTGTCAGTCTCTGTCTCCATGTGACTCCATAAGCTCCTCTAAAATAGCTGCTCTTACTCATGATTTCTGTCCCTCTGAATATAAGTCTTGCATTACTGAAATACAATGCCACAGCTGTCTTGATTGTGAAAGGCATCATGGTGACAGTACACTAACCTTTTCAATGTGGTGGTGTCTTTGTTCAGTCTTGCTACTATCCATCCATTTTCTTTCTTTTTTTTTTAATGCATGGAAGAAGGAACCAAAGGCCTCTTAAGCTGAAGGAAGATAATGTAAGCTATAAATAACTTCCACAGTTTAAAAGTCTGTCCAGAGCTGCATAAAACTGTGTGGAGATAGCAAGAACAAAATGAAAAACGTCATCAAACTGAAAGGGTTACCACTCAGATTCCTGCAGTTCATTCCTAACTGAATCAATTCATCCAGTATCAGCTGGAAAAGAAGACTAAAACTGTTCCAATCATGAGGGATTAAAAAAAAAAAAAAAAAAAAAAAAAAGGTGTTTGGCCAAAAATAAGGGGCTTCATATTATATTCCACACTGAAGAATGATTTTATTATGGTAATTTCACAAACTTAGCAATCAAAGGGTTAAGTAAATTAGTCTTAACCTCAGTACGCCGGCAGCTTTTCTAGTTCATTCTTCCAGATGATTTTACTAGGCACAGAAAGAACATATTGGGCTGAAGGAGTTACATTCAAATTTCATTAACCCCTTAAATCTGAAGACATATTTTTCAGTTCATTCTTACTATAACCAGAAGAACAAATGCACCTTTAGATTGGCTTTTCAAACTGGAGGAACTAGATAGTGCACAGCCTTCATTAATTCCTTCAATATGAGTTTTTTTGGAAGTTTCATAAAATTGTTGGATGATACAGTTGGTCTGTTTCCATGTGACAAAAATCCATAACCCATTTTCAACTTAGCTGATGGCAAGTTGCAGCCACATTGGAAGGCTGATATGACTAGTAACCAGGGAGACTCATTCCTACCTCATAACTACAGCTCAATGAATTTCAATTATCTATCTACCTGTGACCAGATGCCTTAATCCTGTGAGGGGCAGCCACAAACAAATCTTCCCCATGTCACGCTGTCCCCCCCAACTTACACTGCCTTCCTCTAATGCTTCAGGTCGAAAAAGTAAAACTCTTTATTGACAGTCTGACCATGTGGAACAAACTCACAATGAGTGACACCCTTCCATCAAAAAAAGACGATCAACATCATCACGTTTGAGCGACTCTGACATGCTTTTTTTGGTTGTGGTGAGATGTTCCAACCCACTGTTACGACTGCCTTTTTGTTTTGACATCGTATCTGCAACTGTTATGACATTTTTCAGAAGGTAAAAATTTTTCCCAGCTTGAAATTGACTTTCACACAAACATGATGCTCTTCAAGATCATTGTTCAACTTGTAACAAATCACCAAGTGCACTAAACACATGTTCATTCAAGTGTATGTACCTCGATGACTAAATGACATGGTGTGATGTGGCTAATGTTAGACTAAAGCTGAAAGCTGCTGGTAAACAGTGCTCTCATCATACTCATGCTATGCCAGCTAGTTGTGCACTATTTAAAAAGTTCAGTTTCTTTTTGGACAGACCTCGTATGCATATCAACGACAGGTTTGATAAACCATTCATTAATCCCTTCACAACAAGAAGTATTCCCAAATTTCATAAAATAGCCTGGAGTTAGTGAGAAATTAACATAAAGTGTGTCACCTTACTGAAAAGGTTAAAAGAGTCATGGAGAATCAAACTGATACAAATGCAACACATCAACATGTCATGATGGCATGGGATCATCAAAGTAACAGTGCACTACCAACAATGAATGAACACTACAAGCTTAAATCTTAGTCTTTGTTAACTTCTCTTTACACTTAGGGCACAAATGGAAAAATTAAGCAACAATTGTTGAGGTTAGTAGTTCCTAGTACTAGAGGGCGAAGTTTGTAGTGGGGCAGAGGGACTTAGGTACCATGTCATGACTAGGGAGGCATAGCTCTAATATGGTCTTTATTCATACCAAGCCAATAGCTGGCTCAGGTTTCATACAATCACTGTAACAAACATACCAAAATCTTAAGTGTGCTCTAATCCAAAATACAGGTACAGTACAGTACTACCACTTTGTGGCGTAATGACAAACACTATCCGAGTACAATGAATGCTTATCCTTTATAAGTAAATATGTACATATACTGCAATATACAGCAGACCCTTGATTTAACGGACCTCAATAGACTGTGCATCGAATTTAACAGACACTTTGGGGGCCACCGGACATCCATTGGCTATAACAAACAATGTTTGTTGAATGGGGTGAAATAGGTTGCAATACCTGTGTTTCCTGCCCTTATTACTTCAATCTGGCCTGAAGCTGCTCTGTCCCCATAGTGATTGCTGAGTTGTAATAACAGACTATAGTAATACTGTACTAGTCATGACGAAGTGCTGACAAGGATGGAAATAAGCTACAAAAGGGAAAAAATATAGGGCAAGTTAATATAAAATGGGTATAGTTTTCATTTTTAGTACTGGAATATGCTAGTTTACTCATTTATTTTCAAACATGTGCTTAAAATCCCACCTGAGGGGGAACCATCGGATATTACAGACTGTCGGCTTTATCAGATCAGGCTTCCCCCAAATTAGTCCGTTACAGTGAGGGTCTACTGTATATTTTATCAAGGTACAAATCTGCCAGAGGCCTTGGTAACATAGTCTTGAACCAACAGTTACAGTCTTTGGTTATGACAGCCTCAAGGCCAATCTCGTACAGGGTAATGTGGATCTGGTTGTTGATGATACTATCCCTATTTTACAACATAATAATTACAAATTGGTAATGAAGTGACAAACCAATCTACCAGGATCATAAATTAATACACAATAAGAAATACATTCCATTACAAAAATATTACTGGTATTTGAACATTAAAACAACTTCTGACTCCATATAAAGCTACATTATTTTGACCTTTACATACAGAGAACAGCCATATATTTAAAAGTAACACTACCGGTAATAAATCTGTTAAAAGACCATACTTGTCAAATACTGCCTTCACGAAAACCACATCATCTGGTGGAAAGAAATTTGGGCTGCAATACAACTGATATTAACCACATGACTTTCGGAACTACCAAAATAATACTAAGCACTATGTAGCTTGATATTCACAAAGTTATGAAGTAAAAAACTGGTTGTGAACTCCAATTTCACCTGCATGTCCTTGGTAAAACTTGTTCCCATTTAATCCCTATAGTATCAGATGCAAGTGAAACTCTTACTCAAGCCATGACAGACAGATGTGTTCTATCTTCTTAAACCTGTGGTTGGTTCAAGTGATCATCACTCTTTGCAACACTGAGTATAGTACACTGTAGTGTATATTCATGTGGTTGAATAAAAAAAATCATTTTTTTTTTTTAAATTCTGCAACACAACAGAAACTATTTTAAATGAAAAACATGCAAAACCTGATATACTTCAAATTCTTGCACGCCAGGGGATGTCATAATTATGATATACAGGACACAATTTTTCTCCATTTTTTCCCTACTGCCTTCAACTCTGGTATATATGGCAGTCCTCTTGTAATCCCATTCAGTTTTTGCTGGACCAGTGTATACAGTAAGGGTGACCTGTTAAACCTCTGTTAGATCTGAGAGACCCTCTCTGATACTGTTATTTTCAGGTGTAAAACTACAGAAAGTTACAATATAGTAATCCAACTCACTGCCATAGCATTATGACAAAAACCAAACAGGTGTTCTTGGTCTCTATTTACATAAGAAGGAATGTAGTTTTTGAATAAAGGTATTAGTTTCTTACACTACCATTTCTTATATATATATATATATATATATATATATATATATATATATATATATATATATAAATATATATATATATATATATATATATATATATATATATACTGTATATATATATATATATATATATATATATAAATTTAAAAAGTTGAAGATGATTTAAAACAATGATTGTGCCCATGGTTTAAGGGTTAATCTCAGCACAGCCGACTCATAATACACCCTGGTAATCAACAATAAGTACAAAATACCCCAGACAGCAGCTTCTGCTCTACACCCAACATCAACACTGTACACAGCTTTACCTGAAAATTTTGCAGTTTTATGTCTCATTTAGTTTCCACACTTTCATCTTCCATTAGCTTAACAAATAGTCTGGCATTAACCACACAATGTTCTGAAGGTGTCACCAAAATCTTGTCTCTATCAGTGCCACACAAGGTTAACACAAGCAGTAGTGAATTGTACATGATCATGCCTGGTGCTTTATATATTTTTTTTTTTTACAATACCTGCCCAAGGCCCCAACCAAACGGGCAGATTCGCATGGCCATGTGGAATGTGCGAAGTGTGAATGTGGAGAGCAAGAGGGTGGAAGTGGTGAATGTGTTCATGAGTGTGAGATATGCCTTGATGGCACTGTGTAAAACAAAGATGAAAGGGAGTGAAGTGGAGGATTGGGAGGGTGTGAAATGTGTAAGATCGGGCATGAATGGGTGAGGAAGATGCAAGGAAGGAGTTGCTTTGTTGATGAATAGGTGTGGCAGAGTGGAATGAGAGATCACAAATGTGTCAGCTCGAGATGTATGTATGTCAAGTTCAAGTCTGAGAAGGTGAAAGTGGCAGTGACTGTAGCATATGCAATGTGTGATGACAAGAGTGAGACAGAGAAAGACAGGTTTTGGGATGAGCTGGGTGAAGTAGTGGGAGATATGCCCAGGAGCTATAAAGTGATCATAATGGGGGATATGAATGGAAGACTAGGCACTGGTCCAGAGGATGACATAATGGGTTGTTATAGAGTATCAGAAGAAAATGATAATGGGAAGCGACAGAAGGATATGTGTCAGGAAAGGAGGTTGTGCATTTGTAACTCGTATTTCAAACAATGATGCACATAAATGTACATGGTATAGAGGGAATGGAGATCGTGTTGCAAGGAACCTGATTGATTATGTGCTCATAGAGAAATCGATGCTAGGAATGGTTGCTAATACGAGGGCCGTGAGAGGATCATGTGGAGGTCTGTCAGATCATATGATTGTGGTGTGCAAGACCAAGCTGAAAGGAATGAGGTGGATCAGGAGAGAGAGGAGCAGTCAGGGAAAAGACTGAAAATTGAGAAATGGCAGATGTGTTATGCTTAACCCGTATCACGCTAGCAATATAGAACTATGTCCCCCTATACAACACCAGTGATGTAGATCTACGTCCTGCAGCACTAAGAAGTCATTGCAAGCAACCAAAGTAAAAATGGAAGGTAATAATGTATCTCACTACCTTCAGGCATTTCTCCACTACGCCTGACTCGATTCAACCAACTTTCTGGGTTTGGTAAGTGCTGTACTTTTATTAGTGTCAGGGATCTTATATTGATATATAAGCCCTTTTAGCCATTTAAAAAAAAAAAAAAAAAAAAAAATTGCTTCATGAGCTCACGGCGGCTATGCTTTCTCAGTAACCTCGAAGATTTCAGAGGCAGAGTAGCACCAACCCGACTTTATTCAACCAACTTTCTGGCTTTAGTGATTACTTAATACTGCCAGCGATCTTATATTGATGTATTAAGCCCATTTAGCCAGAATAAAATAATCCAAAATTGGCCAACATAGAGGGGTATCTACCCCCCCCCCTCCGAGCATGGTACAGGTTAAGAACAATTTGTGTTGCTTACAGTGTACTGGTGTACTGATAGTCACTTGTTCTATGGATATGTGGGAATCCCTCACTGTTCCATTGGGTACAATATTCTAGTTGGTTCTGAGGTCATAAATGGTTTCAGGATGTAAAATAGTGGCTCTGTTGATGTTCAATTCAACCCTAATGCACTGGGTGACATACTCTTCCACTGAGGCAATATGCAGTATGGTCTGAATGTCTAGTGGGTTCTTATTTGAGCAAAATGCTATTTGGCGGGGCCAGGCAGGCTGCTGTGTATGAGGTGGCTGCGTTAATCACTTCCTAACTGTTGCATAAGGAAGTTCACTGTTCCATGATCTCTGTCTGGCTTATGTCATGGTGGGAAGTTCCTTCACTCATGGTTTCTAACACACACACACACACACACACACACACACACACACACATCTTTACAGTTTGTGTTCTACATGATCATTTAGGCAGCTGCAAACTGATTTCATTATTAACTGTGTTTGTTCCAAACTGATGTACTGTACAACATTCTGACTGGTAAATTCCAGTCTACTTAACTACACTGACTCTCACAGACCCTGACATACTCAAAAGCATGTTATTTTTATTGCTCACTGACCCTCACAGACCCTGATATACTCAAAAGCATTGATATATTTACTGCTCACTGACCGTCACATGCCCTGACATACTCAAAAGAATGTATATTTTTTCTGCTCACTGACTCTCACAGACCCTGACATACTCAAAAACATGTATATTTTTACTGCTCACTGACTATCACACACTCTGACATACTGAAAAGCATGTATATTTTTACTGCTCTTATCCTGCATGACCCATTTTTGGCATGAAAATGGCCTCTTATTTGATATCTGTATACAGTATGTCATTCCCAAGTGGAAGGGTATGGCAGCAGCAGCTTAACCCAGCACGGGTGGTAAATATTATCGTATCATTTTATTATAAAGGCTCCAATGCTTGCATGCACCAACCTTATCAAAAAACATTCATGCACACTCTATACTTCAAATGATAGAATCACTTCATTTACATTCTAAGAATCTGCTGCTTCACAGTGCAGCGAAACTCATGAGAGATATTGTATTAACAGATGTAAATGATGTACAGCCAAAAACTAAAATGAATACTGTATTTAGAATACATATTTAAATTTTTTGAAGAGCGTACAAGTATTCATCAAGGCTGACTCATTTACTAATATGAGAATTATATTTCTTTTAATGCTAAGATTATCCAGAGTATATGCAACTCTAGTACAGTGTACGTTATTCTGAGTACTTAAAAAATTCTTCCACTGGTAAGATATGTCATGTGTTCCTGAGTGGTGTATTATAAGGCTAAGGGCCCCTGTGTCATAACATTATATCTAAGTTCATATCACTGGACTGAAAGGCAATCCCTATCTGTGTATCAAATGGCATTTTGAAGGCTCAAATGCAACAGACAGCTACATTCAGCAATCAACTAAACATCATATATGTACTGTATAATTGCTGAAATCTTAAATCAGTAAAAATAATTTTAAATAATAATCAGTACATAATTATTCTACATACATCTCAAACCCAAACAGTGGTAACCTCAGCAAATGGGAAATCTATTTCTTGATACAAAAGATAACAATCTTACAGTGTTAAAAATGTCCAAGATTGTCAGGAGCACTTTGATCTTAAAAAAGTAGTAATTCCAACTTACATAATTATAAAGGAGGTAATTTTGGTACTACACTGTGACCATAGGCTTTATAAGTAACAACAACACTGCGTCAATACTAAATACTGTACACCACTGAACAGAGTTTAATCTTGATCCTTAAGGCACAATAACATTCTCAGACTGCACATTACAGCCTTGATCAGGTGCCTTTACAAAATATGATTATGAAAATGGCTTGTCTATTTATTACACAAAATTACACTAAATATACGAGTTTCATTTTAAAGTATGAATGCAAAACTAAAGCAATGATTTATTATGACTCTCTTGTCTATATACACCTACTGTACATTCCATTAAGTATCAACTCTACAAGGCTATGTTTACAGTTTATGCTGTTCATCCCTTCAATTCAGTGATACATTATACACTAAATTTTTTCCATTTCCAGACAATATTTAGTTTGGGATACCATCTCTGTAGTGAAAGAGATAATGGAGGCTATAACTCATCCTGTCTGAAGACTCTCCTGATCTATATGAAATTATCCCTGAAGTACAAAGAATAGTGTGGAAAAAATACACCACTGGATTGAAGAGTAAAATGGAGCTTAACTCCTCTCATCTTAAATGTCAGGACCAACGTGCCTAGCCCTGGGCTCCTACGCTACTCATGGGGCAACACTGGATTAGGTGGTGATGATGATGATGAACTCCTGACATGTACAGAAATACTCTACTACATAAAGATGGTAAGAGGTAAGTATGTGAAGGTGGTCCAGGAACCCTGTCTGCTCATAAGTAAGTAAAATCAGGGACTACTCTGCCCCTGTTCTTATCAGCTTACAAGGCTTTCTCGTTTTGTTTTGTTTTTAAAGGCTCCAACATGCTTGCATGTGTTGGCCTTGGTCACCTAACGGCGGCTCTCCAGGCTGCACGATCCACTGCAGCCTCCCTGTTCAGTCCCTTAACCCTAAGGTCACACTTAATGACCTCGTCCCATGTCTTTCTCGGTCTACCCCTCATAACCCCACCCCCAATATTAACACTTCTCACCTTCGTCACCCAATTATCATCCCCCATCCTCTCCACATGTCCAAACCATCTCAATCTACCTCTCCTCATCACAACACCAATACACTCCAGTCCCATCCTACCTCTCAACTCTTCCATCGTAAACCCAGCCCCTCCAGGCCTTGGACACAGGGACGCACTGCACTTCCACCTGAATTCATATCAGCTTGTGAGACTTTCTCCGCCTGTATCTTTATCAGCTTATGGGGTTTTTATATCACCTTTTTCTTTCAACCACCTCTTCCTCAATGAACTTCAGCAAATTTCAGCTTACAATGGTGAGTGAATGTCAGTAGGGCCTATTCAAATGGGCAAAATTTGGTTAGTTTCTTCTGTCTAATTTTTTTCTGACCCTGTGAATCCTACTCCATCCAAGAATGGACAAGATGAATGGAAGATATGATGATATATACCTTTTTAACCTCACCAATCTGGATGACTTTCTCTTCATATCAGACTGCCATTCCCTGATTATTTTCTTCAGCTTAGGAATGGCTGCTAATACTGAAAGAATTTATTTAGGTTGTGTCTATCCCCACCAGTAAGAAAACTCGAAGATAAACTGCTAATTAAAACTGGCTGGTAGGAAAAAAAAAAAAAAAAAATCACCTGCATTGTTTTTTTTTTTTTTTTTACAGAACATGAACAGAGGAAGAAAAAACAAAGTCAGCAAAATTAAAAAAAAAAAATTCAATACTCCAGATTATGGGTGTCCTTTCATGAAAAATCTATAACAGTTGGACTTGAACTGCTGTAGGCTGAAGTTTGTGGGGAAATTACTCTGGGGAAGCAAGTTCCAAAGAGAAGAAGTTCAGGGAATGAAGGAAGTCTGACAGACAGAAGTTCTACAATGTGGCAGTGTGACAGTCAAGTTATAAGCGCTACCAGGTGCCTGTGTAGCATGGGGAATGGTGTGAAGAGGTGGCACAATGGATGCAACTTTGCCTGAGCATTTACCATAAAAATGTTTGTAAAATAATGCAAAGGAGGAAATATTCTGTCTTACATGTAGAGAAGGTTGTTCAATTGGAACTGCTGGGTTATTAATTATACTTAACCCGCGCCATCCCGGCGACGTGAATTAACGTCCGCACATGATGTGCACTCATGTCCCGGCGACGTGAATTAACGTGGCAACATTGCAAGTTGCATAATTTTCACATTTTTCAAAATTCGCGCCTGATTTTTGTTTTGCCCACCTACGCAAGCCTCACCTACTCGCCGCCAGGCGGATAATCCCCTAGACCCAGATTAACCCCACCTGACCCTGTGATCGTCCACTTACCTGTCAGCAGTCACCCAGGTCAGACATGGCGCGTCGTGGGCTGTCAGACGAGGAGATACAAGTCGCCCTGGATACCTTTACAGGGGATAGTGATTCCCCACTGGATGACGACACCCTCGATGTCGATTACGTGCAGCCTGAGGAGGTTACCAACAGCAGTGATGAGGAGGTCCCTTCCCCAAGGAAGGTCAAATATATAACATATAGGAGGGCAGGGGACGGCCAGCCTGCACCACTTGCTGCATCTAGGCAGCAACACATACCATCAGATGAGGACGAGGAAGCAGTACATGGTGGCGTATTTTCCTGGCTGGGGAAGGAAAAGATATCGCCACGTGGGACTGGGACAGACGTCACATCGCGACTGTTCCACAGGTATGTTCCTTCTATGTGTTCTGTGGCAGGAAGTAGTGGTGTGGGGATGGTTAGGGCAGCAGAAAGTGAAAGCGAGAGTGGTGTGGGGGACGCAACACGTCCATGTGGTGTTCGTGTTAGGCGTGGTGTGAGTTAGCAGAAGGTGAAAGCACTTGTCTAACATGTAAAGGGGTAATATGTTATATTGGAAGTATTATAAAAGAAGAGACACTAGGTACGAGTGTGTGGAGTGCAACGTTGCTCTCTGCTTGCAACCGTGCTTAATAACAGGCACTATTGAAAGTGTGCGTAGTGTGGTAAGGCCTGTACATACGCGATAAAGTGTCGCTCAGTATCATAATAGTGCCATGTTATCTTATGTGATACTAATCATAGGAGGTTGTATAGTTACTGTAAAGTTAGTATGTACGTTCAAAAATAGTCCAAGTTGAAAGTCACAGAACATACAGTCAGTAAGTAAATAAGCGCTAGGAAGAATTCTCTTCATGGTGTAAAAAGAGTGGGAAATTCCCCAAGGGCTCTAAATTTAGCCACCAATTATGGGATAAGCTGTCTCCCAGTGTACCACCATCCCACCTCACTCTCTCTCTCTCTCTCTCTCTCTATATATATATATTAGGATAAGGCTTACTGTAAATCGTGTACTACTGTGAAAGCAAATGTCTAACATGGAAAAGGCCAGAATGTAATGTGAGAAGTACTATAAAGGGGGAGAAAATAAATTCAGAGGTGAAAAAATGATGACATGACATGATTTACCTACGTAAATTAGCGCTACTTCTTTGCTAATTCTTTTCATAAAGCATGTACTTCTGTAAAAGCAATTGTCTAACATGTAAACGGGTAATAGGTTATATTATAAGTAATCAAAAAGGTGAAAAAATAGAATCTGAGTTGAAAAAAGCATGAAAGACCAAGTTGTCACTTGGTAAATAAGCGCTATTCTTATGCTAATTCTTTTCGTAAAGCAAGTACATTTATAAAACTAATTGTATAACATGTAAATGGGTTATATATTATAAGTACAGTAATCTAAAAGGTGAAAAAATAGAATCTGAGTTGAAAAAAGCATGAAATAAAATGATCTCACTTGGTAAATAAGCGCTACTTTTATGCTAATTCTTGTCATAATGCCTCAAAATATGTACAAACAATTATGTAGAGTTGAAAATGGTATGATGTTATTGTGGAAGTAATATGGAACATGAAAAAATACAATAGCTGATGAAATAACGATGTTTGTTATCCACTGGTGACATAATCGACCGATTTCGCTAGGGTCGCACAATGGTACATACCTTATTTCTCATTTTCTTCTATATAAAACCCAATATACTTGTGGTATACATATTTCCAACATATGAATACATGATAATAAATGTATACTGCATCAGTTGAGAGTACCCGTGCCACCATAGAAAACGTACGGCGAAAAGACTACTCATAGAGCATGGAGGTACCTGTCAAACTTACGTGCTCCAGGTAAGCCATTTCTGGACCCAAGGGACACCTTTCTTTGTGATTTTCCTTAGTTTCTGACCAAAAGCGAATGTTTGAGCAAAAAAAAAAAAAAAAAAAGTCCAAAAAAGCAGGGACTGGGGCGGACCAAAGCTCAGAAAACGTCGGGATTGGGCGGGTTAAAACTTTGCCAGCTTTGTCCAGCAGTCTGAAAAAATATGATAGATGAGACATGTATGTGCTGCTGAATTAACTGGGTAAGGAAGAGGTGTCAGAGGGCCTCTTAAGCTGATCAAACTGTGAGCCCTTGTAAAATACACTGCCAGCCATGCACTTAATGCCTTTAAGCTCAAGTCATATGTTTTTTATTTTTTATCTTATTCCTGCTACCAGCTGATAATCTTAGCTTCAGGCTCGTAAGGGGTTACTAAAGGCTGTGTATTATCCTTCAATAAAAAAAATCCTAAGCTGAATAAACTTCTATCAAGACAGAAATAAAAAAAGAAAAATAAAATCATCAGACTGAAGGAGTTAACAACCAGTGTTACTTGCTCTTTTTTGTTGACCTTCTTCTTCCCCTGACTCCTAGGCTTTAAAATTTTCTTAAATTCTTTCACCAATTTCCACTTAGATTCCTTCCATTGAAATAACCTTTTTCTTCTTACCTGTCTCTAATTCGTATACATTAATCAGAAAGTTCCTTATAAACCTCCTCTAATTCTCTCCACTGATACACTGTCCTTGCTAATCCTTTCTAACTCAGTATCATCTACTGTAGTTTCTATCTGATCCTATTACAGTACTTTCCCCACTTTTATTCTAATATTTATTTACTTGTTGATTCCTGTGAACAAAGAGAGGAAAAATAATTTCTTTTCATCCTTTTTCTCTCCATTCTTTCCTTCTTTCTTTTCTCTTCCTTTACCTCTAGATTCTTGGTACAAGAGAAAGTAAAAAAATACAGACAAGGTAAAAAAAAAAAAATAATAAATTGCAAGAACAATAATACAGCTTTATAAATCTCGCCTGTCATGGGTTGCAGGGGTAGTGTGATGGGAGGCACTAGGCTTGACGGCACTAAGGTTAGTACTCTTGTGAACCTGAGGCAGGCCGTCCTCGCCGACCTCTTCCTCTTCCTCCACGTTTACCTCCTGCCTGCTCTGGGCCGGGACTCTGGCTCTTAGTGGGTGACTGACTGCTGCGTGGTCGTCCTCGTCCTCTGGTTGTGCCACGGACACTTCCAGCCCGGGATTCACGAGCCGGTGAGGCGGTGGGTGTGCCTCTACTCTCCCGATTTCTCTTTGATAAAAATGCAGGGCTGGCATCGCCTGAACATTCAGACTCGGATGAACGTCGGGGCGGGGTGCGCTGGAGGGGGCTGCCCACCGACCTTGACTTCTGCAGAATCCGCCTGGGGGAGGGGGTGTTAGACCGCGACCTGGAACTTAACCCAGGACCTGATCCTGATCTTGACCCTGATTCAGAGCCAGAGCCTAACCTGTGCCTCCCAGATCTGACCTGCAGTTTCTCCATCTCTGTGTTAACAAAGCCAAACGGATCTGGAGAATCAGACTCCTTTTCCTTGCCACGCCCCCGCCCACGGCCACGGCCTGACCCAGGTCCTGGTCCCCGGCCCCCACGGGTGTCTTTTGAAGTCTTGGAAGGGGAAGACTGAGGAGATTCAAAGTTCATGAGATCTGCTTCTTCTGATTCCTGGCTTTCCTCAGGGATAAACTCTGAAAAAAATAAATAAATAAATACTGTAAATACAAATAAAAATAAAAATGAATAACCACCTGCATCTGGGTGATAGCTTTTAAATTTACTCTAACTGCTACCAAACAAACTGTTCAACTTGGGAAATGCCTCTCATACTGAAGGGCTCTAATAAGGCTGTATTAAACACTTGCAGTTTGAAATTCCATTTTCAGCTTTATAAAATTATCAGGAGATAACAAGAAAACTGAGGCAAAAATACTGAGTGGTACAGTGGCATTGCATCCAACAATCTTTCTTTAAATACAGCGCAGCCTCATGCAATAGGGTTGTGTCAAGTAAAGACCTATTGCATAACAAATTATTGCATAATGAGGTCAATATAACATAGGTTCAATGGGGTTAGAGAGGGTGACCCAATTGCAAAGCCTAAAATGACCTAAAAAAAAAAAAAAAAAAAAAACTGCCATCCATCTGAAGTTTATCCTATGCAAGTACAAGTTGTCATCAAGGATCCCCTGCCCCCAGGACAGGAGACAGTTGGAGGACCTGGAGGACCACTCCATCAAAAAGATATGGTATCCATCCATCCATCCATCATCACTTTACTTAATATCACACCCTGCACTATTTATTTAGTACTTGTTCTGCTATATAGCAATAACAGTGGTGTTTCAGTGGCCTTTCATGTACAAAATAAAATGAAAGGCAACGATCACAGTCAGTTTAAACACCGAGTGGACATCTTGTCTCAGTCAGCTGTGTAGATGCCTAAAATAGGGATGATGGTTACATAAGATTGACTCGATTTCCAAGACACAAGTTTCAGCATTTGACACACAGAAAGTACTGTATTTGCCAGCATATAAAATGCACTTTTCAAAAAAAAAAAAAAAAAAAAAAAAAAAAAAAAAAAGTTATATAAAAATTACCCTGCATCCAATAGGCCCGTATCACTCATGGAAGGCTGAGTGCCAAAGGCATTAGGCTTATAGCTAGGGGGTTGGGGTGAGGCGCTGTTACCTCTACTCCACCTAACACAAATATTCCGTATGTGTTACTAATAAAATGATTAATATAGCAATACAACACAATCTATATCAAGCAAAATGTCAAACTTCTGGCAGAGTTATTGAAGACATAAAGGCTAGGCTTATGGCTGTACAATGATGAAGCTCAGAACATTTCAGTATACCTCTTTCCCCCAGCAAACATAACTGACACAAGAAACTGGCACATTCTTTGTATTATTTACCTTAACAACTGTGCTAACTTCACCACATCAACATACCATACAAATGAGATATGCTCCTAGAAGGGCCAAGGAAATTCTAAAAGAAATTTAAACACTTGTTGCCATTTGCATTGAGCACATAAACAACAACAGCGATGGTGCTGCACTCCAGTTGCCAAATGTGGCATCACAAAACATCACAGCAGACACACAGTAGTTTTGAATGTTACTCCTAGTTTTCATAACCAAAACAAGTGACACAGGACACGCTGCACAGCTGTTCTGGTCAGAGTCAGAGTTTACAATATTCTGGCATTTTAAATCTACTTTTGTCACTAACTCATGGCTCAAAACCAATGCGGACACTGCTATAAAATTGCATTCAAGCTCGGTGTCATTGAGTTCGCAAAGGAACGTGGCAACAGGCGGCAAAGCAGCACTTTGGGCTGCCACCAACAGAAAAAATTAAACGAACTTGGAGAAAACAAGGGCAGCAACTGAAAGATGCTAGACGTAGTAAACCGAATCTCCGCAGAGGAACTGTAAAATGACCAGAAACTGAAGAATACTAAAACATGGGTATTACATGAAAGGAGTTTGGGCAAATGCAGTATCTACAAAAATGATAATATTGTATACCAATTGAGACAGCAATGAACAGAGGTATCCATGACTTCACAGGAAGAAGGAAGAGGCCCACTATTTCAAAACTGTATGAATGGGTTAAACCTTTGTGGCATGCAGTAAAACCAGAAATACAGTAGTAGTTAAATAATTTAAAAAGTGTGGTACAGGTATACCCAGATATATGATACCCTTAGATGTAATACCCCGGCTTAATAATAACGGGTAGAAATACCACCATACCCTGCCTAATGATGGCCAAACCCTGGTTTAACGATGGGTTTTGATTTCTTTTTCCCCATTTTGATGATATTTTAGACTTAAATTGTGTTTAGGTTGATTTATAAACAGTTTTTAGACTTTTTCCCAAAATTCCTGCTCAGTGACCGTGTGATAAGCAGCTCCTCTCAGACATTTGTTATGGTGACTTCAGGAGAAGAAGCAGGTGATCCTGGGTAAGACTGATGCGGGATGGTCGACTTCCCACACCTTAAAGTAGTATGATCTGGCCCGCTCAAACCCAATGTGACATCAGGAAAGCCCATGACAACTCACCCACTACACGGCAGACTTTGGCATGAAAAACAGATGCAATACCAAACGAAAGGTTATAAACTTGCACCAGCATGCCGATGTCGATCGTTCAACATTGATCTGGTACCACCAGCAACGGGCTGCAGGCGTGCTAATGCATGGTACTGAGTTGAAAGCCACTGCCGAGAGGTCTGCCCACCTTCACAACATCCCAGACTTCAAGGCATCCGAAGGTTGGTTATTCAGGTTCAAGCTTTGGCATGGCCTTACAAATTGTGAGACCCATGGCAAAGCTTTGGACATTAGTGAGGAGGGAATGGTGGAATTTCATCAGAATTTGTTAGGTTTGATTGAGAAGGAGGGCCTACTCTTGGTCAAGTATTTAATGCTGATGAAACTGGCCTCTTCTACCACTCAAAGCCCACAAACAATCTGGTAGATGAGAAGAAGCATGTGCCTGGCCACAAGCTGTCCTTCCTGTTGTGTGGTACCATTCTGTGAAGGCCTGGTTTACCTCCAAAATCTTAACAGATTGGTTCCACATGCATTTTGTCAAGGGGGTCATCCATTATCAAACAGAGGAACTTGGAATCCATAGTGACCAAGTAAAGGCTCTTCTTGTCCTAGACAATAACCCCACGCATCCCTCCGAGAAGGAACTGGTTGCAGATGACTGTCACATTAGGTGCATGAACACCACTTCGCATTCATTTTCCCTCCCCTCCTTCACTCCACCCCCGCACCACCACTCGTCCCCACACCCACCTTCCCTTCTCTTTCTGGCCCTTTCCTCTCAGCCCCTCTAACTCCAATGTGACTTGCCGCACATAAAGGAGCCAGCCTGAGGCACGGGGTACCAGAGGATAGATGATTATTTATGACCATGACTGTACATCTCAGATGACTGACAATTGATATTTGATCAAAAAAATATTGGAGAACAAATGAAATATACTCGTACCTACTTAGTGATATTACAGAAAGCCACCTGAACGTCTTCAATATCGTCTTTACTGCTGATCCTGCTGACTGGACATGACGTCACCACACCAAACAAACTCAAATGCATACAATTTAAAACCATAAATAGCAGTGGAAGTCTAACTAGAAGCACAGAAACCTAACTGGGGGCTTCACCCCCAGGAACCCCCAATGATTATAACCTACCTAACCTTGTGCAAACTACAACATGCATTACGTAAAATGGCGACAAATCGGTATTGTGTGTCAAAAGCATTTGTTAATCATTGGCCTAATCGTCACCCAATCTTGCGATGGCGAAACACTCACTCAGGTTGGTGAGCACATGACTGCGCTTGACAGGGGTAATAATACGGGTCTTGGGTGGAGCCATGATAGTGCTGTAGTATTACATGTGGTAAAATTGAAATACAGATGGATGAAGCAGCAACCAATCAGCAGGGCAGAGTGCAGGAGACTGAGGCATCTTAACCGGTCTGTCTGGTGGTGCTCAGTTTGAATTGTCGAAATGACGGGGATAACCATGTCGAACAATGAAAAAGGGTATAGATTTATAAATGTCAAAACAATGAATTAAGGGCTTGGTGTACAGTCACGCGTACTAATTTCTGCTCAGGGGTTACCCCTTCCTTCCCCCCTCTACCCTGGACAGAGGGAAGGGGGGAATCGCGAACAAGTCTACCCCGCCTTCTGCCCCCAACTCCCCCACCCTCCACCTCCAGCTGCCAGTTACTGATGAGACACCCAGTTTCTCATGTCCAGTAACCATGACTAAACCGTCGTCGCACACGCTTTCCACGGCCAAGATTTGGACTATATTTTTAGAATAAATTATTACCGTATTGAACTGCATTCTCAAATTGAAAATATTCACCATCATTGTAATCCAGTGTCGTCCGCTGCTTACCTTTTCACTTCCCCCAGCTGTCTCTCTCTCTCTCTCTCTCTCTCTCCCTGAATTTACTTTTCCCACCTTTCTTTTTAAATTTATATAACTTTCTCATTGCTTCTCTCCCCCTCTCCCCTTTCTCTCTCGTTCTTTGTCTAATTCTTCCCGCCTCCACCCTCCCCCTCCCCCCACCTTAGACCTGGGGTGGGATGTTCGAAAGCTCTTAACGGCCGCTAAGATCATCGTAGCGGGTACGAGAATCATAGCGCACTCGTAAACCGCTAAGGTGTGTTAAACAAATTTTACGATCCTCCATCCTCTATATTTGCTCATAGAGCTATGATTTCTGACAAGCACCCTTAAGCTGATCGTAGTGTCGCATAGTGCATGTTTCTCTAATAAACAAACCGAATCATGTGGTGCTAAGTTTGTTTATTTACCCTTTTCTGTGAACGAAGATGGAATTACAAGTGGTTTTACAGGTAGAACTGGCATTACGAAGAGCGATGAGATTTGAGAGGAACTACAGAGACATAATGGATCCATTTGCTTACAGTGGCGAACATTTGTTGAGATATTATAGGTTTCCCAGACAAGAACTGCTTCACTGGTGTGCAAGAGTTGAACCACTAGTTGGACCAGCGACAAGAAGATCCTGTGCTGTGCCATGTCATTTGCAGGTGTTAATGACATCCAGATTTTATGCAAGTGGCTCATTTCAGAGTGTGTTGGCAGACACATTAGGCTTAACACAGGGACGTGTGAGCAGAATAATTGAGTGGCACACGTGTTGTACAGAAAATCTCTTAAGGAAGTTAAGATGCCAAGAGGTAGGCAAAGAGGGGGAATTTTTCGTTTCTACTGCTTACATCTGTAAATGGAGAAATGGGGTTCCCCCGAGCCAGACCCTGTTTTGGATCATATAGCCCAGCTAGGTTACAGGAGCGCCCTACCACTCCCGTGCCGGCACGGCAGTCCCGGGCGAGGCTCGAACTCGCAGTCTCCCGATTACGAGCTCGATGCTTTACCATTGAGCTATCGTGCCCCCGGCACGGCAGTCCCGGGCGAGGCTCGAACTCGCAATCTCCCGATTACGAGCTCGATGCTTTACCACTGAGCTATCGTGCCCCGTTACATCTGCAAAAATGCAGACCGATGCACTGTTCATTAAAACATTGTTAAGTCTGTGGGAGTTGTAATGATAGTCTGAAGCCAATGATATACTGTATAGTTTATTCAGGTAAAAGGGTCTCAGTTTGGATCTCGATATTTTCAAAATTATCACTATGTTTTGTTAATATGATGAGGATCTTTCACCCACACTATACCCAAGATGATGTAATTGTTCTTCAGCACTCTGTCTGTCGAGCCAACCCTGTATTAACGCCATCATCTCATGTGTAAAATTTTCTCGTTTGGTAGGGGACTCGTCACTTGTCATGTCTTGTATTTCTTGGGATGAATATCGTAGTTGTTTGAGTGATGTAATGGCGCGCTTGGATAAGTGTATTTAACATTTTGAAACTCCATTTTGATTGGCCCACAATCTTTCAAGGTTTATGAAATCTCTCTTCTGATTGGCTCAGCGACTATTAGCTGGGTTGCATTATGAACGATAGGAACGGAACGGAACGGATTTTACGATCGGATCATCGTGAGCTACCAGTGTTGCGGCGAGCGTTAGAAGATACACCTTAGCGGTTGTCGTAGCTCACGATCAAAGATGACCGCTATGAGCGCGTTACGATGATCATGCGGGGTCTCGCAACGATCTTTTGAACATCCCAGCCCTGATCAACAGTCAGTTCCGTCACCGCTCCTTCGTATATCGTGTGCAGGCAACATAATTTTATCACACTTAGGTCAGATGTATGAAAAGCTATATATATATATATATATATATATATATAACCTGTTATTGAATGAGGAGTTTGACTGGGACAGGGAAGGTTTGGAGCCAGCAGATCCAGTTGTTAGAATGACTATATTTGTAGTCGCCACGCTGTCAGTGCAAAATTAATATATATATATATATATATATAATTGTACGGTAATTATATATATATATATATATATATATATAATTGTACGGTAATTATATATATATATATATATATATATATATATAATTGTACGGTAATTATATATATATATATATATATATATATATATATATATATATATAATTGTACGGTAATTATATATATATATATATATATATATATATATATATATATATATATATTATATATATATATATATATATATATATATATATATATATTAGCTTTCCATACATCTGACCTAAGTGTGTGTGATAATGTTGCCTGCACACGATATACGAAGGAGCGGTGACGGTATAACTGACTACTGATCAGGCCTAAGGTGGGGGGAGGGGAGGGGTGAGAGGCGGGGAAGACTTAAGACAAAGAACGAGAGAGAAGGGGGAGAGGGGGAGGGAAGCAAAGAGAAAGCTAATAGTCGCTGAGCCAATCAGAAGAGAGATTTCATAAACCTTGAAAGATTGTGGGCCAATCAAAATGGAGTTTCAAAATGTTAAATACACTTATCCAAGCGCGCCATTACATCACTCAAACAACTACGATATTCATCCCAAGACATACAAGACATGACAAGTGACGAGTCCCCTACCAAACGAGCAAATTTTACACATGAGATGATGGCGTTAATACAGGGTTGGCTCGACAGACAGACAGACAGTGCTGAAGAACAATTACATCACCTTGGGTATAACTATAGTGTGGGTGAAAGATCCTCATCATATTAACAAAACATAGTGATAATTTTGAAAATATCGAGATCCAAACTGAGACCCTTTTACCTGAATAAACTATACAGTATATCATTGGCTTCAGACTATCATTACAACTCCCACAGACTTAACAATGTTTTAATGAACAGTGCATCGGTCTGCATTTTTGCAGATGTAACGGGGCACGATAGCTCAGTGGTAAAGCATCGAGCTCGTAATCGGGAGATTGCGAGTTCGAGCCTCGCCCGGGACTGCCGTGCCGGGGGCACGATAGCTCAATGGTAAAGCATCGAGCTCGTAATCGGGAGACTGCGAGTTCGAGCCTCGCCCGGGACTGCCGTGCCGGCACGGGAGTGGTAGGGCGCTCTCTAACCTAGCTGGGCTATATGATCCAAAACAGGGTCTGGCTCGGGGGAACCCCATTTCTCCATTTACAGATGTAAGCAGTAGAAACGAAAAATTCCCCCTCTTTGCCTACCTCTTGGCATCTTAACTTCCTTAAGAGATTTTCTGTACAACACGTGTGCCACTCAATTATTCTGCTCACACGTCCCTGTGTTAACTAATGTGTCTGCCAACACACTCTGAAATGAGCCACTTGCATAAAATCTGGATGTCATTAACACCTGCAAATGACATGGCACAGCACAGGATCTTCTTGTCGCTGGTCCAACTAGTGGTTCAACTCTTGCACACCAGTGAAGCAGTTCTTGTCTGGGAAACCTATAATATCTCAACAAATGTTCGCCACTGTAAGCAAATGGATCCATTATGTCTCTGTAGTTCCTCTCAAATCTCATCGCTCTTCGTAATGCCAGTTCTACCTGTAAAACCACTTGTAATTCCATCTTCGTTCACAGAAAAGGGTAAATAAACAAACTTAGCACCACATGATTCGGTTTGTTTATTAGAGAAACATGCACTATGCGACACTACGATCAGCTTAAGGGTGCTTGTCAGAAATCATAGCTCTATGAGCAAATATAGAGGATGGAGGATCGTAAAATTTGTTTAACACACCTTAGCGGTTTACGAGTGCGCTATGATTCTCGTACCCGCTACGATGATCTTAGCGGCCGTTAAGAGCTTTCGAACATCCCACCCCAGGTCTAAGGTGGGGGGAGGGGAGGGGTGGGAGGCGGGGAAGAATTAGACAAAGAACGAGAGAGAAAGGGGAGAGGGGGAGAGAAGCAATGAGAAAGTTATATAAATTTAAAAAGAAAGGTGGGAAAAGTAAATTCAGGGAGAGAGAGAGAGAGAGAGAGAGAGAGACAGCTGGGGGAAGTGAAAAGGTAAGCAGCGGACGACACTGGATTACAATGATGGTGAATATTTTCAATTTGAGAATGCAGTTCAATACGGTAATAATTTATTCTAAAAATATAGTCCAAATCTTGGCCGTGGAAAGCGTGTGCGACGACAGTTTAGTCATGTTTACTGGACATGAGAAAATTTGTGTCTAATCAGTAACTGGCAGCTGGAGGTGGAGGGTGGGGGAGTTGGGGGCAGAAGGCGGGGTAGACTTGTTCGCGATTCCCCCCTTCCCTCTGTCCAGGGTAGAGGGGGGAAGGAAGGGGTAACCCCTGAGCAGAAATTAGTACGCGTGACTGTACATGGGACTGGGGATCTATAGCACTAACCTGGTGTGATGGCATGTGCTGCACAAGCAGCCCTCAGTGAAGTGACCTCTTGCAGGACAGTCTCGTACTGGTCCTGAGCTCGACCATACTCCTCCAGCAGCAATCCCAGCCGATCCATAAGTCCACTGTGCACCTCCTCTACTTCAGCCACACCTGGCTCCTCCTGCCTGTAAAGATAAACTTAACTTACAACCACAAAACAAACCAACAAAAATAATTCAGTTTATACTGAACCATTAGTTACATTCTTCACTCCAACCTAAGGATATAGTATCTTTATCACCTGTTCCATTCCAACAGCTCAAGTTTTATCTCTTACATATCTAAATCATATATATATATATATATATATATATATATATATATATATATATACACACACTCAATCCTCGTAAATCGCGGCAATTTGGGTCTGGACCACTGCAGCGATTTACAAATTCCGTGGTTTATAAATAATAACTCTTATGTGAAAAATGAATTTGGGTCTGGACTTTGGCCAACCACCCCCCACAGCACCTTACCTACACCTATCTAGGCACCATCAAACACAAACATACAAATTTAGGAATATTCAGTGCACGTATTTAATAGAAATAAGCAATAGTAAGGGATCTCACTTTAATCCTATGACAATATTGCTTAAGTGAATGGAGTGGGGTGGTGTTGGGAAGAACTTAGAACCTCTCAGCACTTGTTCTTTCCAAACTCTTTTGCCAACTTTGAAAATTTCTCTCCCTTCTCAACATGACAAATGAGCTCCAAACATTGACTGTACGACAACGGCAGCTGCTTCTTGATGCCATACCGCTTAAAGCGCTTCATGGGGGGTTCAGGAGGGGCCATGGAAGGTAGGAGGCGGGGGGGATGGTGCACAAATAAAGGTAGATAGCTCTCGTACTCCACGGCAATGGTCTGTAGTGTGCGGACTGGCAGGAAGAACAACAACAACGTGGCGGCATTAGTATGCACACATGCCACCAGGGACGGTAGGTGATTGGTTGTTGGGTTGCAATTTTCCAATTGAATGCCGCGGTTTACGATTCTCCTCGGAAAAGGCCCACTTCGGTGCCTAGGTCCATGATTTTCATGACTTAACAGCGATTTAAGGGTGCCGGCAGTCTGACAGCCACTTAGCCGTGATTTACGAATCCGTGATTTATAAACACGTGATTTACGAGGATTGAATGTGTGTATATATATTTGTTAATCACTGGTTAGGTTAACTGTAGTGAAAACACAACAATAAAAACTTTGGATATCATTGTATAAAACTGTAGCCTGCCTTCCCTTCATGACTTTCAAATTTTAAGATTACAGCAACAAGTCTGAATCATGCTAAATCACAGAGCAGTACCGTTTTTTACTGAAACCTTTGTTATATGGGGCAATAGTTCAAAGTCTATGTGTAAACTAAGGCAAAGGATAAATGAAGTGTGGAATGCTCTGATCTAAATTATCTTGGTACAGAGACAGGAACAGCTTACCCAATTTTGCTAAGGACACTCTGAACAGCAGGAGAGGTGTAGAGAGATGGGTTGTGTGGCTTAAGGAGGTACTCTGACGTGGAGGTGTCCCCTACATTAACAACTCTCAGCGGCACACCCTCAAACCGGCTGAAACACATAATACACTACTGACTTTACTGAGCTTATTAATATATGGCAGATAAAACCTAATCACACAAATTCAGTCATTGCGAGTGTGTGTGTGTGTGTGTGTGTGTGTGTGTGTGTGTGTGTGTGTGTGTGTGTGTGTGTGTGTGTGTGTGTACCTAATTGTATTATACAGGATTTGAGCTAAGCTCGAGTTGTCCCAGCTCTTTTCTACGAATATTTATTATCCAATGTAGATTTAAACACATGGATGCTCTATGCTCACACCACCTCTCCCTCTAAATTATTCCAACTGTATAGTTCTGTTTGGA
Source organism: Coenobita brevimanus (assembly GCF_032717465.1). Classification (NCBI taxonomy): domain Eukaryota; kingdom Metazoa; phylum Arthropoda; class Malacostraca; order Decapoda; family Coenobitidae; genus Coenobita; species Coenobita brevimanus. The sequence continues at coordinate 41,324,718 of NC_137025.1, read as the reverse complement.
AAACTAAATTTCTTTCCATCAATGAGGCACTGACAACTGCAGCTTGAATTCATGTCCTCTTGTTCTTCCACCATCTCCCACAAAGAACTCCTCTCTGTCTATACATTTTATTCCTCTTACTCCTTCAAACACTGCAATCAAATCTCCCCTCTCTCTTCTCTCGCTCAGGGTTGGCAATTTTAGCCTTTCTAATCTCTCCTCGCAGGACAACTCCCTCAAGCTTGGTGTCAATATTGTGGCTATCCTTTGTATTCTTTCTAGTTTACTGACATGTCTTTTCAAGTGTGGTGACCATATCACTGCTGCATATTCCAGCCTCAGTCTTATCTATCAATCTATTGCCAGACGCATAAATCCTGCAAGGGGTGGCCACAAACAAATCGTCTCCATGTCACCCTGTCCCCTGCCATTTCATTGCCCTGCTCCCAGCTCACACCCCCCTCTCTCATATACCTCTCCACTCCATCCCCTCCACTTCATCCTCGGCCTCTCCCTCCCTCTCCCCCCCTCCACTTCACTCACATACACTCTCCTCACCAGTCTCTTGCTCTCTATCCTCTCCATGTGGTCAAACCACCTCAATGTGATTCTCCTAATGCTTCCTATCACATCCAAATCTACACCCAAATGTTCCTTCATTTTCTCATTTGTCAGTCTGTCTCTCCATGTAACTCCACAAGCTCCTCTCAAATATCTCATTTCCACTGCTCTCACTCTTGTGTCCCTCCAACAAGGTCCAAGATTTACTTCCATACGTTAGAGTTGGTATCACAATAATGTCATGCAGTAACTTTTTCACTTCCATGCTCACTTCCCTGTTTCATATCATTGCTTTTAAAGAACCAGCAACCTTTCTTACTTGTTACAACCTTTCAAGCACTTCACCCTCTAAACTCTCCTCCTTACTCATCACACTACCAAAGTACTTGAACGCACTCACATTTTCCATTTCCTCATCACCAGATCAATGTTGAGGGAGGCGGTGGCTCAATCGGTACGGAGGTGGCCTGCAGTCCTAAAGGACCAGACTCAAATCCCGGCTGGAGCAGGGAACAGTTTAAGGGTTTGAACTTCATTGAATCAGGCTTTCCTGATCTACCAGAAGACCCGCCGACATGTCATAAAAATATCCCCACTAATACCAATACACCAGTCCTGTATGAGACAGCCCTAGCATGTATTCAATATGGACGGTGGGTGTTAGCGCCGAAGTGGTGACATGTGGAGGTGTATGTATGTAGGAGGACTGCTGGGCCTCGACAGAAGGCTGTGAAGCCTATGCCCAGAGACGGACATAAAAAAAAAAAATAAATAAATAAATAAAAATCCAGCCTCATCATACATTCAGTGACTTCATTTCTCTCGAAGATCATAACTTTACTCTTTCCTACAGTCTTATCATGGTCACTAATAACTCTCTCAGCATCTCTTCATCTACATAATTAAATGCCACTCTCTTGTTGTTCAGTAGCCTGTAAGTTCCTCCAGTAAACCTGTTTATATGATTCTCTGGTGATAGTTTATCCAGTATAGTCACACCAACGTCCTTTTCTTTTTTTTTGCCTTCCTTATTATTTCCTATCTTGTACTCACACCTTGGTTTCTTATCACTGACTCCCATTTCCAATACATGAGATTTATTTGTATTGAATTCCATTTTCCACATTTGACTCCACTTGTAGAGTTTATCTAGATCTTTTTGCAATTCCTTACAACAATTTAACCCTTTAATATGTTTCATAAATTTTGAATTGTCAGCAAATAAACTCATACAAGCACTCAACCCTTCAGGCATGTCATTTATATATACAGTATTAAGAACATAACTGGGGCCAACACTGAACCCTGGGACACACCTTTAATATCTTTTCCCACTGGGAAAACTTGTCTCTTATTACAGTTCTCAGTTGTCTATCAAATACTTTTCCACTCATTTCAACAATTTCCCATATACACCTCCACAGGTTTTCAATTTCCATAATAATAATCTGTGTGGCACTCTATCAAAAGCCTTCTTTAAATTAAGGTAAATACAGTCTACCCATCCTCCATTTCTTGAACAATGTCTATCACTCTACTACAGAAGCTCAACAAGTTCTAAACACAAGATGACTCTTCTCTAAATCCAAATTGCTTGGACGTTATTACCATATGCTCTTCAAGGAATTTTATCCATTTTTTTCTAATGACAATTTCACATAGTTTGCAGACTATACTAGCGAGGAAGACCGGTCCATACTGTACATAGAGAACCCCCTCCATTCGCAGCTTCACATACTCAAGGATTTTCTTGGGAAAATATTTTAAAAATTCATAGGAAGACATTTCCTGTTTTTCCCACAGCATCAGCTGTTTCTAGTGGTTCTGATGTGATTCTTTTGTTCGCTAGAGCTCATCCTGTTGTGCAGTAGAGAATATTCGTCATTCATTTACCATTTATGTACTGCACAGAAAACTCTCGTTATCATTACATGGGTGAGTACAGTGCACTGTATCAAGAAAGGCTTGTGTATCATCTTGTGCTGTCTTTTTTTTTTTTTTTTTTGATATATTAATGTGCCATAAAATGCCTTTACTGGTGTTAGTGGGTTTGTAGGTAATGGGAATAGCTAAACCATTGAAATCAGTGAATTCTGAGGAAGGTCCGGGCTATTCACAGAATTCAACATTCACAGGGTATTTTGGTACATAACCCCTGCAAATAGCGGGACTTGGCTGTGACTATATATATATATATATACACACACAGTATATCTATCTATCTATCTATTGCCAGACGCCTCAATCCAGTACGAGGTGGCCACAAACAAATCGCCTCCACGTCGCCCTGTCCCCTGCCATTTCACTGCCCTGTTCCCAACTCACACCCCTCTCTCTCACATACCTCTCCACCCCATCCCTCCATCTCATCCTCGGCCTCCCCCTCCCTCTCCCCCCCTCCACCTCACTCTTATACACTCTCCTCATCAGTCTCTCACCCTCCATCCTCTCCACATGGCCAAACCACCTCAGTGTGTTCCTCATAACGCTTCCTATCATATCCACATCCACACCACAACGCTCCTTTATATCCACATTTGTCAGCCTGTCTCTCCATGTGACTCCACAGGCTCCTCTTAAATAACTCATTTCCACTGCTCTCACTCTTGACTTGTGTCCTTCCAACAACGTCCAAGTGTCACTTCCATAGGTTAGAGTTGGTATCACAATACTGTCATGTAGTAACTTTTTCACTTCCATGCTCACTTCCCTGTTTCTTATCACTGCTTTCAAGGAACCAGCAACCTTTCTTCCTTGTTGTACCCTTTCAAGCACTTCACCCTTCAAACTTCCATCCTTACTCATCACACTACCCAAGTACTTAAACGTACTCACATTTTCCAATTCCTCACCATCCAACCTCACTGTGCATTCACTGGCTTCACCTCTCTCAAAGACCATCACTTTACTCTTCCCTACATTCACCTTTAGATTCCGTTTCTTGCACACTCTCCCAAACTCATCCACCAAGCCTTGCAGCTCCCCTTCGTCTTCACTCAACAACACTGTATCATCTGCAAACAACAGTAAAGGGTGTTTCCAAACACTACCCTCCCTCACCAGGGCCACTCCAACATCCACTACCCTACCTTGTACCTCTTTTATTACCCCATCCATGTACAGATGGAACAACCATGGGGACATGACACAAGCCCTGTTTCAACCCAACCTTCATCCATCCATCCATCCATCATCTAATCCTACGTTGCCCCATGAGGAGCGTAGGAGCCCGGGGCTAGGAAAGTTGGTCCTGGCATTTAACCCGTGCCGTCCCGGCGACGTGAATTAACGCGGCAACACTGCAAGGTCCCTAATTTGCACAATTTTCAATTTTCATGAGTGATTTCGAGTGATTTTTGGCAAGTATACACGGGACACCTTCCTCTATTCCTCTACAAGATGCCAAGCAGGAAGAATGCCTTACACCGCATAACCTCTCCCCCCCCCCCGCACGCCATTGTCTCGGCAATTCACCTGTTACCAGTGACCTGGCCAATAAAGACATTCAGGGCCAGAGTGATTCCCCAATCGATGACAATGTGGAGGACAAAGTTTACATAGCATTAGAGGAAGAAACAGTCAGAAATGATGATCAGGTAATGTGGGGAAAAAAGGTCATGAATGGTGATGAGTTAGTGAGTGAAACAATGCTTATAATGCCTATATTACTGTTTGAAAACCAATATACTCTTGTACTACATATAAATTCGTACCAAGTAAATAAATAAATACTGTTTATGAGTGGATAAAATAGTTACCCTCCCATAGAACTCATTTTCTTTGGTGCCAGCCTGTTAGAAAACCCAGTCAGGTAAGGAAGTACTCGTACCTAAATCCAGTATTTTAACCCGCGCCGTCCCGAGGACGTACTTCCACGTCCTCACGTTTTGTCACAGCTAATCCCGAGGACGTACTTCAACGTCCTGCAATTGCAAGGTTCATAATTTCCACAATTTTCAATTTTCGCGAGTCATTTTTGGTACGTATACACGGGACACCTTCCTCAACAAGATGCCAGGCAGAGACAATGCCTTACCCAGCATGACCTCCTCCCCCCCCCTGCATGCCCTTTTCTCAGCAATTCACCTGTTATCAGTGACCTGGCCAGTATAGCCATGTCATGCCACGGTACGAAATTCAGGGCCAGAGTGATTCCCCAATCAATGACAATGTGGAGGACAAACTTTACATAGCATTAGAGGAAGAAACAGTTAGAAATGATGATCAGGTAATGTGGCAAAAAAGGTCAGGTATTAGTGAGTGAAACAATGCTTATAATGCCTATATTACTGCTTGAAAACCAATATACTCTTGTACTACATATAAATTCGTAACAGTAAATAAATAAATACCGTTTATGAGTGGTGTGAAATAGTTATCCTCCCATAGAACTCGTTTTCTTTGGTGCCAGCCTGATAGAAAACCCAGTAAGGTAAGGAGGCTCTCCTACCTGTAATGAGTATTTTAAACCTCAGGTGAGCGATTTCTCTATGAATTTTCGATGTTTCTCACCAAAAGCGAAAGTTTTAGCAAAAAAAAAAAAAAAAAAAAGGTCGAAAAATGGTCGGGATTGGGGGGTACCAGTGGTCAAAAAGTGGTCGGGACGGGGCGGGTTAAACCTCAGGTGAGCGATTTCTTTATGAATTTTCGATGTTTCTCACCAAAAGCGGATGTCTGAGCAAAAATAAAAAAAGAAGGTCCAAAAATGTCGGGATGGGGCGGGTTAAGATGAGAGTGACCAGCCTCACTTATCCCTGAGTGGCATTATGGGAGCAATAAACCCCAACCATCCCTTGGATATAAACCTTCACTGGCTCAATCCGATTGGAGCACCTTTATTACCCACTAAACCACCAGGAGCCAAAATTTGGTTATATGGTTAGAGAAAGAACAGAGAAATTAGTTGGAGAAGAATAGGGAGGCTTTAGGAAGGGAAGAGGTTGTGTAGATCAGATATTCATTCTCAGATCTTTAGTGGAAAAGTTTCTAGAGAAGGGAAAGAAGTTGTATGCGGCTTTCATGGATTTGGAGAAAGCATATGACAGGGTGGATAGACAAGGATTGTGGAAAGTGTTAAGAATATATGGAGTAGATGGGAAGTTGTTGAATGCTGTGAAGAGTATGTACGATGGTGCGAAGGCTGCAGTGCGTGTGGATGGTGAACTAAGTGAATTTTTCTCTTTGAAAGTTGGGTTGAAACAGGGATGTGTCATGTCTCCATGGTTGTTCAATCTGTACATGGATGGGGTAATAAAAGAGGTACAAGGTAGGGTAGTGGATGTTGGAGTGGCCCTGGTGAGAGAGGATAGTGTTTGGAAACTCCCTGTACTGTTGTTTGCAGATGATACTGTGTTGTTGAGTAAAGACGAAGGGGAGCTGCAAGGCTTGGTGGATGAGTTTGAGAGAGTGTGTAAGAAACGGAATCTAAAGGTGAATGTAGGGAAGAGTAAAGTGATGGTCTTTGAGAGAGGTGAAGTCAGTGAATGTACAGTGAGGTTGGATGGTGAGGAATTGGAAAATGTGAGTACTTTTAAGTACTTGGGTAGTGTGATGAGTAAGGATGGAGGTTTGGAGGGTGAAGTGCTTGAAAGGGTACAGCAGGGAAGAAAGGTTGCTGGTTCTTTGAAAACAGTGATAAGAAACAGGGAAGTGAGCATGGAAGTGAAAAAGTTACCACATGACAGTATTGTGATACCAACTCTAATGTACGGAAGTGAAGCTTGGACGTTGTTGGAACTACACAAGTCAAGGGTGAGAGCAGTGGAAATGAGTTATTTAAGAGGAGCCTGTGGAGTCACATGGAGAGACAGGCTGACGAATGAGGATATAAAGGAGCGTTGTGGTGTTGATGTGGATGTGATAGGAAGCGTTATGAGGAACACACTGAGGCGGTTTGGCCATGTGGAGAGGATGGAGGGTGAAAGACTGACAAAGAGTGTGTATGTGAGTGAGGTGGAGGGGGAAAGAGGGAGGGGGAGGCCGAGGATGAGATGGAGGGATGGGGTGGAAAGGTATATGAGAGAGGGGGGTGTGAGTTGGGAGCAGGGGAGTGAAATGGCGGGGGACAGGGCGACTTGGAGGCGATTTGTTTGTGGCCACCCCAAACGGGATTGAGGCGTCTGGCAATAGATAGATAGATAGTTACCACCCAGCATAGTAAATGGTTTCCTGGTGTACAGGAAACCATTTGCTCTGTCACTCAGTGTAGAGTCACCCACAGGCAGAAGGAAGAGGAAAGAATGAACCCAATCTTCAAAGAGAAAAATTCAGTCAGTTCACCATCCACATGCACTGCAGCCTTAGCACTATCATACATACTCTTCACAGTATTCAACTTCCCATCTACTCCATATATTCTCAATACTTTTCACAATCCTTGTCTATCCACCCTGTCATATGCTTTCTCCAAACCCATGAAAGCCACATACAACTTCTTTCCCTTCTCTAGAAACTTTTCCACTAAAGATCTAAGAATGAATATCTGATCTACACAACCTCTTCTCTTCCTAAAGCCACCCTGTTCTTCTCCAACTAATTCCTCTGTTATTTCCCTAACTCTGACAATAAGTATCCTACCATACACTTTTCCTATTACACTAAGAAGACAAATGCCCCTACGATTACCACACACTTCTTTTTCCCCTTTTCCTTTGTACAAAGGAATACAGTAATTATACCTGACTTCCAATCCTCTGGGACTCTACCTTACTCCTAGGCCAATCTGCACATCTTCCACATCCATTTTACTACTATCTCTCCCCCATGCTTCAGCATTTCACCACACACTCCATCAATTCCTGGGGCTTTCCCCAATTTGACTTTCTTCATTGCTTCCACAACTTCTATCCTACTGATTTCTTCCTGTCTTCTCACCTCCCTCCTCCTCCCAGCCATTCCCCAGCCACTTCTACTCGCATTACTTCCATCCTCTATGTTCAACAATACCTTAAAGTGTTCTCTCCATCTGCTCACTTTTGCTCCCTTCTCCACTAATAATCTACCATTTTTATTTTTCACTCCCCTGCTAACTTCACTGCTACCCTGTCTTACTCTCTTCACCTCTTTCCAGAACATTTTCTTACAGTCCCTCCACTTTACACTAAAATTCCTTCCAAATTCCTCATCCACCCTCTTTTTACTCTCTCTTACTAATCTTTTCACCTCTCTCTTCCTTTCTACATATAACTCTCTCTTCTGCCTCTCAACTTCTTCCATGCCCCTATTTCTCATCCATTCATTGTATGCTTTCTTCTTTTGTGCCACAGCCTGTCTCACCTCTTCATTCCACCATGCTGTTCCTTGCACCCCCCTCTGTCTTCTCTTTATCCCACACACCACATCACATGCTGCACATATTTCTTCTGTGAATATCCTGCACACCTTCCACGTCCAGATGTCGCTTTTATCGGAATGGCTTGGGCCTCAGTTAGTCCGTTACAGTGAGGTTTTACTGTGTATGTATTTACATATATACATCCTGTATATATACAGGATATATACAGCAAAACCTCGATATGGTGTACCTCAATATACTGTACTGGAATTCGCTTTTATCGGACTCGAGGAGCCTACCAGACTAAATTTTTATGTACAGTATTGGGAAAAGTTGGATAACAACCAGAAGCAGTCCGGACTGCCTGACCTCAGTCCAGCTTGGGCAGGGGGATAGTGAAGGATGAGGATGTTTCAGTAGGTAGTCGTGACCTTGATGATGGGCGTTGGATGGGCATTGGGTGGTTGGGTGACCCTAAAGATGGGTGTTGGATGGACACTGGAGTGGGTCTGGATCTTGAGGATGTAGATTGCTAGACGTGAGTCGGATAACAAGTAATGAAGCAACAGCGCTAATGAAAGAATGAAGTTGGTGTGATCTGGACTAATGTCTGACACGTCGGAAAAAGTCCGGGTTAGAAGAGGGAAGTCCGGATGTCGCTTTTATCGGAATGGCTTGGGTCCCAATTAGTCAGTTACAGTGATGTTTTACTGTGTATGTATTTATATATACTGTATATAGATACTATATTTATACATGTGTGTATCTTTATATATATTGGAACAACCTGTGGTCTTGCTTTTCATACTGTAATCAAACCAGATACATCTAGACTAGACACCTCTACCATACTTACTTGTTACGTAACATTAAAAACTTGTGTGTGGTGGTGACAGTGGCTGGGTCAGGAGACAGACGTGATGACAGGAGGGCCAAAAGGAAGTGACCACCAGTGTGAGGTGCCATTGCTGCTTCTAACTGCCGGTGTACCAGGGTCTCACGCAGGTACACATCCTCACAGCTGCAGCCTCGGCACCTATACCACCCCATCACACGCTGCGCGGGTACAATCACATAAGCAAAAAAACATCTAGGAACTGGGTCTTGTGCCTTCCCTGGAAATTATGCATGCTTGTATAGCTGTGTGGAATATTATAGGTGTGAATGTACTGTATAAGGATGCAATATATGACAACAGCATTAACTATGATTATGTAAGATAATGATAAAAGGGAGGGAAGTGAATGAATATGAAGCTATGAAATGTGCAGAAAGGTGAGGCACAAGCATGTGGGATGGAATAGCATGGGAGTTGCTTTGCTGGTGAACAATGAATGGCAATGAGGGATGAAAGATTATCAATATTGTATGCCAACCTCAGGGGTATGTATGTCAAATTTGTGCCAGAGAGGATGAAAGCGGAGCTGATCCTTGAGTATCAGTGTGCACCATGTAATGATAAAGGATAGATTCAGAGATCAGCTAGACAGTCTGATAGGGTAGATGCTTCTGAGCTATACTGAAGGGTGCTTGTGATAAAAAAAAAAAAAAAAACTGAATGGGAGAGCTAAGACAGGCCCACTGAATGATGTAATAGGAAGTTATGGAGAGTCAAGAGAGAATGATAACGAATAACAACTGAAAAACATGTGGTAGGATAGAGGGGATGCATTAGCAATTCGTATTTCAAACACAAAGAAGTACACAAAAATGCAGCACATGTTACAGACTGATGAAAAAGCAAAGAAACCTGACTGATTACGTGGTGGCAAAGAGAAAGATGGATGAGAGTGTTCTGAGGACTGTAAGAACACTACAGAGGTACATCTGATCATATGATTCTGGTATTCAAGATGAAACTGTGAGAAGCATGGAAGTTAAGAAGCAAGAGGAACTGTCGTAATCATAGGGGCATTTGTCTTTTCAGTGTAATAAGGAAAGTACATGGTACGATACTTATTGACAGAGTTAGGGAAATAACAAAGTAATTAGAGAAGAACAGGGAGGTTAGGAAGGGAGGAGGTTGTGCAGATCAGACATTCATTCTTAGGTCTTTAGTGGAAAAGTTGGAAATGTTTCTAGAGAAGGGAAAGAATTTGTAGGCGGCCTTCATCAATTTGGAGAGAGCATTATCACTGGATGTACAGACAAGGAATGTGGAAAGAATTTAGGATATATGGAGTAAACAGGAAGTTGTTGAATGCCGTGAATAGCATGAATGAAGGTGCTAAGGCTACAGTGCGTGTGGATAGTGAACGGATTGACTTTTTCTATCTGAATGTTGGACTGAAACAGGTATGTGTCATGTCCCCATGGTTATTCAATCTGAATAAAGATGGGGTTATAAAAGAGATACAAGGTAGGGCAATGGATGCTGAAGTGACCCTAATAAGAGAGGCAGGTGAATGTGGAAGTTAAGAAGTCACTGCATGATAGAATTGTGATACCTACCCTGATGTACGGAAGCAAGGCATGGACCTTGCTAGAGGGGAACAAGTCAAGACTGAGAGCAGTGGAAATGAGTTACTTGAAATGAACATGTGGAGTGACATGGAGGGACAGGTTGACAAATGAAGAAGTGAAGAAGCATTGTGGGGTGGATGTGGATGTGGTTGAGAAAATTAGGAGAAATACACCGAGGTAGTCTGGACATGTGGAGAGAATGGAAAATGAAAGACTGACTAAGAGCGTGTATGTGGGTGAAGTGGAGGGAGGGAGAGGGAGGGGAAGACCAAGGATGAGGTGGAGGGATGGAGATGAGAGGTATATGAGGGAGGGAGGAGTGAGTTGGCAGGAGGGCAGTCAAATGGTGGGAGACAGAGCGACTTGGAGGCGTTTTGTCTGCAGCCACTCTCTGCAAGATTAGGGCGTCGGGCTATAGATAGATAGATAGTGTTTGGAAACTCCCTGCACTGTTGTTTGCACATGATACTGTGTTGCTAAGTGAAGATGAAGGGGAGCTGCAAGGCTTAGTGAATGAGTTTAGGAGTGTGTGTAAGAAACGGAATCTAAAGGCGAATCCAGGGAGGAGTAAAGTTATGAAGTCACTAAGTGTACAGTGAGGCTCAAAGAGGAGGAAATGGAAAATGTGAGTGCATTCAAGTACTTGGGTAGTGTGATGTGTAAGGATGGAAGTTTAGAGGGTAAAGTGCTTGAAAGGGTACAACAGGGAAGAAAGGTTGCTGGTTCTTTGAAAGCAGTAATAAGGAACAGGGAAGTGAGCACAGTGAGCATGATAGTGCTGTGATACCAACTATGGAAGCTTGGACCTTGTTGGAAGGACACAAGTCAAGAATGAGAGCAGTGGAAATAAGTTATCTGACAGGAGCATGTAGATTTACATGAAGAGAAAGACTGACAAACAAGGAAGTGAAGGAGCAGTGTGGTGTGGTTGTAGATGTGATAAAAGTGTTAGGAGAAATATGCTGAGGTGGTTTGGCCATGTGGAAAGGATGGAGTGCGAGAGACTGGCGAGGAGGGTGTATTCGAGTGAAGAGGAGGGAGGGAGAGGAAGGGGAAGGCCAAGGATGAGATGGAGGGATGGAATGGAGAGGTACTGTATATGAGAGAGGAGAGTGTGAGCTGGGAGCAGGGCAGTGAAATGCGTTAGACAGGGAGACATGGAGGCGATTTGTCTGTAGCCACTCCTTACAGGATTGAGGCGTCTGGCAATAGACAAATAGACTTCTGCATTTCCACACCTCTTTTCAGAATAATTTCCTATTTTTAGAGTAATTTGCATTCATTTTTCTTCCTAGATCATCATTTACCTCCTCTTTCTTCTTCACTAATCTCTTTACATGCTTCATAAGAACCCCTGTCCTGTAACCACTCCAGCCACTTCTTCCTCTTTTCCTCCACTGCTCTCTTAACCTTTTCATCCCACCATGCCGTTCCTTTCTTCTTTGTTGTTACTCTTGCCACGCCATGCACCACTTTAGCATTCCTAATTAAGCAATCCCTATATGCATTCTACAAGCTGTTCTGATCCATATCATCCCAATTCACTGATGCTATCTCCTCCCCTACTTTAACCCTGTACTCATCTGCCATTTCTTTGATCCTCAGCTTCCCGACTTTCAGCCTCACTCCCTGACTGCTCCTCTCTCTCTCTCTTGGTCCACCTCACACCTCACAGCTTTACCTCGCATACCACAATCACACGATCTGATAAACCTCCCCATCATCCTCTCACTGCTCTTGTATCTGCAACACTTCCCAGCATCGATTTCTCTATGAGCATGTAATCAATCAGACTCCTTTTAAAACGATCTCCTTTCCCTCTATACCATGTATATTTATATGCATCTTTGTGTTTGAAATAAGAATTACAAATGCACAACCTCCTTTCCTGACACGTCTTTCATTCTCTCCTCGTACTCCATTATTACTCATTATATCAATCACAGGACCAGTGCCTACTCCCTCATTCATGTCACCCATTACAAACACTTTACAAGTCCTGGGCATTTCTCCTACTATTTCAACCACCTCATCCCAAAACTTGTCTTCCTCTGTCTCACTCCTGTCATCACAAAGTGCATACGCTACAATCACTGTCACGGTCACCTTCTCAAACTTGAACTTGACATACATTTGTAGTCTCTCATTCCAGTCTGCCACACTTCATTCATCAACAAAGCAACTCCTTCCTTGCATCTTCCTCTCATTCATGCCCGATCTTACACATTTTACACCCTCCCTCTCCTCCACTTCACACCCTTTCATCTTCATTTTACATAATGCTATCATGGCATTTCTCACACTCTTGAACACATTCACCACTTCCACCCTCTTGCTCTCTTCATTCACACCTCTCACATTTCACACAGTCATGCAAATCTGCCCATTTGGTTGGGGTCCTGGGTAAGTGTTGGACCCTCCCAGGCTCTCTGAAACATCTGCCATGATTTAGTGATTTTAGATAGGGGAATCTTGGGGACACTTAACCCATACAAAAACCCCGGTTACATGGTAACCATCCAGCATAGTAAATGGTTCCCTGGGAACAGGAAACCATTTGCCTTGTCACTCAGTGTACAGACCATAAGGCAATACCACACTTAGTGAGCGGAGGATGGGCACCCCCACCTACCACAAATAAAAAAAAAAATAAAAATAAACTACCGGTTACTTCACACATATATACATAAACATTCTCATACAAAGGATCTCTTATTACTGTATATACTCTTCCCTAAATACTGTAATATCCAATGTTAAGCTATAAAGTGTTATCCATAACAACTGATACACAGTTCTGAGGTGAGTCACTATGTGCTGTACCTTGTAATTTGACCCCACATACTGTGACAGCTTGTCCTGGTTGAGAGTTCCAGCACCAGAGTAAAAGCTACCAAGGCCAGTGCAGGGCAAGAAGGATGACAAATCTGTAATGATATTCAAACCATTAAGGAACACAACTGGATGCACAGAGAAACAATTATCTTCACAAGTATGACTCTAATGCAGAAACACCTGCCCATACAATATGCGTTGTATTTTGCTATCTTTACGTTATCTTCACAGAAAATAAAGAAAACAGTTGTTTAACCCCTAAATGGCCACTAGCGTCGAGCGCTGCTTTACTATGAACGTGCCAGTGACGTTGAATTAGCGTGAGCTATGGAAAATTGCAAACAATTATGGGAGGGGAACAAAAGTCACTGGTATGTTTAAACGACCCTACTCTACCATCCCAAGCACTCAGGCGGTCACTTTTTCTCGGATGTTTTCGCCCATATTGTTTACATGTTAATGACCAATGCACGTGAATTTTACATCTTCTGCAAATCATAGCAAATCAGGATGAGTTTAGGAGGCTAAAAAAACATATTGCCAGGTGTGCCAGATGATTCCCTTCAAGCCTGTAAGAAAAAGAAATCAATTTTTGAACTCTGAAAAATGTCCTGGGGCCAGGCAAGCCCACAAATTTCTGAACCCATGGCCACTGAGGGGTTATGTAACTGGACTGTTTTTAAGAATATAAAGTACACTATTCTATCAGTTCAGTGTACTGTATAAATGGTACAGTACTTCAAATAAACATAATGAATGACTAATTTACTTCAAAGAAACATAATTTGATTAATTTCTAACTTATATCATACTTGGTTCCGGTCAGCTTTACATGATTAAGATATAATGGAAAGGAAAGGAAGTCAATAATGACTTAACCCCTGAAGGTTAACCCCTGAAGGTCGGTCACCATTCTGGAACATGTGTCATGGGGACGTCAGTACCCGTTCCTGAATGTTTAGACACTCTTACATTCTCAGCCATTGCTCTACAATATATAATAGTAGGGCATTGGAACACCACTCATTTTAAAGCTAAAGAGTTGGTCACTGCTGCATGTCAAGATTTTTATGATAGGTTTAATGGTTTTCATAGGAGCAATTTTTGAAATATCATCTATTTTTTGCAAAAAATGCCCGCTCCTGATGATCAATTTTATGAACAATGCCTGACCCCTAGGGGTTAAGACAGCAAGAAAAAATAGCAGTGTAACTCCTGTACTATATACATTATTCTGTAGTACACATATCTAGAGCACAAACTACTGTCAAAAATCTACAGCTGGAAACAGCTTTAATTACATACTGTTCAGTGCATGAGACTCTTAAGTCTTTCATTAAAACAAAATACAGTAAGAGACTCTTAACCCTTTCACTAACACAGCATTCCTACTGAAAACTGCAAAATTATCCTAAAGAAACCAGAATAAAACTTAATGTGCATCCACTATTTGTGAAAGTGTTGATTCCATTTAAATCTAATGTATTTACCTATCTACAGCCAAACGCCATAATCCCACGAGGGGTGGCCGTTTGTCTTTGAGGTAGTTGTTTTATTGACAGGGGTACTAACCCTCTGCCAACCCACTTGCTAACATGTAGGGAACACTTATGAATTGGTTATATGGTTACCAACCAGCTCTGTAAATGGTTTCCTGCCTTACAGGAAACCATTAAACTTGTCATTCAATGTAAAGGCACCTGAAAAGGAATGAAGAGTAATAAAAAGTGATGGGAAAGATCAGAGAAGTAGGAAGAGTGGAAGGCAGACATAAAAAAATAACAATAAATGTGAAGGAAGAAGTAGGCAGCACTACATCAAGTGAGTGGATGATGGTCACTATCACCTACCACCAATTCTAAACACTGTACTGTAAAGTATTATACTGCACTGCAGTGATAATTCAAACCTGAAAAATCAAACAATTTTTTCTCTTTGCTACAATAACATATATATATTCTTGCTGCACCCACACACATTTATTCACCTTATATAAAATATTTCAAACTGAATGGGTTACAGCTAGATACAGCTTTCATTAATCCATTCATTACTACAGGGCTCTTCTACGCTGAATGAAATCATCTGGAGATAGCAAGACTGAAACAAAATGCATCATCAGACTGAGCACGTTTAAGTACTTGGGGAGTGTGATGAGTAAGGATGGAGGTTTGGAGGGTGAAGTGCTTGAAAGGGTACAGCAGGGAAGAAAGGTTGCTGGTTCCTTGAAAGCAGTGATAAGAAACAGGGAGGTGAGCATGGAAGTGAAAAAGTTACTACATGACAGTATTGTGATACCAACTCTAACGTACAGAAGTTAAGCTTGGATGTTGTTGGAAGGGCACAAGTTAAGAGTGAGAGCAGTGGAAATGAGTTATTTAAGAGGAACCTGTGGAGTCACGTGGAGAGACAGGCTGACAAATGAGGATATAAAGGAGTGTTGTGGTGTGGATGTGGATGTGACAGGAAGTGTTAGGAGGAATACACTGAGGTGGTTGGGCCATGTGGAGAGGATGGAGGGTGAAAGACTGACGAAGAGAGTGTATGTGAGCGAGGTGGAGGGGGGGAGAGGGAGGGGGAGGTCGAGGATGAGATGGAGAGGTATATGAGAGAGGGGGGTGTGAGTTGGGAGCAGGGCAGTGAAATGGCAGGGGACAGGGCGACGTGGAGGCGATTTGTTTGTGGCCACCCTGAATGGGATTGAGGCGTCTGGCAATAGATAGATATATAGATAGACTGACTGCAGGGACTGACAGCATTTGTGAGTGATGATGCTGATAACTTACTAATAACTGTCTCAGTCTTCTCGTTGCAGATCTGTGAGTCACTAATGTGTTCACTGATATGACTCTCAACTTCTCCGAGCAAAAACCCCTCCTGGTGACAAAAAGATAAGCAGTTAATACCCACTGTTATATGCCTATCATGAGCTCCCTAAGATTCACAAGGTCATTCAGAAGAATATTTTACCTGATACAATGCTACAGTATTTAGTCCTGAGAGTACTGACCATGATAGAATATTTAGCCTTGTCTACCAAGATCCTGATGATTCCACCTTTCACTTTTTCACCCACTTCGCAAGGCATCAGTCTTATCAGTCACTTCAACAATCCTGGGAGGAAGCTATAGCATACCTGGTTTCTGATTTTCTATTATTTCTGACTGGTGTAAAAGATACATAAATAACTCAAATCCATATTCTTCCACAAGCAATGTCCAATATTTTCAACAACATGCAACTCAGTAATTTCACAATATCCCTAGCATTCCTTGAGACACATAGTGAAAACACCATGTAACTTCTCTTGCAAACTCCACAGTACTTCCCAGAGTTTGGGTGTACTGAACTGGCTCAGAACTTTCTTTACTCCTGTGGAGCTGCTGGCTTTGTACATGCCTTATCTGTCAGCGAGGAATACAGCACCCTTGTGGGGGGGACCCACCATATACCGTACGGCTCTTTTCTTGATTCTGGCTGCTTTGTTCAATTTCCTCAAGAAAGCAAAATTTTTTAGACTTTTAGTCTTTGGTTGTTTTCTTTACAATTTGGAAAAAAAGAAAAAAAGAAGCTAACCTTTAGGTTCGTATAACAAGTGAGGAGTAAACACCTCTAATCTGACAAGACACACACATTTCTATTATTAGAACACTACATTCCTAAGGAAATGGCGTGGGGAAAAGTCATCACTCTTGATAAGAAGAACTCAAAGAAAACACACAAGACTGTACACTGTGCTTGCCTATAAAAAAAAAAAAAAGAAAAAGAAAAAAAAATCCATCTTTTGTGTCTCATTAGCTCCAATCATGCTGAAGAATTCACCAACATACAAGGCCTCAATAAAAAAAAGCATGACTATAACTTATTAAGTAGTACTGTACTGCATCAACAGTGGCAACGACTGGTATTCACCACATTATTTCCTGTCATGAACTGTCCAACATGAGGAATTTCTCTC
Source organism: Coenobita brevimanus (assembly GCF_032717465.1). Lineage (NCBI taxonomy): Eukaryota > Metazoa > Arthropoda > Malacostraca > Decapoda > Coenobitidae > Coenobita > Coenobita brevimanus. The sequence continues at coordinate 41,307,649 of NC_137025.1, read as the reverse complement.
TCTCCAAAATAAGACTATGATGATTAAGAATATACCGTAGTTAAGCTACAGGTTAGGGGTGTTTTGTGACCTCTTTTATATGGGACAAAAAGACACAATGTAGCAATGAGCACGGGGGAGAGAAAGGGGAAAGAAGAATTGAGATGAATGTGCATTTACACTAAAGTGAAAGTGACCACGGCGACAAAAATTTACCATGGAATAAGTACGCTTGGTGGTGCATGAAAGGCACATGGAAGAACAGTGATGACATAGTAATGACCGATGACATTAACTGGGCTGTGACTGGAGTGATGTGATCAACTATATGATGAAAGTTAGGCAGTGGTGACGGCATGTGAAAGGCCTGTAAAACATTTTTATTACCCTGGAAAAATGTATACAGTAAACAAGAAGATAGCACTGAATGTGTCGACCATAAACGAATGTCAAGAAATCTCCTTTGGTCGAAGATATTACACTGATGAATTCTGTCCAACTGAAAAATTGCAGCTGACAGAGGGTGCAAAACAATCCTTACTAAAGAAAAAAAAAGTCAAACATGCCTGGGCATGGCCCCTTCGCAGCTGTTCATAAAGAAGTGAAGACAAGACAGCACCCGAACAGCTGACAAGCACACCCGTAGCCGCCATTCCTCCCACACTGTCTCGCTACTTGCATTTACCCGTGGCAAGCAAACATCAACAATTATATATTGATATTACTTATTCCAGTTCTCCTAATGACTCTAAATACTCGATAGTTCATAACTTCACATATAAGAAAAAATATTATTTGGATATTAATCAACGGAAATACGCAGCGTGACACGGAGAATCGGACATTAGGTAAAATCATAACAAACCAGGAAAATGGCACCAAATTCAAAAGGAAAGGAGTGGTTGTAGCTGTTTCAAACATGCTTTGGTGTTGACCATTATATACAACAGCTGATAGAATAGACGTAATTGAATGTGGCTGCATTCATTTCCTATCCCGGTGTCGCCTGGCTCAAGTGACACACACACACACACACACACACAATTCACAAATTTAAGGATATGTACGATAAATATGGTTTAAGACACGGGACAGTACGAGCTTGACTCATTCCTGTAAAGATACAATTAGGTAAGAACAATTAGGTAAGAACACACACGCGACCTACAGTATAAACGCAAAAGGTTGAACCAAGTGAACAAAATCACAACAGGTAATCGCCAAAAAGGGACGCAGATTATCAGGTACGTCACGCTGGTTACTGTAGCCTGTCGTCAGCACACACACACACACACACACACACACACACACACACACACACACACATATATATATATATATATATATATATATATATATATATATATATATATATATATATATATATTAAAATGCCAGGAATAGTGACTGAGGGCACCACCAAGGCCTAAAGATTGTATTCTTTAGGCCTTGGACAGCACGACACTCCCGGGAGGAGCCTATGGAAGGGCAGACAGAGCGCGACCCGCCCCGGGCGACGGGGACATAAGTCCGCCCGGGCCGCGCGCCCCTATGTCCCGGAACTAGCCCGCCGCCACCATGGCAGGAAAAGGAGACTTCCTTGTGGATGAGCTGACCCTCGACAGGATTGGGATGGAGCTACTTCCTAAGCTCCAAGCAGCACCCCAGTGACGGCCAGAAGCCGCGCCCTTTGTGAGACGACCAGTAGCCACTCAGCCCTTCAAGAGACGGTCGGTAGCTGCTCGGAAGGCCTTCAGGAGACGGCCAATAGCCGCTCTGCCCTTCAGGAGACGGCTGGTAGCCACTCCCCCTTAAGAGCCACTGCCTGTAGCCGGGATCAGGCAATGGCCATTAGCCGTGCCCTTATAAGGCCACGGCCTGTAGCCGCACCCCACGGCAGGAGACGTCCGATAGCTGCTCCCCCATCAGGTGCTGCTATACCCCCCCTACAGGAACCAGTGACAGCCGGTAGCTGCTCTGAGGAGAGAAGGGTAGGTTCCCTGTCCTGTAGTTACCTCAGAGGACAGGACATAGGCAACGGCCAGTAGCTGCGCCTGTCGGCAGGAGACGGCCTGCAGCCACTCCTCGTCGGCACATCATCCTCTATACAGGGCTCAGGCAACGGCTGGTAGCTGCACCTACAGGCAAGTGACGGCCAGTAGCCGCACTTCGCCTGCATCTCTATCAGGGAGTCGGGCCCAGGCGACGGCCGGTAGCCGCGCCTATGACGAAGGGACGGCCGGTAGCAGCCCTCATTTTGTTGCCCACGGGAACCCAGTGACGGCCGGCAGCTGCACTGGGGAGGAGCACCAAATCCCCTCGCCTCCTGTGACTTCACCACGCGAGGGCGTTCTGCCATCAGCCCTGTCGTCCGGCGTGGGCACAGACGACCCTACTGTCCACCACCAGCGAGGCAACCTCCAGGAGGAAGGCCTCAGCCTCGAGGATCCGTGGAGAGGCCCTGTACTATCTCCAGGGCCATTCTCTGTGCAGCCGGCTCCAGCGGGACCCTACCTGACTGACTCCAACGGAGGCCGACGCCGCAGCCCACTTCTGACGGCGTCCCCGACAGCAGGAGACCGCAGCCGACTGGCCCCCAAGGCCGCCCCCAGGACCCCCGGGCGAGACCTCTCCCCACCCCGACGCAGACGACACTCGTCCTCCGTCAGGCGCCTGGGTGAGAGCTTCCGAAAACTCTTCGGCCCCAGTCCCGAGGGCCGGACCCCAGTTCCCAGCCCCGACAGTGCGGGGCCCTTCGCCGCACGCAGCCCTGGACGAGAAAGGACGCCCCTACGGGTGATACCGTGACCGCAGGATACGGAGGCCCCTAGCGGATCTCAGCCCCCTTCAGGAGCCGGGCTGTGAGCTATCTCCCGCTGCCCTCCGCCAACGCCGCCACCCTACCCAGTCCCGATCGTGAGTGACAGTGGAAGTGCAGTGACTGAGACAGTGACAGACATTGGGCAGTGTGTTAGAATACTAGAGGGAGATTAGGCCCAAATTCTATCAGTGATACAGTGCCGGAAGTGTAAACCAACCGTGAAGCTGTGACCTAAAACATCGGTCCGTGTGTTAAAATACCAGAGGAAAACTGAGCTCAAATTCCATCAGTGTAAACCAACAGTGAAACAATGATAGAGCCAGAGAAGCCGAACAGTGGTTACAGTGACCTGGGTGAATGTGTAACCCCGCTCTAGTAATATAATACTTCCGCGACATAAGACCTATAGCCACGCTACCTGTTCCAGTCACAGTGTGAATTTCCCTCAAAGTGACAGTGACTGATTCACCTGCCCAACACCTCAAGTGCTGTTCATTGTACTATACACTTTTATCTTGAACTATTATCTAAACGGTATTCTGCGAGACACTGGTACTACTCCCGACCTCAGTACATGTTAAATGATTGCCTAGATTCCTGTCTGTGGCATCTACTTGTTCCACATTAGAATTTACCAATATACTGTACGTAGTAAGGATGCTGCCCTGAGTTTTTGTGCCCTGTGTCTCTCTTAGTTACTAAGCTCCGATCTACAAAGGGAACCCAGCTGCAGTATAGGCGTTTAAGAGCTGTGTGTGTGTGTGTGTCAGCATGTTATCATGTATCCATAACTTGCTTTTCCGTTTTTATATTCCTATTGCACATGAAAATTGTCGTCAGTGCTGTCGCTCCATAAAAGTAGCCCAAATACCCGTGAAAGCTGGGAAAAGTAGCCCAATATGGCGTGAGGATTACAGCAGCGAGAATGTATATATTTTTGAAAAATCTATCTATCTATCTATAGCCCGACGCCCTAATCCCTCAAAGGGTGGCCGCAGACAAAACGCCTCCAAGTCGCTGCCACCCACCATTTGACTGCCCTCCCATCAACTCACTCCCCCCTCCCTCATACACCTCTCAACTTCATCCCTCCACCTCATCCTCTGTCTTCCCTTCCCTCTCCCCCCCTCCACCTCACCTACATACACCCAAAAATAAATAAAATATTACGCTTTTGGGGGGTGGAGGCTATTCGATACGATTGCTTCCTAAACGAACGAAGTACTGGGGTCATATCGTTTTTTACTATTAAACAAATTAAAGTTTCTTGCAAAATGTTCTCTGCCACGAAATGGACACTAAATGACACCCGTAGACGTAGTACATTTCTTAACAGCTTTTGAAGTAAGCTTGGCTGCGTATAGAGTGGCAAGATGGCTTCCTCGTGGAGATGAGGGAGAGCGGCAGCTGTTCAGTGGAAGGATCGTTGTGGGCTTCAGCGTTTTCTCGCAGAAAAGAAATAAACCAGAGAGTTTATGGACGATGGCAGGTACCACGCAGGTTAGTACCTGTGTATGGTTGTGAAATGTTTGAGTAAAGTTATGGTATAAACCAGGGGTCGGGGAACAGTGGTAAATTACCCCAAATGGCCCACAATCTTGACACGAAAAACCTTGGTCTGGTAGAATGTGATACAGAATACAGTATGTACTCAATATTTCTTAGCAAATATTTCAGTCATTCACTCCATTTCCGTGGAATGATCAGTGGTATAATTGTATGATGGAGGTCTGCATCATGTTAGTGTTGAAAATCAACAGAATTATGTATGAAAGTAAATCCATTTTTCCATATCAGTAATAACCATTATTTTCAAATAATAATTTCGTCTTGTGTTTGTTGAGTATTTTTTTTTTTTTTTAAGTCAGTGCAGACCACCAGGTGGATTTGTGCTGGAGGTAGCTCTGTGGCTAGAGTGAGGTCATTCATTCATTCATTGCCAGACGCCATGTATCCCAAACGGGGTGGCCAAGGGTTTAGAGTTAATTGTTTTACAGGGAGGGGCACTAATCCTCCACCAACCCCACTTGACACGTAGGGATGCCAACAGCATCTGGTGTTCCCAGGCGGTCACCCATCCAAGTACTAACCAGACCCAACGTTGCTTAACTTCGCTGATCGGACGGGAAGCGGTGTACTCAACGTGGGAGTGAGGTGCATTTGGTAAAAGTTCAAGGAGCTGTTGCTCTTCTGACATTGAGAGGGCTCCCCCTCCCTGCTAAGGGATATTTATGTGAAGAATGTGTTAGGAGTGTAATGCTGTATGGTAATGAGACCTGGGAAGTAAAGGAAGGGGCTATCCATAGGCTCAAATGTACGCAAATGACAATGATTAGGTTGATGTGTAGTGCGTCCTTGAATGCGAGACCTGGGAGGGCTAGGTTTATGATTGAAGAGTTGAGAGGAAGGATGGGACTGGAGTGAATTAGTGTTGTGATGAGGAGGGGTAGATTGAGAGGATCATCAAAAATTACCAGAAAAATATATTGCACTACCTGGGGGGTGTAGCTATTGGCATCTTGCAAAAATTTGCTGAGAGGGTTTGGGCATGTGGAGAGGATGGGGGATGACTGTTGAGTCCAAAAGTGAGAGTTGTGAACGTCGGAGGTAGGGTTGCGAGAGGCTTACCGAAAAGACCTATGACGAGGTCACAGAGTGTGACATCAGGGATAAAGGGCTGAATAGGGAGACTGCCAGAGACTGAAGAACATGGAAGGCTGCCTTCAGGTGACCAAGGCTGACACTTGCAAGATGTTCGAGCCTTTATAAATAAAACAAAAATGATGCAACCATGGAATCTGGAATTTCATTCAACAACCCACGTCATAAAATGTCTTTATATTGTGTGGTTGGTGGGGGTGTCCATCATCCACTCACCTGTTGCAGTGGAATTCAATTTAGAGTAATTTTTCATTGAGTGACAAGCCAATTGATTTCCTGTAAACCAGGAAATCTTGTAAATATGCTGGGTAGTAACCTTATAACCAACCAACACGTGTTCCCTACGTGTCAGCAAGTGGGTTGGCGGAAGGTTAGTGCCCCTCCCCGTTTACTAAAAATACTGTTGAGGCGCGGAATTTGCTAGTTACATAGTGCTGGATTATTCCCAACGTTTCTCGTATTTTTTTTCCACTACATGTCAGAGTTGCCAGGTAGCTTGCTATTTGTGAGTGGAGTTATTTTGTAAGATTATGTATTAAATTTTATGTCCTTTTTTTCTATAATAGTTTATTTATGTGATTGTTAAAATTATCTAATTTTATCTCAGTTTGTGTGCTAAAGATTTTAGAGTGTTATGCAGTGTAAGAAAACTCTGGATATTTGGGTGTCTCTGATGTGGCAACTGTAGGTGCTAGATCACAGGTATAGTAGAAGCTTCGAGAGTAATGTAAGGCTGTATAAGGATGGGGAAGGAACTAGGTCAGTTTCAGTTCAGTTTGAGTGTAGTTCAGTGTCAGTGCAGTTAGGGAGGATTGTATATCTCCAGTACTTGTGAAAACAGTGAAATGTAGTTGCAAGCATTAAGTGTAATTATCTGGAAAATAAAGTCAGTGAACTTAAGAAGCCAGTGTTTATTTACAATGCTTGTGTGCTGCTCTGTGATGTACACTTTAAGGCCATCTTTAGGAAGAACAGCTCATTGGGCAACATCCTTCCTTACTGTACTACTGCTGTCGGAGCCTGTGGCAGTGTGGGATAGGGACGTAACAATACGAACTAGAAGCCTCGGATCAGGATGGACCAACAGGTGACGACCAACGACTGGACAAAGTACATGATATGGATTGCAGCATGGAATGTAATGAGCGCAAGTGATGAGGTGAAAGAGAGAGAGAGATTGTCCAGGTGCTTGAGGATGCAAAAGTGGACATAGGCCCTATGTGGATTAACTGTGACTAAATGGAGAGCTGAGAGTGGAAGTATGGATGGAGTATATGCGTGGGAGCAGTTGAGAATGAGAGGGCAAAAGAGAGTGTATGTATTATGTGCAAGAGGTGGAAGGAGAATACAAAAGAGTATGGGTCAATTGGTTCAAGGATTGTGTGGGTAAGACTGAAAGTGGGAATACATATATGGGTGAAGGCTGATGTTTGTGTGGGTATTGAACTGAGTGAATTTTTCTATCTGAATGTTGGATTGAAACAGGGATATGTCATGTCTCCCTGGTTGTTCAGTCTGTATATGGATGGAGTTATAAAAGAAATACAAGGTAGATCACTGGATGTTGGAGTGGCCCTAATGAGAGAGGGCAGTGTTTGGAAACTTCCTTTATTGTTGTTTGCAGATGATACTGTATTGTTAAATGATGATGAAGGGGAACTGCAAGGCTTGGTGAATGAGTTTGGGAGAGTATGTAAGAAACGGAATCTTAAGATGAATGTGGGGAAGAGTAAAGTTATGGTCTTTGAGAGAAATGAAGTCACTGGTTGTACAGTGAGGTTAGATGGTGAGGAAGTGGAATATGTGAACGTTTTTAAGTACTTGGGTAGTGTGATGAGTAAAGATGGAGGTTTGGAGGATGAAATGCTTGGAAGGGTACAAGAAAGAAGAAAGGTTGCTGTTTCTTTGAAAGCAGTGATAAGAAGCAGGGAAGTGGGCATGGAAGTAAAAAAGTCATTGCATTACAGTATTGTAATACCAGCTGTAACGTATGGAAGTGAAGCTTGGACCTTGTTGGAGGGACAGAAGTCAAGAGTGAGAGCAGTGGAAATGAGTTATTTGAGAGGAACATTCTTTCCTTCATTCTTTCCTCTTCCTTCTGCCTGTGGGTGACTCTACACTAAGTGACAAGCCAAATGGTTTCCTGTACACCAGGAAACCATTTATTACGCTAGGTGGTAACCATATAACCAACTTTTGGCACCTGGTGGTTTAGTGGGTAATTACAGTGCTCTAATTGGTTTGAACCGGTGAAGGTTTATATCCAAGGGATGGTTGGGGTTTATTGCTCACGTAATGCCACTCAGGGATGAGTGAGGCTGGTCACTCTCATCTTAAATGTCAGGACCAACTAGCCTAGCCCCTGGCTTCTACGCTCCTTATGGGGCAGGTAGGATTAGATGATGGATAGATGGATGGAGCATGTGGAGTTACATGGAGAGCCAGACTAACAACTGAGGAAAGCATTAGGAGAAATGCATTGAGGTTGTTTGGCCATATGGACAGGATGGAGAATGAGAGACTGATGAGGAGAGTATGTGAGTGAGGTGGAGGGGGGGAGGAAGGGAGGAGAGGCCAAGGATGAGATGGAGGGATGGAGTGGAGAGGCATATGAGAGAGGGGAGTGTGAGGTGGGAGCAAAGCAGTGAAATGGTGGGGGACAGAGTGACTTGGAGGGGATTTGTTTGTGACCACCCGTTATGGGATTAAGGCTTCTGGCAATAGATAGATAGATAGATTAAAAGCTACTGGCCAGTAATTCTGGAGTTCACTCTTGTTACTGTTCCTGAAGATGGGTAATATATTGGCCCTCTTCCAGTCACTTGAAACCTCTCCTGTGTCCAAGAGGCAAGAACATTAAAAAAATATCAAAAGGGTCACACACAATATCTGAACATGCCTTCTGGAATACTGGGGACACTCCACCTTGGCTGGGTATCTTGTTTGAGTTGAGCCCCGCCAGTCTTTTTCTTCACTTCATTGTGATTTACTATGTCATGTTGTCACTGGTCCATGAAAGATGGTTTACAGCACAGGAGTTGGATGGGTAGTGTCCATCCTCATGTAAACCCCATTGAAGGCTTGTGTTCATTTCCTGGTCTGTTTCCCTGTTGTCTACAGCAAGAACTCTGTATGCAGTTTTCATCCTAGTGACAGAATCCTTGATGGTGGTGTTGGGATGAACATAGTGCCAGAATTGTTTGGCATTTGTTGTTAAGTCTAAGACTTCTGTCTTGTCATAGCTGTTATTGACTTTTCTCATATCCCAGGCCACTGTGTTTCTTGCTGTGTTTTAGAGCTGATATCTTGCTATGGTGTCTGGCTCTGCTTAGTACCATTCCCATGCTTTGTCTCTGATCAGCATTGCTTTTCATCCACTTATATATATTTGATCTGGATCTCTAAGTTGGGACACATTTTTCCATAATTTCATTGTGGTCATTCAGGAGCAGGTGCCATTACTCAGTTGCTTCTTTGACAGTGAACTTTTTCTCCTCCTCCCAGTCAGCCTTACCTCTTTAGGTGAGGTTAGATGAGGGTATTTCGGTATCTAAAAACACGTTTATGTGGAGCAGTAAGTTTTTTGATTAAGGTATGAACATAAAAACACCAATGAGTAAGGAAAAAATAGTGAAACAGAGAAAAATCTTATATTGATATTTACCATTATGATTCATACAAGGCTGTTATGAGTAATTCCTTATGCCTGAATAATTCCAGATGGCATCAGGCCCACTGTATACCAGTACATTTTGGACCAAGTATAGGCTATCTTGATATGAATTGCAATATGACACTGTGCTGTTATTATTAATTTATACTGTAGTTGTCTGTATTGTAATTTATTGAGCAGCAATTGACATTGTAAATGCCTGGCTACCATTGCAATTAAGTTCTGAATTGTAAATCAAGTGCTGAATCACTGTACAGTATATACTAATCCTAGTTTGTCTTACTTCCAGGGGTCTGTGACGGAGTATGTGGTGAGGGTGCCAAAGTAAGTACAGTATATATATATATATATGGAGCCTCTGTGGTACAGTGGTAGAGGGTGCGTTTCGTACACGGGTGAACCAGGGTTTGCGCCCCGCCAGGGTAATAAACTTTGCGAGTGTTCACCTGGCCACGTACTGCATTGGCGGACACAAGGGGTGCTGTGATTGAACCAGTGTCGCTTACTATAAAGTATGCTTGCACCCAGTCAGCTTGCGCAGGGCTGATTACACTTGGTTCACAGACTACACACACATCCAAAGCCACTCCAACACTACATTTACACTTACAAGCACTTCTCACCCTACTTACTGTACAGACAGCCTAGGCCACTTGATAGAGATACATTGGCTGTATCGTCCCGACTTCGGTTGGGATAGGCCGGTCCTACAGTGGATACTCAAACGGCTGATGATGATGATGATATAAATATATATATATATATATATATATATATATATTGCAAACTAACCACAGGAGAAATGAAAGGAGGAACAGTGAGCACTTTCGTATATTACATCTTCAGACAGAGTGAGACAGAAACGTAAAGAGTAGAGGTCTTTTATACACACCCGCAGCAGGTAGTGGCACACAGAACAATGGATGACCTGAATTTTTTCCTGCGGCTTAACTTATGGTCACCTGCAGCAGGGAGTCGAACACAACAAAGGATGACCTGAATCTAAAAATGCACGTGACAAAGGAGGGGAGGAAAGGGGAGTGGGAGGGAGGGGGAAGGGGGATGGGAGGAGGGGAAGTGGGAAGGGGGGAGGGGGGAGGGAGGAGGGGATAAATAATGCTGCTTAACTTAAGACCTAGAGGATTAATGCTTGGTGTGTCCTATACAGGTGTGACTACACCACCAGGAGATGACAGGGAACAATCACATGTTAGTCTGGGGGATACTGCTTTAAATTAATTCAGTTAACAATTTATCACACTTAAAATGACCATAGCTCATGTTTACATTCTTTTCATATGTGCCAGAAATTAGACAAGATTCTATTACATTTGTTTCGTCTAAGCTTTTTGATCTTGCTAGAATCTTGGAGGCTGTCCAGTCAATATGGTGATCACTGGATGCTTTGTGCTGAAATAAACCACTACTCTGTTGGGCTGTCCTTACACTGTATTTATGTTGTGAGATTCTAGTTTCCAAATCTTTTCCAGATTGTCCTATGTAAAATTTGTTACAGCTTTTACATGGGATTTTGTAAACAACGCCTGAATTACTGAAAGGGGTGTTCTTGATGAGGGTTTTTTTGATGGTGTTCTCATATTTGAATACTACTTGTACATTAAGTTTCCTCAGTGTGTGAACAACATCAAGAAAATTTTCATGGAAGGGGAGGACAAGGGTTCTTTGAATGTTCTGGCGATCTGGCTTATAAGTTTTCCCTTCAAGGAATCGTTTCTTGGATATAAACCTTCACCAGCTCAATCCGAATGGAGTGCAATAATTACCCATTAAACCACCAGGTGCCAAACTTTGGTTATATGGTTACCACCCAGTGTAGTAAATGTTTTCCGGGTGTACAGGAAACCATTTGGCTTGTCACTCAGTGCAGAGTCACCCGTAGGCAGAAGGAAGAGGTAAGAATGAAGGAAAGAAAGACAGGAGAGGGATTGTAAAGTATATATATATATATATATATATATATATATATATATATATATGCAGTAAAACCTCTACAATTCGTCATCCTTTAAGTCGGAAACCTTTACAATTCGGAAAGGCTCCAAAATATTCATTTAAAAAATCAAAATTTGAAAATTCCCCAAAATGCTCACGTGAGAGGAAGAGAGTTGGCAAAAATCACTCCAACTCGGTAAAATGCTGAGTTGTACAGTAATGTTTAAGTGTTTAGTGTTTAGTTCCCCAGTATAGTACAAGTGATAAAAACATTACAGTAATGGCCTTTATAGTGTTAATTGTGCTTTACATAGTGTACAGTGTCAAATACAGTACAGTAAAGGTGTGCCCAAAAGTGATCTTGAGCCCCCCTAACACCTCCAAAAACTACCAAAAGTCCTCCTCCATGCCTGGAATACACCCTACAACTAAGTAGCTTTTACTGTTTATTGTAAAAACTTTTAATTTTTTTCCATTTTTTTTCCTTTTTTCCTTTTTTGTGTGTGTGTGCTGGGGGAAACTTAAAGTTCATCCCTACAACTCGGCAAGGCTTGCACATGTACAGTATTATGCCGAGTTGCAGAGGTTTTACTGTATATACTGTACATATATATATATATAGAGAGAGAGAGAGAGAGTGAGTTTTACGCCAGGTACCCCTTTTTTGGATAAGGGCTATGGCGTTGCCCCTGGGTAGAGGACTTTGGTTTGGAGCGTGTAGCATTTTATGACCGGATGCCCTTCCTGATGTCTACCAATGACCCTTGGGTGGATTCGATCCTCCGACCCTTCGGTCAGAACGGAGTGCTCTAACCCACTGAGCCACGGCTGCTACATATATATATAGATATATATATATATATATATATATATATATATATATATATATATATATATATATATATTCTCCCTACGTGTCAAGTGGGGTTGGTGGAGGATTAGTGCACCTCCCTGTAAAACAATTAACTCTAAGCCTTGGCCACCCCGTTTGGGATACAGGGCGTCTGGCAATGAATGAATGAATGAATATATATATATATATATATATATATATATATATATATACAGTATATATATATATCATCATCAGCCGTTTGAGTATCCACTGCAGGACATGCGTATTGTCCCGATACAGCCAATGTATCTCTACCAAATGGCTTAGGCTGTCTGATAGAGATTGTATGTAGGATGAGAAGTGCTTGTAAGTGTAATTGTAGTGTTGGAGTGGCTTTGGATGTGTGTGTAGTCTGTGAACCAAGTGTAATTGGCCCGCGCAAGCCGACTGGGAGCAAACATACACTATAGTAAGCGACACTGGTTCAACCACAGCACCCCTTGTGTCTGCCAATGCAGTACGTGTCCGGATGAACACTCCCAAAGTTGATTACCCTGGCGGGACGCGAACCTTGGTTCACCCGTGTACGAAACGCACACTCTACTACTGTACCACAGAGGCTATATATATATAAACAGTATATATTATATACTCCTTCAGATTTGCTCAGATATATCTTTTTCACCACTTCGTTGTGATCCATGCTCTCCACCTGACCATACCACCGACCATACCACCTCAGTACACTGTCTTTGATTTTGGTGTTCTTCGATATATATATATATATATATATATATATATACATACACAGTATATATACCCATCCATCCATCATCCAATCCTACGTTGCCCCATGAGGAGCGTAGGAGCCCGGGGCTAGGCAGTTGGTCCTGACATTTAAGATGAGAGTGACCAACTCACTCAACCCTGAGTGGCATTACGTGAGCAATAAACCCCAACAACCCCTTGGATATAAACCTTCACCGGCTCAATCTGATTGGAGCACAATAATTACCCACTAAACCACCAGGTGCCAAAATTTGGTTATATGGTTACCACCCAGCATAGTAAATAGTTTCCTGGTGTACAGGAAACCATTTGGCTTGTCACTTAGTGTAGAGTCACCCATAGGCAGAAGAAAGAGGAAAGAATGAAGGAATGAAAGACAGAAGAGGGAGTGTAAAGTCACCAGTAGGCAGAAGGACGAGGAAAGAATGAAGGAAAGAAAGATAGAAGAAGATGGAAGGAAAGAAGGATGGAGGAGAGGACAGGGCAGACACCCGAGAGCAGCACTACATTGAGTGAGTGGATGGTAAGCGCCCCCACCTACCACATTATATATATATATATATATATATATATATATATATATATATATATAAAACTAATGTGATTTATGAAAGATGTGGAATAAAGTTGTAGTATGGAAGTCTGTGGGGAGTAGAGTTGAAGAGAGTGTGCTTTTGCAATTCATCCTTATTACATAGTTCATGAAAGGCTTTATACATAATAAATTACTTCAGCACAGGATTCACCTCATCCATGTACTGTAACTTTTATGTTGTACCACCACCCACCATAAAGAAACAACAGAGACCTCCCAGCATAGCACATACTGTCTCAGCATCATCTCTCCTCCCCAATCATATATTGCACTTCACAAACTCATAGTCACCACATCTGTTCCACACCTTCAGGAAACATCCTTCATGAACCATGACAACACATTCACCCCACATAAACTACTGGTACCCAGCCTGGAGATACATGACTGCCCATAGTTGGTATATGGTGTGGCCATTACTCTTCCCTGCCACAGTATCAATATGAAATGCAGCTCACAAACAATCCACTATGCCCACCTTGCAGTGCATCCCTCACACAACTAACTCACCTCACATACCTCACCTCCACTACAATGTCTTCCAACTTAACGTCAGTAAGAAGAGCTCTGAAAAGTCATTGTTGATGTGGCTGGTTTCCCATTGGGTTCATGTCCAGAAGAGCCTGAGGTAACATAAACAGTAACAGATACATCATTTTGTTCAGTGTAAAGTTTTTGGCTCTTTACATTGAAGAATTAACATAAGTTTAGAAGGATCAAATGTTAACATTTCAAAGCAAAACTAGGCAATTTTGCAGATACTGTTTCTGATAATCTTATTACCAGTTCCTTTAGCTGTGCACTATTGCCTCTCATTTATTTCCTCACCTTTAAACTTGCATGGTTTCCAAATTGTCTCCCCTGTTAGTCCTCCAAACTCCAGCACTGTCTCATTCAACACAGTACTTGTTATAAAGGTTTTCCATCCTCACAGGTCAATAAAGAAGAAGTACCACATGATGCGGTATCATGCAGCACTTGGTGTGGACTTCAAGACCTGGTCACACATCAAGATGGAGCGTGAGAATAATATGAAGGAGTTTAAGGGCTTGGAGGAAGAAATGCCCAAGTGAGTGTGTGATGTATGGCTGGGATGTGAGTATATGCTAGATGAACTGATTGTAGCAGACAGAAGATGAGGGTCAAAAAGACATATATATATGTGAAGAACCAGTCTTTCTTAGAGTACTGTAAATTTATTGGTTTAAACACTCAGCCAGGGTTTTCTCTCTGCCCAAGCATATTGTTGTCCTTGTCACCCATCATTGTGGTGATGTATATCTATCTGCTGTATCTGTCTATTGCCAGATGCCACAGTCCTGTAAGGGGTGGCTGTTTGAGTTAGTTGTTTTATGGGGAGAGGCACTAACTCTCCGCCAACCTGCATGTTGTCATATAGGGAACACGTATAAGTTGGTTATATGGTTACCACCCAGCACTGTAAATGATTTCCAGGCTTACAGGAAACCATTTGGCTTGCCACTCAGTGTAAAGCCCACTGAAAAGGAAAGAAGAGTAATGTGACAGGAAAGATGGGAGAAGTAGGAAGGGAGGAGGGCAATTGTGATGATGTGATTTTCATATTTTAGCTTTGCTACTACCAGGTAATTTTATTCAGATGAGAAGAATGATCTAGACCTGGAATCCAGTTTGAAAAAAAATCTTGCATAAAGTGAATAAAACTGTCTTTTGATTCAATAGCAGCATTAGAAAAAAGAAAAGTCATTAGATTGAAAAAATTAAATGAATAATACAGTATTAGAGACTGATGAATAAAGACAGCATTTAAATTTTGTCAGCCATTTCACATATACCGTATTTCCCGGTGTATAGTGTGCTATGCGCATAACACACACCGTAGTTTTCAAGAGAAGATTTTGAAAAAAAAAAACTAGGTCTAGGCTTAGCCTAACAAGAACATGAGGTTGCAGGACTTCCATCTACCTTCCCACAATGTTTTGTTGGATACTGTACTTACTGTGCTGCTCTTAACGAGTTTATTTCATTATAAACAACAGCACTCTAGTTTCAAATGTATTGGTATGTGTATCATTTCATGCTATATCTTTGGTGAATCAGAAAACACCATTGTAACTCTGACGTCATATTCCACCATTCTCTTTACTTAAAAGTAATGGAAATTGCTGCTACTTTACGGATATTCATGTAACTTCATTATTTACGATATTAAGTTTAGCAGACAAACCAATTAGGAGATGATTTTTCGCTGGTGCACATCCCTAGTGGTACTATTGCCGACACTGTGAGTATTTTTCGTTTCACAGAATGAACCGCCAATGGAAACATAAATTTCCCCAATCAACTAATGAACTGAGCTTTGACTGAGACCGACTTGCTCTTACTGACAATACAGTAGCAGTGTAGTGCAATAGTTTAGCATGTTTTAAAGTTAAGCTCAGTGCTTTTGAAGTTTTCTGTTTGGCAACTCTGTCCATAGAGTTGGTGGTAAACAAACCATTCAGAGAATCAGAGCATCATTGGTCGCATGAAAAGCACAAGTATTGATGTCCTTACAGTACTTTGATAAAGATTGAAGAATTGTTCACTGTATGATAACATCATACTACAGGCCTAGTGTAAACACAGCCATGAGACTATGAAGGTTAAAATATAGTAAGTAAACCCTCATAAGTCGAACTTGTAGACGATGGAATCTTCGGTAAGCCGTACTCAGGCGGAGACCTCGTATGTAAGTAGGGCGAGATGCGGAGGTAGGGGGACAAAGGTGTCGCCAGGCTGACATGTGGCTACCAGTCTGCTGCTTGCCTGATTTCACTGGCTTTGAAGTCTCAGATTATCTTGAAGTTATGGAAAAAGTCGGTGAGAAGAATATTAATGATGTCATCCAGTGGCTTGAAATGGATGCAGATGATCCTGGGTATCATCACCAAACAGAAGAAGAAATTGCTGAGTCCGTGGCTTGGAAGAAAGATGAAGATGATGATGATGGTGATGATGACGAGGAAGAGAACAGTGATGTTGGACATGAGAATCCATACAAATTATCCCAAGTTCGTGAAGCAATGGATGTTGTCATATCTTGGCTGGATTATGTTGATGCAGAAGCACAGAATTTTTATACACATGTAAGGGAGTTGCGAGGTTTGGTTATTCGTCACCAGTATTCGCAGCAGAAGCAGGTGAAGATTCATGTCCTCTTTATGCCTATGCCAAGGCGTCGACCTTGATTCCAGCAGTGATTCTGCTTCTACAGCTCTTCGGGTAGCCAGCACTTCAAGTAGTGTTGGAATAGACACCAAATAGTGTCTGTGTGTGTGTTTATGAAAACTGTAATTTGGCTAAATGAGAAAAAAAAATGTGTGCGTGTGACTTAGTGTTAAGTGATCATGATTAAAGTTCAGTATTATTATTACTGCAAGTGTTACATTGCAGTGTACTGTAGTGATTACATTTAATTCTTAATGTTCATTGAAATAAATACTGGGTACTGTTTAGAATGTTACGTTAAATTGTGAACTCCAGCACCTTCACCACCTCCATCTCCAACACAAGCTGCTGCCGGGTCTGTACTGCCTCTAACGTAAGGTAAATTTGGCGCACTGAATTGTTTTCTTTTTTGTGTGTTTTTCTTTATTCATTTATACACTGTATATGCTCCTTTACTTTAGTGCTGAAAAGACAAGTAATAAGCATTGTCTTTGGAATTTGGGGGTGAAAATCCATCTCCAACACAAGCTGCCGATAGGTGTGTACTGCCTCTATGAATGATTTTCTATCAATTAAAGATATATTAAATGCACTGAATTGTATTTTGTCATAACTTATTTATTTATATAAGCTCCTTTAATTCAGTGTTGAAAAGACAAGTACAGTAATAGGTATTGTCTTAGCAATTTTCGTGGGTGAAAATTCGGTAAGATTGAAAATTCGGTAATTCGAACAAGGCTAGAGCTCCATATAGTTCGACTTGTGAAGGGTTCACTGTACAGAGGTAAGCTGTCATCAGTTTCAGGAAGGCTTAGCTACTGCTGGGTTCAACTGAGGCCCATTCCCTCCTTATTGAAATACAGTAAAATCTCACTATAACGGACTAACTGGGGCCCAACCTATTCAAAAAAAAGCAAAATTCCGATAAAAGCGACATCCGGACATCCCCCTGCTAACCCCGATTTTTTCCGATGTATGAGACATTAGTCCAGATTGCACTGGCGGTTTTTAACCGTTTTCACTACCATTGCAGTACTGTACTGTATTGTACATTTTCTGCCATAAATTAATGGTACAATATATATAATAATGCTGTACTGTACACTGGTAAACATATCTTTTATTTTCCTTATTGTGGTGAGCACAGCTGAAGTGGTCAGACAGTCTGGACTGCCCTTCTGGTTTTATTGGACTAGATGACAGTATTGTGATACCATCTCTAACATATGGCAGTGAAGCTTGGACCTTGTTGGAGGAACACAAGGCTAGAGTGAGAGCAGTGGAAATGAGTTATGTGAGAGGAGTATGTGCAGTTACATGGAGAGACAGACTGGTAAATGAGGAAGTGAAGAAGCTTTGTGGTGTGGTTGTGGATGTGACAGACAGCATCAGGAGAAGTACATTGAGGTGGTTTGTCCATGTGGAGAGAGTGGAGACTGAGAGACTAATGAGGAGAATGTATATGAATGAGGTGGAAGGAGGGAAAGGGAGGGGGAGGCCAAGGATAAGGTGGAGCGATGCAGTGGAGAGGTATACGAGGTGTGTTCAAAATGTATCCGACCTTAATTTTTCGTGCATAAACAAATGAAGCTAGGGAGGCGTGGTTTGGTGCACGTATGTAGGCGATCCTAATGCGCATGTGTGAATTTTTTCCCACCAGCAGAAGCTGTCATTCGACGGCAGACCGCCGATGAGTGAGGAAGTGTAAGTGAGCGGTGTTGGATTTTCTTTTTTGACAAAATGACGGAAAAACTTGAACAACGCTACTGCATTAAATTTTGTGTAAAGCTTGGCTATTCCCAAGTGGAAACGATCCGCAAGATTCAACAGGTCTTCGGGGACAAAGCAATGGGCAACACACAGATAAAGGAGTGGTACAACCACTTCAAAGATGGCCGCACATCAGTGGAGAGTGAAGCACGTTCTGGTAGGCCCTCAACATCCCGAAATGAGAGCGTCATTGACCAATTGAGGACCCTGGTGATGCAGGATCATCGAATCATGATCAGAGAACTTGCAGACGAGGTGGGCGTCAGCTTTGGATCTGTTCATTCCATTATGAAGGAGGATTTGGCCATCAGGAGAATCTCAGCGAAGTTCATACCAAAGCTGTTAACGATTGAGCAGAAGCAACTCCGTTTGGAGATCACACAGGACATAATGGAGACTGTGAACAGCGATCCCAACTTCCTCAACACAGTGATCACTGGCGATGAGTCCTGGCTTTATGGGTACGACCCAGAAACCAAGTTGCAGTCATCACAGTGGAAGCATCCAACATCCCTGAGGCCAAAAAAGGCAAGGCAGGTCCACAGCAAGGTCAAAGTCATGCTGACCGTCTTCTTCGACTCCAGTGGCGTGGTTCATCACGAGTACGCGCCACACGGCACAAGCATCACCAAGGAGTATTACCAAGAGGTTCTGCGTCGCCTTCGTGACGCTGTGCGACGCAAACAGCCGGACCTGTGGGCAGCGGGCAATTGGCAGCTCCATCACGATAATGCACCCGCAGAGTTTCCTGGCCAAACACAACACACCTGTGCTTCGTCAGGCTCCCTACTCTCCTGACATGGCTCCGTGTGACTTCTGGCTTTTCCCCAAGCTGAAAATGCCCCTCAAAGGGACCAGATTTCAGTCCAGAGAAGACATCATGCGGAATGCGACGGACCAGCTATGTGCCATCCCAAAAGAGGCGTTCCAGCGCTGCTTCCGACAGTGGCAGAACCGTTGGAAGAAGTGTGTGGCAGCCCAAGGGGACTACTGTGAAGGAGATTAGTGTAAGTTTGTTGTATCTGGATACGAGTATTTTTTATGAACAAAGGTTGGATACTTTTTGAACACACCTCGTATAAGACAAGGGGGTGTGAGCTGGGGGGGACAGGGTGACATGGATGCAATTTGTTTGTGGCCACCCCTTACGGGATTGAGGCGTCTGGCAGTAGGTAGATAGTTTTCCTAAATAATTGACTACAGTATGATAAATTGCACTGATAGTGCAACAGGCTGTCATCATTGCTATTGTATGTAAAACTATGGTATGCTTGGTGAAGAGGTGGTTGTTTAGAGGTAAATTAAAGGAGAAGAGGCAGTTTACAAAGATGATGATTTGATGTGACAAGTCTGATGTCCACTTCTCTTTTCCAATATATGTATCATTCAGGGGACAGGGATGCATAGAACACAAGGAATTTGTTTTAGAGAATGTGTAACAAAAGCAAAGAAAATTATTTGCTGAATCCCATTCTGTTTGGCAGAGCAATTCCACCAACTACAGGTAAGCATTGCATCTGCGGGGTTGTCTTAAGCAAGGTTATTTAGTATGATCTCTGGTTATGAAAGAGTTTGTTCAGAGTAGATGAGTAATGATATTAGTGTCTGTATATATTGTTAAAACTATTGCAGATGAATTATCTGTACAGTATTTTGAAGTCATAGATCCTTCTGTTTTATTAACCACCAGTCTTTGATCTAATTTGCACTGCTTGCTGGTTGTCAGGTACGGGGCAGGTTCTGAGTATGGTCGTGAGCAGCGAGAGGAGGCACGCCGCAAGAAGTACGGTATCAGTGTTAAGAAGTATAGAGCCGAAGACCAGCCATGGATTCTGAGTGTTGGAGGCAAGACAGGAAAAAAGTGAGTTAATGCAAAATGCTGCTCAGGAACTTTTCGTCTTGGTTAAGTATAGTAATGCAAGTATAAATGACTGGGGAATGGCTGGGAGAAGGAGGGAGGTGAGAAGAGAGAAAGGAATCAGTAGGATGGAAGTAGTGGTAGCAATAAAGAAAGTCAAAATGGGGAAAACCCCAGGAATTGATGGAGTGTGTTGTGATATACTGAAGCATGGGGGAGAGATAGCAGTAGAATGGATGTGGAAGGTGTGCAGATTGGTCTGGGAGGAAGGTAGAGTCCTGGAGCATTGGAAGACAGATATAATTATTCCCCTGTACAAAGGAAAAGGGGAAAAGGAATTGTGTAGTAATCGTAGGTACATTTGTTTTCTGAGTGTAATAGGAAAGGTACAGTACATGGTAGGGTACTTATTGACAGAGTTAGGGAAATAACAGAGGAATTATTTGGAGAAGAAGAGGGAGGTTTTAGGAAGGGAAGAAGTTCTATTGATCAGATATTCACTCTTAGGTCTTTAGTGGAAAAGTTTCTAGAGAAGAGAAAGAAGTTGTATGCAGCCTTTATGGATTTGGAGAAAGCATATGACAGGGTGGATAGACAAGGAATTTGGAAAGTATGGGGGATATATGAAATAAATGGGAAGTTGTTGAATGCCGTGAAGTGTATGTATGAGGGGGCTAAGGCTGCAGTGCACGTGGAAAGTGAACTGAGTGAATTTTCCAGTCTGAACGTTGGATTGAAACAGAGATGTGTCGTGTCTCCATGGTTGTTCAATCTGTATATGGATGGGGTTATACAAGAGATACAAGGTAGGGCAGTGGATGTTGGACCCACCCTAATGGGAGAAAGCAGTGTTCGAAAACTCCCTGTACTGTTTTTGCAGATGATACTGTATTGTTAAGTGAAGATGAAGGGGAAGTGCAAGGCTTGGTGAATGAGTTTGGAAGGGTGTGTAAAAAATGGAATCTAAAGATGAATGTAGGGAAGAGTAAAGTTATGGTCATTGAGAGGAATGAAGTCACTGATTGTACAGTGAGGTTGGATGATGAAGGAACTGGAAAATGTGAGTGCATATAAGTACTTGGGTAGTGTGATGAGTAGGAGTGGAAGTTTGGAGGCTGAATTACTATACTTGAAAGACTACAACAAGGAAGAAAAGTTGCTGGCTCTTTGAAAGCAGTGATAAGAAGCTGGGAAGTGAGCATGGAAGTAAAAAAGTCACTGCATGACAGTATTGTGATACCAACTTTAACCTGTCCAAGTGAAGCTTGGACGTTGTTGGAAGGACAGAAGTCAAGAGTGAGAGCAATGGGAATGAGTTATTTGAGAGGAGGATATGGAGTTACATGGACAGACAGACTGACAAATGAGGAAGTGAATGAGCTCAGTGGTGTGGATGTGGATGTGCTTGAAAGCATTAGGTGAGGTGGTTTGGCCACGTGGAGATGGTGGAAAGCGAGAGTCTAATGAGGAAAGTATGCTAGTGGGGTGGAGGGAGGGGCAGACCGAGGATGAGATAGAGGGATGGAATGGAGAGGTTTATGAGAGAGAGAGAGGTGTGAGCTGCGAGCAAGGTAGTGAAGCGGCATTAGACAGGGCGACATGGAGGCGATTTGTTTGTGGCCACCCCTTATGGGATTGAGGCGTCTGGCAATTGATTAAAAAAAAAAAAAAAAAAAAAAAGTGTTTTGTGAAAGAATGTTACATAATGAAGAGAATTGGTTTTCATTTTTTAATTCAGTGCCTATAAATATCCAACAATCACATTAAATAATCAAAACAATTTTTTCAGTGTATACTGTACCTGTGTTATGGATAGTGGTTATTAGTGTCAAAGTGGTGACATATGAGGGTGTGTGTGACGTTGGAAGACTGCTGGGCTACAGGGACGTAATAGTTATATGGAAACAATCAAGTGGTATAATATGAGGCCCGTCGAACCGGAGGGGTGACCGTGCATTTTGCTTATTTTCGGTAACTAGTTTTTAACCCCTACACCGCGGGCTTGTTTACCAATGACTTGCGTGTGCCGCGGGGTTATTTGGGCTCCGACAGACTCTCAAAAAATATTTGCCAAAAATCAGTTATTAGTCCTAGAATAATAAAATTACATATGCTTATGGCAGATACCTTCAGCTTTCTCCTGGAATGATTGTTGAGCCTTCGTCAGTTACCGTAGGACTTGTGGAGACCTCTGAAGTAGGGTAACGAAGTCTCCACTTTACACTTCCCGACAACCCGTAATATGATTACCACAGCCAGATACAAACACTATAAACACTATTCTACAATTTTCAAG
This sequence comes from Coenobita brevimanus, assembly GCF_032717465.1. Taxonomy (NCBI): domain Eukaryota; kingdom Metazoa; phylum Arthropoda; class Malacostraca; order Decapoda; family Coenobitidae; genus Coenobita; species Coenobita brevimanus. The sequence continues at coordinate 41,285,230 of NC_137025.1, read as the reverse complement.
TAGTTTGGGATCCATACTAAAAAAAAAAAAACACTGTGAAAGCAATGGAAATTACGAGCGCGTCTGATCGTCGCACTGGCACTAGTTCGCTCTTAGTAGTCTGTCATTTATTATTCATAAAACCCCTCACACTTTATATTTCTATTACTATATAACACTTATATATATCTACAGTCTTTATTCATAAGTTTCCTTCAGTAGTATTAGTTTATTGTCACTGTAGGGATTCAATTTCTTTCAGTAAAATACATAGCATTCACTTTCTCGTCCTGTATACTGGCATTGAGAGTGAATGTCACTTTCATCTTCACTCTCATAACTCATAGCATTCAGACATGCTTGAGTGAAACTTTCACTTTCATTACTCCTAGGGTATATACTCGTATTCTTATAATACTACTCATTTACATTTCTATTTACGTTCTCTATTTTATTTACGTTATTTACATTTCTATTTTATTTACACTGTGTTGTGCACTGTCACTTGAAATAACTTATAAAACTGTTTTCCATTGTTCACATATATTTACATTCATTACTTTCACTTGCTGTTTACACATTATTTACACATTATTTACAATTCCACTTGCACTGTTTTACTCAATAGAAAGATCGTAGTCACTCTTTTATCAATTGTCAGCCCTTTACCTCTTTCCACACGAGGTTTAGTAGGGGGTAAAGGTCACAGGGCCATTTGCATGGGGGTGAAAAAAGGCCTTGAAGTCAGCAAGAAGAAACATACGTACTCTCACTTCGGAAGTTGAGAGTAACCTGATAACGGAGGGCTAGCGTGGAGGCCTGCTAAGGGGTTATTCAGGGTTACCAATATTACTTCTTGAAACAGCTAAGTCTAGCACTGATATGATTGGCAGGAAATCTAGACAATACATTATAAATTTGGTAGTTCCAGGTGAATGTAAATATCACTTAGGCTTCTCCCTTCCCTCCTTACATGTATATTTATTTCAAAAATAGATTAGAGGCCTACTTAGGAGATATATTTTCAGAGCTACCAATGTTAGATCTTGAAACATCTTTGTTTAGCACTGATATGATTGGCAGGAAATCTAGACAATACATTATAAATTAGGTAGTTCCAGGTGAATATAAATATCACTTAGGCTTCTCCCTTCCCTCCTTACATGTATATTTATTACGAAAATAGATTATAGGGCATATTTCAAGGGGAAAAAAACAGCGAAAATTAGCGAACGAGTGCACGTGAGGTGTTGTCAGGTGATAATTAGCCAATTCCAGGTGTTTGGCAATCTCACTTACCTTATTTCTTTCTTGTATATATTATTTGGTATAAGAATAGGACATAGGGCTTATTTCAATGGATGAAATCAGTGAAAAATTCCAGGGAAGATTTACTTAGCGTAGCACGGCTGGGCAGGCGAGAGGATAGGGTAATGGAGGGGGGGTAGGGAGGGGAGTCAAGAACGGGGAGAAATGGCTAAATTGTCAACAATGGATGGGAGTACAGATGAGATTAGGAGTGCTGACTAGTGTTGGACATTGGCAGTACTGATAGATGATACAAGCCCCCACTTGGAAGCCCGGGTGAATTCAAAATAACACAGAATCACAAAAGCGACGCCCCGCGGTATGATCCCTTGCTCCCAAGCGTCACGAAAGTGACGCCCCGCGGTTAAGGGGTTAAACTTTGACATGGCTAATTATCTATCTATCTATCTATTGCCAGACTCCTCAATCCCGTTTGAGGTGGCCACAAACAAATCGCCTCCACGTCGCCCTGTCCCCTGCCATTTCACTGCCCTGCTCCCAACTCACACCCCCCTCTCTCATATACCTCTCCACCCCATCCCTCCATCTCATCCTCGGCCTCCCCCTCCCTCTTCCTCCCTCCATCTCACTCACATACACTCTCTTTGTCAGTCTTTCACCCTCCATCCTCTCCACATGGCCAAACCACCTCAGTGTGTTCCTCAGAACGCTTCCAATCACATCCACATCCACACCACAACGCTTCTTTATATCCTCATTCGTCAGCCTGTCTCTCCATGTGACTCCACAGGCTCCTCTTAAATAACTCATTTCCACTGCTCTCACTCTTGACTTGTGTCCTTCCAACAATGTCCAAGCTTCACTTCCATATGTTAGAGTAGGTATCACAATACTGTCATGTAGTAACTTTTTCACTTCCATGCTCACTTCCCTGTTTCTTATCACTGCTTTCAAAGAACTAGCAACCTTTCTTCCCTGCTGTACCCTTTCAAGCACTTCACCCTCCAAACCTCCATCCTTACTCATCACACTACCCAAGTACTTAAACGTACTCACATTTTCCAATTCCTCACCATCCAACCTCGCTGTGCATTCACTGACTTCACCTCTCTCAACCACCATCATTTTACTCTTCTCTACATTCACCTTTAGATTCCGTTTCTTACACTCTCTCCCAAACTCATCCACCAAGTCTTGCAGCTCCCCTTCGTCTTCACTCAACAACACAGTATCATCTGCAAACAACACTACAGGGAGTTTCCAAACACTACCCTCTCTCACCAGGGCCACTCCAACATCCACTACCCTACCTTGTACCTCTTTTATTACCCCATCCATGTACAGATTGAACAACCATGGAGACATGACACATCCCTGTTTCAACCCAACCTTCAAAGAGAAAAATTCACTTAGTTCACCATCCACACGCACTGTAGCCTTAGCACCATCATACATACTCTTCACAGCATTCAACAACTTCCCATCTACTCCATATATTCTTAATACTTTCCATAATCCTTGTCTATCCACCCTGTCATATGTTTTCTCCAAATCCATGAAAGCCGCATACAACTTCTTTCCCTTCTCTAGAAACTTTTCCACTAAAGATCTAAGAATGAATATCTGATCTACACAACCTCTTCCCTTCCTAAAGCCTCCCTGTTCTTCTTCAACTAATTCCTCTGTTCTTCCTCTATCTCTGTCAATAAGTATCCTACCATACACTTTTCCTATTATACTAAGAAGACAAATGCCCCTATGATTACCACACTCTTCTTTTTCCCCTTTTCCTTTGTACAAGGGAATAATTATTCCTGACTTCCAATCCTCCGGGACTCTACCTTCCTCCCAGGCCTATCTGCACATCTTCCACATCCATTCTACTACTATCTCTCCCCCATGCTTCAGCATTTCACCACACACTCCATCAATTCCTGGGGCTTTCCCGAATTTAACTTTCTTCATTGCTTCCACAACTTCTATCCTACTGATTTCTTCCTGTCTTCTCACCTCTCTCCTTCTCCCAGCCATTCTCCAGACACTTATACTTGCATTATTTCCATCCTCTACGTTCAACAATTCCTTAAAGTGTTCTCTCCATCTGCTCACTTTTTCTCCCTTCTCCACTAGTAATCTACCATTTTTATCTTTCACTCCCCTGCTAACCTCACTTCCACCCTGTCTTACTCTCTTCACCTCTTTCCAGAACATTTTCTTACAGTCCCTTCACTTTACACTCAAATTCCTTCCAAATTCCTCATCCACTCACATATTACGCTCTCTTACTAATCTTTTCACCTCTCTTTCTTTCTACATATAACTCTCTCTTCTGCTTCTCAAGTTCTTTCCACGCCCTTATTTCTCATCCATTCATTGTATGCTTTCTTCTTTTGTGCCACAGCCTGTCTCACCTCTTCATTCCACCACGCTGTTCCTTGCAACCCCCTCCGTCTTCTCTTCCATCCCAAATGGGATTGAGGCGTCTGGCAATAGATAGATAGATAGAAACAAAGAACAGAGGAATTAGTTGGAGAAGAACAGGGAGGCTTTAGGAAGGGAAGAGGTTGTGTAGATCAGATATTCATTCTTACAGTAGATCTTTTGTGGAAAAGTCTCTAGAGAAGGGAAAGAAGTTGTATGCGGCTTTCATGGATTTGGAGAAAACATATGACAGGGTGGATAGACAAGGATTGTGGAAAGTATTAAGAATATATGGAGTAGATGGGAAGTTGCTGAATGCTGTGAAGAGTGTGTATGATGGTGCTAAGGCTGCAGTGCATGTGGATGGTGAACTGAGTGAATTTTTCTCTTTGAAGGTTGGGTTGAAACAGGGATGTGTCATGTCTCCATGGTTGTTCAATCTGTACATGGATGGGGTAATGAAAGAGGTACAAGGTTGGGTAGTGGATGTTGGAGTGGCCCTGGTGAGAGAGGGTAGTGTTTGGAAACTCCCTGTAGTGTTGTTTGCAGATGATACTGTGTTGTTGAGCAAAGACGAAGGGGAGCTGCAAGGCTTGGTGGATGAGTTTGGAAGAGTGTGTAAGAAACGGAATCTAAAGGTGAATGTAGGGAAGAGTAAAATGATGGTCTTTGAGAGAGGTGAAGTCAGTGAATGTACAATGAGGTTGGATGTGAGATATTGGAAAATGTGAGTACATTTAAGTACTTGGGTAGTGTGATGAGTAAGGATGGAGGTTTGGAGGGTGAAGTGCTTGAAAGGGTACAGCAGGGAAGAAAGGTTGCTGGTTCCTTGAAAGCAGTGATAAGAAGCAGGGAAGTGAGCATGGAAGTGAAAAAGTTACTACATGACGGTATTGTGATACCAACTCTAACGTATGGAAGTGAAGCTTAGACGTTGCTGGAAGGACACAAGTCAAGAGTGAGAGAAGTGGAAATGAGTTATTTAAGAGGAGCCTGTGGAGTTACATGGAGAGACAGGCTGACAAATGAGAATATAAAGGAGCGTTGTGGTGTGGATGTGGATGTGATAGGAAGCGTTAGGAGGAATACACTGAGGTGGTTTGGCCATGTGGAGAGGATGGAGGGTGAAAGACTGACGAAGAGAGTGTATGTGAGTGAGGTGGAGGGGGGAAGAGGGAGGGAGCGGGGCAGTGAAATGGCGGGGGACAGGGCGACGTGGAGGCGATTTGTTTGTGGCCACCCCGAACGGGATTGAGGCGTCTGGCAATAGGTAGATAGATAGTCTTATGTTCAAAACTAATGAAGTTACATCACTCCAAAGGGCAATAAGTTTAGTTCCAAAATATCACTCGTTTTTTGTTGACTTGCAGTGTCTGTACGATTAGAAACAACTTAGGTACTCTTTTTTTATTTTATGAGTTAGGATTAGGGATGATTATGAACAGGTAGAGGGTGTTGGAGAAGACAAAGTTGGAGAAACAGATGTAGAAGGTTGGGGGTCATCAGGTGAGGTGGCAGTGGGGGTTAGGGGGGCAGGTGAGAGGAGAGGTGGCAATGGTGGAGAAAGAAGTGCTGTTTCCAACACGTTTTTCTCGCCTTGAAATGGCGTCAAATTCTTCTCTGTCGCTTTCTGATGCTGCAGTAGCTTCTTAGATGGTTGCCCCATCTTCAAAAAGTGTGCAAAAACAATGAGAAATGGCCAAGATTAGCACAGACTGGGAACAGGTTGAGACCAAGGCTTACCGGTACATCTCACCTCTCCCAGTGTCATATCTCTCGCGTTTCCCCGCCTCACTGCCACACTCCACACACTCACAGTCCCGTTGCCAGACGTATGACATAATTTTTGCAGAAATAAAGGGGAAAAAATCGGGAAAAAAGTGGTCATATTATATATTGCATAGAAAATGGAGGTTTTTGCAGGGAAGTGACCTCAAAATTTGAATTACAAAGATAATTTTTTTTGAAGGGGAAAGAATTGTTGTACAGCATCAAATTTTTACAGAGAACGAGTGATACACGGAACTATTTTATGGGGTAACTCGCAAAATGCTTTTGTCAGTCGAAAATTGGTCCCTGCTGGCGTCCACTCCCCTTAAGTAACAATAACAGCTGAGGTCTTAGGAGCACAAAAGAACTTAAGATAGATGGCTTATAGCAAGAACTTATGATACATTCCATCTCTACAGGTTCAAAGGAATACGAGAAGGTGGTGTGTCAGAAAACTCGTCGTGGTACGTATTCATGCAGGGTAAGGATGGAGCCTTTGAAGCTTATCCAGTGGAAGAATGGTATAACTTCAAGCTTATTCAGCGCTACAAGGCTCTCAGTGCTGAAGAGGCTGAAAAGGAGTTTGAGAGGTGAGATACAGTAACCCTTAAATTACAGTACACGAAAACTTGATGGTAGGTACCTGTGAAACACAAAAAATCTTTGGGGGAGGGGGGGGGGAATTCTCCTGTTTTGGACAAGCTCTCCAGAGTAAAGCTGTATAATGTTTAGGTCATAGTCCCCGAGCATCAGTCTGATATCTACAACCATACATCAGTACAGTAGTGAATTTTTATATTTCAGCTCATTTCAAAGGACCTAAGGTACAAGAGAAGTAAAGCAAGGGCAGACTATTTTACATATCTTTCAAAATATGATCTAGCAATGCACTGAGTGAGTGAAAATCAAATATTGGTCTTGTACCAGCTGGCAGGTACCACTTCACTATCCTTCAAACAAAATTCACATCAGCACCAGTTTACGTCATACATCCACTGCAGACAGCTTTGCAATGCTGTCTTTTTGACAGTGGGCTGATTTGAATGAATGTCTACATTTTCCTGTCTATAAAATTCACCAGTTGATGGCTGGCTGTACTTACTGACTCCTAGAATGGGATGCTTCTGAAAAGCCTAGTATTCCGCTAGATGGCTCCACGATTGGGACAAACACATTCCCCGTGCTGTTTAAAACACATATTTTTCTTTGTTAAATACCTACACTGTTGTGTGAAACTGTGAATCGCAGTTGTCATATATCGTAATATATAACGTATGTATAACGTAGGATGAATTGTTTATACAGCAAGCTCGCCCCTCTTGCGAGGGTTTTGTTTCAACTGCGGCGCATTCGGTGTGAAGCCACGTAAGTTTTGACTACTCCTTATTTTGCTCCCTAGACCCCCTAAATGTGGTGTTTTGCTGTTATATGCCATGGGTAATCAATATGAAGCACTTTAAGTGGTTAGAAGGTTTATTTAAAGTATTAACTTACAAATACAGTACTGCTCAGCAAAACTTCAACATACAAATATGTAAACACAAGGCGATGCGATGTGATGATTGGTAGAGGGATTGCCTTTGCAACGGCCCCTCTTGTAGTATCTCTTGGTTTTCCAATTTATTCATTGCTGAGCTCCTTGATTCTTTTCTCTCTCTTTTTTCCCAGCACTTGTGTGTGAATTGTTTTATTCTTTCAAGGTCTTCCATTGCAAATTATAGCTGTCCTAAAATGTCCTCTTTACTTTCTATGTAAGGCTGTTGTAGTTCTGGTAGTTTTTCTCCTTCTTCCCTATATTCCTGACATTCTAATATAAAGTGTTCTATATCTTCATTCTCGTGTCCACACATTATGCACTTTGTTTCTTCATGCGAGTGCCTTTTTCTATCGTTTAATTTCGGTGTATTGGTGCGGCACCTGAAGAAAGTGATAGAGACTGGTGTGTTATCATATTTCATATCTTCCCCACCCATTTCTGTTTTCCATTTCCTGTATACTCTTAGTGCACCTTTTGTTCCCATTTCAACATTCCGATGCCGTTTGTTTTCGGGACAGTTTGTCATCAAGTCAATTCGCCTTCACAACAATAACAAGACAATTCTCCATCATTAATGAAGACAGCTATGGGTGACGCTAGAATATAATTCAAAGGCGAAATAAGTATATTTATAGAATGACGGGGAATTGTTCAGGGTGCAAATTGTCCTGATGGAGAATCGTCCAAGTTTTGACGGGGAATTGTTTGACGGGGAATTGACTTGATGGAGAATTGTCTCGGAACCTGCCGATCATGGGTAATCATATAAATCAGATTACTGGTTACAAGGCTTTACTTAAGTCTTTAACTTTATTTAAGTGCTTTAACTTACATACCAGAACTGTAAATATTTAACTTACAAATACAGTACTGTGGAAAATCAGTGCAGCAAATCTTTAACGAACAAATAAAAAAGGGAATATTCAGACGCCTATCAGGTAAACTGGTTATAAGACTTTATTTCTTGCTTTAATGTTATTTAATAGTATGGTACTTTAACTAGTACATAAACTTACCAGAACAGTAATGTAAATATTTAACTTACAAATACAGTACTGTGGAAAAGCAGTACAGCGAATCACATGATCACGTGATCAAAACATACTGTGTGCGCTGTGCTGATGTTCGAGGAATTGGCCTTTCAAAGGCTTGTCTTGCGTAAATTTATAGTTTTCGTAATGGTTCTTTAATCTTACATTGTCTTATACGTATCCCAGCACTAACCGCTTATAATTGGGACCGCTTTTGGCGAGAACGTGTTCGGGGCGAGCTTACTGTATTTATCGTAAACGGAAATTCAAATATTTGATGGCATATGATGGCAACCTGCCCTTTCAGTGGTCGTAGATTATTTAATTTCTGCAACATTTAGTGCAGGTTTGGTTCTTAATACATAGTTTGTTCAGACTGTAAATTATGCCTAGTGTGTCCTGACTCATTCAGTCTCTATGTGGGCAGAATTTTAATGTTAAGTATATACTGGGACTCAATTTTTTGCTCACTCCGTTCATGCATGCACACCACAAGACAGTCCTGTGTTGCTCCTCAGACCCTCCAAAGCAATTACAGTACCTTACTTCACCTAACCTAACCAGACCACAATAGTCTAAATTGTATTATTTTAACCCCTAAAACGCGGCTGTGTACAGTCGATCCCCCCCGAGTGGTGGGGTTGTATCGCAGGCTGAGTACCTGTAGGAAAATATTCGCCAAAAATCAGAGATTAACCCTAGAACATTATACTTGGTATGGCAGATAGTACTTACATTCAGCTTTCTCCAGAGACAGGTGTTGAGCCTTCGTGGACTACCCAAGGACTTGTGGAGACTTGCAAAGTTGGGTAACCAAATCTTCACTTTCACACCTCCAGCAACCCGGTTTCCCCTCTACCACAGCCTCATTCTGTCACAGTAAACTTTATACTACAACGTAAAGGTAGTTAGGAATCCGTATTTGTACAATAAGCACTGAAAATAAGGCTAAAATCAACGGAGCGTACGGCCGACATGCACTGTGGCGGCGGTCTTCCCGTCACTCAACAAACATTTCCATTTTCACAGCTAAAAACATGTATACTACATTATTTTCAATCATATTACTTCCCAAAAGATCACCACGGCATGCTTTTTATTCTGCCTTACGTCCGCCACTTTATTCTCGTTCCTGTCGGCCGCTTGCACTGACTGGGAAGAGCTAGAACTCGCCATAATCTCACTTTGAAAGCCTGCAGTAAACTGACGCTAAACAGAGGCAAACCGTGAGAAAAAAAGCTAGTGTTACAACTGGGGAAACAAGCGTTTCCTAGTAGCATAAACTGCTTGTGAGAGGAGATCGCAGATTTACAGTTCTGAGCGCTCAGAGCACTGCCATGTATCACAGCCAGGCTGGCCGGGCCGTGGTGGGGGGGGGGGACGGGGGGAAAACGCGATATTTGGCAACAACTGAGGTCAGTAGTACAAAGGTAAAGTATGCTAGTTGTAGCTAGAGGGTGGAGGTACTGACAGACAATACCAGCTGGAGCCTGCTTGCCCGCGGTTATTCAAAATTTACTAAAATCGCAAACGCGACGACCCGCCGTCCTGTCCTTTTGGCCAAGCGTCCCAAACGCAACGATTCGCGTTTTAGGGGTTAAGCATTGGTCCTCATGTGTTTACAAATCTCGCATGAAAAAAATTAAACATGGGACTGTCTAATGGTGTGCATGTGTGAAGGGAGTGAGCAAAATGTTGAGTCCCAGTATTTACTTAACATTAAAATTCTGCCCACATAGAGACTGAATGAGTCAGGACACCCACTAGGCATAATTTACAGTCTGAACAAACTATGTATTAAGAACCAAACTTGCACTAAATGTAGCAGAAGTTAAATAATATGGGACCACTGAAAGGGCAGGTTGCCATCATATGCCATCAATGATATTTTAATTCCCGTTTATGATACATATAAACACTTCACGCTACGTTATATATACATGTTCTATTTGTATTATTTATATTACGTTATATGACATTACTGTACTGTGATTCAGTTTCACAACAGTGTAGGGATTTAACAAAGAAAAATATGCGTTTTAAACAGTGCGGGGAATGTGTTGTCCCAATCGTGGCGCCATCTAGCGGAATACTAGCTTTGAAACCACCCCATTACTGCCACAAGCCTTCAGTGCTCTTGTATCTCCCTTAACAAGAGAATGCATGTACAGTACATTGTCTTTAGCCGTGACCTTTTTTTTTTTTTTTTTTTTTTTTTTTTTTTTTTAGTCCCTCCCCTTCCCCATTTTCACAGCAAGGGTGGGAAGAATGTGTCACATGAGGAAAAGGTCAGAATCCTCATGTTACAAAAAGAAACGTCCTTGGTTAAGAAATAGACAGACTGGAGGTGCAACTCTGCAGACTGAAGGCTGCATGTCATAGCCTGCCAGCTGCCTAACTTCTGCCAATGACACTATGTTGTGGTTGACCGAACAAGACTTCTAAGGTCACAGACACTCCTCTGAGGTGAGAAGCACCCAAGACCTCTATCATAACAGCAGCAATTAAAAAAAAAAAAAAAAAAAAAAAAAAAAAAAAAAAAAAACTGATATCCTGGGACGTGTATCACACTACACCATTGAACATCATCATCAAATGAGTTTAATCTGTTGTCTTGCAGTCAAGAAACCCCTCCTCACAGAAAAAATGCTGAGATTTTATGTCACATTTGCCCACAGTTATTGACATTGAACACCAGAGCAATGGGCAGATGTTGTGAGGAATGAAGGCAGCTCATTCCAATATAATGCTCCCAAACTTCATTAATTACAAGTCTGCTTCTCCATACACATTTTTCTTATACACCTCTTATCCACTCCTCCGCTTTTCATCAACACAGTTTACTTAGCACAGCAGCTAAATCCATGACTGTTTACCACCCCCACCAGGAGAGATAAAATCGTGAACTACTTTTCTGTGATGTACCAGAAGAAGCTGAAGAAAGATGGGGATGATGGTGGGGAAGGGGAGGAGGAACCCAGCAAAAAGAAGGGACCTGCAGCCAAAAGTGAGTTTATGGAATTTTTGTTGTTGTTTCTTTGGATGATGTCATGTGATGCTGTGTAGACCTTTATACCTATATGAGAGAGGCATTCAGTTTTGGGATTTAGGTTTTGTGTTTGTCAGAGTTGTTAAATTATACTGATTTAACACATTATGCTGTCTGCAGGAAAGGATTTGGCAATGAATTCTTTGGTTTTACTATATAATGAGTAACATATGCAAGGGATGTAATTGTGTGTAAAAACACTGCAAGGTAATTACAATTATGTGAGTGGTAAATGCAAAGGATATTGTGTGGTCCAGCCAGTGCTTGAGGAGATTGTTGTAGACATGTTTGTTGAAGTTTTGTTGTCTGAAGGATGTGATTAGTACAATGGATTATGTAGAAGCTACCTCAGTCGTGAAAATAAAAAGATGAAAGTCTAGGTACCGTAGCCGCCACGAATACTGACAAAGAAGGAAATATGTCTACATATGAAATAGAAACTTTATGCTTTGCATGTGTGCATGTGAGGTGTAATGCTGTTTGGGAGCAGAATATGGCCAGGAAAAGATGGAGGTGTTTGCAGAATCATGTGCACTGAAATGAGCTTATGCATAAATGTGTAATACCATACAGCAATAATGGACAAACCACTGTGTGCAGATTTAGAGGATGCTTGGTCACTGAAATTGCTAATGAGGTGATGTGCACAGGTAGTTTGAGGTGGTTGACACCTGTGGGGAAATTATATGAGGGTAACTGGGTGAAATAGCAATGTGCATATTGTATTTGAATTTGGAAGTGACACCTTTATTGGTGTAATGAGCTGTACAAAAGCTCGTATAGCCTGGTAGATAGGGGACTATTCCACTTGGCTTCGTGGTCTATACTGTATAGTGCAGTCAGGTCGCTCAGGGCCCAAGATCAAATCCCATCTTGGACAGTGATTAATTTCTTGAGTTTTGTTTTAGGTATTACATTGGATGGCAGCAAAATGGGATGTGAGACAAGGCTTAGTTGGCAATGTGTTTAGATGTGAGGTTCCTGGATGAGTGGACAGTGTCCTTACATCCTGGTGATTATTTCCATTTTCTGTCACTCAGTATAGTATCCCTATTGGTGGCCTACAATGCAATGCTACCATGTGTAATTCACTGGGTCGGTCAGGATCACTTGATGGTTGTGATCATCAGCATTTTACCCTCCCGGAAGGGAGCTGAGAGCTCATATAGTCCGATCTAAGGGCAAGGCTGTGACCTTCACACACCCACACACCAGTCCCCTTGCTCAAGGGGGACTAACCACCCACTTCGTCAGTGAAACTTTTCGCAACCTGAGCGAGGCGCGAACTCCCGTCTACCAGATGGCAAGCGAGAACGTTACCACTGTGCCAGCGAGTGGTGTGTGTGTGTGTGTGTGTGTGTGTGTGTGTGTGTGTGTGTGTGTGTGTTCTTACCTAATTGTTCTTACCTAATTGTATCTTTACAGGAATGAGTCAAGCTCGTATTGTCCCGTGTCTTAGACCATATTTATCGTACATATCCTTAAATTTGTGAATTGTTTTGGCACACACTATTTCATTCGGTAGTGCATTCCATTGATCAATTGCTCTGTTTGGGAAACTGAATTTCCTTACGTCTTTATCACCTCTCTTCTTATGCAGTTTTTTGCAGTGTCCTCTTGCTGATGCTTCTCCATATGTTAAGTAATCATTTATGTCTATTTTCTCCTTTCCTGATATGCACTTATATAGCATTATCATGTCACCTCTTTTCCTTCTCTCCTGTAGTGTTGGTAGATTCAGTTTATTTAGTCTTTCTTCGTAGCTTAGATCCCTTAAGCTTGGTATCCATCTTGTAGCGGCCCTTTGAACTTTTTCAATCTTGTCTATATGCTTTTTGAGATGAGGACTCCAGACTATTGATGCATATTTCAGGGTTGGTCTAATGAATGATGTTATTATCCTTCTTAGCATGTCTTCATTTATGTATGTTAATGCTATTCTCATATTTGCAAGCAGTGTATACATGTTCCGTACCTTCTCGCTGATGTGGTCAGCCGGAGATAGTCTGTTATTGATAATCACACCTAGGTCTTTCTCTCTTTCTGATGTGTATAGGGTTTTATTTCCTAACTTATAATCCCAATCAGGTCTTTTTCCACTTTTACCAAACTTGATTACATGACACTTGTCCACATTGAATTCCATTTGCCATGTACTACTCCATTCATGAAGTTTATTTAATTCTTCTTGTAGCTCCCTACAAGAGTCTGTGCTAGTAATTCTCCTTTGTATTTTTGCATCATCTGCAAACATATTCAGATAGCTCTCATTTCCAGTGTTACTGTTTATATCATTTATGTACACTAGAAACATGATTGGTGCCAGCACCGAACCCTGTGGTACTCCACTAGTTACTTCTTTCCATGATGAGTAGTTTCCTCTTAGTACTGTCCTCATTTCTCTTTTTATGAGAAAGTCTTGCATCCAACAAAACAGTTTGCCTCGAATTCCTCCTTGATGGTACAGCTTCCATAAAAGTCTTTGGTGTGGTACTGTGTCAAAAGCTTTCTTGAAATCTAAATAGATACTGTCCACCCATCCTTCCCTTTCCTGTATTGTGTTTGTTACTCTGTCATAGTAGCTCAACAGATTAGTAACACATGATTTTCCTTTTCTGAAACCAAACTGTCTTTCTGTTATCATACTGTATTCTTCTAGATGATTTACCCAAGCTTTTCTTATAAGTTTTTCTAAGACCTTGCTTACAACACTGGTCAGTGATACTGGTCGGTAGTTGAGAGGATTTTGTCTATTACCTTTCTTGAATAAGGGGACTATATTTGCTTTTTTCCAAATATCAGGTAGCTTCCCTTGACTCAAGGATTTCTTGAAAATTAAAAATAATGGTTTACTTAACTCCTTTGCACATTCTCGTAACACCCAACATGAAATTTCATCAGGACCACTTGCTTTTCCTCTGTCTAATCTACTTAACTCCTCCTGTATTACTTTTTCTGCTATTTGTATATCTGGTAGTATGTGTGGACATGTGTGTTCCACATATTCCCTCTCAAAATTTTTTTCTTCTGTAAAAACTAATTGGAAATTCTTATTTAGTGCTTCACAAATATCTTTCTCTTGTGTATAAGTGATTCCCTCGTCCGTGATGGATTGTATTATATCTTTTACTTTGGTTTTGCTTCTGATATAGCTGTAAAACAGCTTTGGTTGATCACTACTTTTATTTATGATATCCTCCTCAAACTGTTTTTGGGCTTCCTTCCTTATTCTTGTATAGTCGTTTCTTGCCTGTTTGTAATTATTATATGCCCTTTCACTATTGTGTCTTCTGTATCTATTCCACAACAAATCTCTTCTTTCTTTTGATTTTTTACATTCTGTATTGAACCATTTCTGTATTTTCTTATCTGCTTCTTTGTGCTGTGGGATGTACTTCTGGACTCCTATTTCATAAAATTCACAAAATTTTTAATATACAGCATTTAAATCTTGTCCTCTAAGCTCATTTTCCCAATCAACTTCTAAGAAATACTTCTTTAGGTCTTGATAATTTCCCTTTTTATAGTTTAGTCTCTTTTTGTAACTGTCATTGCTGTTTACTATGTCATATGCTATCCTGAAGTTATAATTTAGTACTGCATGATCGCTTTTGCCGAGTGGAGGGTGATATATTAAACTGTCAATGTCATTTTCTTGCCTAGTAAATATTAGACCTAGCACTGAAGGTACATCAAGTCCTCTTTTTCTAGTGGTTTCCCTCACATGTTGCGTTAAGAAAAACTCTTGCACGAGATCCAGGAGCTTTTGGTCCCAACAGCTTTCTTGGCTATTTATATCTAGAGTATTCCAATTTATTTTTGTATTGAAATCCCCAGTTAGTATAATTCTTTCCGATTTCTCTTCCATTTTATGTAGCAAGGATCTTATACTCTGAATTGTACACTCTGCCAGGTCCTCATATTCGTCTCTTTCCCATGTGTTTGATCTGGGTGGCATATACAAATTGGCTGCAATTACTTTACCTTCAGATGTGTCGATCTCTACTGCAATCAGTTCTACTTGTGATGGTATATCTAGGTTTATTTCCTTGACTTTTAGATTTTTCTTAGTTAATATTATAATTCCTCCTCCTTTTTTTAAATTTCTGTCTCTTCTCCATATATTGTATTCCTCTAAGTTTAGTATGTCATTGGATATCCTTGGTGTTAATTTTGTCTCAGTTAGGCATATTATTTGTGGTTCATTTTCTCTGACATAATCATTCATCTCTAGTAATTTAGATACCATTCCATCCACATTTGAGTACATCAACCTTATCATCTTGTTTATATACTTGTCATGACATGGTTCTACTAACTTCCTCCTTTTTCTTCCATCCTGTTTGTGTACCACTTTCTTACCTGCAATCCTATTACTTTGTAAAAAAATTTCTTCTTGTCCTCTTCTGATCTTCCCTCATTTTTTGTTTTTGCTTCCTCCCTTTTCTCTTTTAGTAATTCCAGTTCCTCTTGTGTTAGACATCTTTTTATCCATACATTTTTGAACTCCTCTTTTTCCATAAGATTCTTTGCATTTTTTAGTATCTCTTCCACAGTGTTTACACTCTGGAAAGTCACCTTTATAGGTCTTGTCTTGCTTTTCTCGTATTTCCCTAACCTTTTGTGTTCCTCTATGTCTTTACTACAGATTTCCTCTGATACTTCTTTCAGTAAGCTCATTACATTTGCCATCTCCTCTTTGTCTCTAGTGATTTTGTTTTTAATTTCTTCCTCTTCTATACCAGTGATTACTATTGATTTATTTATTTCTACTGAATCTCTGACTAACTTTGGATTGTTTTGGATTATTCTTTTCACTTCCTTTTTAATGTTTTTTTCCTCCACCCTTGTTTCTAAGTCTTTCTTTACTTTCACCATTTCAGCATACGTGATTTCTACATCATTTTTGTAGCTTTGCACAGCTTCATTCACCTGTGTTATCTTCTCCTCAATATCACTGCTCTGGTCCATAAGACTGCTTGCTTGTCTAATTGTCTCTGCGTCATTTTTTAACTCTTCCATAACACTCTCGTGATTAACTACTGTACTTCCCATTTCACTCACTTTCTTCCTAAGCGTATTCAATTCCACTGTTAGTTCACTGATGGTTGTGTCTTTCTGATTGGCCTCCCTTCCCAGTTTTTCTATCTCTTCCTTTTGCAAGTGCATTTGCTTCTTTATTTCATCAATTTCATTTTTGAAAGCCATTTCTAGTTTGTGTACACGTTCAACCAGTCTATTGTGAGTCTCCACTTCAACCAGTTCTTGGTAGAAATCATCATTTTGCTTTTTACTTTTATCCCTTTTCTTTTCCAATTTTGTTTTACTGAAGTATGGATCCATTTTGTAATACTAAATGAACAGAGTGTGTACTTACAAAGTATGCACGCTTTCCCCGTGTTGCTGTAGTAGGTATAAACAAACCCAGCTGACTCAACGCATCGTGGTTCTTTGTTGTTTGAACCAGTCTTATTTAAACTTATTATTTCTTTTCCTTTTAATAATGAAAAATCATTTAGTCTAACCTGGTACAGAGCTTGACTTATTCAAAGATACTTATTTAGGTAATGCCTCTGGCCGTGTTGAGCTGGTATGGAGCGCCGGTAACAGACGTCTACCTCCGACGATGCGATGTGTGTGTGTGTGTGTGTGTGTGTGTGTGTGTGTGTGTGTGTGTGTGTGTGTGTGTGTGTGTTCTTACCTAACTGTATCTTTACAGGAATGAGTCAGGCTTGTACTGTCCTTGTCTTAAACCATATTTATCGCACATATCCTTAAATTTGTGAATTGTTTTGGCACACACTATTTCATTCGGTAGTGCATTCCACAGATCAGTTGCTCTATTTGGGAAACTAAATTTCCTTACATCTTTATCACCTCTCTTTTTATGCAATTTTTTGCAGTGTCCTCTTGCTGATGCTTCCCAATACGTTAAGTAATCATTTATGTTTATTTTCTCCTTCCCTGATATGCATTTATATAGCATGATCATGTCACCTCTTTTCCTTCTCTCCTCTAGTGTTGGTAGATTCAGTTTATTTAGTCTTTCTTCGTAGCTTAGATCCCTTAAGCTTGGTATCCATCTTGTAGTGGCCCTTTGAACTTTTTCAATCTTGTCTATGTGTTATTTGAGATTAGGACTCCAGACTACTGATGCCTGCTCCAGGGTTGGTCTGATGAATGATGTTATTATCTTTCTTAACATGTCTTCATTTATGTATGTAAACGCTATTCTCATATTGGCAAGCAGTATATACATGTTCCGTACCTTCTCACTGATGTGGTCAGCCGGAGATAGTCTGTTATTGACAATCACACCTAGGTCCTTCTCTCTTTCTGATGTGTGTAGGTTTTATTTCCTAATGTATCATCCCAATCAGGTCTTTTTCCACTTTTACCAAACTTGATTACATGACACTTGTCTACATTGAATTCCATTTGCCATGAATTACTCCATTCATGAAGTTTATTTAAGTCTTCTTGTAGTTCTTTACAAGAGTCTGTGTTAGTAATTCTCCTTTGTATTTTTGCATCATCTGCAAACATATTTAGATAGCTTTCATTTCCAGTGTTACTGTCTGTATCATTTATATACATTAAAAACATGATTGGTGCCAGCACTGAGCCCTGTGGTACTCCACTAGTCACTTCTTTTCATGATGAGTAATTTCCCCTTAGTACTGTTCTCATTTTTCTTTTCATGAGAAAATCTTGCATCCAACAATACAGTCAATACAGTTTGCCTCGAATTCCTCCTTGATGGTACAGTTTCCATAAAAGTTTTTGGTGTGGTACTCTGTCAATTGCTTTCTTGAAATCTAAATAGATACTGTCCACCTATCCTTCTCTTTCCTGTAATGTGTCTGTGACTCTGTCATAGTAGCTCAACAGATTAGTAACACATGATTTTCCTTTTCTGAAACCAGACTGTCTTTCTGTTATCATACTGTGTTCTTCTAGGTAATTTACCCAAGCTTTTCTTATAATTCATTCATTCATTCATTGCCAGACGCCATGTATCCCAAACGGGGTGGCCGAGGGCTTAGAGTTAATTGTTTTACAGGGAGGGGCACTAATCCTCCACCAACCCCACTTGACATGTAGGGAGAACGTTATGCCAACAGCATCTGGTGTTCCCAGACGGTCACCCATCCAAGTACTAACCAGACCCAACGTTGCTTATAAGCTTTTCTAATACCTTGCTTACAACAGTGGTTAGTGATACTGGTCGGTAGTTAAGTGGATTTTGTCTATTCCTTTTCTTGAATAAGGAAACAATGTTTACTTTCTTCCAAATATCAGGTAGTTTACCTTGACTCAAGGATTTCTTGAAAATTAAAAATAATGGTTTACTTAACTCCTTTGCACATTCGCGTAGCACCCAACATGAAATTTCATCAGGACCATTTGCTTTTCCTTTTTCTAATTTACTTAGCTCTTCCTGTTTTTCATTTTCTGATGTTTGTATATCTGGTAGTATGTGTGGGCATGAATGTTCCACATAATCCCTCTCAAAATTTTTTTACTCTGGAAAAACTGATTGGAAATTCTTGTTTAGTGCTTCACAAATATCCTTCTCTTGTGTATAGGTGATTCCATTGTCCGTAATGGATTGTATTTTATCTTTTACTTTGGTTTTGCTTCTTATGTAGCTGTAAAATAGCTTTGGTTGATCACTACTTGTATTTATGATATCCTCCTCAAACTGTTTTTGGGCTTCCCTCCTTATTCTTGTATAATCGTTTCTTGCCTCTTTGTAATTATTATATGCCCTTTCACTATTGTGTCTTCTGTATCTATTCCACAACAAATATCTTTTTTCTTTTGATTTTTTACATTCTGTATTGAACCATTTCTTTATTTTCTTTTCTTCTTCATTGTGCTGTGGAATGTACTTCTGGACTCCTATTTCATAAAGTTCACAGAATTTTTCATATATAGCATTTAAATCTTGTCCTCTAAGCTCCTTTTCGCAAGCAATTTCTAAGAAGTACTTCTTTAGGTCATCGTACTTTCTCTTTTTATAGTTCAGGCTCTTTTTGTAACTTTCATTGCTGCTATCTATGTCATATGCAATCCTGAAATTGCAATTTAGTACTGCATGGTCGCTGTTGCCGAATGGAGGGTGATTATTAAATTGTCAACATCGTTTTCTTGCCTAGTAAATATGAGATCTAGCATTGAGGGCACATCGAGTCCTCTTTTTTTGGTGCTTTCCCTTACATGTTGCGTTAGGAAAAACTCTTGCACAAAATCCAGGAGCTTTTGGTCCCAACAGCTTTCTTGGCTTGTTATATCTAGAGTATTCCAATTTATATTTGTATTAAAATCTCCAGTTAGTATAATTCTTTTCAATTTCTCTTCCATTTTATGTAGTAATGCTCTTAAACTCTTAATTGTACTATCCACCAGGTCTTCATATTCGTCTTTTTCCCATGTGTTTGATCTGGGTGGCGTGTACAAATCCGCTACAATTACTTTCCCTTCAGATGTATTTATCTCTACTGCAATCGGTTCTACTTGTGAGGGTATATCTAATTCTATTTCTTTGACTTTTAGATTTTTCTTAGTTAATATTATAATTCCTCCTCCTTTTTTTAAGTTCCTATCTCTTCTCCATATATTATATTCCTCTAAGTTTAGGATGTCATTCGATATGCTTGGTGTTAATTTTGTTCAGTTAGGCATATAATATGTGGTTCATTTTCTCTGACATAATCATTCATCTCTAATAATTTAGATACCATTCCATCCACAATTGAGTACATCAACTTAATCATCTTGTTTATATACTTATCATGATTTGGTTGTACTACCTTCCTCCTTTTTATTCCCTCCTGTTTATGTACCACTTTCGTACCTGCAATCCAATTACTTTGAAAAAAATGTATTCTTTTCCTCCTCTGATCTTCCCTCATTTTTTGTTTTTGCTTCCTCCCTCTTCTCACTCAGTAATTCCAGTTCCTCTTGTGTTAGGCATCTTTTTATCCATACATTTTTGAACTCCTCTTTTTCCATAAGGTTCTTAGCATATTTTAGTATCTCCTCCACGGTGTTTACACTCTGGAAGGTTACCTTTAGGGGTCTTGACTTGCTGTTCTCGTATTTCCCTAACATTTTGTGTTCCTCTGTGTCTTTACTACAGATTTCCTCTGATACTTCTTTCAATATGCCCATTAACATTTGCCATCTCCTTTTTGTCTCATGAGATCTTGTTTTTTACTTCTTCCTCTTCTATATCAGTGATTACTATAGATTTGTTAATATCTACTGAATCTCTGACTAACTTAGGATGGTTTTGGATTATTGTTTTCACTTCCCTTTTAATGCTTTTTTCTTCCACCCTTGTTTCCAAGTATTTCTTTACTTTCACCATTTCAGCATAAGTGGTTTCCACATCATTTTTGTAGCTTTGCACAGCTTCATTCACGTGTGTTATCTTCCCAGTATCACTGCTCTGATCTATCAGACTGCTTACTTGCCTAATTGTCTCCGTATCATTTTTGAACTCTTCCATAATACTCTCGTAGTTGACTACTGTACTTGCCATTTCACTAATTTTCCTCCTAAGTGTACCCACTTCAACTGTTAGGTCATTTATGTTTGTTTCTTTCTTGTTGACTTCCTTTCCAAATTTTTCTGTTTCTTCCTATTGCAATTGCATCAGTTTCTTAATTTCATCAATTTCATTCTGAAAAGCTGTCTCCAACCTATGTACTCGTTCAACCAGTTTGTTGTGAGTCTCCATTTCAACCAGTTCTTGGTAGAAATCATCATCCTGCTTTCTACCTTTATCCCTTTTCTTTTCTAAATTTGCTTTACTAAAGTACTGTATATGGTCATTTTGCAGGACTAAAAGTGCATATAGTACTTACATTCCCTGGGGCAGAGTGTAGACTAATCAACTGACTGTGTGCATTCCTGCGCTGCTTGTTTACTTTTCTGTTTGACCAAGTCTTACTTAAAACTTCTTCCTCCTTTTTTTTTTTTTTATATTAGAACACCATTTAGTCTAACCTTGTACAGAGCTTGTGTGTGTGTGTGTGTGTGTGTGTGTGTGTGTGTGTTTATGCAGGAAAGAAGGAACCAAAGGCCAGGAGCTTGCAAGATTGTTCCCTCTAAGAAAAACAAAAACAAGATAACAGAGAGCCAAATTCAAGTTCCATTCATTTCGAGATGCCTGGACACACTGCGTTTGAAAAACTGGAGATTATAGACGGTAGGAAATACAGACAGAGGAAGACAGTTCCAGAGTTAATCTGTTGCATACATGAAGGACTGGGAGTAAGGGTTAACTCTTTTGTTAGAGCGCTGGAGAGAATGGGGATGAGCGTTTGTTGCCGGACGAGTGCTGTGTGCCTGCTGTTGTGGTGGAGGGACACAAGCAGAGTTCAGAGTAGCAGTGACCGTTGAAGTAACGATAGAAAAGAGATAAAGATGCAGCAGTGTGGTAAAGAGACAGTGGCTGAAGGGAGCCAGTAAGAGGAGGAGAGGTAATGACATGAAAAGCCTTTGACTCCATGTTGTTGAGAAGAGCTGACCATGGGGATCCTCCCCACACATGAGAGTTGTATTCTACACGGGCAAATAAAAACCCGTGTATAAAGTCAACAACTGTGCAGAGGTAAAAAAGGCACGGAGTCGGCTTAGCACACCTAATCTCTCGGAAGCAGATTTTACAAGAGAGGTAATATGATCTTTCCAAGATAAATTCAAAGAGAATGAAACCTTAAGTACCAGGTATGTTTAAAGATGATGCAGGATTGAGATGGATATTGTTAAAAATTAGAGGATGCTCCTGCGGAAGATTTTGTTGGGTTGAAAAATGTAAGAGCTGGGTTTTGGATGCATTAAAAGCAACAAGATTACTTTTGCCCCACCAAGGGGTGGTTTGGGATGATTGCTCATGTAACGCCACTCAGGGATGAGTGAGGCTGGTCACTCTCATCTTAAATGTCGGGACCAACTGCTTAGCCCCGGGCTCCTACGCTCCTCATGGGGCAATGTAGGATTGGATGATAGATAGATAGATAGATAGAAAGCAACAAGATTATTTTTGCCCCAATCAGAGATATGAGCCTAATCAGACATTAGGTGTGCCATAGCCTCATCCCATGTTTGCAGAAGTAACTGCTGAGATGGGCGCTGCAGGAAGCGAATGGGAAGGTGAAGGGTGGAGTCATCAGCGTATGAGTGAATAGGGTTAGTTGCGCAGCTTAGAAGATCATGGATGAATTGAAGGAAGAGAGTTGGTGACAGGACAGAGCCCTAAGGAACACAGTTATTGATAGCTGTAGAAGAAGAACAGTGGCTATCTACAACAGCAGCTACAGAACTACCAGAAAGGAAGGTAGAGATGAAGGCACAGATAGAATGATAGAAACCGTAAGAGGGCAGTTGGAAATTAAAGATTTATGCCAGACCCGATTGAAAGCCATTAATATGTCAAGTGCAGTGGCAAAGTTTTCCCCTAAGTCATGAAAGGAGGATGACAAGGAGTCTGAAAGGTACCGTAGGTGAGATCACCAGTGGAGCATCCCCGGCGGAACCCATACTGACGATGTGAAAGATGGTTGTGATAGGAAAGGTGCTTTAATTTTTTTTTTTTGTCAAGAATTCTCAAAAATTTTTCAAATACAGGATGTTAGAGCAATTTGGTGATAGTTAGAGGGCAGAGAATGGTCACTCTTATTTGGGACAGGTTGAATGGGAGCAAACTTCCACCAAGAAGGAGAGGTACAACTGAGTTTACCTAGGCAGGGTGTTTGCACAGCTCTTGAGGACAACAGGATGTAGAGTAAACGCATGATAGAATTGATAGGGAGGCTTTGTGGACTGTTTTGAGATTGTATGGACTTGATGGTAGGTTGTTAAAGGATTGAAAAGTTTTTTTGTAAATAGTAGAGCGTGTATAAGAGTGGGAAATACTGTGAGTGATTGGTTTCCCGTGAGAGTGGGGCTGTGGCAAGGATGTAAGATGTCGCCTTGGTTGTTTAATACTTATATGGATGATGTGGTAGGGGAGGTGAATGTGAGAGTGTTAGGTAGAGGTTTGTCTGGTGAATGGTGATGATAGAGAGTGGAATCTAAATCAGCTGCTGTTTGCGGATAATACTGCACTGGTGGCTGATTCGGAGGAATGAGACAGTTGGTAGAGGGGTTTGGAAGGGTGTGTTACGGAGGAAATTGAGAGTAAATGAGAATATGAGTAAAGGGATGAAGCAGATGAAGTTGGTAGATGGTAGGAGGATGAATGTAGTTTTGAACGGTGAGTTTTTTTTTTTTAATGGGAGGAAGAAGGAACCAAAGGCCATGAGCCTGCAATAGAGTTCCATCCAAGAGCAAAACAAAATACAAAAGAGAGCCAAATTCAAGATCCATTCATTTTGAGATGCCTGGACACAATGTGTTTGAAAGACTGGAGATCATAGGCAGCAGGAAATACAGACAGAGGGAGACAGTTCCAGAGTTGACCTGTTGCATAAATGAAGGACTGGGAGTAACGGTTAACTCTTGCATTAGAGATTTGGACAGAAAATGGATGAGATTTTCCTGCCAGACGGGTGCTACGTGCCCGTCGTAGAGGTGGAGGAATGTATGCAGACAGTTCAGAGGAGCAGTGACCATTAAAGTAGCGATAGAAAAGAGATAAAGATGCAACAGTGCGGCGAAGAGACAGAGGTTGAAGGGAGTCAGTAAGAGGAGGAGAGTTAATGAGACGAAAAGCCTTTGACTCCATCCTATTGAGAAGAGCTGTATGTGGGGAGCCTCCCTACACATGAGAGTTGTACTCCACACAGGGGCAGATAAAACCCCTGTATAGAGTCAACATTGTGCAGGGGTAAAGAAAGAACGGAGTCGGCTTAGCACACCCAATCTCTTGGAAGCAGATTTTACAAGAGATGTAATATGATCTTTCCAAGATAAGTCCCTAGTAAATGAAACCCCAAGCATGTTCAAGGATGATGCAGGATTAAGCTGAATATTATTAAACATTAGTGGGTATACCTGTGGAAGATTTTGTCGGGTTGATAGGTGTAAGAACTGAGTCTTAGATGCATTAAAAACAACAAGATTATTTTTACCCCAGTCAGAGATATGAGCCAAGTCAGACATTAGGTGTGCCATAGCCTCATCCCTTGTTTGTTGAAGTAACTGCTGAGATGGACGTTGCGGGAACCGAATGGAAAGGTGAAGGGTGGAGTCATCAGCGTATGAGTGGATAGGGTTAGATGTACAGCTTGGAAGGTCATTGATGAATAAAAGGGAGAGAGTTGGTGATAGGACAGAGCCCTGAGGAACACCACTGTTGATAGATCTAGGAGACGAACGATGGCCGTCTACAACAGCGGCTATAGAACGACCAGAAAGGAAGCTAACGATGAAGGCACAGATAGAAGGATAGAAACTGTAAGAGGGCTGTTCGGAAATTAAAGATTTATGCCAGACTTGATTGAAAGCCTTTGAGATGTCAAGTGCAGTGGCAAAGCTTTTGCCAAAGTCCCAAAAGGAGGATGACCAGGAGTCTGAAAGGTAGGTGAGAAGATCGCCAGTGGAGCGTCCCTGACGGAACCCGTACTGACGATCAGAAAGAAGGTTGTGATAGGAAAGATGCCCTAAAATTTTTCTATTGAGAATTGACTCGAAAACTTTTGAAATACAGGACGTTAAAGCAATTGGATGATAGTTGGAGGGTTGGGAGTGGTCACCCTTCTTTGGGACTGGCTGAATGAGAGCAATCTTCCAGCAAGAAGGAAAGGTACAAGTTGACAGACAAAGGCAAAAGAGTTTGCCTAGGCAGGGTGTAAGCACAGAAGCACAGTTCTTGAGAACAACAGGAGGGACTCCATCAGGCCCATATGCCTTGTTAGTATTGAGGCCAGTGATGGCAGAAAATACATCAACTGAAGAAATTTTAATGTCAGCCATGAGGAAGTCAGAGGCGGGAAGTGATAGAGGAACAGCACCGGAATCGTCTAAGGTGGAATTGGAGGAGAAAGTCTGTGCGAAGAGATCTGCTTTATCAGTAGAAGAAATAGCTACAGAACCATCAGAGTAGAAAAGAGGAGGGAAGTTGCTTGAGGAGGTAGAGTGATTTAAGTATTTAGGGTCACACATTGTTGAGGATGGTATAATAGATGTAGAGGTGAAGTTTAGAATGAATGAAGTAGGAAGGGCGCACAAACTTTCTCCTCCAATTCCACTTTAGACGATTCCAGTGCTGTTCCTCCATCACTTCCCGCCTCTGACTTCCTCATAGCTGACATTAAAATGTCTTCAGCTGGTGTATTTTCTGCCATCACTGGCCTCAATACTAACAAGGCATATGGGCCTGATGGAGTCCCTCCTGTTGTTCTCAAGAACTGTGCTTCTGTGCTTACACCCTGCCTAGGCAAACTCTTTCGCCTTTGTCTGTCAACTTGTATCTTTCCTTCTTTCTGGAAGTTTGCTCTCATTCAGCCAGTCCCAAAGAAGGGTGACCATTCCCAACCCTCCAACTATCGTCCAATTGCTTTAACGTCCTGTATTTCAAAAGTTTTCGAGTCAATTCTCAATAGAAAAATTTTAAGGCATCTTTCCTATCACAACCTTCTTTCCGATCATCAGTACGGGTTCCATCAGGGACGCTCCACTGGCGATCTTCTCACCTACCTTTCAGACTCCTGGTCATCCTCCTTTCGGGACTTTGGTGAAAGCTTTGCCATTGCACTTGACATCTCAAAGGCTTTCGATCGAGTCTGGCATAAATCTTTAATTTCCAAACTGCCCTCCTACGGTTTCTATCCTTCTATCTGTGCCTTCATCGCTAGCTTCCTTTCTGGTCATTCTATAGCCGCTGTTGTAGACGGCCATCGTTCGTCTCCTAGATCTATCAACAGTGGTGTTCCTCAGGGCTCTGTTCTGTCACCAACTCTCTTCCTTTTATTCATCAATGATCTTCTAAGCTGTACATTTAACCCTATCCACTCATACGCTGATGACTCCACCCTTCACCTTTCCATTCGGTTCCCGCAACGCCCATCTCAACAGTTACTTCAACAAACAAGGGATGAGGCTATGGCACACCTAATGTCTGACTTGGCTTGTATCTCTGACTGGGGTAAAAATAATATGGTTGTTTTTAATGCATCAAAGACTCAGTTCTTACACCTATCAACCCGACAAAATCTTCCACAGTTGTACCCACTAATGTTTAATAATATTCAGCTTAATCCTGCATCATCCTTGAACATGCTTGGGGTTTCATTTACTCGGGACTTATCTTGGAAAGATCATATTACATCTCTTGTAAAATCTGCTTCCAAGAGATTGGGTGTGCTAAGCCGACTCCGCTCTTTCTTTACCCCTGCACAATTGTTGACTCTATACAGGGGTTTTATCCGCCCCTGTGTGGAGTACAACTCTCATGTGTGGGGAGACTCCCCACATACAGCTCTTCTCAATAGGATGGAGTCAAAGGCTTTTCGTCTCATTAACTCTCCTCCTCTTACTGACTCCCTTCAACCTCTGTCTCTTCGCCGCACTGTTGCATCTTTATCTCTTTTCTATCGCTACTTTAATGGTCACTGCTCCTCTGAACTGTCTGCATGCATTCCTCCACCTCTACGACGGGCGCGTAGCACCCGTTTAGCAGCAAACTCTCATCCATTTTCTGTCCAACTCTCTAATGCAAGAGTTAACCGTTACTCCCAGTCTTTCATTTATGCAACAGGTCAACTCTGGAACTGTCTCCCTCTGTCTGTATTTCCTGCTGCCTATGATCTCCAGTCTTTCAAACACATTGTGTTCAGTCATCTCAAAATGATCGGATCTTGAATTTGGCTCTCTATTGTATTTTGTTTTTCTCTTGGAGGGAACTGTTACTGCGGGCTCATGGCCTTTGGTTCCTTCTTCCTCGCTTTAAAAAAAAAAAAAAAAAAAAAAGATATCGTTTGCTTGAATGGATGTAAAGAGAAGGCTGTATGAGGGTATAGTGGTACCGATTGTGTTATACGGGGCTGAAACATGGAATATGGGTGTAGGAGAGAGGACAAGTTTGAATGTAATGGAGATGAGGTGCCTGAGGGGTATGTGTAGAGTGATGCATATGGATTGCGTGAGGGGATGGACAGTGTGAAGATAGCGTGAAATGTGAGAGGGATATCTATTGAGCCGGGAAGAGTGGCTGTGTGTGATAGAGTTGACTGGAGAGAGATTGTAAATGAATGAATGATGACGCGGCCCCGAGGGGATTTTCTCCTGCATTTGGTCTGATCAGTTGATCAGGTCAGTTGTGGGTAAGGGGATGGGTCCATCATGATGTGGCAGGGGTAAACAAGTTCTGCTGTCAAGCCCAGTTGTGGATGTCGCTGATTGCACTGTGCAGTTGACCCTCGTGCGGTGTGGTGCGGTGAGCATCTGTCCCTTCTCCCCTTTGGGCTAAGATAAAGAGTAAATGTGTCTGTGTGTGGATGAGTAAATTGAGAGTGTGTTATGCTGTCATGGCTACCTCCCTTTCTTTGGGGGAAGCAGCCTAGGTATATAGATAGATTTAGGTATAGCCAAAAAAAAGTTTGGTGGGCCCAGAGGCATTTGATATAGCTGGAATCCATTATATCGGGGTTCAATAAAGTGAGGGTCTTCTGTACTTTGGGCAGTGGCTGTTTGGATGTTGGAGGTTTCCAGCTTGACAATAAGTTTTGTCATTTTACTTCTGCTGCATCCAGACAGTTTTATTTTGCCTACTTCTGTTAATATGATAAATATTTTTCTCATGTTTTTCTGCATTAGCAGAGAGGTGATCTGGTCCTAATGGATGTGAGTTCGATTCCCTGCTGGGTCAGGGAACAGTTTAGGAATTTGAATGTCATTCAGGCAGACTTTTCTGATCTACCATAAGGCCCACTGACATGTTGCAAAAACACCCCATCAAATGCCAATACAGTACACCAGTCCTGTATGAGACAGCCCTAGCATGCATTTATTATGGACAGTGCATGTTCCTGCCAAAGTGGTGACATGTAGAGGTGTATGATACATAAGAAGACTGCTGGGCTTTAGGGAACAGGCAGTTAAGGCAATGCCTGAAGTCAGACACATAAAATAAAGAGAGAGAGAGAGAGAGAGAGAGAGAGAGAGAGAGAGCAAGAGAGAGAGTTATTCACTGTAGAAGAAATTATTTTGAACTGGAGAGTTTACACACAGCCTCAAGTAACATTTTGTTCAAGGGTGTTCATTGCAGTTGAATAAAATTGTCTGGAGAAATCAGTGATCAAATGAAAAAAATGTCACTAGAATAAGAGACAAGTGAAAATACAGTAGACCCTCGTTGTAACAGACTAACTGGGGGAAGCCTGGTTCGTTAAAGCCGAAAGTCTGTTAAATCCGAGGGTCCCTCCCACATGTGGGAATTCAAGCACATATTTGAAAATAAATGAGTACATTTACCTATTCTAGTTTACCAAATATGTAAACTGTACCCATTGTACACTAATTTGGCCAATAATTTCACTCTTTTGCACCTTACTTCACATCTTTGTCACAGCACTTCTTCATGACTAGTACAGTACAGTATTGCTATAGTCTGTTATTACAACTCGGCATTCATGATTAGGGAAAAGTTGATTTCAGGCCAGGTTGGAGTGAAAAGGGTAGGAAGCTTATGCATTGTGCCTCATTGTGCCCCATTTAACAACTGTCATTTGTTATAGCCAACAAAAGTTTGGTGGGCTGTGAGGCATTCGTTAAATCTGAAATCCATTATATTAAGGGTTGGCAACCTCAGATGGACTTGGGGCTGGAACTGCTCTGTTACTCATCTGGTGGGCCAAAAGTTCTTAACTTGTTAAAAACTACACCCCCTTCGTCTAATAATAATAATATTAAGAGAAAATTTAATAATAATAGTAATAATAATAATAATAATAATAATAATAATAATAATAACACTGTAATAATCTATCTATCTATCTATCTATTGCCAGATGCCTCAATCCAGTTTGGGGTGGCCACAAACAAATCGCCTCCAAGTCGCCCTGTCCCCCGCCATTTCACTGCCCTGCTCCCAACTGACACCCCCCTCTCTTATATACCTCTCCACCCCGTCCCTCCATCTCATCCTCGGCCTCCCCCTCCCTCTTCCCCCCTCCACCTCACATACACTCTCTTCGTCAGTCTTTCACCCTCCATCCTCTCCACATGGCCAAACTGTAATAATACTACTACTACTACTACTAATAATAATAATGAAGTATGAATATATATAGTGCACTTTAATCAGATTAACATTTATTCAGTGTTTATTTCCTGACATTATACTGAATGCCATTTTTATCAAATGAATGCAATGTAGAAACAAAAGAAATAAAACTTTCACCATTTGTAGGAGAAATATTCAAAGTATTTCCAAAAAATTATACTGAATACAATTTTTGTATTCAGTATAATAACGATTGGGTAAATATGAATTGGAGCAGATGGGGGATGTGGAAGGTGTGTGCAAAATATTCACAGAAGAAATATGTGCAGCATGTGATGTGGTGTGTGGGGTGAAGAGAAGATGGGAGGGGGTGCAAGGAACAGCATGGTGAAATGAAGAAGTGCGACAGGCTGTGGCACAAAAGAAGAAAGCATACAATGAATGGATGAGAAATAGGGGCATGGAAGAAGTTGAGAGGCGGAAGAGAGAGTTATATGTAGAAAGGAAGAGAGAGGTGAAAAGATTAGTAAGAGAGAGTAAGAAGAGAGTGGATGAGGAACTTGAAAGGAATTTGAGTGTAAAGTAGAAGGACTGTGAGAAAATGTTCTGGAAAGAGGTGAAGAGAGTAAGACAGGGTGGCAGTGAAGTTAGTAGGGGAGTGAAATTTAAAAATGGTAGATTACTAGTGGAGAAGGGATAAAAATGGTAGATTACTAGTGGAGAAGGGAGAAAAAGTGAGTAGATGGAGAGAACAGTTGAAGGAATTGTTGAACATAGAGACTGGAAGTAATGCGAGTATAAGTGGCTGGGGAATGGCTGGGAGAAGGAGGGAGGTGAGAAGACAGGAAGAAATTGGTATGATAGGAGTTGTGGAAGCAATGAAGAAAGTTAAATTGGGGAAAGCCCCAGGAATTGATGGAGTGTGTGGTGAAATGCCGAAGCATGGGGGAGAGATAGTAGTAGAATGAATGTGGAAGATGTGCAGATTGGCCTGGGAGGAAGGTAGAGTCCCGGAGGATTGGAAGTCAGGTATAATTACTGTATTCCCTTGTACAAAGGAAAAGGGGAAAAAGAAGTTTGTGGTAATCATAGGGGCATTTGTCTTCTTAGTGTAATAGGAAAAGTGTATGGTAGGATACGTATTGACAGAGTTAGGGAAATAACAGAGGAAATAGTTGGAGAAGAACAGGGAGGCTTTAGGAAGGGAAGAGGTTGTGTAGATCAGATATTCATTCTTAGATCTTTAGTGGAAAAGTTTCTAGAGAAGAGAAAGAAGTTGTATGCAGCCTTCATGGATTTGGAGAAAACGTATGACTGGGTGGATAGATAAGGATTGTGGAAAGTATTAAGAATATATGAGGCCATTAGAGGGAAAACCAGGTAAGTGCCAAAAAAAGAAAACAGAAAAAAACGCTGTTAAAGTTTGTGTACTTTAAATATGGCATAACTTTTCAATCAATGAAGATATTCTGCTCTTGTTTTTTTTCCATGTAGCCTAATTCATCTACTTTTCCGTAATGATACTCAGACTCTGATAATTAGTGGTATTTTAAATGAAAAAATTCAATAACCTTTTCTTTCTCCTCTTGTTAGACAACAATCGATGACAAAGTAGCAGTACTTTTACCCATAATATGTGTTATTGTTGGTCAGCTATAAGATATTGAGACCGAAAATATGTCAGTAGGTAAGTAAGGACATGTGCCTTTATGGTGGTGTCATAAAAAAAAGCTTGGTGGTATGCGTCGAGCCACGCGATTGGCGCATCTTGTAGCCACCTCCTGCTGTGTGGTGCTCGCCTGGTTTTCCCTCTCACTCTTAGCCTCACACACATGCGGCTTACGATAAGTGCGTGTTTTGACATGAATGCTATGGTTAAATTGCCTTAACTCAAGTAGGAAAACCGGACATGATGTTGGTTTCCAAGGATGCAGTACTTGGGAGAAGAAAATACTAAGCCAAAATGGACCTAATGGTAATGTCATGGAGTGGTTGGCTATCAATAGCAGTACGGTCGTTCACAGCCCTTTAAAAATCGTAATTTTCAACCATCTTAGGGACACCTTTTTCATTAAACCGTTGTTGTAGTGGTAGAAGAGGATTTGGGGAGTAAAGTGGTATATGTAACTCTGTTTCTGACCGGGGTGGCACTTACCTGGTTTTCCCTCCAAGTGCCTCATATGAAGTAGATGGGAAGTTGTTGAATTCTGTGAAGAGTATGTATGATGGTGCTAAGGCTGCAGTGCGTGTGGATGGTGAAATGAGTGAATTTTCCTCTTTGAAGGTTGGGTTGAAACAGGGATGTGTCATGTCTCCATGGTTGTTCAGTCTGTACATGGATGGGGTAATAAAAGAGATACAAGGTAGGGCAGTGGATGTTGGAGTGGCCCTAGTGAGAGAGGGTAGTGTTTCGAAACTCCCTATACTGTTGTTTGCAGATGATACTGTGTTGTTAAGTGAAGACAAAGGGGAGCTGCAAGGCTAGGTGGATGAGTTTGGGAGAGTGTGTAAGAAACGGAATCTAAAGGTGAATGTAGGGAAGAGTAAAGTGATGGTCTTTGAGAGAGGTGAAGTCAGTGAATTTACAGTGAGGTTGGATGGTGAGGAAATGGAAAATGTGAGTACGTTTAAGTACTTGGGGAGTGTGATGAGTAAGGATGGAAGTTTGGAGGATGAAGTGCTTGAAAGGGTACAACAAGGAAGAAAGGTTGCTGGTTCCTTGAAAGCAGTGATAAGAAACAGGGAAGTGAGCATGGAAGTGAAAAAGTTACTACATGACAGTATTATGATAACAACTCTAACATATGGAAGTGAAGCTTGGACGTTGTTGGAAGGACACAAGTCAAGAGTGAGAGAAGTGGAAATGAGTTATTTAAGAGGAGCCTGTGGAGTTACATGGAGAGACTGGCTGACAAATGAGGATATAAAGGAGTGTTGTGGTGTGGATGTGGATGTGATAGGAAGTGTTAGGAGGAACACACTGAGGCGGTTTGGCCATGTGGAGAGGATGGAAGGTGAGAGACTGATGAGGAGAGTGTATGTGAGTGAGGTGGAGGGGGGGGGAGGGAGGGGGAGACCAAGGATGAGATGAAGGGATGTAGTGGAGAGGTATATGAGAGAGGGGTGTGTGAGTTGGGAGCAGGGCAGTGAAATGGCGGGGGACAGGGCGACGTGAAGGCAATTTGTTTGTGGCCACCCTGTACGGGATTAGGGCGTCTGGCAATAGATAGATAGATAGATAGACAATTTTTGTAAAATTAATGCATTAGAAAGAAAAGAAATAACTTTCATTAAAACAGTTATCATCATGTGTAAATGAAATAATTATTCACAGTACTTGCTAATTACTCTGATATATCAGGGTAGTCATACTGTACTACCAGCCTACTGGCAATGAGAGTCAGTGTGAGATCTGATGCTGTTTGTCATGCAAAAGTTTTGTAGAATTAGTTTGCCATGGTGATTAACAGTCAGATAGACTTACTGTTTTTTCAATTACTGTGTAAGTGAAAAACAGGGATATTTTTGTGAATCTGTGGAGCATCCTGGTGGGCCAGTCAGATTTGGTTTACGGCCCGGGTCAGGCTCATGGGCCGTAGGTTGCCGACCCCTGTGTTGTATCAAGGGTAGTTATAGCGAAGGTTTACTTCACTGCAAGCTGAAGTAGCTAAGGTGTAGTCCAGTTTGCGGTAGTGGCTATTTCAGGCTGTAGCTGAAGAAGTTATCCATCATATGCCTTCACCAGGTAAAGTCCACTTTCATTCTCCAGCATTATACAGGGTGTATATGTGAACATTTTTCATTCCTCACCAAATGTCAGAGTATAATTCCTACTTTTTTTCCATTTTGCTTATTATTATATCCAGCAAGTAAATTTTTCTTACAGCAAATAACTTAACAACACACTAAAGGGATGTGTCAGCAGGCTGTTGATTATGGTAATACCCCTTTTCAGATCTGCTGCTTTCGGAACTGGATGACTGGATGTCTGATGAGGAGTCTGAGGGAGAGGAAAGGGATGATGAAGATGAGGAGATGTTTACCAAGAAGAAGAAGAAGGTACAGGCCAAAGGCAGGACACAGCAGGGTAAGTCACAGTGTTTTAGTCTACTGCTCTCAGTGATGGCACCTTATTTGTATTAAATCCCTTCAGTCCAGTTATGTATTTTTTATTTTATCCTTCATATCACCGGCCAGTGTTATTTGCCTTACAACAGACTTTTCAAAATGGTGGGATTTAATATACTTTTCATTAATTTTTTCTCTACAGGAAGACTATAACTGACAGAAATTATTTGGTTGCGTCAGAATTTTGCCATAGTAAGAGGTCACCATACTGAGGGAAACTATTCTGCTTCAGAGTGGTTGTTAAGAAGCTGGATTGCTAGTTAGGTAGTGCTGGAGAATTCTCGATGATTCTCACATTTTTCTGGTATGACTCATCGTAAATGTCAGGACCAACTTTTCTTGGCCTGGGCTCGTACACTTCTCATGGGGCAACGTAGGATTGGATTGTGGATGGATGGATGGAGTCAGATTTGCCAGATATGCTGCTGCTGTGAGTCTAGGTACTGTACTTTGTAAAGTTATGCATTCATTCTTATTCTCTTTTTATTTGCTCTATAATGTTTTATGTAGGTGGTTGTTTCATTTCATTTTTGAAGGCTCCAACGTGCTTGCAAGCGTCGGCCTTGGTCACCTAATGGTGGCTGTCTGTGCTGCTTGATCTCTTCAGCCTCCCTGTTCAGTCCCCTAACCCTGAGGTCACACTTCGTGACCTTGTACCAGGTCTTTTTTGGTCTACCCCTCACAACCCCACCCCTAATATTAACACATCTCAATTTCTGCACCCTATTATCATCTCCAATACTCTCCGCATGGCCAAACTGCCTCATTCTACCTCTTCATCACAACACCAATACACTCCAGTCCCATCCTACCTCTCAACTCTTCCGTCGTAAACCTAGCACCCCCAGGCTCTCAGGGACGCACTGCACATCCACCTAATCATTGTCATTTCTGTATCTGTGAGCCTGCACATATCCTCTTCCTCTGCTGCCCAGGTCTCACTTCAACACAGTATTACACTCCCAACACATGCTGGATACAAGGATCCCTTAGCATGTAGGGAGAGCCCTCTCATTGTCAAGAGAAGCAACAGCTCCCTGAACTTTTTTCAACCACTCTTCACCCTAGCCACAGAGCTAGCTCCAGCCCCACTTCCAGCATATAACATGTCTCCCAAATAACAAAACTCTTGCACACACTGAAGAGACTCACCAGCAAGTTCAATCCTTTCATGCCTGACAATCTCCACATGCTCTCCCCGACACACTGTACATATAAAATCAGCATTATCTCGCAGTCTATCTCTACTACCACTGCATCTCTTATGTACCTGCTTATCACAAACACTGCACAAGATGGAAGTACTTCCCACACCCTTGTGGCAAATTGCATATGGCCACTCTCCCTCTTCTTTGACAGTACTGCCACCAACCCAAGATATAATCACTTTTGTTTTATCTGCATTTACTCTTAGGCCCTTGTGCCTCATACCCTCTTGCCACTCCCTAAATCTTTCCTCCGCCTCCCTTTCATTCTCTGCAGTCAGTTCCAAATCATCAGCATAGAAAATCTCCCACAGGAGTCCATTTCTGAAGTCACATGAGAGGGCTTCAAGTACCATAATAAACAACAAGGGACTCATAATTGATCCCTGATACACACCAACATTCATGGAAAACTCCTCACTCAAATCTCCATTCACCCATACCTGGGTGTGAGCACCCACATACATGGCCATAACTACCCTAACCAGCCACTCCTCGACCCCAAGCTTTCTCATTGCCCAGTTCACCACCTGTCTAGGGACTCTGTCAAATGCCTTCTCCAAATCAGCAGAACAAATTGCAGTTCCCTTTTCTTTCCTATGTATTTTTCCTGAAGCTGTCGAACAGTGGTAAATTATGTAATTTAATTTCAGTTTGTATGCTCACCACCTCTCTAGGGACTCTGTCAAATGCCTTCTCCAAATCAGCAAAACAAAGTGCAGTTCCCTTTTCTTACCTACGTATTTTTCCTGAAGCTGTCGAACAGTGGTAAATTATGTAATTTATTTTCAGTTTGTATGCTATAGAATTCAGAGTGCTACTTAATGTAAGGAAACTCTGGAATATTTTGGATATTTCGATTTAGTAACTGTTGTTGCTAGGAGCAGGTACAAGCACATCGTAGAATACTGAGAAGCAAGGAGGGTTATAAAAGGATGATGGAGAGAATAGAGGAGTTTCAGTTTAGTTTGACTTCTGGCCATGTGAAATTAGGGTTGCTCTGGAGTTGTGAAGCAGACAGCTTCACTGCCTCTGGCAGTGTGGGACGTGGACATAACATGGTTTTATTTTGTTTAGGAAATCTTCTGGTGCTGTTGAGGTTAATAAACACTGTACAGTATTCTAAATTCCTTCATTTGGAAAAAATATCTCATAGGATAATAATATCATCTGGAAAAACTAAAAGTTGTCGTTTTGAAGAAGTTAAAGACATGTCATCATAAAATGAGGTTGAAGTGAATTCACTCTTGTGTCTGTTTTATCAGGTTAACTGCTACCAGAACTGTACTGTATTTTCTGTTGTATCAGGTTAGCTGCAACCAGAACTGTACTGTATTTTCTGTTTTATCAGGTTAGCTGCTACCAGAACTACTGTATTTTCTGTTTTATCAGGTTAGCTACAACCAGAACTACTGTATTTTCTGTTTTATCAGGTTAGCTGCTACCAGAACTACTGTATTTTCTGTTTTATCAGGTTAGCTGCTACCAGAACTACTGTATTTTCTGTTTTATCAGGTTAGCTGCTACCAGAACTACTGTATTTTCTGTTTTATCAGGTTAGCTGCTACCAGAACTACTGTATTTTCTGTTTTATCAGGTTAGCTGCTACCAGAACTGCTGTATTTTCTGTTTTATCAGGTTAGCTGCTACCAGAACTGCTGTATTTTCTGTTTTATCAGGTTAGCTGCTACCAGAACTGCTGTATTTTCTGTTTTATCAGGTTAGCTGCTACCAGAACTGCTGTATTTTCTGTTTTATCAGGTTAGCTGCTACCAGAACTGCTGTATTTTCTGTTTTATCAGGTTAGCTGCTACCAGAACTGCTGTATTTTCTATATTGGCCTGAATGTTTGCATCCATGGATGGTGGATTTATATTTTTTACTGTATATGATTTTTTTTTTTAATACATGCTTATTGTGGTATTCACTAATTGTTATGTATTAGAACTAAGCAGTAACTTGGCAGTTTGGTATCCATTTTCTCACAGAATATGTTGAGATCCAGTGTCTAATAGAATATTTTGGGATATGTTTATGGTTCTTAACCCCTAGGGTACACAAGTCGATAGACCGTACCGGCATGAAAATCTGTATATGGAGCCGATTTTTCGACTCTCACAGAAGTAAAAAGTGTTATGCCAGAGGTTTAGAGCTTGAATTTACCCAACTTATGGCGCAAACCAGAGCATTTTAGACCAACTGGTTCATGAGCTATAGACCGTCACAGTTGATAAAAGTTAGCCTTCCAGGCGGCGCAACCCCCATTTTCTGTGCACTCCCACCCCATTCCTCCCTCATTCCTTCCCTCCCATGACATTCCTCACCCACTCCTATCACCTCCCACTCTCTTCCTCCCCTCCCCCATTCCCCCCTACCTCCCCTTGAGAGGGAGTACAGGGGTGGGTGGGGGGGAAATAACCTTCCCCAGGGAGACAGGGAGGGGGAGGAAAGGGGGGGGAATCACAGTGGCGTGATGAAAGATGGCGGGGGAGGGGGAGGGAGGGAGCAGGAGGCGGTCAGAGGCGTAGGAGGGGGAGAGAGAACAAAGGTATTGGGGTAGAGGAAGGCGGCGAGAGGGCAGTGGCGGAATCCCCACCCCACCTTGGGTATGGGCCCGGATCCTCCCTCCTCCCTACTCAGGACTTAGTTCTTACTGGTTGGCATCGATATACGTCACAATTGGCGTGGAGCCTAGTGTTCGCAGTCTTATCTAAAAGGCTCTCCATTGATCATATTTGGTAAATTTGCTTAATCCTGAAAAAGGATTGATACATTCGGGTGAAGATACAGAACGTGGTGAATGTTTTTGGCATATCTGATAGAGCCAGGATTCTGGGGGCTTGGATGATGAATGAATGGAAGCGTGGCCCATTGGATTGGGCATATTTTGGGCTGTCTGGACATTGCTACTCCTCACCCTGCCTTAGGGTGGGAAAGGAGGTCCGGATGATGATGATTCGTTTTCGTTTTCAGAGGCTTCAACATGCTTGCATGTGTCGGCCTTGGTCACCTAATGGTGGCTCTCCACGCTGCATGATCCATTGCAGCCTCCCTGTTCAGTCCCTTAACCCTAAGGTCACACTTAATGACCTCGTCCCATGTCT
Source organism: Coenobita brevimanus (assembly GCF_032717465.1). Lineage (NCBI taxonomy): Eukaryota > Metazoa > Arthropoda > Malacostraca > Decapoda > Coenobitidae > Coenobita > Coenobita brevimanus. Next base: position 41,247,559 of record NC_137025.1, on the reverse strand, counting down.
TTCTCGGTCTACCCCTCATAACCCACCCCCAATATTAACACTTCTCACCTTCCTCACCCAATTATCATCCCCCATCCTCTCCACATGTCCAAACCACCTCAATCTACCTCTCCTCATCACAACATCAATACACTCCAGTCCCATCCTACCTCTCAACTCTTCCATTGTAAACCCAGCCCCTCCAGGCCTTGGATGCAGTAATGCACTGCACATCCACCTAATCATTGTCATTTCTGTATGTCTGAGCCGACGAATGTCTTCCTCCTTCACTGCCCAGGTCTCACTGCCATACAGCATTACACTCCTAACACATGCTGCATACAAAGACCCCGTAGCACGTAGGGAGAGCCCTCTCAATGTCAGGAGAGGCAAGAGCTCCCTGAACTTCTTCCAACCACTTCTCACCCTAGCCACAGAGCTAGCTCCAGCCCCACCTCCAGCACACAACATGTCTCCCAAATAACAAAACTCTTCCACACACTCAAGAGATTCACCAGCAAGTTCAATCCTTTCACGTCTGACAATCTCCACCTGCTCACCCCGGCACACCGTACACATAAAATCAGCATTATCTCGCAGTCTACCTCTGATACCACTACATCTCTTATGCACCCATTTATCACACACACCGCACAAGATGGAATTACTTCCCACGCCCTTGTGGCAAACTGCACATGGTCACTCTCCCTCGTCTTTGACAGTACCGCCACCAACCCTAGATATCATCACTTTTGTTTTATCTGCATTTACCCTTAAACCCTTTTGCCCCATACCATCTCTCCACTTCCTAAACCTTTCCTCCGCCTCCCTTTCATTCTCTGCAATCAACACCAAATCATCAGCATACAACAACTCCCACGGGAGTCTGTTTCTAAAGTCACGTGAAAGGGCTTCAAGTACCATGATAAACAACACGGGACTCAAGACTGACCCCTGATGCACACCAACATTCACGGAAAACTCATCACTCAAATCTCCATTCACTCTCACCTGGGTATGAGCACCCACATACATGGCCATAACCACCCTAACCAGCCACTCCTCCAAACCAAGCTTTCTCATTGCCCACTTCACCACCTCTCTAGGGACTCTGTCAAAGGCCTTTTCCAAATCAACAAAAACAAAATAAGATCCCTTCTACCAATATATTTTTCCTGAAGCTGTCGAACAATGAATATGGCATCAGTGGTCCCCCTACCTGGCATAAACCCAAACTGCATCTCATCAATATTCACTCTTTCTCTAATCATACCTTCTAAAACTCTCTCCATTACCTTCATTATCTGATCTAAAAGCTTTATACCTCTATAATTTCCTCTTTCCAGGGCATCACCCTTCCCTTTATACACATTTACAATTACACTCTTCAGCCAATCATCTGGGACAACACACTCATAAATAATCCTATTTATCAGGTCAGTGACTAAACTCACCCCTATATCGCCTGAGGCCTTCAACATTTTGGCAGTCAACCCAGACACACCTGCTGCCTTCCCCACCCTCATCCTGCCTATTGCCTCACTCACAGTAGCAGTATCAATCAAAGGCCAAGGGCCAGACACTGGATCTGCTGGCTCCAAACCTTCCCTGTCCCAGTCAAACTCCTCATTCAACAACCGGTTATAATGCTCTCTCCATGTATCTTTAATATCCTCACTGTTCACCACTACCCTTCCTTCATCATTCTTCACACACTGCTCACCTATGATATCCCGATTATCATCATCATCATCATCCTATAAGCGCTTTAGGGGTTAAAACACTGAGCTACAAGTACAAAGGAAAGCAACACACTTGTTGGGTATGTAGACTCAAGCTGAGACTCACAGATTTACAAACACATCATTGGTTTCATTTTCTTTTCATTTTCTCAATAGATTCCAGCAAGTAACGGGAAGAAAGTAGCCAGGTTTGGCACTTTGTTTAGCTTCCAGTCCAGTGAAAACAGGTTTACCATTGCCAACCTCAGTATGGGCATTCCTTAAGTGTCATTTGTATGAATATAGCAATATGTGTATATCTATTGCCTTGGACTGTTAGGATGATGGTGTTCAGTTATCCATAATAGTTTTATGATTTAGGGAATGTGCATGTTGTCATTTTAAAAATACATATTCAGCTCCCAAAATAAAGAAAAATTAAATCCCTAACTGTAATATTTATGTAGAAACAAAAAAATGAAAAGTATGGGAGCAGTGAGTCTATTTAAAGCCTGATAAACCTCTCAAAATACAGTTGAGTTGCATAAAATGCATTTGTAAGCCACGGTTTTCTAATCCACAGCATGGTTCCCGCTGAGAACCAAAAGTAGCTGAAACCACAGTTATATGCGTAAAGCACAGACTTTTGGCGCCGAGGTGATGCATTTCCGTTGAGTTTTCCGTGGCTCATGTCTGTTCTGCAGACCGTGGCCATCAGCCGTTCACAGGCAAGCATGAAAGTCAATCATAACCCTTCCCTGCCGGCAAGTGTGAGCACTACCTCCCTCCATTGTTTATTCTTGCACCACCCTCTGTCAGAGTGGCCACGAGCACGATTTCTGAGGACTACCTGGCCCTTCGTTTTGTTCCCTTGCTTGGTGGAGAGGCATGAGACTTCCATGAAGGGCCTGAATGATGTGTTAATGGGTGTGGACATTCTGGAGGAAAAAGTGCTAGCCTTTGAGAGAAATGAAGAAAGGCATAATGAGTTTGTGGCCTTTATGGAAAAAGTGATGACGTTTTACAAGGAAATGCATAACAGGCGTGGTAACGAGTGTCACCAGGGGCTGATCACCCGCTACTTTGCCTGGGTAGGAGTACAACCTGAGCCACAGCCTGGCCCTTCGCACTCACCCTATGGCATGGAGACAGCTGAGAATGACGACGACACCACTTCACTTATCTTTGCAGAGGACTTTGTGGGGTTCTTGAGGAAGGCTGAGGAGGAAGAAGTGGGGCTGAGACAGCAGCAGCATGAGGCACAATCACATTTGCCTCATGCTGAGAGGCCCTAGTTTGGCTCTAGCCTCGGAACCCCCACCCTCACTCCTTCCACTTTAGCATTGTCATGGTCAGAGTCAGGTAAGACCCGTTATTATTGTTTATTTAATGTTTAGTACCAGTATTCTTTATTCATTGTAATACATGCATTGAATAATTATTTGATTGTGTGCAAGTGTTCGCTAGTGACTAGCCGGGTGTATTGTAGATAGGGTGACGTGACAGTTTGACTGAGAGGTCAGAACCATAAATAATTTTTCCCTTAACTTTTGTTATTTATAAATCATGGAATTTCTAAATCACGGCCGTGGTCGAGAACCATATTGCCACAGATTAGACGACTCAACTGTACCTAAGTTCATATGGTGTGCAGTTTTATTTATTGATTGTATTTGAGATAGCAGAGGAGATGCAAATGAATTTGGAGCAAATCGATTCAGAAAAATTTTGGAGTGCATACAATTAGTGTTTTTTTTAGGAATGCTGCAGGTGTGTGTTATGTTTAAGGGTAGCAACTTGGAAGGAAAATACAGGTGAACCCTGATATACGATACCCATATTTGCAATACCCCAGTTTATTGATGGGGTTAGAAATACCACCCAACCCTGCCTTACAATGGCCGATCCCCGGTTTAACAATGGGCCCTCTAATGTTTCATCCAGGAATAATGGGCCAAAAGTTTGAATCACATGTGTTTCTGCAGTCAGCTAAGCCCGGCACAGAAACGCTCGTGCAGTCCCCGTACCCATTGCTTACTCCGTGCGCACCCATGTCATTCTTCTCGCACCGGCCATCTCTGAATGAGGAACTCTCTTATGCTCGCCTACACCGCATCGTGTTGCATCAACAACATTACGCAAGCCGCTATCGTAGTGTATCGTAACTGGGCCCCAGCAGTTCCGTGAGTAGGGCAGTGATACAAACTGTGAGTGAAGTGTGATTCTGTGTTAATTTTGGCCTAAATAAGTGTGAGCATGTCTGGTAAGGGCGCTGCACGTGGTGGCGCTAGTGGTACTAGGGGTGGTGCTACTGATGGTAGTGGTGACCCTAGTCTCCCTCACCATCTCTTCTGTCATTGCATTGCACCCCATTGCTGCCTTGTGAGTCATCGCATCACACCCCATCGCCACTCCCAGGGCCAGGGCATCAGTTTCCCGTTACCATCAACCCACCTTGCCAGGCTTCCCATCCCTCTGACCTTCCCCCAGAGATGGGGTTTGAGGGTTTTGAGGAGGATGAATGAGTGCTAGGGAGCACCATGTCCCATAGCCTTGGGGAGGGATAGCAGGGATGACGACCAGGACCGGACATGGACTTACAAGAAGTAAGTGATGAGAGGTGTTTGATATTATCTGACCTATCTATTATGATTTTCAGATTTTATTTGTTGGTTTGAGTGAGTTATTTATGGCTGTTAGGCTTAGGTTAGCTTCTTTTACAGCTGTTATGCCTTTTTAAATTATCTATAAACTTTTTTTTTTGGACTCATTTGGGTGGCTTTAGGACTTTGTTGGGAGGAAACCCAAGGCTCAAGAACACATCCCTATACTTTACATGTTAAATCGTCCTTGATTTACAATACCTCGCCTGGTTTTACTTAACCAATTGCATCATTAAACTGGGGTTTGCCTGCACAGCTTGTTGGAATGTGGAGGTTGAAAAAACATTGGAAGAAAAAAAAAGAATGGTTGAGAAAGATCCAAGAAAGTGGTTTTGATGACAGAAGAAGGTACTGCATTGAAAGGAAGAAATGCATTAAAAAAAGAAAAAAAAAAAAAGTAAACAGACAGCGAACATTTGTGAGCAAATGCAGCGACATTGCTCAAAATTTGCTTTTTGAATGATAACACAGTGGGTTTTCTTCATGTGTATGTAGAACTTTCATGAATCTCTTTGCCTGCAAGAACTACAAAATATCTAGACTTCCTGCTACATGTGAATATTTGCATTAGCTGCACAGTCATTCAGTGTAAGGACTACAGTACAATAGTACACTAGGGGCATGGATGGATGCCTCCATTTACCACACTATTCATTATCACATATCAGTCTGTAACAGAGTACCAGAAATTTTAATTAAGTTGCAGGTCATAATTGAATGGCCTCATGATTTACTTTTTTTTTTTTTTTTTTATAAATAATAGAACAGAGGAAGGAAAAACAAGTGAATAAAAAAAAAAAAAATCCATACACCAGATTACTGGTGTCCTCTGTTCATAAAATATCTGTAGCAGTTAGACTTGAACAGCTGTGTGTTGAAGTTTGGAGGAAAATAACTCTGGGGAAGCGAGTTCCAGAAAGATGCAGTTTGGGGAATGAGAGAATTCTGATAGGCAGAAGTTCTGCAATATAGCTGAGTGACATTCCAGTCATGAGCGCTACCAGATGCCCATGTAGCTCAAGGGAAGGCATGGAGAGGTGGCGCCATGGACGCAACTTCGTCTGAGCATTTGCCACAAAAATATCTGTAAAATAATGCTAGGGAGGCAACATTCCTTCTTACTTGTAGGTGAAGTAGTTTATTTGTAATGGCAGGGTTGTTAATAATTCTAACAGCTTTGTTCTGAATTTTGTCTAGTTGTTTTAATGCAACCTCTCCACATCCATTCCACAAGGGTGAGCAATATTCAAGCTGAGAGCGCACATGACTCTTATAAATTATAGCTAACTGCCCGTCAGCAAAGAAGTTACGGACTCTGTACAATAATTCAAGGTTCTTTGAGATGGTTTTAGCAAGTGATCTAACATGAGAGGTCCAGCTGAGGGCATTGTTAAGTGAGATGCCGAGAATTTCACTTCTGGTCTACCTTTACGGTGTTAATACTGTCTCTTGTTCTGACCTCACCCAGGTGGTAAGAAAAAGAAGAACCTTGAGGGTGACAGTGACGAGGACTGCTTGGAGGAGAGTGACGAGTATGATGATGGCGCTGAACATGACTATATCTCCAGTGATTCATCAGAGTGAGTTATGTGTAAAGTACAGGTGGTGAGAACAAGCACAGTGAATGATCGTAAGGACTGGTTTTTAGCATTTTCAAATATTATTAATGATCCAGGGATTTGTAGTGGTAGGTGATGGTGACCATCATCCACTCACTTGATGTAGTGCTGCCTACTTCTTCCTTAGCCTTTATAATTTTTTTTCTGTGCCTACCCTCCTCTCATCCTATTTTTCCCATCTTTCCTGTCACTTCTTAATGCTTTTCTCTCCTTTACAGGTGGCTTTACGTTGAGTGACAAGCCAAATGGTTTCCTGTAAGCCAAGAAACCATTTACAACACTGGGTGGTAACCATATAACCAAACCATACGTGCTCCCTACGTGTCAGCAAGTGGGTTGGTGGAGGGTTAGTGCCCCTCTCCGTAAAACAAATGACTCAGAGTCAAATGGCCACCCCTTACAGGATTATGGCATTTGGCAGTAGATAGATAGATTTGTTTAAGCAAGTGGATTTCCACTTTTCCTGTTTACAGCCTTTGTACTTCTGTATTACTATTTATTTCCCATCAAAAATACAGTTTTTTCGAAGTGATCATCTCTCAGTCCTGCTTATTTTGGTTTAAAGACATCTTTCCCCTTCGAGAACAGTCATTCTACCGCAGCACTGGAAGGATGGGGAGAGGGGGAGAAGGGGAAGGGGAAGGGGGAGGGGAGAGTAATGGGCAAGAAGAGGAGAGACGGATGCTGAGGCAGCAGGAGAAAAGAGAAGAGAATGGGAACAGGAGCAGAAAGGGATGGGAGAGAGAGAAAAGGAGGGCAAGAAAAAGGTTGATAGCAAAAGGGAGAGTGATGAGAAGGAGAGAAGAGGAAGAAGAATGGGATAGGACAAACCAGTAAATAAAAGAGGGAGAGAGATAGGTTACAGTGGGAGGGAGAGGGGAATGTGGAAGGTATATACCTGATGGAAGGGGGGAAAGAGAGGTATGAAAAAAGAAAGCAAACAGAAAAAGTAGAGGAAAGGAGAACTAAGAGAGAGAGAGGGGAGATCATGCAAAAACAGACCGGGGAGAGTAACAGGGAGAGGGAGAGGAGAGGAATGAAACGGGACTGGGACAGAAATAAGGAAAAGAAAAGAACAGAAATGGAGCATGACTGAGGCAGGGAAGCAGAGTGTGAGGGGGGGGGGAGAAAAAAGAAAAAGAAGAAGGAAAGGAAACGGAGGGAGATGTAAAAATGGGGGTATGGAAGTAGTACTAGGAATAGTAGTAGTAGTAGTAAAAGAAGTAGCAGTTGTCGTTTTTGTTGTTGTTGTCCCCGAGTCACTTGAATGTGAAACAAATAGAATGCAGACTGAAGCTGTCCTTAACCTGCAATTCACCATCTTATTTTTGGAGGACAGGGAGGGAGTTGAGGGACGTTTGTAATCTGTATAACTAGGCAACTCTGTACCACCACATGAAAAGGAGTAAAAATGAAGTGGGAGAGAGAAATGATGAGGCATACAAGAGGGATAGTGGAATAGAGTAGGAGAGGCAAACAGAGAGAGGGCAGGAAAAGCAATGAAAAAGGGAGAGGGAAATTGGGAGAGGTATCATTGAGAGGGTAGGAGAGAGAAAGAGAGTGAGTGGGAGAGGGATGAAAGTGAGTGTGGGAGAGAGATGAAAGTAAGGGTGGGAGAAGGATGAAAGTGAGGGTGGGAGAGGGATGAAAGTGAGGGTGGGAGAGGGATGAAAGTGAGGGTGGGAGAGGGATGAAAGTGAGGGTGGGAGAGGGATGAGAGAGGGAATGGAAGAGGAAGAGGGATGGGAGAGGGAGGGATGAAGAAGAGGAAGGGGGAAGGGTTAAGCAAAGAGAGGACGAGGAGAGGGACGTAGAAGAGATGTAAAAGGAATGTAAATGGAAGAATAACATAAAAAAGGAAAGGAACATGATGGACATGGAAGAGATGTAAAAGGAATGTAAATGGAAGAATAAGATAAAAAAGGAAAGGAACATGATGGACATGGAAGAGATGTAAAAGGAATGTAAATGGAAGAATAAGATAAAAAAGGAAAGGAACATGATGGACATGGAAGAGATGTAAAAGGAATGTAAATGGAAGAATAACATAAAAAAGGAAAGGAACATGATGGACATGGAAGAGATGTAAAAGGAATGTAAATGGAAGAATAACATAAAAAAGGGAAAGGAACATGAAATGACACCAGGGGAGGGAAAGGGAAAGGGGAATGGGAGGAAAGGGTTGGGGTGGGTTAGGGGTTTGGTTAGGGGTCAGAGGAGTTATCCACTCAGTGAAGCTTACCAATAGTTCGGGGACATTCTCTCTCTTTGTCTCTGTCATATGAGACGAATAAAGATGAGTACTATTCACAGTGTCAAATGTCACAAGATCACTGTCTCTACTCAGAGCTCAAAATTTGCTGCAAATTAATGAGGCTGTTAGGAGAGCAACTATAACATAATTTAAAAAAGAAGTTGACTTAAGAGGAGCCTGTGGAGTCACATGGAGAGACAGGCTGACGAATGAGGATATAAAGGAGCGTTGTGGTGTGGATGTGGATGTGATAGGAAGCTTTGTGAGGAACACACTGAGGTGGTTTGGCCATGTGGAGAGGATGGAGGGTGAAAGACTGACGAAGAGAGTGTATGTGAGTGAAGTGGAGGGGGGAAGAGGGAGGGGGAGGCCGAGGATGAGATGGAGGGATGGGGTGGAGAGGTATATGAGAGAGGGGGGTGTGAGTTGGGAGCAGGGCAGTGAAATGGCGGGGGACAGGGCGACTTGGAGGCGATTTGTTGTGGCCACCCCAAACAGGATTGAGGCATCTGGCAATAGATAGATAGATAGATAGAAGTTTACTTTTTTTTCTCTCTGCTTTTTCTGAAAGTTGCACATTCTCATCAGAAAGTACCGATTATCGCTACCACTAAGGATGTGGCTAAAAATGTACTGGCAGTACAGTAGCGGTACAAATCCAAAAATGTACTGCCGGGACTGATAATGGTACTAAAAAAGCACCTGTGGTAATACTGCCAGTACTTGTACTGGCAGTACTGCTCACCTGTGGCTAAAATAGCATGATTTCTACACACCAGTGTTATGGAGTGAAATGGATGTGGGCTGAAAGAGCATGATTTCACTAGGAAATGAGTTATTTGCTGGCCTGCCATACCCAGACTGAGCCTCACATCCACCAACTGTCCAGCAACCCCACACAAGCAGCCTGGATACATCGTGTAAACCTATTTCATTGGATTTGGTCCATTTTGCATGTCACACCTTGTGTAGATGTTATGTACAGTATCCTGTGTAGAGTTATTGTGATCCCAGTCAACCATCGTTTCGTTTTCGTTTCATTTTTAAAGGCTCCAACATGCTTGCATGTGTCGGCCTTGGTCACCTAATGGCGGCTCTCCACGCTGCACGATCCATTGCAGCCTCCCTGTTCAGTCCCTTAACCCTAAGGTCACACTTAATGACCTCGTCCCAGTATTATACAAAAATAAACTTTGAAAATACCATGTGTATAAACACAGAGTTAACTTTTTCTTTCTTTTCATTATTTCTTTCAGTTCTGATGCTGAAAATGATGAGGTAGTGAGAAAAGAACTAACTGGAGTGGACCAAGCCGATGCCCTGAAGAAACTGTTAGACTCTGATGAGGAAGAGGAAGAAGAGAAAGAGAAAGAGAAGCAGGAGGAAGATGAGGAGAAGAAGAAGGAGGGGGAGGAGAAGGAAGAGAAAGACAAGAAGAAGAAAAAGAAAAAGAAGAAGAAAGAGAAGAAGCCCGACACTGTAAAAGAAGGTAAGTTTTATGATTTTGCAATGGATCTGTTATTTTGTCATTGTTAATGATACAGAATATGTAATTTATCAAGGTTAATTGGATGAGCTAGTACATTTGTGTGTGTGTATTTACCTATTTGTAGTATACAGGAATTGAGCAATGCTCGTGTTGTCCTGTCTCCATATCCACATGTATCTAGTCTACTTTTACATACATGAATGTTTTTCGCCTGCTCCACTTCATTGTCTAAGTCATTACAAATATTTATGTACAGTATTTACCTAATATACCTGATCTCGTGGGTTCCCGTCGCTGTTTCTCAGTAAGTTAAATTTAGCATTGAACTCGTTTAAGTTTTTAGACTGGACGATCTCTTTGTCCAGGCTATTCCACAGGTCTATACTTCTATGAGGAAAACCATATTTCTTGATATCCTTCAAGCAGCTTGACTTCTTCAACTTCATTCCGTGTCCTCTTGTTGCTCTGTTATCCCATACAAACAGGTCTTCTCGGTCAATTTTATGTACTCCTATCATGGTTCTGAACAATGCAATCATGTCTCCCCTCTTTCTTCTTTCCTCTAAGGAAAGCAAATCCAACTTTTCCAGCCTCTCTTTGTATGACAGATCTGCCAGACTGGGGACCATCTTGGTTGCTGTTCTTTGCATTCTCTCAATCTTGTTTATATCTTTCTTTTTGTGTGGGGACCACACTACCACTGCATATTCCAACCTGGGGCGGATCATGGCCACTATCAATTTTTTCATCATCTCCTCATCCATATAATGAAATGCTACTCTTATGTTAATCGAGAGTTTATAAGTCTCTCTAACTATCTTGTTAATATGGTTTTCAGGTGACAAATTATCTTGGACCAGCACTCCCAGATCTTTCTCTTCTCTCATTTTTGTGATTAATTCATTACCCAACAAGTAATTCAGTGATGGCCTCCTGGTACTTTTACCCATTTCCAATATTTTACATTTCTTTACGTTAAATTTCATTTCCCACATCCGGCTCCAATCATGTATCCTATCCAGATCCTCCTGCAGCATTTTACAATCCTCCTTAACCTCTACCTTCCTCAAGATCTTTACATCATCAGCAAACAGACTTGCATAACTGTTCACTCCATCTACCATATCATTTACGAAAATCAGGAACATTACTGGCGCCAACACCGAGCCTTGAGGGACTCCACTTGTTACTTCCCTCCGTCCAGACATCCTATCCTTTATTACTGTCCTCATTTGTCTGTCTTTCAAAAAGTCTCTCATCCATTCCAGGAGTTTCCCCTTCAGTCCTCCTATATACTCTACTTTCCACATTAGTCTCTTATGAGGTACCTTGTCGAAGGCCTTCTTTAAGTCTAAATACACACAATCCACCCAACCATCTCTCTCTTGTACCACGTCAATCGCTCTTGAGTAAAAGCTCAACAAGTTTGAAACACATGACTTTCCACTACTGAATCCAAACTGACATTCAACCAAAATATTCATCTCTTCTAGATATTTTATCCATCTGTCTTTCAGGATTCTCTCACACAATTTTGCGACCATGCTGGTTAGAGACACTGATCTATAATTCAGGGGTTCCTCCCTGTTTCCTCCCTTGTAAAGTGGTACCACATTTGCCCTTTTCCATTCTTGTGGCACTTTCCCCTCTTCCAGAGGACACACAATTAAACTGTGAATTTTATCTGCCAGTTGTTCTCTTCATTTCTTCAGTACCCAGTTAGAAATTCCATCAGGTCCTGGGGCTTTCCTTACATCTTGAGTTTCCAGTAATTTATACACTTCCTGTACCTCCACTTTTATATCTTTTATTACTGGTACATTTCTAATCACTCCCTCCCCTTTCACAAACTCCTTTTCATTAGTGAAAACCGATTGGAAACATTTGTTCATTATTTCAGCTTGCATTGCTGCATCTTTATAGACCTCTCCTTTTACTTTCAGTTTGGTGATTCCTTCCTTTTGTTTCAGTTTGCCATTAACCCCTTAAACGCGGCCGTGTACGGTCGTTCCCCCCCGAGTGGCAGAGTTGTATCGTGGTCTGAGTACCTGTAGGAAAATATTCGCCAAAAATCAGAGATTAACCGTAGAACATTATACTTGGTATGGCAGATAGTACTTACATTCAGCTTTCTCCAGAGACAGGTGTTGAGCCTTCGTGGACTACCCAAGGACTTGTGGAGACTTGCAAAGTTGGGTAACCAAATCTTCACTTTCACACCTCCAGCAACCCGGTTTCCCCTCTACCACAGCCTCATTCTGTCACAGTAAAATTTATACTACAACGTAAAGGTAGTTAGGAATCTGTATTTGTACAATAAGCATTGAAAATAAGGCTAAAATCAACGGAGCGTACGGCCGACATGCACTGTGGCGGCAGTCTTCCCGTCACTCAACAAACATTTCCATTTTCACAGCTAAAAACATGTATACTACATTATTTTCAATCATATTACTTCCCAAAAGATCACCACGGCGCGCTTTTTATTCTTCCTTACACCCGCCACTTTATTCTCGTTCCTGTCGGCCGCTTGCACTGACTGGGAAGAGCTAGAACTCGCCATAATGTCACTTTGAAAGCCTGCAGTAAACTGATGCTAAACAGGGGCAAACCGTGAGAAAAAAAGCTAGTGTTACAACTGGGGAAACAAGCCTTTCCTAGTAGCATAAACTGCTTGTGAGAGGAGAGCGCAGATTTACAGTTCTGAGCGCTCAGAGCGCTGCCATGTATCACAGCCAGGCTGGCCGGGCCGTGGTGGGGGGGGGGACGGGGGGAAAACGTGATATTTGGCAACAACTGAGGTCAGTAGTACAAAGGTAAAGTATGCTAGTTGTAGCTAGAGGGTGGTGGTACTGATAGACAATACCAGCTGGAGCCTGCTTGCCCGCGGTTATTCAAAATTTACTAGAATCGCAAACACAACGATCCGGCATTATGTCCTTTTGGCCGAGCGTCGCAAATGAGACGATCCGCGTTTAAGGAGTTAACAAATCTATAAAACAGTTTGGGTTCATCCTTGCATTTGTCTATTATACCTTTTTCAAAATTCCTTTCTTCTCTACGTATTCTTGTGTATTCATTTCTAGTTCTTTTATATTCTTCCTTTGTTCTGTTGTTACCTCTGTTTCTCCAGTTGTTCCACGCCATATCTCTCTCTTTTTTTGCTATAATACACCTTCTATTAAACCACTCCTTTTTCCTGATTTCTTTCCCCCTTACTCCTGGTACAAATTTTTCCACTCCCAAATTATAGAGGTCCAGAAAGATATCCCACTTCCTATGTATCTCTCTTGTTTCTCTGAATTTTCTCCAATCTGCATTTTCAAAAAATTTTCTCAATCCTGTAAAATTTGCTTTCCCAAAGTTGTATCTTCCCTGCCTATAAAGCTCGTCTCTTGGCTCGACCTTCCCTATCATCATCTGGAACTCACTGACCACGTGATCACTTTTTCCTATAGGACAGAAATATTTCAATGATTCTATTACATCGGGTTCTTTGGTAAACAGTAAGTCTAACCTTGCTGGTGTGTCCTCACCTCGGAACTGTGTCTGTTCTTTGACCCATTGCGTCATCACATTATTCATTATTATATTTAAAAATATAGTGCCCTACGAATCTTCGCTGCCTCCTGAGTCCCATTCCTCCCAGTTCACCTCTACAGTTAAAGTCACCCACCAAAATTATATTGTTGCTCTTCTCAATTATTTTTTGTAAATAACTAGCCATATCTGACAACATCTCCTGGTATTCGTCATCATTCCATGCTCTCGTCTTAGGGGGAACATACACTACTGCCATATCTCTCTTGCCATTCTCTCCAGTTTCTAATTTCATATATATCACTTCAGCCCTGCCTTCTCCCATTTCCACCATATCTACATTTATGTTGTTCTTCACTCCTATCATCACTCCTCCCGTTTTTTCTTTTTGTCTCTTCCCCACAGTTTGTATCTACCATCTCCCAAATGAATATCAATATCTTCTCTTAACTTGGTCTCTACAAAGCACATGACATCAGGTTCATGTTCCCTCAAGAAATCGTTAATTTCAAGCCTTGCCAACATTAAACCATCAACATTAATATATACCACCTTGAAATTATTTTTGATGTTTTTTATACCCTCTTCTCTCCTTCTTTCTGTCTGTACCACTACCTCAGTTTCTGATCTTTCATAGCCATCCCCCTTAGTTTCCTTCACTTCTATTTCCTTGCATACCACTTCCTTACTTTCATATCCATCACTCTCCAAAAAAAAGTTTTACATTCTTCCTCTGTCCTCTTATTTTTTTCCTTTACTTGTTCCTTCAATGATTTTAAAACTTCTCTTTCTTCTTCGTTCAGATCTTTTCTTATTATAATATTGTCCATCCCAGCCTCTTTGTGTCAGTGTGTGTGTGTGTGTGTGTGTGTGTGTGTGTGTGTGCATATATATAGTACACTGTATGTGTGTGTATTCTTTCCTTGTCCTTCTGCCTGCAGGTAACTTTAAACTCCCTCTTCTGTCATTCTTTCCTTCATTCTTTCCTCTTCTGCCTGTGGGTGACTTTACACTGAGTGACAAGCCAAATGGTTTCCTGTACACCAGGAAACCATTTACTATGCTGGGTGGCAACCATATAACCAAATTTTGGCACCTGGTGGTTTAGCGGGTAATTATTGTGCTCCAGTCGGATTGAGCCAGTGAAAGTTTATATCCAAGGGGTGGTTGGGGTTGATTGCTCATGTAATGCCACTCAGGGATGAGTGAGGCTGGTCACTTTCATCTTAAATGTCAGGACCAACTGCCTAGCCACGGGCTCCTATGCTCCTCATGGGGCAATGTAGGATTGGATGATGGATGGACTGTATGTGTGTGTGTGTGTGTGTGTGTGTGTGTGTGTGTGTGTGTGTGTGTGTGTGTAATTGAGGATAAGCATATTAATTGTAAGTGGTATTATCTTAAGCAAAACTGACATGACAGTGTGTGTGTGTTCTTCATTCATTCATCATTCATTGCCAGACGCCATGTATCCCAAACGGGGTGGCCAAGGGCTTAGAGTTAATTGTTTTACAGGGAGGGGCACTAATCCTCCACCAACCCCACTTGACACGTAGGGATGCCAACAGCATCTGGTGTTCCCAGGCGGTCACCCATCCAAGTACTAACCAGACCCAACGTTGCTTACCTTACTTAATTGTATCTTTACAGGAATGAGTCAAGCTCGTACTGTCCTGAGTCTTAAACCATATTTATCGTACATATCCTTAAATTTGTGAATTGTTTTGGCACACACTATTTCATTCAGTAGTGCATTCCATTGATCAATTGCTCTGTTTGGGAAACTGAATTTCCTTACGTCTTTATCACCTCTCTTCTTATGCAGTTTTTTGCAGTGTCCTCTTGCTGATGCTTCTCCATATGTTAAGTAATCATTTATGTCTATTTTCTCCTTTCCTGATATGCATTTATATAGCATTATCATGTCACCTCTTTTTCCTTCTCTCCTGTAGTGTTGGTAGATTCAGTTTATTTAGTCTTTCTTCGTAGCTTAGGTCCCTTAAGCTTGGTATCCATCTTGTAGCGGCCCTTTGAACTTTTTCAATCTTGTCTATATGCTTTTTGAGATGAGGACTCCAGACTGCTGATGCATATTCCAGGGTTGGTCTAATGAATGATGTTATTATCCTTCTTAGCATGTCTTCATTTATGTATGTGAATGCTATTCTCATATTTGCAAGCAGTGTATACATGTTCCGTACCTTCTCACTGATGTGGTCAGCCGGAGATAGTCTGTTATTGATAATCACACCTAGGTCTTTCTCTCTTTCTGATGTGTATAGGGTTTTATTTCCTAACTTATAGTCCCAATCAGGTCTTTTTCCACTTTTACCAAACCTGATTACATGACACTTGTCCACATTGAATTCCATTTGCCATGTACTGCTCCATTCATGAAGTTTATTTAATTCTTTTTGTAGCTCTTTACAAGAGTCTGTGTTAGTAATTCTCCTTTGTATTTTTGCATCATCTGCAAACATATTCAGATAGCTCTCATTTCCAGTGTTACTATTTATATCATTTATATACACTAAAAACATGATTGGTGCCAGCACTGAACCCTGTGGTACTCCACTAGTCACTTCTTTCCATGATGAATAGTTTCCTCTTAGTACTGTCCTCATTTCTCTTTTTATGAGAAAGTCTTGCATCCAACAAAACAGTTTACCTCGAATTCCTCTTTGATGGTACAGCTTCCTTATATAAAAGTCTTTGGTGTGGTACTGTGTCAAAAGCTTTCTTGAAATCTAAATAGATACTGTCCACCCATCTTTCCCTTTCCTGTATTGTGTTTGTTACTCTGTCATAGTAGCTCAACAGATTAGTAACACATGATTTTCCTTTACTGAAACCAAACTGTCTTTCTGTTATCATACTGTGTTCTTCTGGATGGTTTACTCAAGCTTTTCTTATAAGTTTTTCTAATACCTTGCTTACAACACTGGTCAGTGATACTGGTCGGTAGTTGAGTGGATTTTGTCTATTTCCTTTCTTGTATAAGGGGACAATATTTGCTTTTTGCCAAATATCAGGTAGTTTACCTTGACTCAAGGATTTCTTGAAAATTAAAAATAATGGTTTACTTAACTCCTTTGCACATTCTCGTAATACCCGACATGAAATTTCATCAGGACCACTTGCTTTTCCTCTGTCTAATCTACTTAACTCCTCCTGTATTACTTTTTCTGCTATTTGTATATCTGGTAGTATGTGTGGACATGCGTGTTCCACATAGTCCCTCTCAAAATTTTTTTCTTCTGTAAAAACTAATTAGAAATTCTTATTTAGTGCTTCACAAATATCTTTCTGTTGTGTATAAGTGATTCCCTCGTCCGTAATGGATTGTATTATATCTTTTACTTTAGTTTTGCTTCTGATATAGCTGTAAAACAGCTTTGGTTGATCACTACTTTTATTTATGATATCCTCCTCAAACTGTTTTTGGGCTTCCCTCCTTATTCTTGTATAGTCGTTTCTTGCCTGTTTGTAATTATTATACGCCCTTTCACTATTGTGTCTTCTGTATCTATTCCACAACAAATCTGTTCTTTCTTTTGATTTTTTACATTCTGTATTGAACCATTTCTGTATTTTCTTATCTGCTTCTTTGTGCTGTGGGATGTACTTCTGGACTCCTATTTCATAAAATTCACAAAATTTTTTATATACAGCATTTAAGTCTTGTCCTCTAAGCTCATTTTCCCAATCAACTTCTAAGAAATACTTCATTAGGTCTTGATAATTTCCCTTTTTATAGTTCAGGCTCTTTTTGTAACTATCATTGCTGTTTACTATGTCATATGCTATCCTGAAGTTATAATTTAGTACTGCATGATCGCTTTTGCCGAGTGGAGGGTGATATATTAAACTGTCAATATCATTTTCTTGCCTTGTAAATATTAGATCTAGCACTGAAGGTACATCAAGTCCTCTTTTTCTGGTGGTTTCCCTCACATGTTGCGTTAAGAAAAACTCTTGTACGAGATCCAGGAGCTTTTGGTCCCAACAGCTTTCTTGGCTATTTATATCTAGAGTATTCCAATTTATATTTGTATTGAAGTCCCCAGTTAGTATAATTCTTTCCGATTTCTCTTCCATTTTATGTAGCAATGATCTTACACTCTGAATTGTACTCTCTGCCAGGTCCTCATATTCGTCTCTTTCCCATGTGTTTGATCTGGGTGGCATGTACAAATTGGCTACAATTACTTTACCTTCAGATGTGTCGATCTCTACTGCAATCAGTTCTACTTGTGATGGTATATCTAGTTTTATTTCCTTGACTTTTAGATTTTTCTTAGTTAATATTATAATTCCTCCTCCTTTTTTTAAATTTCTGTCTCTTCTCCATATATTGTATTCCTCTAAGTTTAGTATGTCATTTGATATCCTTGGTATTAATTTTGTTTCAGTTAGGCATATTATTTGTGGTTCATTTTCTCTGACATTATCATTCATCTCTAGTAATTTAGATACCATTCCATCCACATTTGAGTACATCAACTTTATCATCTTGTTTATATACTTGTCATGACATGGTTCTACTACCTTCCTCCTTTTTCTTCCATCCTGTTTGTGTACCACTTTCGTACCTGCAATCCTATTACAGTACTTTGTAAAAAAATTTCTTCTTCTCCTCTTCTGACCTTCCCACATTTTTTGTTTTTGCTTCCTCCCTTTTCTCTTTCAGTAATTCCAGTTCCTCTTGTGTTAGGCATCTTTTTATCCATACATTTTTGAACTCCTCTTTTTCCTTAAGATTCTTTGCATTTTTTAGTATCTCTTCCACAGTGTTTACACTCTGGAAAGTCACCTTTAGAGGTGTGTGTTTGTGTGTGTGTAATTGAGGATAAGCATATTAATTATAAATGGTATTATCTGAAGCAAAACTGACATGACAGTTTTATTGTACAGAGTGAAAACAAATAAGGGTGCATCATAGCCATAGCTTTGAACATTGTTAGAGCTGTACACACACACACACACACACACACACACACACACACACACACACACACACACACACACACACACACACACACACACACACACACACAGATCGGTGATTCATTCATTCATTCATTGCCAGACACCATGTATCCCAAACGGGGTGGCCAAGGGCTTAGAGTTAATTGTTTTACAGGGAGGGGCACTAATCCTCCACCAACCCCACTTGACACGTAGGGAGAACGTCAACAGCATCTGGTGTTCCCAGGCGGTCACCCATCCAAGTACTAACCAGACCCAACGTTGATGAAAGATATAAAAGTAGAGGTACAGGAAGTGTATAAATTACTGGAAACTCAAGATGTAAGGAAAGCCCCAGGACCTGATGGAATTTCTAATTGGGTACTGAAGGAATGCAGAGAACAACTGGCGGATAAAATTCACTGTTTAATTGTGTGTTCTCTGGAAGAGGGGAAAGTGCCACAAGAATGGAAAAGGGCAAATGTGGTACCACTTTACAAGGGAGGAAACAGGGAGGAACCCCTGAATTATAGATCAGTGTCTCTAACCAGCATGGTCACAAAATTGTGTGAGAGAATTCTGAAAGACAGATGGATAAAATATCTAGAAGAGATGAATATTTTGGCTAAATGTCAGTTTGGATTCAGAAGCAGAAGTTCATGTGTTTCCAACTTGTTGAGCTTTTACTCAATAGTGATTGATGTGCTATAGGAGAGAGATGGTTGGGTGAATTGTGTGTACTTAGACTTAGAGAAGGCCTTCGACAAGGTACCTCTTAAAAGACTAATGTGGAAAGTAGAGTATATAGGAAGACTGAAGGGGAAACTGGAATGGATGAGAAACTTTTTTAGAGACGGACAAATGAGGACAGTTATAAAGGATAGGATGTCTGGATGGAGGGAAGTAACAAGTGGAGTCCCTCAAGGCTCGGTGTTGGCGCCAGTAATGTTCCTGATTTACGTAAATGATATGGTAGATGGAGTGAACAGTTATGCAAGTCTGTTTGCTGATGATGTAAAGATCTTGAGGAAGGTAGAGGTTAAGGAGGATTGTAAAATGCTGCAGGAGGATCTGTATAGGATACATGATTGGAGCCGGATGTGGGAAATGAAATTTAACGTAAAGAAATGTAAAATACCTGTATTGGAAATGGGTAAAAGTACTAGGAGGCCATCACTGAATTATTTGTTGGGTAATGAATTAATCACAAAAACAAGAGAAGAGAAAGATTTGGGAGTGCTGGTCCAAAATAATATGTCACCTGAAAAACATATTAACAAGATAGTTAGAGAGACGTATAAACTATTGACTAACGTAAGAGTAGCATCTCATTATATGGATGAGGAGATGATGAAAAAATTGATAATGGCCATGATCCGCCCTGGGTAGAATATGCAACGGTAGTGTGGTCGCCACACAAAAAGAAAGATATAAACAAGACTGAGAGAATACAAAGAACAGCAACCAAGATGGGCCCCAGTCTGGCAGATCTGTCATACAGAGAGAGGCTGGAAAAGCTGGGTTTGCCTTCCTTAGAGGAAAGAAGAAAGAGGGGAGACATGATTGCAGTGTTCAGGACCATGATAGGAGTAGGTAAAATTGACCGAGAGGATCTGTTAATATGGGATAAGAGAGCAACAAGAGGACAGGGAATGAAATTGAAGAAGTCAAGCTGCTTGAATGATATCAAGAAATATAGCTTTCCTTATAGAAGTTTAGACCTGTGGAATAGCCTGGACAAAGAGATCGTCCAGTCTAAAAACTTAAACGAGTTTAAAACTAAATTTGACTTACTGAGAAACAGCGACGGGAACCCATGAGCATAGCACATTTCGTGTATATCACAATTAGGTATATTAGGTAAATACATAAATATTTGGAACGACAAGACAAAGAAGTGGTGCAGGCGAAAAACATTCGTGTATGTAAAAGTAGACTAGATAAATGTGGATATGGAGACAGGACAACATGAGCATTGCTCAATTCCTGTATACTACAAATAGGTAAATACACACACACACACACACACACACACACACACACACACACACACACACACACAGAAGGTGTATGATAGCAAAAAAAGAGAGAGACACGGCATGAAACAATTGGAGAAAGAGAGGTAACAACAGAACAAAGGAAGAATATAAGAGAACTAGAAATGATTACACAAGAGTACGTAGAGAGGAAGAAAGGAATTTTGAAAAAGGTATAATAGACAAATGTAAGGATGAACCCAAACTGTTTTATAGATTTGTCAATGGCAAACTGAAACAAAAGGAAGGAATCACCAAACTGAAAGTAGAAGGAGAGGTCTATAAAGATGCGGCAATACAAGCAGAAATAATGAACAAATGTTTCCAGACAGTTTTCACTAATGAATGTGAGTTTGTGGAAGGGGAGGGAGTGACTAGAAATGTAGTGATAAAAGATATAAAAGTGGAAGTACAGGAAGTGTATAAATTACTGGAAACTCAAGATGTTAGGAAAGCCCCAGGACTAGATGGAATCTCTAATTGGGTACTGAAGGAATGCAAAAAACAACTGGCAGATAAGATTCACAATTTAATTGTGTGTTCTCTGGAAGAGGGGAAAGTGCCTCAAGAATGGAAGAGGGCAAATGTGGTATCAATTTATAAGGGAGGAAACAGGGAAGAACCACTCAATTATAGAGTAGTGTCCCTAACCAGCATGGTCGCAAAATTGTGCGAGAGAATTCTGAAAGATAGATGGATAAAATATCTGGAAGAGATGAATATTTTGGCTGATAGTCAGTTTGGATTTAGAAGTGGAAGGTCATGTGTTTCCAACTTGTTGAGTTTTTACTCAAGAGCGATTGACGTGGTACAGGAGAGAGATGGTTGGGTGGATTGTGTGTATTTAGATTTGGAGAAGGCCTTCGACAAGGTACCTCATAAGAGACTAATGTGGAAACTAGAGCATGTAGGAGGACTGAAGGGGAACCTCCTGGAATGGATGAGAGACTTTTTGAAAGAAAGACAAATGAGGATGGTAATAAAGGATAGGATGTCTGGATGGAGGGAAGTAACAAGTGGAGTCCCACAGGGCTCGGTGTTGATGCCAGTAATGTTCCTGATTTATGTAAATGATATGTTAGATGGAGTAAACAGTTATTCATGTCTGTTTGCTGGTGATGCAAAGATCTTGAGGAAGGTAGAGGTTGAGGATGATTGTAAAATGCTGCAGGAGGATCTGGATAGGATACACAATTGGAGCCGGATGTGGGAAATGAATTTTAATGCAAAGAAATGTAAAATATAGGAAATGGGTAAAACTACCAGGAGGCCATCATTGAATTATTTGATGGGTAATGAACCAGTCACAAAAGCAAGAGAAGGGAAAGATTTGGGAGTGCTGGTCCAGGATAGTTTGTCATCTGAAAAACACATTAACAAGGCAGTTAGAGAGACGTATAAACTCCTGACTAATATAAGAGTAGGTTTTCATTATATGGATGAGGAGATGATGAAAAAATTGATAGTAGCCATGATTCGCCCCAGGTTAGAATATGCAGCAGTAGTGTGGTCCACACACAAAAAGAAAGATATAAACCAGATTGAGAGAATACAAAGAACAGCAACCAAAATGGTCCCCAGTCTGGCAGATCTGTCATATAGAGAGAGGTTGGAAAAGCTGGATTTGCATTCCTTAGAAGAAAGGAGAAAGAGAGGAGACATGATTGCAGTGTTCAGTACCATGATGGAAGTAGATCAAATTGACAAAGAAGATCTGTTTTTATGGGATAAGAGAGTAACAAGAGGACACGGAATGAAACTGAAGAAACCAAGCTGCTTGAAGGATATCAAGAAGTATAGTTTTCCTTATAGATGTGTAGACCTGTGGAATAGCCTGGACAAAGAGATCATCTAGTCTAAAAACTTTAACGAGTTTAAAGCTAAATTTAACTTACTGAGAAACAGAGATGGGACCCCACGAGCGTAGCTCATTTCCTGTATATCACAATTAGGTAAATACAGTGCATGTACAGTACCCTCGCGTCCAACACGCGTTTGTCCAGCACGATTTGCGTCCAGCACGGAGAGCGAAAATATTTGTACGATTTAATACGATTTAAGTACTGTAAAACAGGTGCGTTAGCATAACATGGATGGAGCTCCGAGAAGTGGGCGAAATCCGCAGAGTTCGCCTTTAGTACGATCACCCCTGATCCAACACGGTCATACTGGACCTTCCCGCGACGCTGACAGCCAATCAAAACTTACGATCAAGTAGCCTCCCCCGCCCGCTATGGTGACGTGATCGTGATGTCGCCCAATTAAAAAAGCTTCTGTTCTCACTTGATGTTTTGTTTAAATTTCTTCCGCCACAGCGCCACTCAGTCACATAATTCGCATTTGACAGTGCGTTTTTCTCGCTGCATTTTCTGCCCTTGTTACTGCATTTTACCCTGCTCACGATGCCCAGGAAGCCTTCTGAGAACCCCAAGAAGCGGCGGCACCTCCCTCAGGCCACTAAGCTAGAATTCATCGAGAGACAGAAGAAAGGGGAGAGGAATTTCAAAGGATTTATGAGGGAGGTTGAGGAGGAGCAGCAGCCCTTATCCACTAGTGACACCAGCTGCCATCCTCCAGGGACCCAGTAGGACTACCTACAGCCTCGGATATCACCTTCCATTCCTAGCAAGCCCACCAACACTATCCTAAAAGGTTAGTTATCATTCATAGTACAGTACCATGTATTATAATTACAGTAGTACCAATATATGTATAGGTATATGGTAGGTATTTAGGGTGACTTTTCCTAGGGTTGCTGACATAATTCATTTTTCCCCATAAGCTCTGGATTTTGTCCAACACGTTTTTGGTCCAACAAGGGACCCATGCATGACAATATTATTGTGTTGGACGCAAGGGTACTGTACACAGATGCATGAGTGTGTGTTTCTCTGCACATGCATTTGCATGTGTGCATGAGCCTGCATTTGAGCATGTGTATGTGTGTGTGTGTGTGTGTGTGTGTGTGTGTGTGTGTGTGTGTGTGTATGTGTGTGTGTGTGTGTGTGTGTGTGTGTGTGTGTGTGTGTGTGTGTGTTTTGTTTGTGTGTTTGTGTGCATTCATGCATGCCTGTGTGTAAACAAAGTAAACAGCTAGCCCAATGCATAAGGCCTGGGGTGACCGTTGTTTACGATATTGTTTTAGTCAGTGTCATATTCATAATGCATTAATTTCTTGCTGCAGTGTGTTGGTAGTTGCATTATATATTTTTACATATCCTAGTGTTTTATGTTTGTGTAATAGTAGTGTGACTAAACATTTTAAGTATATAGTCAGCTTAAAATGTAGTTAAGAATGACAGGTGGGGGTAGTGGTATGTGGGAGGATTGGGAGCTGGGGTAGAGGCAGGTGGTGCTTGTTTTGTCCACCCCCTTCCCACTTCCCTGGGTATTCAGGGGTAGGAAGGGGGCACCCCTGAGCAAAAATTAGTGCATGTGTGTACATATAGTACAGTAATACAATATTTGATATAATAATTGCCACAAAAGCCACAAACTCAGCCACCATGCAGAAGTAGGGTGCATTTCACAGCACTACAGCAACGAGTGAGGCACAGGTGGGAGAGCGATGGTTGGTTTGGCACATGGGGTGGGCTGCCCTGCAATGCATTGTGATTGGCTGGTGTGTTGTTGCTGTGTTGCGGGGTCTGCTTGTGGGCCTATTGGGTCTCATATCTGAGCCAGATGATGCACATCACCTCTGAAGAATGCATAGTACCATTGATTGCTTCCCATTTCAGTGCTGGATATTGCTTTAATAGTGCCAGGCAAACAGCGCCCGATTTTGCACTGGGCCAGATATTTCAGCAATGGATAATTGATAGTGTACTGTATTGTACTGTTATACTGATATTTTCTCTCTCTCCATAGAATCGGATGCCAAATCTTCAGACACGAGTGATGATGAGGATCGTGGAAAAAAGAGGAAACGGGACAAGAATTTAGATGGGTAAGCATGATTGATGTTGGACTTAAAACATTCAGCATACCAGTATCATTTTCTTCCGGCTAAATCCATTGTAGTATAATGTGAATTACAGCACTGCTTTGAAAAAGTAATTATGATCAGACAAAAATTAGGTTAATCTCATACAGCCATTCTCTCTCTCTCTCTCTCTCTCTCTCTCTCTCTCTCTCTCTCTCTCTTCCTTTCCATTCCTTCCCTTCCCTTCCCTTCTGCCACTATTTTCATGTTATCACATCACTTCCATACTTTCCTGCTATTCATCATCCAAGATGTTATTGCCCTATCAGTACCACAGTGGCCTGGCATTTGTCTTAGTGGCATGCTTTGGCAGTACGCCTCTGCTGTCCCTTGGATTTAAACCCTATATGAACCACACCCTGTGTCTTCCCCATTTCATTCTTCCCCCTCCCCCTTTTTTTCCTTTATCCTTTTTTTTCTCCTCTTCCTTTGTTGTTTGCTTCTATACTCTTTTTACTCTGGCCAATAAATGCTGTCTCACTATCGTGAATGTTGAGTTGTAGCAATAGATTAACACTTTAATATGATGCCAATCATGAAGAAGTGCTGTTAAAAGTGTAGGACCACACTAGTGTCTTGTTTTGCCATGAGCTATGTGAAATAAACTGTAAAAGAACAAACATTTAGACCAGGTGAAGGTAAAAGACATTAAGTGGCCATTCCACTACGGGAAGTCTACATCATATGTTAAAAAATGGCATTTGTGTTTTGTAAATACAGTATAACAGTTTACAGAAAAATTATGGTTACAGATCCATTCATACATAAAGCTGATTTGCCAGTTCCTTCTTTTCACCGTAATGACCTAAAATTATTATTTTTTTTTATTTTGAATGCTGAGTTGTAACAAGAGCTTAATATTATAGTATGATAATATATATAGATAGATAAGTACTGTGTATATATATATATATATATATATATATATACAGTATATGAGGGAAGGGGGGTGAATTGGGGGGAGGGTAGTCAAATGGTGGGTGACAGAGTGACTTGGAGGCGTTTTGTCTGCGGCCACCCTTTGCGAGATTAGGGCGTCGGGCTATAGATAGATAGATAGATAGATAGATATAGATAGATAGATATAGGTAGATATAAATGCACACACACACACACACACACACACACACACACACACACACACACACACACAATGTTTACAATGTTTACAAGTGGCGAGAAACAGTTCGAGGGCTTCTCTGAAGAGGACGTGGGAAATGAAAAAAAAAGTAATCCCTGTACTTTCCGGACGGCCACTTTTAGGACACCCCACTTACCGGACATTATGGGCCTGGACCTTCGGAACCCAAAAATGGCCAAAAAAGAAAAAAATCTCCCCCAAAGCCGAATTTTTTCCCACCCGTAATTTGAAATTGCCATGTGGCACCGAACAGCTGTTACAGCACGGACCCTTCACCCCTTCCTTCCTCCCCCCTCCCCCTTCCCCTGTCAGGGTTGCCATTTGGTATTTTTCATTACCAAATGTGGGCCAGTTTGTTAATGAAAAATTCATTTGGTAATGAATCAGAATAATGCATTACCAAACGGATTTTTCACATGTATGAGGATACACTGGATGGAGATGGTGAATTGTTTGTTCTCTCTGATTAATCTGCTAGCCAACATAGCATGAAAATAATCAACATGCTGTTAATTATAAGGAGAGTAATTACATTTATTTACACTTGTATATATAGTTAGTGAAGAATAAATGCTAGCTTTACGAATTAGGTAATGAAAAGTTAAATTTGGCACTGAAAATGAGGAGTTTGGTAATGTGGCCATTGCGATCTGGCAGCTCTGTTTCCCCGTCACCACCAAGGCACAAACAGTTGCTGTCTAACTTCGATCATGAGCAGATGCTTATCGCAGTGGAAGCTACACGTGCTCGTTTTTTGTGAATAAACAGTTAATAAACTGCAATACCTCGCCACTAGACTACACGGGAATTTACAGTGTTGTGCAGTGTTAAGAAATTAGAATTTAGAATGCAAAGGATTAACTGTGGAGTGCAAACTGACGATTGAAACTGGCCTGGAGCAATTAACAGTGTGCAGTGTTAAACAACTATAACTCACAGTGCAAAGAATTACTGTAAGTGCAGCACAACACTAGATTACTATACATGCTTCAAGAGCATTTTCACCACTGCCAAAGCCTTTAGAGAAGGCAGCCATAGACGTGCTGTAAGTACCCTGGCCGTGGTACAGTCAATTCTTATTCCTCATGCTTTGGTTCCTTTTTATTTATATCATGCTTTATGTCCATTATTGGTGTGAATAGGGTCTTAAATAGGTTTAAATAGGTGCTATGCATGTCCGGTAGGGAGCTATTTAGGTGGCTTTCAAAGTTAGGCTGGGTTAGGGTCCATAAGTACCAGTCCAGGAGGCAGGGGCCCACTATCCGGACGGGACCACTTTCCGGACATGCCTTTGGCTCTGTTACATCGGATAATGGAGGGATTACTGTATTAAGTTGAACCAAACAAGAATAGCAGGTGTAGAGAAAACAGTGGAGACAGGGCTTTTAACTCCTGATGGTTGTGAGCCATTTGGCTCCTAAGGTTGCAGATTTATGAGCCAAATAAATTTGTAGTAGCCAAACTGACTACGAGCCGAAATACTTTACGAGCAATAAATATATTTATTTATTTACACATTGTCATGATTAGAATCATATAATGGGGTTTGTTGCTTGTGTATTGTTGATTATTAATGGTGGCCACAAGATATATAGCATGTAACAAGAATTTGAAGAAATAATTAAATAACAAAACTCCTTTTATTGCTCAATGAGAATAAAAACATCTCCATTTTATCTAGAATAAAATAATGAACTACTGGCTAATACAACAAAGGAATTTGGAGTTCTTATGGAACAGCAAAACTAAAGTAAGAAACTACAACAAAAACAAAATAAAATTAAGTACTGTAGCAATGAAATATCACAGCATTTTATACCTAAAAGTATCTCATTGAAAAAAAAAAAAAAAAAAAAAAAAAAAAAATTAGTCTCCTCCATTTCATCCGGATTAAAATAATCATTGTTAATACTGTATGTACAAAAGTTGATGTATTTTTTTCCTTGTCAAAAGGCGACTTGCATGTAAAATTTGTTCGCTGAAGGGAAAAAATTCTCGCATTTGCGAGCTGTGGCTCGCCAAACAAGAGCCCTGGGAGAGGAATGTCCAGGAGATAAACAAGGTATGGGCAGTAATTAAAGAGTTACAGGAACGGACTATAGAGCAGGAAAACGAGATCAAAAGTCTGCGAAATAAACTGGAAAAAATTTGTACACGTAGTGATGAACAAGAAAGAGAAGTTACTGAATTAAAGTGAGCAATGAATCAGCCTCAAATGAAATAAAACAGCTTAAGAGGGAGAATAAGAGGTTGGAAGAAGAAAAAGACAGGATGAAAAGCAAACTAGATGAGTATGAATCCAAATCAAGAATACAGGACGAGCACATTAAAGAAATCAAGGAGCAACAAAAGGGGTGGAAGAAAATTCAGGTAGAGGGAAATGTAAATTTGAAAGAGATTATAGAACAACAAAGCAAGGAAAAGGTGGAGAGAGAAGTGGTTAGGGTGCTGAGAAGTAGAGAATCTTTAGTTAGGGATGTAGCAGATAAGAAAAAATGTGTAATAATTTCAGGAGTTAAAGAAAAACGTATGAAAATAAGATCAGAAAGAGAAAGA
The DNA here is from genome assembly GCF_032717465.1 of Coenobita brevimanus. Lineage (NCBI taxonomy): Eukaryota > Metazoa > Arthropoda > Malacostraca > Decapoda > Coenobitidae > Coenobita > Coenobita brevimanus. The sequence continues at coordinate 41,219,608 of NC_137025.1, read as the reverse complement.
GACGAACTGAGTAAGGTTAAAGAAATACAGTAATCCCTCCAATATCCGATGTAATAGAGCCAAAGGCACGTCCGGATAGTGATCCTGTCCGGATATTGGGCCCCAGCCTCCTGGACTTCTACTTATGGACCCTAACTCAGAAAAACACCTATACAACTCCCTCTGGACATGCATAGCACCTATTTAAGACTCAAATCACACCAATAAGAGACATAAAAGACTGAAATAAATGCAAAAGAACCATAAAATGAGTTTTAGAGGTGAGTTTATACAATATTAAACATTCTGGGTACTTACAAGTCCTTGGCTCCTGGACTGGTTTGAACCACCAGTTTGCAGTCCACAGTTAATCCTCTGCACTCTAAATTCTAATTTCTTAACACTGCACAACACTGTAAATTCCTGTGTGTTCTAGTGGCGAGGTATTGCAGTTTATTCACTGTTTATTCACAAAAAATAAGCACCTGTGGCTTGCACTGCTGTAAGCATCTGCTCTCGATCGGATTTAGGCTGTGACTGTTGATGATGGGGTAACAGAGTTGCCAGATCGCAATGGCCACATTACCAAACTCCTCAATTTTCATTACCATTTTTAATTTTCATTATCAAATTCGTAAAGCTAGCATGTATTCTTCGCTAATTATATACACAAGTGGAAATACATGTAATCACTCTTCTTATCATTAATAGCATGTTGATTATTATCACGCTATATAGGCTACCAAATTAATCAGAGAGAGCAAACAATCCACCATCTCCATCCTGTGTATCCTCATACGTGTGAAAAATCCATTTGGTAATGCATTATTCTGATTCATTACCAAATGAATTTTTCATTACCAAATGGCAACCCTGACAGGGGAGCGGGGAGGAAGGAAAGGGTGAAGGGACCATGGTGTAACAGCTGTTCGGCGCCATGCGGCAATTTCAAATTACGGGTGGGAAAAAAGTCAGATTTTTTTCGATTTTTTTGCAGTTTTTGGCCCATTTTGGGAATATTGGATCCTGGGACGATTATGTCTGGTTAGTGGGGATGTTCGGATATTGGGCGTTCGGATATTAGAGGGATTACTATCAGTAGTCATGGAGGAAAACAACAAAGCCCAAGAAGAGGTTGAAGAGGTGCTTAGGTTAGGAAAGTACGAGGAAGGAGGGGCAAGGCCGTTGAAGGTAAAGTTTAAGTCTCAGGCAACAGTAAACGAAATTATCAGTAGAACATGGAAATTATCAGACAAGGAAGGGTTAAAAAATGTTTGGATGAGGAGAGATGTAAATGAGAAAGAAAGAGCTAAAATAAAGGAGTTAGTAAAGGAAGCAAAGGTAAAAAACGAGCAGAGAACGGAGGAGGAGGAGACAGTGTTTTATTGGAGAGTCATGGATCAGAAATTAAGGTAGGGGTGCCGGCAGAGAGAAGGAGTAAAGAGGGTATAAAAAACATCAAAAATAACGTGAAGGTGGCATATACAACTAATGTTGATGGTTTAATATCGGCAAGGCTAGAAATCAACGATTTTTTGAGGGTACATGAACCTGATGTTATGTGCTTTGTAGAGACCAAATTAAGAGAAGATATTGATGTTCATATGGGTGATGGTAAATACAAACTGTGAAGAGACAGAAAAGAAAAAACGGGAGGAGGAGTGATGATATCAGTAAAGAACAACATGAATGTAGATACCGTGGAAATGAGAGAAGGCAGGGCCGAAGTGATAAATATGAAATTAGAAACTGGAGAGAATAGCAAGAGAGATATGGCAGTAGTGTATGTTCCCTCTAAGACAAGAGCATGGAGTGATGATGAATACCAGGAAATGTTGTCAGACATGGCTAGTTATTTACAGAAAATGATTGAGAAAAGCAATAGCATAATTTTAATGGGTGACTTCAATTGCGGTGGCTCAATCGGTAGAGAGTTGGCCTGCAGTCCTGACGGACCCAGGTTCAAATCCCGCTGAGGCAGGGAGCAGTTTAAGGATTTGAATTTCATAAAATCAGACTTTACTGATCTACCAGATGACCCGCCGACATGTCGTAAAAATACCCCCGCTAATACCAATACACCAGTCCTGTATGAGACAGCCCTAGCATGTATTCAATATGGACGGTGGGTGTTAGCGCCGAAGTGGTGACATGTGGAGGTGTACGGTGTGTAGGAGGACTACTGGGCCTTGAAAGCAGGCTGTGAATCCTATGCCCAGAGTCGGACACATCTATCTATCTATCTATCTATATACCTAGGCTGCTTCCCCCAAGGAAAGGGAGGTAGCCGAGACAGGACGACTCACTCTCCATTTACTCATCCATTCAAACACATTCATTCGCATCTTAGCCCCAAAGGGGAGAACGGACAGATCCTCACCGCATCACACCGCACAAGGGTCAACTGCGCAATGCAAGCAGTGACATCCACAGCAGGGCCCGACAGCAGAACTGGTTTACCCCTGTCGGACACATTAAAAAAAAAAAAAAAAAAAAAAATGTAAAGAGGCGAACTGGGAGGAATGGGACTTATGAGGCAGCAAGGATTCGTGGGGCACTACATTATTAAATATAACTATGCATAATATGATGACACAAGGGTCAAAGAAGAGACACGGTTCCGAGGTGAGGACACACCGGCAAGACTAGACTTATTGTTTACCAAAGAACCCGATGTAATAAAATCATTGGAATATCAGTGTCCTATTGGAAAAAGTGATCATGTGGTCATTGAGTTCCAGATGATAACAGGGAACATGGAGCCAACAGACGAGCTTTATAGGCAGGGAAGATATAACTTTGGGAATGCAGACTGTACAGGTTTGAGAAAATTTTTAGAAAATGCAGATTGGAGAAAATTCAGAGAATCAAGAGAGATACAGAAGAAGTGGGATATTTTTCTAGGCTTCTATAATTCAGGAGTGGAAAAATTTGTGCCAAGAGTAAAGGGGAAAGAAAACAGGAAAAAGGAGTGGTTTAATAGAAGGTGTATGATAGCAAAAAAAAGAGAGAGACATGGCATGGAACAATTGGAGAAAGAGAGGTAACAACAGAACAAAGGAGGGCAGTGAAATGGGGGGGGGGACAGGGCGACGTGGAGGCGATTTGTTTGTGGCCACCCTGAATGGGATTGAGGCATCTGGCAATAGATAGATAGATAGATAGAAATGAATACACAAGAATATGTAGAGTGGAAGAAAGGAATTTTGAAAAAGGTATAATAGACAAATGTAAGGATGAACCAAAATTGTTTTATAGATTTGTCAATGGCAAATTGAAACAAAAGGAAGGAATCACCAAACTGAAAGTAGAAGGAGGGGTCTATAAAGATGCATCAATGCAAGCAGAATTAATGAACAAATGTTTCCAGTCAGTTTTCATAAATGAAAAGGAGTTTGTGGAAGGGGCGGGAGTGACTAGAAATGTAGTGATAAAAGATATGAAAGTGGAAGTACAGGAAGTGTATAAATTACTGGAAACTCAAGATGTAAGGAAAGCCCCAGGACCAGATGGAATCTCTAATTGGGTACTGAAGGAATGCAGAAAACAACTGGCAGATAAGATTCACAGTTTAATTGTGTGTTCTCTGGAAGAGGGGAAAGTGCCTCAAGAATGGAAGAGGGCAAGTGTGGTGCCAATTTATAAGGGAGGAAACAGGGAAGAACCCTTGAATTATAGAGTAGTGTCCCTAACCAGCATGGTCGCAAAATTGTGCGAGAGAATTCTGAAAGATAGATGGATAAAATATCTGGAAGAGACGAATATCTTGGCTGATAGTCAGTTTGGATTTAGAAGTGGAAGGTCATGTGTTTCCAACTTGTTGAGTTTTTACTCAAGAGCGATTGACGTGGTACAGGAGAGAGATGGTTGAGTGGATTGTGTGTATTTAGATTTGGAGAAGGCCTTCGACAAGGTACCTCGTAGGAGACTAATGTGGAGACTAGAGCATATAGGAGGACTGAGGGGGAACCTGGAATGGATGAGAGACTTTTTGAGAGACAGACAAATGAGGACAGTAATAAAGGATAGGATGTCTGGATGGAGGAAAGTAACAAGTGGAGTCCCACAGGGCTCGGTGTTGGTGCCAGTAATGTTCCTGATTTATGTAAATGATATGGTAGATGGAGTGAACAGTTACGCAAGTCTGTTTGCTGATGATGCAAAGATCTTGAGGAAGATAGAGGTTGAGGATGATTGTAAAATGCTGCAGGAGGTTCTGGATAGGATACACGATTGGAGCCGGGTGTGGGAAATGAAATTCAATGCAAAAAAATGTAAAATATTGGAAATGGGTAAAAGTACCAAGAGGCCATCATTGAATTACAGTAATCCCTACTATCCGGACGCCCACTTTCCGGACATCCCCACTTACCGGATATTTTGGTCACGGGATCCAATATTCCCAAAATGGGCTAATAACCACAAAAAATTAGAAAAAAGTACGACTTTTTCCCACCTGTAATTTGAACTTGATGCACGCGGCTCGGGCCAGCTGTGTTTTGGTGCGTCGTTCCGCTGCCGTCCGCTAGAGCACCCCTGCATCCTCCCCACTTACTGCCCGTTTCTTGTTGTGTGTGCACGCTCGTCGTCATGGTCACCCACGTGCTGGCTTTTGTGGTGGTGCCTTACCTGCTGCAGGCTCTCCTGCTGCTCTCCTGCCTCTTGTTAGTGTGTGTGATGATGGCCCCGCCGCCTGAGAAGAGGATGAGAGTGGTTTTGACTCTGGAGAAGAAGAGGGAGATATTGGACAAGGTGGATGCGGTATGATCTTCCTCACGCATCCTTCGTGAATTCAACCTGGCCCAATCTACTTTGTTTGATATCAAGAGATCCTGAGACAAACTCATGCAGTACACGGCTGACTTCTTGTCAAAAAGCAAATGCAACATGGAGAGGAAGATGATGTTTACTCCCATATATGCTAAAGGCGACCACTCCACGTTGATTTGGTATCGACAACAACTTGCTGCTGGTGTGCTGGTGCATGGCACGGAGCTGAAGGCTGCTGCTGAGAAGTTCGCAAGGCTTCACGACGCCATAGACTTCAAGGCATCCGAGGGTTGGCTCTTTGCATTCAAGTTACGACATGGCCTTACCAACCGTAAGTCTCATGGTGAAGCTTTGGATGCCAACGAGGATGGAGTAGAGGAGTTTCGGCACAAGATGAAGTGCTTGATCAACAGGGAGGGCCTCACCCTTGGTCAAGTCTACAACGCTGATGAAACTGGTTTATTCTATCACTCATTCCCCACGAATACTCTTGCGGAGGAGACAGAGAAGCGTGTACCTGGCCGCAAGCTCTTCAGGCAACAGATATCTGCTTTGAGTTGTGCCAATGCTAACGGCATGCACCGGCTTAAGCCCATTATTGTTCGCCGTGCAAAGCAGCCTCAGTGTCTTCGTGGGGTGATGGATGTCCTTCCTGTCGTTTGGTACCATTCCTTGAAGGCATGGTTCACTGCCCACATCTTCAAAGACTGGTTCCACCGCCATTTCGTCAAGGAGGTCATCCATTACCAGACAGAGAAACTGGGAATCCCACACGACCAGGTAAAGGCCCTCCTTCTCCTCGACAATGCACCTGCTCACCTGTGCGACAAGGACTTGGTAGCTGAGAATGGGCACATTAGGTGCATGTTTCTGCCACCTAATACTACTGCTCTCATCCAACCAATGGACCAAGGAGTGATTGTGGCAACGAAGAGGCTGTATTGAAGGAAATTCCTGGACGAGGTGATGGTTGTTCTCGAGGACGAGGACGAGCGCAGGGAGGGACTGGACACGCGAGGCCAGCGGACTTTGGAAAACCTTTGCCGCTGCAACATCAAGTCTGCCATCTACAACTGGGCCAGTGCATGGAAGGAAGTCCCTGTCAAGACTCTACAAAATGGTTGGTCTCGTCTGCTTCTCGGAATGGATGTGGAGCACAATTTCCTAGGTTTTGACGTGGATGACATCCATGCACGTCTACGTGCGCAGGAGGACGATGTTGATGTGGACGAAGTGCGTGAGTGGTTGGATGACGTCGAGGGCGATCCTGGGTATCAGACCATGTCTGATATTGAGATCGCATCTTAAGTTGCAGGTGTCAGTACCCAGCTTGAAGATTCCGATGAGGACGGCGATGATGATGCAGACTTCTCTCAGCGTGACACTACTCCAGCCATCCCCAAGCTGAGCGCACCCCGGGAACATGTAGAGTTCGTTCTGGACTACCTGGAGCACCCGGACTGTGACAGGGAGATGGGGCCCTTGGGACTTGTGGAGGAAGTGTGTGCTTTCAGGCAGCGCATCATTAATTGTCAAAATCGTCGTTCCTTGCATCAATCAACCATTGACAGCTTTTTCAGACCTGTGGCCCCCGCTGTGCCCAGCCCTAGCTTCACTCCATTGCCTCCCAAAGACAGGCCCTCATCCTCTGAGCCACAGCCCAGCACATCAGGCATGGTGGGGTCACCACTCGACATGAGTTTGCGCCTCTCTTCAGAGTCGTCTGCAGTGGGTACTCCATCACCACGACCCAGCGATGCACCCTTAGGTCACCTGCAACAGCTACTCTCAGACTCTGACAGTGATTAAACGGCTAGAACTTCTCTACTAGACCACACGGGAATTTACAGTGTTGTGCAGTGAAAAAAAACAGTGCATAGTGTTAAGAAATTAGAATTCTGAGTGAAAAGACACTGATTTTGTAGACTTTCAATGTAGCATAAATAAACTAGAGTGTGTTATATTTAGAAAATGGATTTATGAGTGCAAAGACTTTAAGTGCAGAGTGCAACACTCATTTCATTAAGGTACAATGGAGTGCAAGTAAGACTAGAGTGCGCAGTGTTAAGAGAATGGAATTCTGAGTGCAAATGACTAAGTTCAGTGCAAGACTTCATGTACAGTGCACTGCAAGTGCTTCAGGAACTCCTTTTTACTGTCAGAGTCTGAGAGGAGGTGGGTTATTCATTGAGATGACCAGGGACTTGCTGTAAGTACCCAGAATGTTTCATATTGTACTGTATTTTCCATACTGTACTTACCTCTAACACCTCATTTCACTCTTTTTTGTCCCTTGTTGGTGTGAATAGGGTCTTAGGTGCTATGCATGTGGAGTAGGGAGGTGCTTTTCTGAGTTTGGCTAGGCTAGGGTCCATAACTACCAGTCCAGGAGCCAGGGACTTGTTGTAAGTACCCAGAATGTTTAATATTCTATAAACTCACCTCTAAAACCTTATTTTATGGTTCTTTTGCATTTATTTCAGTCTTTTATGTCCCTTATTGGTGTGATTTGGGTCTTAAATAGGTGCTGTGCATGTCCAGAGGGAGTTGTATAGGTGTTTTTCTGAATTAGGGTCCATAAGTACAAGTCCAGGAGGCTGGGGTCCACTATCCGGATGGGACCACTTTCCGGACATGCCTTTGGCTCTGTTACATTGGGTAGTGGAGGGATTACTGTATTTGATGGGTAATGAACCAATCACAAAAGCTAGAGAAGAGAAAGTTTTGGGAGTGCTGGTCCAGGACAGTTTGTCACCTGAAAAACACATTAACAAGGCAGTTAGAGAGATGTATAAACTCCTGACTAATGTAAGAGTAGCCTTTCATTATATGGATGAGGAGATGATGAAAAAATTGATAGTGGCCATGATTCGCCTCAGGTTAGAATATGCAGCAGTAGTGTGGTCCCCACACAAAAAGAAAGATATAAACAAGTTTGAGAGAATACAAAGAACAGCAATGGTCCCCAGTCTGGCAGATCTGTCGTACAGAGAGAGGCTGTAAAAGCTGGATTTGCCTTCCTTAGAAGAAAGGAGAAAGAGAGGAGACATGATTGCAGTGTTCAGTACCATGATGGGAGTAGATAAAATTGACAATGAAGATCTATTTTTATGGAATAAGAGAGTAACAAGAGGACACGGAATGAAACTGAAGAAACCTTGCTGCTTGAAGGATATCAAGAAATATAGTTTTCCTTATAGATGTATAGACCTGTGGAACAGCCTGGACAAAGAGATCATCCAGTCTAAAAACTTTAAAGAGTTTAAAGCTAAATTTAACTTACTGAGAAACAGAGATGGGACCCCACAAGCGTAGCTCATTTCCTGTATATCACAATTAGGTAAACACACACACACACACACACATTCTGCATTACACATGGAATTAACCAGTCAAATGTTATAGTAATGACATTGTGTGATAGGTGGGGGCACTCACCATCCACTCATTCAGTGTAGTGCTGCTCTCGGGTGTCTGCCCTTTCCTGTCCTCCATCCTTCTCTCCTTCCATCTTCTTCTGTCTTTCTTTCCTTCAGTCTTTCCTTGTCTTTCTGCCTACTGGTGACTTTACACTCCCCCTTCTGTCTTTCATTCCTTCATTCTTTCCTCTTCCTTCTGCCTGTAGGTGATTCTACACTGAGTAACAAGCCAAATGGTTTCCTGTACACCAGGAAACCATTTACTATGCTGGGTGGTAACCATATAACCAAATTTTGGCGCCTGGTAGTTTAGTGGGTAATTATTGTGCTCCAATCGGATTGAGCCTGTGAAGGTTTATATCCAAGGGATGGTTGGGGTTTATTGCTCATGTAATGCCACTCAGGGATGAGTGAGACTGGTCACTCTCATCTTAAATGTCAGGACTGACTGCCTAGCCCCGGGCTCCTATGCTCCTCATGGGACAGCACAGGATCAAATGATGGATGGATGGATGGATGAAACTATGCATGAACCTAAATCATTTTGCCTCACAGGAAAGATGGGTCTGGCAGGGATGAGGATGGTGGTGGAGGTAGTGGTGGCAATAAGAAGCGTTTGAAGGGCAGCCCAGAGCAAATGGCCAAGAAGCAACGCACAGACCTGGCTGGGTCATCTCACCCACCGACATCCTCACTTTCACCCTCTAGGTATGTCCTGTCTCTCTCTTGCCTTTTGAGTGTGGTCATTATGATAAAGTGTTATTTTGATGTAAATTCATCATTCATATCAATGCTGCACACTCCAGTATGATACTTAAGATAGTGTAACTTCTTACTGATTGTTGTACTTCTGTTTTATTATACTTATTATGTGCTAGTTACTACTGTATGCATTTGAACCCCAGCCCAATACCAGCTGGATTGTGGGCACTGATGCTGCTCAGCTTTGGTGCCCATGTACTATTTGTGGGTTGGTAGGGAAAATGAATATGGTACCTAAATTAATACATATGGGACGTTTGTGGTAACCTGGGTGATGTAGTGACTTTGTATCACAGGATTATGGGTGAATAATATGCCGTAGGCTCAGAAGGCTAACTTACGAAGATGAGCAGTGCAGCAAAGTGCCTAATGCTGTCAACCCCACATTTACCTTTGTGTTTATGGAATGGATAGACTAACTGCATTTTTTTTCATTGATATTGGATATACTAACTATATTTTTTTCCCCCTCATTTTGTGAATCTCTTGGGACGTGATAAGTAATAATACCTGGTACCCATGTGGTTCCCCTGTGTGGGTCATGAAAGGTGCAGTTGGGCTTTATTTACAGCTTCTGAAAAAAATTCTTTTGTGATTAATTTGTTAATGAAATAGTACCTATTCTTAGTGCTGGAGAGGAATGCCCTTACATGGTGAAACCGGTATAAGCTTTTCCTTTATTTCCTTGTCACTTCCTTGTGTGGTCATCTCATAATTATATGTCTTGTAACCTATTGTCTTATTGCAGTGACAGCGGTGTGACTGAGGAGGCCATTCGTCGTTATCTGATGCGCAAGCCTATGACAACCACAGAACTCCTCCATAAGTTTAAATGCAAGAAGACAGGACTAAACTCAGACCAGCTGGTTCATGCTATTGCACAGATCCTCAAGCGTATTAACCCAACCAAACAAATGGTCAAAGGGAAGATGTACCTCTCTATCAAGCAGTAAGGTCATGGGGAGTGTAGTAGACTGTGTTGGTGGTATTAGTTTCAGAGATTTATAAAGGACAGACATTGTTCAGGTAAAACTGATTGTACTGTGAAGGCAATCACACACAAACAGAGGGACATAGATCTCTGCCATCACTCCAAAATTCTGTACAGTATTCTACCAGCAGTACCTTCACATAAAGGTTTATGATATAGGCCTATTTTAAACAAGCAAGGTAATCATACCTAATATAATAATGCCTGATAACATAATCTGTCTGTCTATTGCCAGACGCCTTAATCTTGCTGGTTTAATAAACATTAGAGAATTTGTGATTGTACAGTAGAGTGGTATGGATTATAAGTAATGGTTAATCATACTGCAGTGCTTTGTTTATTATACTGTCAGTGATATTATTATGTCCTCTCTCCTTGATCAAAAGTTCTGTCCATCCATCCACTTAGAAATCTTTGCTACATCCTTGAGTATACCAAGAGTAGCCAAACCTCAGGCCCCAACACTATGAAGGTGGTAATATACTGTAGGATGTGGTTGTTACTAAGGAGATAGATTTTTGCATTGGGAGAGAAGCTGAATAGTGTATTTCTCCAATATCTGAAATAAACAGTACCATACTTTTTATTGTGAGGTAATGTGTTGGACACATTTCAGTAATAAACTAAGTTTTTCATGGGTATGTTGATCTGCTTCTTGAAGTAGTTGCATTCATAGAAATGCATAATTGGTATTTTGTCTGTTTAACACTACAGTTGTAGCTTTGTGCTGTAATGGATATTGATATTCAAAGGGAAAACTTGTGGCAGACATGGGGATTGTATCATGTTGTTTCATATTGTTTATAAAGGCCCCAGCATACTTACCTGCACTAGCTGTGGTCACCTAATAGGAGTTATCCATACTGCTTGATGTCTGTCAGCCTCCCTGCTTTGTTCCTTATCCCTGAGGTCACACCACTGGTATTTGACCTCATCCCAAGTCTTTTTTGGTCTGCCGCTCACAACCCTACCCTTAATATTAACACTTCACATCTTCTGCACCCAGTTGTCATCCTCCATACTCTCCACATGGCCAAACCTTCTCAGGCTACCCCTTCTCGTCACAGCACCAACAGACTCCAGTCTCATACTTCCTCTCAACTCTTCACTTGTAAGCCTAGCCTACCTCAGGCCTTGCATTCAAGGACACACAATACATCCACCGAATCATTGTCATTTCTATATGTTTGAGCCTCCAAATATCCTCTCTCTGTACTCTCCAGGTCTTACTGCAATACAGCATGATTATAAATATGATTATGATTACCATCTCTAAATTTTTTACCTTGATTTGAATGTGATTAATCCATCCATCCATCATCCAATCCTACATTGCCCCCTGAGGAGCGTAGGAGCCCAGAGCGAGGCAAGTTGGTCCTGACATTTAAGATGAGAGTGGCCAGCGTCATTCATTCCTGAGTGGCATTACATGAGCAATAAACCCCAATCACCCCTTGGATATAAACCTACACAGGCTCAATCCGATTGGGGCACCTTAATTACTCACTAAACCACGATGTGCCATAATTTGGTTATATGGTTACCACCCTCCATAATAAATGGTTTCCTGGTGTACAGGAAAGCATTTGGCTTGTCACTCAGTGTAGAGTCATCCCTAGGCACCAGGAAGAGGAAAGAATGAAGGAAAGACACAAGAGGGAATGTAAAGTCACCCGTAGGCAGAAAGATGAGGAAAGAATGAAGGAAAGAAAGACAGGAGAGAAAGGAAGGAAGAGAGGAAAGGGCAGACACCCAAAGCAGCACTACATTGAGTGGATGGTGAGCACCCCCACCTACCACCAATGTGATTAATACTTTTTCTTAAAATATGGGGTGACTTTTTTTTTTTAACTTTCCCTTAAAATTTGGGGTGACTTTTTTTTTTTTTTTTTTTTTTTTTTTTCTTCCCCATTTGATTATTGCCATTTTGGTTCTTTATGACTGGTTTATGATTCACTAATATATATATTTGTTTGATAACATTTTTGCATTTGATTATGATCACCCTACTTGATTTTAATGTAAAAATTTTATATCTGTATATGTTCAGTGAACATTATGCAGTGATTAGGTAAATGTGTGTGGATGTATAAAGGAGATCTATGCTTGATGTTAGAAAGTGTATAGTGGATTGGGGAGCAGCTTTTTTTACCTTTATGTAGTACTGCAGTGTATGCAATAAAAGGTATAAAAACGGGGGGTAAACAAAGGTCAGCAAACAGGGAGGAACAAATGTTGAAATGAATGTGGAAAAGGTAGAGGAGGAAGAAAGAGTGGAGTACCTTACAAGAGAATTGAGTGGGTAGATATAACCTCAGTTCGATGGGGGGAAGTGGACGGTGCAAGTAAGGTGTTCACTGAGGAAATTTTTGTAATATGCGAGGTGATCTGTGAGGTTATGAGAAGAGTTAATGGGGTGAAAGGAACAGCATAGTGGAATGAGGGGGTGAAAGAAGCTGTGGAAAAGAGGAAGAAAGCATGGTTTGCTTGGATGGGAAGTAGAGATTGATTTTGTGGAGAGAGGAAAGAGAGAGCATTATGATGAAGAGGAAAGATGAAGACTCTGTTGAAAGAGAAAAAAAGGGAGTTGATGGTGAACAAGGAGTTAAATAGAAACATGAATATAATGTGAAGGGCTGTGAAACTGTTCAGAAAGCTGATCAGTAAAGTAATGGAGGTAGTCAAGGGATTGTTGTAACTGTTGTTTTAAAATCAGGGTTATATGGATGTGAACCTGGTTGCCCGCAGGCTGAAGTTTCTTTTTCCACAGTCCACTATATATCTTTCTTTTAGGGGATAGGAGGTAGTTGAAGAATGTTTTATATAACGAGGCAGCTGCACCCAGTTACTTCAGTACCACCATGTGAAGATGTCCCTCTCCAGCACTATCAAAGGGATGAGAAATAAAAATGGTAGAAAGCTAGTGGACAAGAGAAAATGATCCGAAGGAGAATTTATTTTTGCTAAGTAGAGGACAAAACTAGTTATAGTCAAAGTGGTTGGGGAATGGCTGGGAGATGAATTGAGTCAAGAAGAGAGGAAGGATCAGTAAGATGGAAATGTGGGAAGCCTTAAAAAAAGTCAGAATAGGAAAAACACTGCAGATTCATGGAGAGTGTGTGTGGTGTAATGCTGCAATGTTGGGGAGAGACAGTGATTAGGATATGGACACAACAGCTTAGCTTAGGAGAATGGTAGAGTGCCATGGGACTGGAAGTCAGATATGACAGTTCCCATGTATAGAGGTAAAGATGAGGTTTCCCACATTCAAGGGAAAAGAAGAAGAGAATTTGTCTTCTCTGTGTAGTGAGGAAGATACAGTATAAAGGAAAAATAGTTGTTGACATAGTTACGGAGAAAACTGAGGAAATGGTAAGAGGGTACAAGAAAGTTTTAGGAAGGAAACTGGTCTGTAGACCCCTTTTTCTCTTTCTTACCCCACTCTGGACAAAGGCTTCAGGGCCTATCCCAAGGCTCAGCAGGCCTCCTACACACCTCCACACGTCATCATTTCGGCACTAACACCCATCGTCCATATTGAATACATGCCAGGGCTGTCTCATACAGTACTGGTGTAATGGTATTAGTGGGAGTATTTTTACATATTGGTGGGTCTTCTGGTAGATCAGTAAAGTTTGCTTTTATGAAATTCAAATCTTTAAACTGTTCCCTGCCCCAGCTGGGATTCAATCCTGGGTACATTAGGACTGCAGGCCTCCTTTCTACTGATTCAGCCACTGCCTCCCCTCTTTCTAAGGTACTGTATATAACAGAACAGTACAGTATCTTGAAAAGGGAAAAGCTGTATGCAGCCTTCCTGGATCTGGAGAAACCATATAACAGTAGACAAACAAGGAGGATACAGCTCCAACACAGCACAAAGCATTTCATCAGTCACTGCTCGTCTGTGACTGGCATCACCCACAGTGGGAGCACTAAATTGCAGTTAGCCAACTTCTTGTGTAAGTATACTCATTTTACCTTAACTTGGCTCCGTCTTTTATCGTTTTGCTGCTTATTTTACGTAACGCAGTAACGGAACAAGATGGGATTACAGCTCTGCATCATTTCTATGGTATTTCTTCATGACTAAACACCAAAGTCTAGTGCTACTGTGTTGTAACAACTCAGCACTCAAGATGGTTAGGCCAGGTTAAAGTGAAATGAGTATAGCAGTTATAGAAATAGCTGTAGCACAACACACTCCATCAACCCGTCTCCTCCACAAATGACTTCACACCACAGCTGTAGCACTAAGTTGTAGATCAGTGTAAATTACATAGCTAACCTAACCTCCTAGGCTAATAGAAGTATAGTTCCGTCACAATAACTTGGACCTGATTCATCCTTCTGTAGATTCTTTCATGTAGTTCACTGGCAGAAAAGGACAGTGCTGTGGCAGCTCATCCTTCCTATGGCATTTCATCTTGGCAGTGCTATGTACTTTTGCTAGTCTCTTGTTACAGCTCAGTAGTCAAGATGGAGAGATGCTAGTTTTAGGCCAGGTTACAGTAAAAAGGGTACATATACACACTACAAAGACAAGTTCAAGTGCATTTAAGAGGCTGTCACAAAAGTATTCATGTAATTATTGTAAATAAGTAGCTAATATATTTATTGCATTTATTTGCTAGGTAGCTATTCGTTTACGCTGATCGTCCATCTGTTATCAGTTCGTCAGAGGCACTTGACCTGCCCATATTCATTTTAGCTTGTAGCCTGTGATTAAATCCTTCACTTATGTCTGTCCCCTTATCTAGGAAACTCTCCATGTGATATCCAACATTATCATCCCCATTCCTATCTGAGTGATCAGAAGCTTATACTCCAAGGATTTTTGTTAGACTCTAGTGATCCACAAGGTAGAGCAGGAGGGACACGCAGATTAAAATGTCAAGACCATAATGAGTCGGGTACAGAAACTGATTTATAATGATTCAATGATATACACTTCCTACCTCTCTCTCCATCTCAAATACTAATTTCTAGCAATGAGTTAACATTAGAATATGGTGCAATTAACAAAGAAATGCTATGCAAGGGATATAAAGCCACAGTATCATCTGTTTTATGTCACTGAGGTAGAGGAAAATAAGCGGGAGAAGCATGAAAATTTGGGCCAAGTTAAGCTGCAAACTGCAGAGACCTTTAAAATCCCTGAGGGTGATCTAGTGCAGTGTTAATGCTTTCACTACCATTGTTACAACTACTAACACCACTACCACAGTTACCACTACCACAGCTACCATTAACATTACTGTTGCTGCTGCCACCATTAACATTACTGTTGCTGCTGCCACCATTAACATCACTGTTGCTGCTGCCACTACTAACATCATACTACCACTATTACTACTACCCCAACAATACTACTACTACTACTACCATTAAGCCACTTGCACCTCCACTACCAATGCTGAGCACATCAAATCACTACCGCTACCAACATGATCACCACCTGTGAGGAGGAGGCTGTAGCACCAGCCGATTAGGGTGGTACTCCCAAGGGTGAGGAAGCTGTGGCACCAGCCAATCAGGGTGGTACTCCTAAAGGCGAGAAGGAGGCTGTGGCACCAGCCAATCAGGGTGGTACTCCTAAGGGTGAGAAGGAGGCTGTGGCACCAGCCAATCAGGGTGGTACTCCTAAGGGGAATGGGAATGCTGGTGATAGGGAAAGGTGGAGCTACTGTTTCACTAGCTACTTAACCATCCCCCTTTGCTGACTGTTTCAGTGTGACACTAGCATGGAAAGTACACTTCCTCACACACTACACCACATGTGTTTTACATATCACACAACAAACCCCACTGTGTCACAGGGGTTGATGCCAGCAAGGGCACGCAGCCAGAAAACTGTCAAAATTTAGGATCATAGGACATTCATTTTGTAACACCTTTTCCACAGCGATGTATTTAATTATTTTTACTATACTGGAATAGTGAATGAATGGGCATGTGGCTTATTCACTTGGCCAATGCTTTGGTCATATGTCATTTTATTTTATTTTGCCAGCTTTCTGGCCCTGCCTCACCTTGGAATGGGAAAGCAGGTCCAGGTGATGGTGATGATGATGATGATGATAATGGCAGTGGTGATGATGATTATGATGATGATGAACGTTTAACTGATGTGTAAAATACAGAGCAAATCATTAATCAAAACTTTACGAAATTCGTAACACCTCTATACTCTTGTTAGTTCAGTTCAGCTTATAAGTTCGTTCCCAAAGCCTAGTTACTAGTCCTACTACCAACCATATACACCTCCACATGTCACCACTTTGGTGCTAATACCCACCGTCCATATTGAATATATGCTAGGGCTGTCTCATACTGGACTGGTGTAGTGGTATTAGCTGGGGTGTTTTTATGTAATGTCGGCGGGTCTTCTGGTAGATCGGTAAAGTTTGCTTTAATGAAATTCAAATCCTTAAACTGTTCCCTACCCTGGCCGGGATTCGAACCTGGTCTTACTGCAGGCCAACTGTCAACTACCTATTCTGCCACCGCGTCCCCCTTCCAGTTTGGGTTTCCCATCTTATCATCTTCAATGCTGAAATGTAGCAACAGATAGGCATTATGAATTATGATGCTATAGCTCTTTTACACTAACTTGGCCTGGATTTCCATTCTTTTGCAATTTCTTTCTCATCTAGACGATGGAAGAAAACACTGCTATGGCTCTGCAGCTTTTCCACAGCACTTCTTTGTGATTAGCATCATTTTCTGGTGTTAATCTATTGTTACACTTCAGAATTCAAGATGGAGAGATGGCAAGATTAGGCCACGTTAGGGTAAAACCAGTATAGTCACGAAGATTTGTTGTGGAGAGGAAGTAGAACCGTCCCAATGTCTTTTTGCCACTAAACAGCGTGAAGTAAGTTGCAATAGAACGAAAATATATGCCAAATTAAAGTGAAAAAACTGTAATAATAAATTTTGCGTGGTTTACTGCTATGCAGCGTATTTAGTACATGAGGCAACACTATATATGAGGCATAAGTGTCATGTATCTCACAATACTATGTATCAAAGGGGACAAGTATTTCAGTTAAGACACTGTAGATGATCACAAGTACTATACAAGGGTCGTGACATTACAACTGGGGCACAAGTATTACACAGGGGTCCTGGGGCACAACATTACACATAGTATATAACACACAGGGTCAATGATACTATAGGGCGGTCACAGTTGTTACACAGGGGTCACGATATTATGGACAGGGCACAAATTTTACACACAGTTTATAACACAAGAGTCAGTGATACTATAGGGGGGGTCACAAGTATTACACAGGGGTCCTGGGGCACAACATTACACATAGTATATAACACTCAGGGTCCATGATACTATAGGGGGGGCGGTCATAAGTGTTACACAGGGGTCACGATATTATGGACGGGGCACAAATATTACACAGAGTTCGTGATACTATAGGGGGTCACAAGTATTACACAGGGGTCTTGACACTCTGGACAGGGGGGGGGGATAAACATCACTCAGGGTCTATAGCATAATGGATGGGACACAAATGTTGCACAGTCGATAACACCACTGTTGAGGCACTGAGGTGCACAGAGGCTAAGTCGCAGGTAGGTACAGTTGATGGCCCGTTGTGGGAGGAGGGCCATCAGGGGTGCGCTTCAGATAGGCGCGCTGGTCTCGGGCCACACACTCTGGAGTCCGGTGTAAGCTGGAGGGCGGTGTGGTGGGCGGCCCCTTCCTGGTGGGGGCCTTAGGAGTGTGGTAGCCAAACAGGGCTAAGAGGCGTGCTGCACGGCGCCTGCCCTTGGCTGTGGTGGGAGTCCTGGAGGAAGGTCTGGGCTGGTCTGGACCTGGGGTTGGCTGCAGGGCACCCCTCGAGGTCCAAGGGCTCCGGTCTCACCGGGAGGGAAGGCCGTCAGAGGTTGTGTGCGGCCGCTTGCCATTTGGGAATCCATCAGCTGCTGGGGGCGTTGGGGGTTGGGCTGCAGGGACAGGACACCCAGGCTTACAACAGGTCCACTCCAGACACCCGCCAACAGAAGTCCTGTTCGGGAGCAGTCTCCGCCCTTTATAGAGGAGGGGGAGCAGGAGAGGCGTCTCGCTCAACCTCTGGAGGGGTGGGATGAGCCAGAGACGGTGCCCTCATAGGGAACCTCCGGGATAGTGAAGGAAGGACGACTGGTGGTCTCTCTCTCAGCCTAGCAGGTCCCATGGACTCTATCCAGGCTCCCTCAGTGGACGAAGGAGGTCCGGTGGACTCTCCCTTGGTCTGATGGATTCTGTCGGGGGACAACAGGAGGAGGAAGTCCGGCAGACTTTCTGGCTCCTGCGCTGGGTCTGATGGACTCTACCGCTCTCCTGCTGCTGGGGGAAAGTTGCAGCTGGGGGACGACTGGTGGTCTCCCCCCTTGTGGCAGGTCAGATGGACTCTACTACAGCTCCGCTCCCTTCCCTGGGACTGCTGGTGAAAGGCGTCTGGCTGATGGTCCGAGACGCCTGCTCCCGAAGATGGGTGGCAGAAGAAGGATGTCCGGTAGACTCTCCTTCTACAGCAGGTCCAATGGACTCTGCTGCACCACTGCTATCCTGGGGAAAAGTAGGGCTTTGAGGACTGGTGGTCTCTCTACCTCTTTTAGCAGTAGGTCCGGTGGAATCTGCTACCGAGGGCCTACTTGGTACTGTATTGAAATAAGTCCCACCCCGAGTCTGGTGAGTACTGTCCTCATCAGAGGGTAATGCATCTGGCCGATGCACTTCCCGTGGGTCTGGCTGGGAGGAAGAGGGGCATAGGATAGCTGGGGACATGGGCCAGTGTGGCGCGGGACACCTGTAAACCTCCCCGTGGCCTCCTCTTGGGGTGCGTTTCGCCTCCCAGTGTTCTCCTCTTGGGTTGCGTGTCGCCTCCCAGTGTCCTCCTCTTGGGGTGGTGGTCACTGAGCTCTGTAATATGGACAGGCTGTCTCCGCCGTGAACGTGTAGCTTTGGCCGCCACACTGAAGCACCACCACTCGTCACCTCCACAATGGAAATGCAGTTGGATCACTGTTCTTAGTGTTATACTGGGTGTTTTTAGTCCGACCTCTCGTCCTAAAGACACCAGCGACTGAGCAGGGTCCTCTTTCTAGACCGGAAGTAGAACACTTACAAAGGAACAGGACATAAAAACTCGGCAGTATACCTTAACACATCTATTGTCTCGATTCAATCTCCTTACAATACACATACAAAGATATACTGAATATGGAAGAGATAAAGTGACAGGGTGACTAATACTGGTACAACGTGTCCATAGGCAACGTATTGATGTCTGAGTCAGTGTACAATTTCACTTCAGTACACATATATAACTTGTCACATGGGCACGGTATTGATGTCAGAGCCAGTGCACAAATTCCATTCAATATACACATCAAGATACACTACATACGAATAGAGTGAAGTGACAAGTTAAATAATACTAGCATACATATCACATGGGCACGGTGTCTATGCTTGAGTCAGTGCACGAGAGAATGTCACTTAGCCACGGCGACACTGATCACACGTTCTGTCTTTTGGACTGTCCTTAGTAGGTTAGTCTCGGGCCGCACACTAGTACATTACCCTGGTTCCGGAGGGCTTAAGCATAAACACAGTACCTTGGATAAACTAGAGTAGGATCCTTAGCGTATTGTTTCTGTCTCACTACTCACATCACTGACTGTCACATGCACTAAGTCTTTAACACGACTCTGGGAGTTGGAGGTGTTGTCACTGGATTCCTGAGGCCTGGGGTTAACTGAGGTGGCGCCCGGGAGTGGGAGGGGGCCTTTCAGGAGAGCTCTCCTGTAGGAGGCACGGTACAGCTCTCAGGGGCATCACGACCCGGGCGCGTGTCTGGTCTTGGGTGCAGGGAGGCCCTTCCGTCTGGGGGCCTCGACCTGGTAAGTGGCCCTCGGGACTGGGGCCAAACAGTATCAGGAGTCGGGCCTGCCACTTCTTACTCCTGGGGGAGGGCTGACGGAGGGCGGGGCCAGAACGGTCCCACCTTGGGGTCCGCTGGCTGTCCCTGGGAGGCCTGGCACTGCGGTTGCCTTTAGGTTGAGGCGCCATCGGGGGTTGACTGCGGCCCCTCTCCTGTGGGGCGTCCGTCAGGGGCCGGCATCATCCAGGGGCAAACCGTAGGGTGGGAACCAGGTCTTTGGTGACAAGACCTTGCCACCACTCCTGGAACGGCAGCACCTCCGGGGAACCATACCTGGAGGTAGAGAGAGAAGGGCATCCCACGCAGCCGAGAGATAGTGAGCCTGCCGCACAAGGGGCCTTCCCCTCCAGGAGAACCCTCGAGACTGCAGATGAAGGGTGTACAGTGGCCGTCTCTTCCCCAGTGCGTACAGTGGCCGTCATTGCGGTTCCACAGTCTCTAGGGGTAGCAGCAGAAGGACGTACAGTGGCCATTCCTTCCCCGGTATGTACAGTGGCCATTACCACAGTGCTGCTCCTGAAGGAGGAAGAGGCAGATGAGGGACGTACAGTGGTCGTTCCCTCCCCAGCACATACAGTGGCCATTGGCGCGGGTCTGCCTGCCCAACGGGAAGTAGCTGAGGGACGTACAGTGGCCGTTACCACGGGGCTACTCCCATAGGAGGAGGAGGAAGTGGATGAGGGACGTACAGTGGCCGTTCCCTCCCCGATGTGTACAGTGGCCGTCCTCACAGATCCACTCCTCCTGCCTTTGTCCGTCGGTGTGTGCTCAATATCTAGCACACCGAGGTGGACTCCAGATGTGGCTGCAGCAGAAGGACGTACAGTGGCCTTTCCTTCCCCGAAGCGTACAGTGGCCATCGTCGCGGGGCTGCAGGGGGAGACAGCTAAGGGACGTACAGTGGCCGTTCCCTCCCTGGTACATACAGTGGTCATTACCGCGGTGCTGCCTGGGACTGTATCTGGAGCAGTCCCACCCTGATCCTGGTGAGGGCTGCTCCGGCCGAGAAGTAGTGTTGCATTCCTGCGACGTCGCAGTTGGGTCGGTTCAGGGAAAGAGGGACACAAGGTAGGGGCGCCCTGGCGACCGTCTTGCTCTGGGCCAGTCCCGCACTCACCTGGCCCACCGTGGTGTCCTCCTGGGGTGGGGGTAGGGCTTTGGCTCTGTAGTGGGGTGGGGGGTCCGGCAGCAGAGGCACGCATATTACTTAGCTTGCTGTTTCTGTTTCGCTGTTGCTTACATAAGCTAAGCAGTTGGCCATGACACTATATTTTCCGAATTCATCGGGCGATTTCAAAAGACGTGGGCGTCGGTGATGTAGAAATGCAAATCAGCACTGCCCTGGGCCCCTGGCGGCTGTTACACAAACTACGTGGTCCTACCCATGAGAAAGCCCTCTCCATGCTATAGAGCTCAGTGGTGGTGGTGTCGGGGTCGCTCCGTCGGGTGGGTATTTCATTTACATGCTGTTCATAACATTCATATATTTTCATATTGATATACTAGTGTCTGAAGTATAAAAATAATCAATTGTTGTATAAGTACTCTATCAGTTGCTGTATACTGTAAGTACTCTGTATACCTTTTACCACAAAAAATATTTCAGTTCAATTAGGGAATTGTTCTGCTAGGTGTTTAAGGACCAGGTTCCCGTCCCTTGAACGCCTAGTGTGCAGCTGGGTTCCCTTTCTAAATCGGAGCTTAGACAAATAAGAGAGAGGCAGGACACAAAAACTCAAGGCAACAACCTTACACGTGTATTGACTAAATCTATATGTGAAACAGGCAGATGTCACAACAACAGGAATCTCGGTAATTATAAGTCATATGCAAGTATCGTGGACAGTAGTATCACGCAGGATACTATTTAGATAATAGTTCAGGGTAGCAGATGAACAGCACAATGAACAGTGTTTGCAGTCTTTTGGGCAGGGAAATAGATCACTGTCACTTGGAGGGAAATATAAACTGTGCTTAGGCTGGGCAACTAATTCACAGGTCCTGCAGTGCAGAGGAATTACACTATGAAGGCCGAGTCTGATGTTCACTGAAATCACTGTACTCTTACTAGATCTTTCCTCTTGCTCTCACTATTTCACTATCTGCCCAAATCGTAACTATCACACATTAATAGGCCTTGGACTTAGATTCCCTCGGATAATACACTGCCCGATATTCAAGTCATTATTACATTGTCACTGCACTCTTCACGGTCACTCACTGTTGGTGGGGGGCGGCGGGAGGACTCACAGCCTGACTCCTGCTGGGGGCTGAGTCCCGTCTGTGGCCTCTGTATCCAGCGGCCACGGGATCACTTGTAGGGCCGTCCTCTCTCGTCCGGGGCTGTGGACGGCAAAGGGCCCTGCACTGTCGGGGCTGGGAGTTGGAGCGGCCCTCAGGGCTGGGGCCGAACAGCCTCCTGAAGGGCTCACTTATGCACCTGACGGAGGACAAGGGTCGTCTGCGTCAGGGTGGGGAGAGGCCTTGCCCGTGGGTCCTGGGGACAGCCTCAGGGACCCAGTGGCTGCAGTCTCCTGCCATCGGCGACGCCGTCAGGAGTGAGCTGCGGTGTCGACCATCGTCGGAGTCTGTCAGGTAGGGTCCCTCTGGTGCCGGCTGGGTGGAGAACAATCCTGGGGATAGTACAGGGCCTCTCCACAGGTCCTCGGGACTGGGACCCTCCTCCTGGAGGTTATCACGTTGTGGGAATGTGGCAGCACCTGACAGAGGAGCAGCTTCTGGCCGTCTCCTGCTGTAGGGCCTGGCTGCTGGCCGTGGCCTTTTAGGGGCGTGGCTTCTGGCCATCGCTGAAGCCTGGCTACTGGCCGTGGCCCGTGTGGGGGAGCTGCTACCGGCTGTCTCCTGAAGGAGGGGTGAGCAGCTATTGGCTGTCTCAGAGGCACCTTCAGAGCGGCTACCGGCTGTCTCCTGACAAAGGCGGAAGTGGTTACTGGCTGTCTTCTGAGGAAGGGGTGAGCAGCTACCGGCCGTCTCAAGGGCACCTTCAGAGCGGCTACCAGCCGTCTTCCGAGGGAGGGGTGAGTGGTTACTGGCCGTCTCAAGGGCACCTTCAGAGCAGCTACCAGCCGTCTCCTGACAAAGGCAAGAGCGGCTACTGGCCGTCTCCTGAAGCAGGGGTGAGCAGCTACTGGCCGTCTCAAGGGCATCTTCGGAGCAGCTACTGGCCGTCTCCTGAAGGAGGGGTGAGCGGCTACTGGCTGTCTCAAGGGCACTTTCGGAGAGGCTACCGGGCGACTCCTGAGAGGGGTGAGTGGCTACTGGCCATCTCTAGGGCACCTTCAGAGTGGCTACCGGCCGTCTTCTGAAGAAGGGGTGAGCGGCTGCAGGCAGGCCGTCTCGAAAAGGGCGTGGCTACCGGTCGTCGCAGGGGTGCTGCCTGGAGCTATAGGAGTAGCTCCACCCCGATCCTGTCGAGGATCGGCTCGCCCGCAAGGTAGTCTCCGTTTCCTGCTATGGTGGCGGCGGGCGAATTCTGGGTCTTAGGGGTACGCGGCCGGGGCGGACTTACTTCCCTGTCGCCCGGAGTCTGGCCGCACTCTGTCCACCCCTCCGTAGGCTCATCCTTGGGGTGTCGTGATGCCCTCAGTGATTATTTCCGGTGTTGTAGTGCCCTCCGAGATTATTCCCGGCATTTTAGGAATGTTACGAAATTTGGAATAATGAAAAATACCTTAACTATCTCCTATAATTTGGTAATAATTTAGCGATTGAAACACTGATGATATATTAAAAAAATCTATATCTAAAATTTGGCACTCAAAAGTAAATTATGTTAGGCTTGTATGTATTGTGATTGTGACGTTTGGTTAGGTCTCACGGTTGTTATGAGCAAAGTATATAGGACGTCGCGAAGGTGAGTGATTTTATTCCTTTAATACGTTGTTATTTTCATTATTGTTATGGTAACTTGCATGTCCATATAGTTTAAGTAATTATGGTACACATGCAACACAGTTAACTGCAGAGTAGTGACTGCAGGAAGTGACTGGGCAAAGACAAAGTTTACCTATTTTTTGGTATTTGAGGATGCGGCCAGGCCACCACGCCATGTTTGTCAACAATCTGCCTGACTGCCCGCACTGTTTACCAACCATCGCACCGACTGGACTCATCAGTGTATCAAACATGCTCAAATATGTGTAAAAGGAAACACTAATAAGTGTCAAAACTATGGAAAACTTAGCGATGTAACCAAACCCAACATAACCTAATCCAACTTGGCCGAAGCTAACCCCAGACTTTTACTAACCTGACCTAACCTAGCCTAGCCTAATGCATCCTAACTAAGCCTAGCTCTCCCTGAAATTGGGATTGGCACAAAATATTACACTGAAGATCCAAAACCCTTCAGGGCAAAATGCAACTCAGTAAGAACCTGAATTAACAGGAAAAAAAAAAAAAAGCAGAAGGCAGTTAATATGCAGGAAGATTAAGAGGAGCTGCAGCCAGAAGCAACTCATGGAATGCCACTTCTTGCAGTTTGTTGTGTCCTTGATCAGCAAATTTGGCTGCGTATTAACACCATCTGTATAGGTGTGTATTGTACAAGTTGGTAATGTGTTACATATGTATGTGTTAGCAGTGTGTTATGTATTATGTATGTGTTAGTGTGTTATGTATGTAGCCTATGTGTTAGCAGTGTATTATGTATGTGTTAGCACTTATGTATGTATGTATGTGTTAGCAATGTATTATGTATGTGTTAGCAATGTGTTATGTATTATGTATATATGTGTTAGCAATGTATTATGTGTTAGTGTGTTATGTATTATGTATGTATGTGTTGGCAGTGTATTATGTGTCATGTATGCATGTATTATCAATGTATTAGGCTATGTGTCTTGAATGTATGTGTTAGCAATGTATTGTGTCATGTATGTATGTTAGCAATGTAGCCTATTAGGCCCTATGCATCATGAATGTATGTGTTAGCAATGTATTATGTGTCATGAATGTATGTGTTAGCATTGTATTATGTGTCATGAATGTATGTGTTAGCAATGTATTATGTGTCATGAATGTATGTGTTAGCAATGTATTATGTGTCATGAATGTATGTGTTAGCAATGTATCATGTGTCATGTATGTATGTGTTAGCAATGTACAGTATTGTGTCATGAATGTATGTTTTAACTGTGTATTATGTGTCATGTATGTATGTGTTAGCAATGTATTATGTCATGTATGTATGTGTTAGCAATGTACAGTATTACCGGTATGTGTCATGAATGTATGTGTTAACAATGTATTATGTGTCATGTATGTATGTGTTTGGAATGGATTATGTGTCATGAATGTATGTGTTAGCAATGTGTTATGTATGTATGTATGTATTAGTAATATATTTTGTATATGTTAACAATGTG
The DNA here is from genome assembly GCF_032717465.1 of Coenobita brevimanus. NCBI lineage: Eukaryota > Metazoa > Arthropoda > Malacostraca > Decapoda > Coenobitidae > Coenobita > Coenobita brevimanus. The sequence goes on along the minus strand of NC_137025.1, from coordinate 41,194,347 downwards.
TTGTGTGTCTTGTATGTACAGTATATGTTAGCAGTGTGTTATGTATGTTCCGGTATGTGTTAGCAGTGTGTTATGGTTGTGTGTGTCAGCAGTGTATTATGTATGTGTTAGCAGTGTGTTGTGGGGGCACTCACCATCCACTCACTCGATGTATTTCTGCTCTGGATGTCTGCCCTTTCCTCTCTTCCTTCCATCCTCTTCTGTCTTTCTTTCCTTCATTCTTTCATCTTCTGCCTACAGGTGACTGTACACTCCCTCTTGTCTTTCTTTCCTTCATTCTTTCCTCTTGCTTCTGCCCTTGGGCGACTCTACACTGAGTAACAAGCCAGATAGTTTCCTGTACATCAGGAAACCATTTAATACTGGGTGGTAACCATTTAACCAAATTATGGCACCTGGTGGTTTAGTGAATGATTAACCCTCCGCGTGCCAGCAATTTTTAGCCCTATGGGTCACCTCCGTGTCGGACATTTTTTGACTTTTTTTTATTTTTGCCTAAAATGATAGATTTTGATGTGAAAACAATGAATTTCACTATTAACCCTTTAACCGTGGGTGTCATTCCAGAATGACATTGCAAAAACTGGACCAAACCGCGGGTGTCATTCTCGAATGTTTGTGAATATTTTGAATACCCCGCATTTTTTCCGTGCGCCAATTGTTTCAAGGGAGAGTAGCTATTAAGTTCTTTCACTCCAGCCGACCCCCACCTCCCTCCTCCCCCCCTGGGGCCCCACCTCCCACCCCCTGGGCCCCCCACCCCACCCCGGACCAAACACGCATCAGTATCTGTCCAGCTGTGTGGGTGACAACACTGCTGATGTGATAGTGAAGTGCAGGCAATTACAGTGCCTTTTACCTGCCTCAGCGAACACAGAGTGGGTGTTTATCGTATGTGCAGTGTTCATATATGTTTATAGTATTATTATCAGAATGAGGTTGGCATTTGGTAATGGTGTGTGAGCGAAAAATAGTGATTACAACACCGCTGATATGGCAGTGAAGTGCGGGCAATTACAGTGCCTTTTACCTGCCTCAGTGAATACAGAGTGGGTGTTTATCGTATGTGCAGTGTTCATATATGTTTATAGTATTATTATGAGAATGAGGTTGGCATTTGGTAATGGTGTGTGAGCGAATAATAGTGATAACAACACCGCTGATGTGGCAGTGAAGTGCGGGTAATTACAGTGCCTTTTACCTGCCTCAGTGAACACAGAGTGGGTGTTTATCGTATGTGCAGTGTTCATATATGTTTATAGTATTATTATCAGAATGAGGTTGGCATTTGGTAATGGTGTATGAGCGAAGGTAATGGTGTGTGAGCGAAAAATAGTGATTTTAGATCGCTCACTTCTAATGGCACTGCCCATCCAGTGATAGTCAACGAAATCATGAAACCTACATCATTGCAAAGCCGAAGGTTAGTACTGTACTTTCTAATGGTACCTTATTTTTCGCTCTAGATTTATTCTGTGCAGAGTTATAAAGGTTTAAAGTTTGTTTACATTTTGGTCGAAACCCCCGCGGGAGAGGACAGTTGGGGCAAAACAGTGCCCGCGGTTAAAGGGTTAAAATACTTACCGAAGCTTGGAAAAAGGTTTTATTGAGTCCTGGTTACTCATGTACAGGTATTCCTGCTCTCTCATGCTCACCACGTAGGCGAAAGCCGTTTCCTATGTAAGGTAGACTCAGGTATTTATGCTGGGAAGGTATAGCAATGTTCAGTACACTTTTCTGATTACTTATTATATACCTCAACATCTGTCACAATTTGCATGTCTCTCTCACTGTGAATGCATTGTCTTACACTTACTTGGAGATAGGTACAACCTGACTTCACTGTGTAGTCCTGGCACTTACAAGAAGGTATTTACAACCTGACTTCACCATGTACAGTCCTTACACTTACAACTAAATATTTACAGCTTGATTTCACTATGTATAGTCCTTACACATACGTGAAAATATTTACAACATGCCTTCACTATATACAGCACTGGGTGAGGCATACAGGCAGAGTGAGGCAGTGAGCATGAGGGAGGGAGCGAGTGATGTATGGCCTTGACTGCCTGGGAAATGGTAGAGGAACAGTTAACACACGTGCCTGCCAATTTTTACTTGCGAATCTTGAAAAATGTTGTCACAGTGAATTTTTAAAATTAAAGCCATTTTAAAATGGCACTGGCACTGACCGCAGATTTTCGTCACACTGTTTTGAAACGGCACAGGCACGCGGCGGGTTAAGGCACTCCAATTGGATTGAGCCTGTGTAGGTTTGTATCCAAGGGATGGTTGTGGTTTATTGCTTTTATAATGCCACTCAGGGATGTGTGAGGCTGGTCACTCATCTTAAATATCAGGACCAACCTGCTCAGTCCAGGGCTTCTACTTTCCTCATGGGGCGGCATAGGATTGGATGATGGATGAATGGATAGCAATGTGTTATGTATTATGTACGTATGTGTTAAAGATGTGTTATGTATTATGTATGTACCGGTATGTGTTAGCAATGTGTTATGTATTACCGGTATGTATGTATGTGTTAGCAATGTGTTTTGTATTATGTATGTATGTGTTAGCAGTGTGTTTTGTATTATGTATGTATGTGTTGGCAATGTATTGCATATTATGTAGCCTATGTGTGTGTTAGCAGTGTCATGTATTATGTATGTATATTGCTAGGTGAAATTAGGCTCGACTTCTCGTTCCTATTACACCTAACGTGGAGCGGGGTCCTCTTTCGAGACCGGAGCTTAGTGCAATAAAGAGGCAGGACACAAAAACTCTAGGCAACAACCTTTACACGTATATTACCACAATCAGACAGGACAAGTCAGCAGATATTACAGCACAATACATAGCAATATAAAACCTTATCTAGGATATGGGTATCTCGCAGGATACTTACTTATCTGGCATTAATGACAACGCAATCAATCCTAGTGTATCAAGGGTGCAGTGAATATAGGCGCGCACGGGAGGCACGGGGGGGGGGGTGAGTCTCACGAGGAGGAGATAGGGGAGGGTGCAGGGAGTGACTTGTGACGGCTAGGGGAAAGTTATGGTAATACTGGAGAGAGGCAGATATTAGCCGTGAAGTTTACATGGTTTCCACTAGCCAAGGGACTTTGGTAATTGATTTTATTCTTGATTCACACTTACTCGGGATATTGGGGTGAGAGAGAGTGATAAACAAGATTTATGGGTAGCGTGGGGGATGAAGAGAATATCATTAATACTCTCTTTCACAATATTCCTTTACAGCTCACAGTAATAGGGGTATGTCATTACAGGGGAATCGCCAGGCGGCACAGGCTTACTAATTGTATAAAAGGGACGTCACTCATAAATATAGTTCATCAGATCTTGTTCCACACACTCGTCCTTTAGTTTCTCACTGTGATCTTATTCGCCCCGATCTTCACTATATGAAGTCACTGCACAATATTTATACTAGGGGAAATCACACTTAACCTAAATCACTCGTACTGCAGTATCACACGTATTCATCAGGGGGATAGGCAGGAACATGTCGTCGGCTATCCTGCCAGGCTAGGGGCACTGCCAATGTGAGGCGTGCCAAGAGGGCACGATAACTCGTAAGGGCGTCCTCTCGCGTCCTGGGCTACCCGTGGCTTCCGGGCTGGGCTCAGGAGTGTGGCCCTCGGGACTGGGGCCAAATAGCTCCAGGAACCTCTGTTGTAAGTCTCGGCCTGTAGTGAGAGCCTTACGGCGTCGTGGGGGCGTAGGGAGATCGTGCCCGGGTGTCCTGGGGAAAACCGAGAGAGACTGCGGGCTGCGGTCTCCAGCATCTAGGGGCGCCGACAGAAGAGGGCTGCAGCAGCGACTTCCACTGGGGCCCGTCAGGTGCGTCTGCTCTAGAGCCAGACGTAGGGAACAGAGGCCAGGGGAGGCTGTGAGGCCTGTCCGGGTCACTCCGGGATAGGAAACCTGGGCTCTAGTCTCCTGCCATAGTGACGTCTCTCTCCTTACCTCTTTCTGCACACCCTTGGAACGACAATAGATCTCATGAGGAAGGAAGCGACAATAGGCCGTCTCTACCAAGACATTCTCGGAGCGACAATAGGTCGTCTCACAAGGATGGGAGCGACAATAGGCCGTCTCTACTGGAGCACTCTCAGAGCGACCATAGATTGTCTCACGAGGATGGGAGCGACAATAGGCCGTCTCTACCAAAGCACTGTCGGAGCGACCATCTATCGTCTCACGAGGATGGGAGCGACAATAGGCTGTCTCTACCGGAGCACTTTCGGAGCGACCATAGATTGTCTCACGAGGATGGGAGCGACAATAGGCTGTCTCTACCGGAGCACTGTCGGAGCGACCATAGATTGTCTCACGAGGATGGGAGCGACAATAGGCCGTCTCTACCGGAGCACTTTCGGAGTGACCATAGATCGTCTCACGAGGATGGGAGCGACAATAGGCCGTCCTACCGGAGGGGCGCCGTCTGGAGTGCCTATGACAAATCCACCCCTAGCTGGTTCAACAATCCCACTCCATGAAGGTAGTGTCTTTCTCCTACGGCGGCGATGGCGTGGTGGCTGCGTGACATGGGCGCACGGCCCGGGCTGACATATGTCGCTGTTGCCGGGAGTGGTTGTGACTGGTGGCGGCTACCCCGTGGGGTCCGTGTGGGGGTGTCGGTACCTCCTCGGGCATACTGAGCTGTATTTTGCTTGCCCTGTTGTCGGGGGCACTATGGTATATTTCGGGGGCACTGTTCTTTAAGTCACGCATTTTAGTATGTATGTGTTAACAATGTGTTATGTATGTGCTAGCAATGTGTTATGTACATTATTATGTATGTATGTGTTGGCAATGTGTTATATATTATGTGCGTGTTACCAGTGTTATGCATTATGTATGTATGTGTTGGAAGTGTGTTATTATGTGTATGTGTTAGAAATATGTTATGAATTATGTATGTATGTAATGTATGTATTAACTGTGTTATGTAACACGTATGTGTGTGTTGGCAATCAGGGGCGTCATTTGGGGGGGACAGTGAGGGGCACTCACCCCCCCCCCAAGCTTTCTGAAGGGGCCTCCAAATCACCTACAATTAGTGAAAAAAAAAAAAGGTTAACACCGTGAATTTAAAAATAATTTGTATTTAGCCTCAATACATTTTGAGTGAAATATATCTTGTGTGTGTGTGTGTGTGTGTGTGTAATAATCACATTAATATACTGGGTATATTAAAGGATGTCAACGTAAGCATGTTCCTGTCCCACTGTTCAGTTACCTTCAGTATCGAGCTGCATTTTTTATTGTATTCTGGCTATCAATAAAAGCTTTTATTCATCATAGGAAGTACGTACCTGTAGGTAGGAGTCTTAAGAGTCCATTTAGATCAATGGTTCCCAAAGTGGGCGGTGGTCCGGAAAGATCTAGCGGGACGGTGAGGTACCGTGACACCGTGAGGAAAAAGGGGACAGTAGGGTGGCATCAGAACCAAGTAAGCATTTTTATTTCTTACAAAATCTGTATGACAAAATCTAAGTCACAAACACTTAAGTGATATTTATGCATTACAAAAAATAAAATGAACATAGAATTGTACACGAAAGTATGGTTTTATTTTATTTTGTGGCTCGAAGTCGGAGTTAAAAGTTCGAACGTTTGCCAATGCTAGAATATCCATTAGTGTGTGTGTCAGGAAGTAATTGGTTTAATAAATAATTATATACAGTATATATATTTGTTTACTCCTTTAATTCCCTAAATATAGCATTGCATGTGACTTCAAAATGCTCGCTGGCCACCTCCCCATGTGGGCAGGTGGGAGTAGGGGGGCCTCCTAAGTAGCCTATGCCCCCCCCCCCAAGGAAAATTGAAATGACACCCATGAATCCATGCATCAGGTAGGGGACACAAGGGGCTGGGGGTGTTACGTAGGTTGTTGGGAAGAAGTTTTGTTCCACTGAAGGAAATATTTCCCTTGGTAATATAATGATCAGTAATTTAGACACCACCACCGCTAATGCCACCAGTGTAACGCCGAGAATTAGTCACCAGTGTAATGACGAAAGAAATTCCTTAGAGATTATGGAAAATGGGGTAGCGTGATCTTATTTGAGAATTTTAGAAGTTAAGAGAAATAGGGTAGCGTGATCATATTTGAGAATTTATGAGAAATGAGGTAGCGTGATCTTTTGGATAGTGCGTGAGCCGATGGATATTAGTACACCTTGCGGGCCACTCAATCTCGTCTCTACTACTCCTTAGAGGATAGTAAAATTTAAAACTCGAAATGACTTAACCTATGATTTACTAAGCATTAAGAACTGCGACAGATTACTCTTCAAACCATGAATGAACCCAAACGAAATATAATGAGGATCTACATCACTAGAAATATGAATCTTTACAACGTTGGGTCTGGTTAGTACTTGGATGGGTGACCGCCTGGGAACACCAGATTCTGTTGGCATCCCTACGTGTCAAGTGGGGTTGGTGGAGGATTAGTGCCCCTCCCTGTAAAACAATTAACTCTGAGCCCTTGGCCACCCCGTTTGGGATACATGGCGTCTGGCAGTGTAAAAAAAACAACCTAAATTAATATTGAAAGAATACTGATACACATGGATATATCAATCCCGTGGTCACAGTTGGACTCTTCGGGAAAAAACTAAAATTTACCACGAAGATATCCTCTTAAGATTAAAATTGTAATCATATACAGACAAGATACAGTAATTACATGAACAGTAATTAAATGGACCATAATCAAAATGGACCAGCCGATAGATTCTTTGATTAGGCTACATGAACTAAGAAAAAAAAAAGGGAGGGGGTGATTTAGTGTTGAGACGTTGGGCAGTGGCTTGAACAGACGATCTGTGAATAATGAAGAGGAGTGACGATCTCATTATTCAGTACAAGAGGGATCAGGGGAAATATCACGAACGTATCTGATGACTTACATTACACAAGGGAGAAAAAAGGGAGGTGTGAGAGTTCGAGAACTAACCTGTGAATGATGAAGAGAAGTGACAATCAGAATATTCGGCGTTCGTTCGTTCGTTTAAAGATTTCCTGCACCTGTAGTGCAGGCCGGGCCATACAGTAGCCCAGTCAGTGGGGTGTTCGTTCATTTTAAGATATCCTTCACCTGTAGTGAAGGCCGGGCCATACATTAGCCCAGTCGGTGAGGGTAAGCTTTAGACAGTAAGGGGGAAGACAGGCCGTGTGTGCAGGGCAAAATTGCCGCCCAGCTCACACGCTGTTTCTTCTGCAGTTTTTTTTTTTTTAAGTTAAAATGGAGGATGCGCTCTTCGCGCCACTTCAAGCAAGGTGCGGAATGGAGTGGTGGCAATGATACTGGCAGCAGTGGTGCGGAGTGTGTCGAGGGAAACTGCTGGAGTTGGGCTCTCGGGATGTCAGGGTCTGGGTAAGGGGAGTTTACTCGGAGACGGGGCAGCGGAGCAGGTAGTGAAGGAGTGGGTGAGTGGTGCGGGCGCTGCAGTGCTCACATTTTGTGGGAGGAGGGCTGCCTTCTGAGTTAAGTTCAGTGAGGCTTGGATACCCCAGTCGGAGGCAATGGATGCAGTTCAGGAGGATATTATCTCTAGGTAGTGGCAGTGGGAGCTGAGCGTATTGTGTGGCAAGGACGAACCATGTTGCCGATGGGGAGTCTAATTGTACTTGTTTGTGGTGTTCGTCTCGGTTACGGTCTGCTGTGCGGTGCTTGATGGTTCTTTTGATGCTTGAGAGGCTCGATGGTACATCTTTGTCAATAATAGGGCGTGTTGCTGCTTGCTCCGCAGCGTTGTCTGCTTTTTCATTGCCTCTGATTCCCACATGGCTGGGGATCCAGTGGATGGTGACGGATCCCCCTGCATCCTTTATTTGTCAAACCGTGGCAAGAATGTCTGTGATGAGAAAGATGTTGTCGGTGGGGAAAGGCTGCCTGAGGGTCTGAATGGCAGCCATGGAGTCCGAGTGGATGATGATAGTTGATGATGAACTGTATTGCAAGGCATCTTTCAGAGCAGCTGCGATTGCCACCAGTTCAGCTTGTAGAGTGGTGGCTCCATTGGTGAGCCGGAGTCCTTGGGTTCGTTGTTTGCATTCGAAGGCAGCAGCTGCTCGTGTGTTTGTAACAGAACCGTCAGTATAATAGGTGGTTGCATCCTTCGGGGTGATGGAGCGAATGCGTTGTAGGTCCTCCTGGCGGAGTTGCTGTGTGGGGGTGTGGGCTTTGGTAGGTGAGTTGGCAATGATTAGGTTGCATAGGGGAGGGTCCCATGGGGCCTGGGGGCGGTAGCAGGGGGCACGGGAGTCAGGAGCTTGCGTGATAAGGGCGGAGAGTCCAAGAGCGTGGATGGCTCGGGCAATGCTGTGTAGCCTGCTGCTGGTGAGTAAGTCAGGGTGAAGGCTGGTTGATGCTTTTAGTCGTGAAAGGAGGGGGAGTGGAGAGGCCTTACGAGCGAGTTTGGTGGCGAGATTTACCAATAGTGCCTGTATGTGGAGATCTAGACTTTCAAGGTCGCATTCGAGGTGGAGGTTGCAGAGCTTGGTCATCTTGGAAAGCCAGTCATGACCCTCATGGCTTCATTTTGTATGACCTCTAGTTTTGCTAAGTGGGTGGGATCGACGGCTGGAAGTACCGGGGCTGAGTAGTCGGCTGTGGACCTTATAGTCTGGGTGTAGAAGAGACATAGGACTTTGAAGGAAACCCCCTCACCTTTGCCTGCTAGAGCTCTGAGAGCGGAGATGCGTGTCGTGGTTTTGTCCATGAGGCGTGCAATTTCATGTCGGAAGGAGAGGTGAGTGTCGATTGTCATCCTCAGGTATCAGTGTGCTGTTACATATTCAGTGGTGTGTGCCCGAGGCATAATTGATCAGTGGGAGGTCTGATACCCAGGGGGAGGGCCTTGGTCTTGCTGACGTTGATTTTAAGGCCTAATTCTTCACACTCTGACAGTAGTTTGGATAGGGCTTTCTGGGCTCATGAGTGATAGGGACCTTTGTGAATGGCGAGGGCGAGATCGTCGGCATAACATAAGAGGCGAATTCCTGTCCCAAGATCAGTGTGCAGGAGGCACTCCACAACGGTGTTGAACAGAGCTGGACTGAGAATACTGTCTTGTGGAGTGCCGTTTTGGTGTCTGTGGGGGGTGGATGTGAATCCCTGGAAGCGGACAGCCGCTTCACGATTCCGAAAGAAGTCCTCGAGCCAGCAAAGGAGGCGACCCTTCACACCCCTGTGTGCCAGGGTTGCAAGGATAGCCTCTGGACATGCAAGCTCGAAGGCCTTCTCGAGATCAGTGAAGACGGCTAGGCCTTTGCCTCCATGGAATTCAGAAAGAAAGGAGCCCAGGCATTCTGAGGCACCTTTGCCCTTGGTGTAGGCAAAGGTGTGACTATGTGGGGGGGCAGAGACCACGATAGACGGCAGAGTACCATTTGCTCTGCAGTTTTGCCGAGACAACTCAGAAGGGAGATGGGTCTGGGGTTGTTGGGGTCGCCTTGTTTCGGGATTGGGTGGATTACAGCATGCTTCCACAGCGAGAGTACACAGCCGAGGGTCCAGGAATGGTTGAGGAGGTCCAGGAAGGTCTCCTCCACCACTGGACCCGCATGTGAAAGCATGCCGTAAGTGATCCCATCTGGGCCTGGGGCGGTGTCGGCGCTGGCTTTGTATGTCTGGGTGAGTTCGTGTAGAGTGAAGGAGCAGTTGGTCTCGGCAGGGAGTTTTGGCTGGTGCAGATCAAGTCCACCCTGGGCTGGTGGAGGTCTTCTTGCCGACATCTGGTGGTAAGTGGGAGTTGTTGAGGAGTGGTTCGTAGGGCGAAGGCCTCCGCCATGTCTTCGGCTTTTTCTCGGGAGTTTGGATGGGTGGGGGGGGCGGGCAGGGAGGGGGCTAGAGACTGCTTTCAACTTCCTCCAGATAGATCCGAGGTTGGTATGGGCACCCAGAGATTGACACCACTCCAGCCATTTTTGTTCTTTTATGATATTTTTCTCGGCAATGGAATGCCTGATGACTGACTGGAGGTATCTGAGTGCATCGGGGATGGGGTTGGATCTGTAAATCTTTTTGCCCTGTTGAGATGGTGATTGAGTTCTTTGACTCTAGGGCTTAGTACCATTAGTCTTTGTGGTAGCGTTTTGGAGGGGCGATGGTGGGAATGGCAGTCTGCAGCAGCTCGGAAGGCTTCAGTGATCTGTTCGGTGTGTCTATCAAGGTCAGTTGAGGGGTTGAAGGTGAGGAGGCGAATGAGTGTCAGCGAATAGATCCCAGTTTGCCCATTTCATATTCCATCGAGGGGGGGCCCAGGGGGTTTTGGGAGGGGGGAGATTCCGATAGAGCACATTATGGCGTGGTGGTCTGATGTTAAGGTGAGGTGGATCTCCCAAGTGGATAGGTGGGCCAAGATGGAGGACACGAGAGAGAGATCCAGCCTGCTCCCCTGTAGGTGTGTAGGAGTTCTGGTGTCATTCAGTAGGGTTACAGTTGGCATTTCTTCAAGTAGAAGTGTCAGATGGCGTCCTGTGGGATTTGCGGGGCTGCGGGATTCGAGGCAGGCATGGTGAGCATTCATATCCTCCCCTATAAAACTTGACTCGGATTGCGAGAGAGAAGCTCCCCCAGGTTCAGCTCAGCTGTTGGGGAGCGATAAACATTAAAGATTTTTAGGTGGCAATTAGCTAGGGTAAGGTGAACTCCTTGGATTTCTGCCATGGGTCCACAGTCTGGGAGGGGGTTAATGGCTACTGCAGGGATATGGTTCCTGATCATTATGGCACAGCCTCGGGGGCCGCCGCGGGCACAGGGAAGAAGGAAAGGGGTGAAACCCCGCAGACGCAGTGGGTGGCGCTTATTGAGAAGGGTCTCCTGCAGGAGGAAGATGTCTATGTTGTCCTTGTGAGCAGTCTCCTCGAGCAGGGAACATTTTGCAGAGGCGCCCAGGATGTTCCACTGCAGTATGCAGAGAGAGGTGGGAGGGGAGGTGGTTGGCAGGGTGGTTGGGGTGTGAGAGGCAGTCCTTAGGTCCCCTTGGCAGGTGGAGTGGGTGTGGGCAGTGGAGATTTGGAGTGGGGTCTCCCTCTTTCTTCTGGGGGGGGAGCAGGATCAGTGGTGGGGGGCTCCTGCATGTGGGCTCTGATGCTTGAGGGGCCTGTCGGTGAAGAGGGAGCTGCTTCTGGGGTCTCGAGGTGTGTGCCTTACATGGGTCCGTGGGGTTTGGTGACATCGGTGGAATGGCTGTTGCACGGCGGCTGGGTTGGGTGGGGGTGGTGGTGACTGGGTTGTTATCTGTGGCGTGTGAATGGGAGTGGGAGGATCCCTCAGGAGTCGTGGTGGTCAGGTCCGAATCGTTGATCCATTCGTGGATTGCTTTGTGTGCAGCGAGACATAGAGGTTCGGGGTCGATAGGTTGGTCTAGGATCTTTGCAACTTCCTGTGCAATTGCCGAGCTCAGGTGGCGGCCTAGGGATCGGAGATCCTCTATGCTGATGGTGATGTGGCCTGGAGGTGGGGTGGTGTCTGGTGGAGAGGTTTGGGTGCGGGAGTCCAGGTTCGTCTGGGTGCTTGCGTGAATGCGTTGTGGGGTGGGTGGGGGTTGGCAAGGTGGCTGTGGGGTTGGGGTGGGAGGTGGACGAGGTGGGTTTACTCAGGGGTGGGGAGCCGCCGGGGGGGACGTGGTGAGAGTGGGAAGAGGAGGGAAGTCGGTAGGCAGTGGAGGAGGGGGAGGGAGAGGCGAGGGTCTGAAGGTGTTGGAGGGCCGGCCCCAAGCGCGGGTGTTCGGAGGAGCTGGGGGAGCTGTGAGATGTTCTTGGACCCAGCGCGTCTCCCTCTCTATTCCCCACTGCATGCGTTCTTTTCTGGCAGGGCAGGCTTGTTCCAGGAGTGGTGTCCCCCGCCACAGTTTGGGCAACGTGCAATGACCGGTTGCTGGGCTTTGATATTGGTCAAGCAGTCCTGGGTGACGTGATGGCCGCTGCACATGGCGCAAACCAGGCGGCGGGAGCACCGCGACTGGTGATGCCCATATTGGTGGCAATTGAAACAGTGGAGGGGTTCGGGAACATAGGCACGCAGGTGGTACAAGCCCCATCGTCCTAGGTCGAGGAGGGGAGGGGTGGGGCCCCTTAGGGTGACAATAACTTGTCTGGTGGCCTGCCCTTGTGCATTGCAGCGTTGGGCAGTTTCGACGGAGGCGTGATCGAGGACTGCCGCCAAGGGCAAATTTGTTGGGTATTTGGTTAGGACAAACTTATGCAGGTTTAGAGTTGGGTCTCGTTTCTCGATGTTGATGGGTCTACCGGCAACAGAGTTTAAAGTGAGAAGGATGTGGGAGGCATTGTCGAGGGGGACGATGGCTGTGTCCTGGTTCCTAAGCTGGATCATCTTGAATTTTAGGCTAGGGTGTGTTGCAGCAATGGGGTTTGTGATGTCGTAGGTGGAGGAGAAGTTGTCATTAGGGGTGATCACAAATGCAGGATATTGGTGAGGAGGCTGCGTGGCAGCAGGGGGGGGGGGGTGGCATCTGCGGGCGGGTGGAGGCCTGGGGGTGGAGGGGAGTGGGAGGTGAGGTGCGGTTGTTGGGCTCTTTGGATGAGGAGGTGGGGGGTCCGGGGGGGCGGGTGCTCCTTGTAGCAGGGCGTCGTTTTTTCTGGACGAGGATGAAGCCGTCAGCTTCGTCAGGGGGTTAGGCGGGGTCTAGGGCGGAGGTCTCGGTAGCCCTGGGGGTTTGGGTTGACCCAGGTGTAGGCTGAGAGGCAGTGGTGGAGTAGTCATGATCAGGGATGTCAGAGCCATTATCAGTATTCATGGCCGGGGTAGAATAAAAAAAAAGTTCTCTGGGTCATAGTCAGGGCCGGTAAGGCGAGGTTTCTTGGCCGAGAATCTCGGGGGAGAAGCTGTCTGTGTAGGGGTGGATGTAGGCTCCATGCTTACAGACATTCAGACATACCGACACAGAACTTGAAAATAAAATGGAAAAAAAAACAACAACAGAGGACGGGTGAAGGAAAGAAAGGAAAAAAGAGAGAAAAAAAAGGAAAGTAAAAAAATAAAAAATAAAGAAAAAGAAGAGAAAGCTCTCCGGCGGTTCCCTACAGTGACGGGGGCCTAACTCCCCACCCTCTAGGGGGCGTCGAAGGAGATCCCGTTACTGTCCCGTGAGGGACTTGCCTAACGTAGCCCTAACAGAAATGCCTACCCTTGCTGCCTCCTATAACCAGGCCTCTAAGGCCCCCCTTCATGGAAGTACCCTAACGGTACCCCTTCAGGGTTCGGCGTCTTACTACGGCAGGGACTGTAAGTGGCAACCGGAGAGCTGAAGGAGAAGAAGGAAGAGAAACTGAAGGGACACTGGAAGGCAATAGATAGGAAACGAGGCAGACTCGAGAGCTTTGTGAACGGCGAGAGTAAGCTGGCTGTGAAAGTCTTTGGGATGTGCAACCCACAGTTCACTAAGTCAGAGAGATGCTGCCTGTCCACAAGCAAGGCTGAGAATGAGTGGGGTGTTTGTTTGTTTGTTTGTTTGTTTAGATTCGTCCACCTTTCAGTGAAAGAGTGGACACGGGGAGACAAGAAGCCCGTCAGTGAGAAGGGCGTAGGGTATGGTGAAAACGTGGAGGGTGGCTAAGAGGAGGAAGAAGGTGGAGATGTTAATAGAAGCAGGGAGGAGGAAGGTGATGAGTAGGTGTTGCTGCGAATGCAGCGGGCTTGGGAGGATGAGATGTTCTGTTTGTAGGCAAGAGAGAGCATGGGAGAAGGGACAGACTAAGTTGAAAGCTGAGGGAAGCATAGGTCAAGGGTGGCTCGGTGAAAGACAATGAGTGAGATGACTGTGAGTTGGCTAGGATGGTGGGGGATAGATGGAGACAAGGCGGAGGAGGGAGGAGATGGGGGAAAGAAATATGATTTCAGCAGCAGTATGAGCTCTAGAGACTCTCCTGATAAGAGAAGGAGAAATAGCAGTACGGAGGGAGGCAGTGGCAGAGCAATCAAGGATGTAATGGAGTAGGGGCCAGTCGTCTGTGTGGTGACAGTGCACAACGCTCAGGGTTATTGCGGGTGATTTGGGTGAAACTGGGGTAACCAAGGCGGAGTCGGTGAATGCGTTTCGTTAGCAGGTTAGGTGTATGGGGGGGGGAGTGGGGTGTGGGTTCCTCGCCTTTTATACTCATCAAAACAGTATTCGGGAATCGGCTAAAACTTTAATGAATTACTTTGTACTGTTATTGACTCTCTAGGATCTTCAAAGAATACGATACGTTTGCACTTAACATACGTAGAAAAATGACTTACGATGTTTAAAATTCTTGCAATAGACTTAAAGGAACTTTAATCATAACGAAGCCAAATCAATTAGGAATCCGAACAGTTTTATTACCCGTGTCGGTTTATATGCCTACGTGACTGTAAACACGACTCAGTAACATGAACTTCATGCTTCACAAATGACTATCTTCAACAGTCTCACTTCAGACATTCTCAGTTCACCACTGCATAGTTCAAAGGGGAATACTATTAACTTCAGCAGGTCAGTCTCTAGATCAGAATATAAAGGGTGACACTCGCGATTTTTAATCTCTGCTAAACTTCCGCGGTTATACGTCTTTGTTGGAAAACGGCTGGTTCATTATGTATAAACATTAATCATATCCACACCAAAACTCAACTTAGCACAGTCAATAGCAGAATCGTGCTCACATTATGAATATCAATTAAGACTAAGCTTAAATATAAGGCTTAATGGCTAAATGAACTGTACAGATTATATTTATAATATTACCTAAACTTGAGATTACACTTACAATATTAGCTTATACTAACTTACGCTAATATTTAAAATTATGACACTACAACAGGACAAGGTTAAAGGTTACAAGCCAAGGTTAAGGGTTACAGAACAAGGTTAAAGGTGAAGATAACATGGCAAGGTTATCTTAAAGTTTTGATCACATTTAAAACAAATTTGATGGAAGAAATGAGGGTAACAGAAAGACGAAGGGATTCATTTTGGGGAGCAGTGAGTCAGGTCAAGGTCAGAGTTTATCGGCATCTGTTGTGCTTGTCTACACTAGCTTTTGTGCGGTGTTTATTTGTGTGTGTGTGTGTGTGTGTGTGTGTGTGTGTGTGTGTGTGTGTGTGTAAATCCTGTAAGTGGATGTCTTAAAGTAGGGGCGACCGTAAATTGCTCTTCTTTCTTTATTACTCCACCATTGAACGAATTCCTTCCCTCCCTATAACCCACAACCCCACTATGCATCACAAACTGCATTTTACCTTTTTTTTTTTTTCTTCTCTTCATCCTTCACTAGTAGCCAAATCCCAAAGTTGACCTCCCAAATGCCCTCTTTCCTAAGGGTCCTGTTTACTTCTCACCCTGACCTTCACCTCCACTACACAAACTGCATTTTCCTTTTCCTTTTTTTTTATTTATTTACTTATTATTTT
The DNA here is from genome assembly GCF_032717465.1 of Coenobita brevimanus. Classification (NCBI taxonomy): domain Eukaryota; kingdom Metazoa; phylum Arthropoda; class Malacostraca; order Decapoda; family Coenobitidae; genus Coenobita; species Coenobita brevimanus. The sequence goes on along the minus strand of NC_137025.1, from coordinate 41,178,902 downwards.
TTTTTTACCGCTTGTCAGATGCCTCATTCCAGTCCCTTCAAAAAATGCTATCTTTCCTGTCACCTGCTCCTGTCAATTGCCCTCTAAAATGCCCGCCGTGCCCGCCGCAGGACCTCCCACCTCACCACCCCCCACACCACCACCGAGCCGCCACCCCACCACCACCCCAGGAGGACACACTGGTGAGGTTAGTGACCCCGGGCAAGAGGGTCATCAGGGCATCACGGCCCTGAGCCCCTATTCCCCGCAAGTGCTCCAACCCCAGGTGATCAGGGGAACTGAACTACTGTGTGGGCGGAGCAGTGATCGTCAGAATAGGGGTGGGACTGAAGCTAAATCAGTCCCAGGTAACACTGTATTGACGGTCTTGTTACACCCTCTAGGGCAGGAGGCCCAAGGCTACGGCCTAAATAAAAGTAAAAAGAGATTGACAGACCTAGGCTACCGCCTAACAGAGTGTGCAAAGGGGAAGGCGACCCCAGGCTCCGGCCTTAACACACCAGGGAGAGAGAGTTGCCCTCGTGCATCCCTCTCCTGCTGTTCTTCGGCTACGGCCAGAATACGGTCCAGGGTAAAGAGCCCCTGCTACCGTACGTGTAGCACTACCCTATTACGGAAGCGGCGTCCCGGGGTCGGTACCCAGCGCAACGGACGGGCGAACCAGTTCGCCCGTTAGTCGTCTTCCGTACGGGCAGACACTCGGCTCCGGCCGGGGCACGTACCAGGGTAGAGAATTCCCTGCAGGTAGGATCAGTCCGTATTGGAGAGAGTGCAGCCTCTGTGCCCCTCCCTCCGGCTTGTCTCCTACTACGGGAGGAACACCACGCCATCGGTACCTTGCCACAGCGAAAGGGTGACACCGATCACCCTATAGGTGTACCCCGTACGCTGGGCAAGTTCACGGCCACAGCCAAGGTGTGCAATAGGGGAAGGAGATCCCCGGCTCAGGCCTCCAGACACACTCGAGAGACCACGGGCAGCATGAGTCCTCCTCTAGCCTCTTTCCCTTCGGGGAGCCCTTCGTCGCCATCCGGGAATATAGTCCCGGATGAGACATTAGAGTGGTGGCAAGGCCCGATATCGGACCTACCGCCCACACCCGGGAGTTCCTTGTTCCTGCCGGAGCCCCGTAGGAGACGCTGCCGCAGTCCAGTCCTGACTGCGCCTCTCCCTCTTGGTACCCGCAGTCCCAGGACACCCAGGCCCGACTCCACAACCCACGACGAAGGCGATCCAGGCTCCCTCACTCCCCGGAGTCGGAGGAAACAGGCCCGACTGCTCCGGTTGTTCGGCCCCAGTCCTGAGGGCCACCTATCAGGTCGAGGCCCCCAGACCACAGGGCCTCCCTGCACCCCACCGGCGCGGCCCTAATACGAGGGCCGCCTCTCAGGTCGAGGCCCCCAGACGGGGGAGCCTCCCTGTATCCTAAGTGCAACAGTGATATTACTAAACCCAGGAAACAAGGGGAAACAGTGACAGTGACCAGAACAGTGACAGTGCCTACACAGTAGAATATATTAAACAGTGGCCCACTAGAATCTAGTGCTATCAGGGCAGAAAGTGTATTTTTGTAAATTGGTTTAGTCCCTCCCCACATCAAGGAACCAGGGAGTTTTCTGTGAGTCTAGAGGTAGGAGCGCGGGCGAGTTGAAAGATAAGTGTACGTGTCGAGTGTCGCTATCCGCACCCTACCTCTATTATAGTAATATCCTTGAACCAGACTCTCAATCTCGGTATTCTTGCAGTGAACAACCCCATTTATATATTACCCTCCAGTGACATAAGAATCTCATTCAAGAACATAAAGTGAACAACCCCATTTATATATTACCTCCAAGTGACGAGAATTCTATTAAAGAATACCCGCGATTTCCCTGTGTAATAGTGATAATGCATATGATCATTCTGTGAAGCCAAGTGTTAATTCTGTATCTTTGTGTCTCTGTATCCTAAATATCATTCTATGTGTACTGTTATGAGTAGGACCTAGGTAATAGATGTGATACGGTATACTGCCTGGTTTTTATGTCCTGTTCCTTTGTTAGTGCTTTACATCCGGTCTAGAAAGAGGACCCCGCTTCAGTAGCTAGTGTTTTTACGACGGGAAGTCGCCTTAAAAACACAGCATTACACCCTCATTCACCTCTCCTCTCGCCTTCACTCACGCCTCCACCACACATCACTATCGCCCGTTTGTTTCAATATGGCAAAGATATATACAGTAGATAGATAGAGAGAGAGACAGACAGAGCTATACAGACAGATATAGACAGAGGGACAGACAGACAGATAGATGGCCAGACAGATAGATAGATTGCTATAGACAGAATGGTAGATAGATAATCAGACAGGTAGATAGATGGACAGACAAACACATAGATGGATAGATAGATAAATAGACAGATAGACATATATAGACTGACAGACAGACACAGATCGATAGATGGATAGACAGATAAAACAGATAGATATATAGACAGATATAGATTGATAGACATACATTGATATATGGATAGATAGATAAACAGATAGATAGCAGATACAGATAGACACAGATCGACAGATAGATATAAAGTTGGATAGACAGATAGACATAGATAGATAACTAAATAGATATACATAGATAAATATATAGCCAAACCGAAAGATAGACAAATAGACAGACAGATAGATAGATAGACAGACAGATAGACAGATAGGTATTATAAACATCTAGCATCAGACAGCAAAGAAACTTTGGGACTAAGGAAGCATTAAAGGAAGCTAATCAAGAGTTTGGTCTACCTATCTATCTACTGCCAGACGCCTTAATCCCGTAAGAAGTGGCCACAAACAAATCGCCTCCATGTCGCTCATGTTCTTTGCCATTTGGATGCTCTCCCTTCAACTCACACCACTGCCTCATGTATCCTTCTACTCCGTCCCTCCATCTCATTCTTAGCCCTTTAACCGCGGGCATTGTTTTGCCCCGACTAGCCTCTCCTGCGGGGGTTCCAGCCAAAATGTAAACAAACTTTAAACCTTTATAACTCTGCACAGAATAAATCTAGAGCGAAAAATAGGTACCAATAGAAAGTACTAACCTTCGGCTTTGCATTGATGTAGGTTTCATGATTTCGTTGACTATCACTGGATGGGCAGTGCCGTTAGAAGTGAGCGATCTAAAATCACTATTTTTCACTCACACACCATTACCTTCGCTCACACACTATTACCAAATGCCAACCTCATTCTGATAATAATACTAAAAACTTATATGAACACTGCACATACGATAAACACCCACTCTGTGTTCACTGAGACAGGTAAAAGGCACTGTAATTGCCCGCACTTTACTGTCACATCAGCGGTGTTGTAATCACTATTTTTCGCTCACACACCATTACCAAATGCCAACCTCATTCTGATAATAATACTATAAACATATATGAACACTGCACATATGATAAACACCCACTCTGTGGTCACTGAGGCAGGTAAAAGGCACTGTAATTGCCCTCACTTCACTGCCACATCAGCGATGTTGTCACTCACACAGCTGGACAGATACTGATGCGTGTTGGTCAGGGGTGGGGTGGGAGGTGGGGGCCCGGGGGGTGGGAGGAGGGAGGTGGAGGTCGGCTGGAGTGAAAGAACTTAATAGCTACTCTCCCTTGAAACAATTGGCGCACGGAAAAAACGCGGGGTATTCAAAATATTCACAAACATTCGAGAATGACACCCGCGGTTTGGTCCAGTTTTTGCAATGTCATTCTGGAATGACACCCGCGGTTAAAGGGTTAGTCTCCCCCTCCTCCTCACACCCCTCTCCCTCATATATCTCTCCACTCCATTCCTCCATCTCATCCTTAGTCTCCCTCTCCTTTCCACCTCTACCTCACTCACACACACCCTTCTCATCAGTCTCTCATTCTTCATCGTCTCCACATATCAAAATATTTCTCTTGATGCTTTTAGTCACATCCACATCAACATCACAATGCTCCAATAAAAAATATGTAAATAAAAGACGGAAAAGCTTCAAGAATCGTTAAAATAGTAATAAAAGATATGAAACCACCGCCTAACAATGAACCCCAACACATTTCCCCTCATTTGAAGGTGAGATATGGTCAGAGTGGAGGAGTAATTTGACTAGTAACCAAGGAGACTCAATCCTACCTCATAACTGATGTTCATGTGGTGGCGGCCTAATTCTGTCAAATGAAAACAAAAAGAAAACTGACTATAAATGCACTGACTTTTTTTATCCGAAAATATTTTCCCGTTTAAAAAATTTTGATTAAAGATTATTTTATTTGACTTCAGAATATGTAATGGTGGTGGTGTTGGTGGTGGTGGTAGTGTGTGTGTGTGTTCTTACCTAATTGTTCTTACCTAACTGTATCTTTACAGGAATGAGTCAAGCTCGTACTGTCCCGTGTCTTAAACCATATTTATCGTACATATCCTTAAATTTGTGAATTGTTTTGGCACACACTATTTCATTCGGTAGTGCATTCCATTGATCAATTGCTCTGTTTGGGAAACTGAATTTCCTTACGTCTTTATCACCTCTCTTCTTATGCAGTTTTTTTGCAGTGTCCTCTTGCTGATGCTTCTCCATATGTTAAGTAATCATTTATGTCTATTTTCTCCTTCCCTGATATGCACTTATATAGCATTATCATGTCACCTCTTTTCCTTCTCTCCTGTAGTGTTGGTAGATTCAGTTTATTTAGTCTTTCTTCGTAGCTTAGGTTCCTTAAGCTTGGTATCCATCTTGTAGCAGCCCTTTGAACTTTTTCAATCTTGTCTATGTGCTTTTTGAGATGAGGACTCCAGACTACTGATGCATATTCCAGGGTTGGTCTAATGAATGATGTTATTATCCTTCTTAGCATGTCTTCATTTATATATGTGAATGCTATTCTCATATTTGGAAGCAGTGTGTACATGTTCCGTACCTTCTCGCTGATGTGGTCAGCCGGAGATAGTCTGTTATTGATAATCACACCTAGGTCTTTCTCTCTTTCTGATGTGTATAGGGTTTTATTTCCTAACTTATAATCCCAATCAGGTCTTTTTCCACTTTTACCAAACTTGATTACATGACACTTGTCCACATTGAATTCCATTTGCCATGCACTACTCCATTCATGAAGTTTATTTAATTCTTCTTGTAGCTCTTTACAAGAGTCTGTGTTAGTAATTCTCCTTTGTATTTTTGCATCATCTGCAAACATATTCAGATAGCTTTCATTTCCAGTGTTACTGTTTATATCATTTATATACACTAAAAACATGATTGGTGCCAGCAATGAACCCTGTGGTACTCCACTAGTCACTTCTTTCCATGATACGTAGTTTCCTCTTAGTACTGTTCTCATTTCTCTTTTTATGAGAAAGTCATGCATCCAACAAAACAGTTTGCCTCGAATTCCTCCTTGATGGTACAGTTTCCATAAAAGTCTTTGGTGTGGTAATCTAAATAGATACTGTCCACCCATCCTTCTCTTTCCTGTATTGTGTTTGTTACTCTGTCATAGTAGCTCAACAGATTAGTAACACATGATTTTCCTTTTCTGAAACCAAACTGTCTTTCTGTTATCATACTGTGTTCTTCTAGATGATTTACCCAAGCTTTTCTTACAAGCTTTTCTAATACCTTGCTTACAACACTGGTCAGTGATACTGGTCGGTAGTTGAGTGGATTTTGTCTATTTCCTTTCTTGAATAAGGGGACAATATTTCCTTTTTTCCAAATATCAGGTAGTTTACCTTGACTCAAGGATTTCTTGAAAATTAAAAATAATGGTTTACTTAACTCCTTTGCACATTCTCGTACTACCCAACATGAAATTTCATCAGGACCACTTGCTTTTCCTCTGTCTAATCTACTTAACTCCTGTATTACTTTTTCTGCTATTTGTATATCTGGTAGTATGTTTGGACATGCATGTTCCACATAGTCCCTCTCAAAATTTTTTTCTTCTGTAAAAACTAATTGGAAATTCTTATTTTGTGCTTCACAAATATCTTTCTCTTGTGTATAAGTGATTCCCTCGTCCATAACTGACTGTATTATATCTTTTACTTTGGTTTTGCTTCTGATATAGCTGTAAAACAGCTTTGGTTGATCACTACTTTTATTTATTATATCCTCTTCAAACTGTTTTTGGGCTTCCCTCCTTATTCCTGTATAATCGTTTCTTGCCTGTTTGTAATTATTATCCTCCCTTTCACTATTATGTCTTCTGTATCTATTCCACAACAAATCTCTTCTTTCTTTTGATTTTTTACATTCCGTATTGAACCATTTCTGTATTTTCTTATCTGCTTCTTTGTGCTGTGGGATGTACTTCTGGACTCCTATTTCTTAAAATTCACAGAATTTTTTATATACAGCATTTAAATCTTGTCCTCTAAGCTCATTTTCCCAATCAACTTCTAAGAAATACTTCTTTAGGTCTTGATAATTTCCCTTTTTATAGTTTAGGCCCATTTGTGAGGAGTAGACTGTAGCACCAGTCGAACAGGGCAGTACTTCCGAGGTTGATGGCAAGCTGGTGATAGGGAGAGCTGGAGCTCCCGTTTCACCAGCCCTCAGGACTTGATCCTGACCATCTCCCTTTTCTGAACATTTTCAGTGCATTCATTTACACAGAGAGTAGGCCAGCATGCTCTCATAATACCTCTACCTTCAACTGTCTACACCACACTACATGCGCATAACATATCACACCTTCTATTCACATCTTTAGTAATGGCTGCTGCAATCTTACAATCAAATGAGGTGGTACCTCGGATTGCCACCACCGGCAGGGTAGGGCTGGAGGCACAGGGTCCTCCCGGTCGCCATCAAGCGACTATGCCGGCAGCGACTGTTGCTATTTCCGGGAATGCTCGTCGGCGAAGAGGTGACGGTGCGGCCTTATTCTTTACCAACATCCACGGCCTTACCACAAATTCAAACTCAGTTCATTTTTTCCTTCAGTCCATATCCCCTTTGGCCCTTTTCCTCACAGAACCACAAATCTCACCCTCTACTGATATATCTCCATTTTATTTTCCCGGTTACCATTTCCTTACAAACTTTCGAAACAAGGGCGGCACCTGTTGTTATATCAAATCCCAATATGCAGTTGACACAGTTTTAAACTTCACTTCATCCAGTTTTGATTACTCATTACATAAATTAAATTGCCAAAACATTACCAAATATATCTGTGTAGTTTATCGTTCCCCCAATGCTTCTTCGGAACCCAGTGTATTTGATTCCATATCCACTCAGTTGAGTAACCTTGACCTTGCCCTTGGCAATGAAATTACCATTTTGGGTGATTTTAACACACAATGTTGAATGGTTATTGCATTCTGCCCGGACTGACGATGCAGGTCTAGAATGCGAGCTGTTTGCGGAATCGTTTAATCTCACCCAGTTGGTAAAGCAACCAACCAGAATACCTGATAATCCTGACCATAATGCCCATCTCTTGGATTTATTCTTGACAAATAATCCATTTCAATACAGGATAGAGGTACTGTCACCACTTGGATCCTCTGACCACAATCTCATCAAAGCCTCATTAGTTAACCCTCCTACACCTTCCCATTCCGAACCTGTCAGGGTGACCTGATGGCACTTTGACAGGGCAGACTGGGATGGATTTAGAAATTATCTTGCTGATGTTCCATGGCAGTCTTTCTTCTCTAGTGATCCCAATTCTACCCAGTCCCACATTTGCGACTTAATACTAGCTGGTATGGATTTATTCATACCAAGTCAACAATTCACTAAAAGATCAAACTCTCCAATATGGTTTGATGGCAGTTGTGCCAGAGCAACAGCCCAAAAGTCATTAGCATATAACTCTTACTTAAAATCAAAAACATCTGAATCACTCTCCCAATTTAAAATTGCTAGAAATCATGCAAAAGCTGTATTAAATCTATCTAAATCAAACTTTCTTCAAAAGCAAGCATCAAAACTACTTAACAACCCTAATGACAATAGAATATTCTGGTCAACTCTTAATTCTTTCAATAATAACTTTAACAAGTCATCTTCCATTCCCCCACTAAAATCTTCAGATGGCAATATTACAAATGACCTACGTGAGAAAGCAGATATCTTTGCTAGTACCTTTGCAAGAAACTCTACCATAGATGATACCAGCCAGAATGTCTCAGTACTGGAACTTGATTCTCCCGAAATTGCCCCACTTAAAATACAGACAAGATTCGTAAAATCCATCCTAGACAATTTACCTACCAACAAAGCTCCAGGCCCAGATGGAATTCCGCCAATTGTTTTGAAAAAGTGTTCCCCTGAACTTGCCTCTGTCCTAGCTAAATTATTCAGACTATGCATACGTACTTCTTTATTCCCAAATTCATGGAAAGAAGCCAATATCCACCCAGTTCCGAAGAAAAGAAGTTCGTCTGACCCCTCCAATTACAGACCAATAGCTGTCACATCTTCTCTTGGTAAGGTATTTGAAACTTTAATTAATAAGCATATTGTTAAACATCTTGAATCATTCATTCATTCATTCATTGCCAGATGCCATGTATCCCAAACGGGGTGGCCAAGGGCTCAGAGTTAATTGTTTTACAGGGAGGGGCACTAATCCTCCACCAACCCCACTTAACACATAGGGATGCCAACAGCATCTGGTGTTCCCAGGCGGTCACCCATCCAAGTACTAACCAAACCCAACGTTGCTTAACTTCGCTGATCGGACGGGAAGCGGTGTACTCAACGTGGTATGGCCGTTCCAACAACTTAATTAGTGATAGACAAGACGGTTTTTGCCACGAAAGATCCACCATTGACATAATCTCTTAACTCATACCATCCATCAATCAATTGATCATTTTGGAGAAACTCATGCAGTAGCTCTTGATATCTCTAAAGCTTTCGACAGAGTATGGCACCGTTCCGTGCTGTCCAAACTCCCTTGCTATGGACTAACGTCTTTTGTTCCTTTGATTTCTTCTTATCTTAGTGACAGGAAAATAAGAGTAAAAGTAGATGATGTATATTCGAATTTCCACTCAGTTAACGCCGGCGTGCCGCAGGGATCAGTTCTGGCACCAACCCTATTTCTGGTTCATATTAATGATCTCTTATCTGTCACTCACAATCCCATTCACTCATATGCAGATGACTCAACACTACATAGTTCATTCACACTCAGACATCCATTTACAAAGTCTAATATCTCTACCTCTCAACTCAGTACAGCCATCTCCATAAATCAAGATCTATCTACAATCAGTGAATGGGGACAAAACAACCTTGTCTCTTTTAATGCTAGTAAAACTAAATATATACAGTTTACTAATAGACAGATATTGCCAGATTTGTACATTACCTTCAGTGCTACTAATATTCCCATCTCCAAAAGTATTGAAATTCTTGGTGTCTCACTTAACAGTGCCCTCAGCTGGACCTCTCATGTCAGATCACTTGCTAAAACCGCCTCAAAGAAACTTGGATTATTGTACAGAGTCCGTAACTTCTTCGCCGATGAGCAGTTAGCTATAATTTATAAAAGTCATATGCGCTCTCAGCTTGAATATTGCTCACCCTTGTCGAATGGTTGTGGAGAGGTTGCATTAAGACAACTAGACAAAATTCAGAATAAAGCTGTTAGAATCTTTAACAACCCTGCCATTACATATAAACTACCTCCCCTGCAAGTAAGAAGGAATGTTGCCTCCCTTGCATTATTTTACAGATATTTTTTTGGCAAACGCTCAGACAAAGTTGCGTCCATGGTGCCACCTCTCCATGCCTTCCCTTGTGCTACACGGGCATCTGGTAGCGCTCATGACTGGAATGTCACTCAACCATATTGCAGAACTTCTGCCTATCAGAATTCTTTCATTCCCCGAACTGCATCTCTCTGGAACTCGCTTCCTCAGAGTTGTTTTCCTCCAATTTCAACCTACAACTGTTCAAGTCTAACTGTTACAGATATTTTATGAACAGAGGACACCAGTAATCTGGTGTATGGATTATTTTTTTTTCCCTATTTGTTTTTCACACACACACACACACACACACACACACACACACACACACACACACACACACACACACTTGATGTAGTGCTGCCTACTTCTTCCTTAGCCTTTATCATTCTTTTTCTGTGCCTCCCCTCCTCTCTTCCTATTTCTTGCATCTTTCCTGTCACTTCTTATTGCTTTTCTTTCCTTTACAGGTGGCTTTACATTGAGTGACAAGCCAAGTGGTTTCCTGTAAGCCAAGAAACCATTTACAATGCTGGGTGGTAACCATATAACCAAACCATACGTGCACCCTACGTGTGAACAAGTGGGTTGGTGGAGGGTTAGTGCCCCTCCCCTTAAAACAAATAACTCAAAGTCAAATGGCCACCCCTTAAGGGATTATGGTGTCTGGCAATGGATAGATAGATAGATTTGTTTTTCCTTCCTCCGTTCTGTTATTAAAAAAAAAAAAAAAAAAAAATTGTAACTGTCATTGCTGTTTACTATGTCATATGCTATCCTGAAGTTATAATTTAGTACTGCATGATCGCTTTTGCCGAGTGGAGGGTGATATATTGAACTGTCAATATCATTTTCTTGCCTAGTAAATATTAGATGTAGCACTGAAGGTACATCAAGTCCTCTTTTTCTGGTGGTTTCCCTCACATGTTGCGTTAGGAAGAACTCTTGTATGAGATCTAGGAGCTTTTGGTCCCAACAGCTTTCTTGGCTAATTATATCTAGAGTATTCCAATTTATATTTGTACTGAAATCCCCAGTTAGTATAATTCTTTCTGATTTCTCTTCCATTTTATGTAGTAATGATCTTAAACTCAGAATTGTACTCTCTGCCAGGTCCTCATATTCATCTCTTTCCCATGTGTTTGATCTGAGTGGCATGTACAAATTGGCTACAATTACTTTACCTTCAGATGTGTTGATCGCTACTGCAGTCAGTTCTACTTGTGATGGTATATCTAGTTTTATTTCACTGACTTTTAGATTTTTCTTAGTTAATATTATAATTCCTCCTCCTTTTTTTAAATTTCTGTCTCTTCTCCATATACAGTAATCACTCTAATATCCGGACGCCCAATATCCGAACATCCCCACTATCCAGACATAAGAATGTTTCATACTGTACTTTTTTCCATACTATACTTACCTCATTTCACTCTTTAATGTCCTTTATTGGTGTGAATAGGGTGTTAGGAGCTAGGCATGTGCAGTAGGAAGGTGTTTTTCTGAGTTAGGCTAGGTTAGGGTCCATAAGTACCAGTCCAGGAGTCAGTCATCAGAATGTTTATTATTGTATGAACCTACTTCTAAACCCTCATTTTATGTTTCTTTTGCATTTATTTCAGTTATTTATGTGTCTTATTGGTGTGATTTGGGTCTTAAATAGGTGCTATGCATGTCCAGAGGGAGTTGTATAGGTGTTTCTCTGAGTTAGGGTCCATAAGTACAAATCCATAAGCTGGGGCCCAATATCTGGACAGAACCAATATCCGGACCTACCTATGGCTCTATTACGTCGGATATTGGAGTGATTACTGTATTGTATTCCTCTAAGTTTAGTATGTCATTGGATATCCTTGGTGTTAATTTTGTTTCAGTTAGGCATATTATTTGTGGTTCATTTTCTCTGACATAATCATTTATCTCTAGTAATTTAGATACCATTCCATCCACATTTGAGTACATCAACTTTATCATCTTGTTTATATACTTGTCACGACATGGTTCTACTACCTTCCTCCTTTTTATTCCATCCTGTTTGTGTACCACTTTCGTACCTGTAATCCTTTTACTTTGTAAAAAAATTTCTTCTTCTCCTCTTCTGATCTTCCCTCATTTTTTGTTTTTGCTTCCTCCCTTTTCTCTTTCAGTAATTCCAGTTCCTCTTGTGTTAGGCATTTTTTTACCCATACATTTTTGAACTCCTCTTTTTCCATAAGATTCTTTGCATTTTTTAGTATCTCTTCCACAGTGTTTACACTCTGGAAAGTCACCTTTAGAGGTCTTGTCTTGCTTTTCTCATATTTCCCTAACCTTTTGTGTTCCTCTATGTCTTTATTACAGATTTCCCCTGATACTTCTTTCAGTAAGCTCATTACATTTGCCATCTCCTTTTTGTCTCTTGTGATCTTGTTTTTTACTTTTTCCTCTTCTATACCAGTGATTACTATAGATTTCTTTATATCTACTGAATCTCTGACTAACTTTGGATTGTTTTGGATTATTCTTTTCACTTCCTTTTTAATGCTTTTTTCCTCCACCCTTGTTTCTAAGTCTTTCTTTACTTTCACCATTTCAGCATACGTGGTTTCCACATCATTTTGTAGCTTTGCACAGCTTCATTCACCTGTGTTATCTTCTCCTCAATATCACTGGTCTGGTCAATAAGACTGCTTACTTGCCTAATTGTCTCTGTGTCATTTTTTAACTCTTCCATAACACTCTTGTGATTGACTACTGTACTTGCCATTTCACTCATTTTCTTCCTAAGTGTACTCAATTCCACTGTTAGTTCACTGATGGCTGTGTCTTTCTTATTGGCCTCCCTTCCTAGTTTTTCTATTTCATCCTTTTGCAAGTGCATCTGCTTCTTTATTTCATCATTTCATTTTTGAAAGCCATTTCTAGTTTGTGTACACGTTCAACCAGTCTATTGTGAGTCTCCACTTCAACCAGTTCTTGGTAGAAATCATCATTTTGCTTTTTACCTTTATCCCTTTTCTTTTCCAAATTTGCTTTACTAAAGTATGTATCCATTTTGCAATACTAAAAGTGCAGAGTATGTACTTACAATCCCCGTGTTGTTGTAGTCTAAACAAACCTCAGATGACTCAGCGTATTCTTTGGTCTTGGTTCTCTTTCCTGTTTGAACAAGTCTTGTTTAAACTTATTATTTTTTTCCTTTTAATAATGAAAAATCATTTAGTCTAACCTGGTACAGAGCTTGACTCATACAAAGATACTAATTTAGGTAATGCCACTGGCCATGTTGGTTCGGTACGGAGCGCCGATGTTGCACGTCCGCCTTGATTGAATCCCTGTGTGTGTGTGTGTGTGTGTGTGTGTGTGTGTGTGTGTGTGTGTGTGTGTGTGTGTGTGTGCTTTAATTCCTCCCAGGCAATTTGATGGCTTTGAATGAAACTTTTCAGGTCAGTTCGTCTGGTCCCTGGGAAAGTCTTCCACTATATACAGCTTTTAAGCCAGGATTTTTAGGAGGTCAGCTTCCCTTACAAAAAAAAAAAAAAAAAAAAAAAAAAAAAATATATATATATATAAAGAGTAAAAGAAATGCAGATATAGCCTTGATATCTTAGTGCGTGTTGTACAATGGACTTCCATCCGTAATGCGATATTTAGGGAGCATAACCCCCAGTGATTCTTTGGCTGTCAGCCCCCTTCCAAAAATAAAAACGATCAGAACTAGGGGAAAGTGAGCACTTGGATTTCAAAGAAGTCGGCACACATATCGCAGGATTGGATGTGCAGTTTTCTTGTTTTCTGTGGATGCACAGGGAGAAAACTGCACATCTGCTATATTTATCATTAGAAGCAGATACTGAAATTATGTTCCTGTATGCAGATTTTATATATATATATATATATATTCGGTGAAATGTGACTGAGTTGTTGCGGCGCCAGGTTATCATATAAAAATTTAATTTGTTTCCTGTAAGCCAAGAAACCATTTACGACACTGGGTGGTAACCATATAACCAAACCATATGTGCTCCCTACGTGTCAGCTAGTGGGTTGATGGAGGGTTAGTGCCCCTCCCCGTAAAACAAATAACTCAAAGTCAAATGACCACCCCTTACGGGATTATGGCATCTGGAAATAGATAGATAGATAGATTTCTCCATTTGCAACATATTCCAAGCTGTTCGGCGGCAAGATAAGATAATGATACGGGTCTTCGTCCTTTCAGCAGCACTTCATCGTGACTAGTTCATTATTGTTAACACTGAAGAGTGACAGATGGCAATTTTAGGCCAAGTCAGAGTAAAAATGAGTATACATTGTTACAACCGCGAGACGAGAAGGCCAGGTTGTGGGGTGAGGATGTGAGATGAGGGTGTGGGGTGAGATGAGGGAGTGAGATGAGTACACTTAAGCTTGTAAGTGTAACAGTGTGGAAGAAGTGAAGTGGGCAGCTTCCTGTCCCTCTCTCATCCTTTCTTTTCCACTTTTGTTTATTTACATGTGTCACTTTTTTAAATTTTCATGTACTCCTCCACTATGCTTCATTAGTTCACTTACACCGTTCGCTTCATTTTTTATTGTGAATAGTAATTTGTGCTTCAGAGAGAGAGAGAGAGAGAGAGAGAGAGAGAGAGAGAGAAAATGCAGTAAGAATAACATGGACACTAATAAAAATCATCATCATCGTCATCATCATTCGGACTTCCTTTCCCACCCAAGGGCAGGGTAAGGCGTAGCAACGTCCAGACAGCCCAAGTTTGCCCAGTCCAATGGACCACCCATCCATTCACTCATCATTCAAGTCCACGGAATCCGGGCTGAATCTGATACACTATAAACTTTCACCACGTTCTGTAGCTTCACATAAACGTATCCGATACAGTAAATTCGGACGCTGTCACATTGAAAAGGGGTGCTAAATCCCTGATCATGCACTTTTCACAACATTCATCCAGCCAGCTCAATCTCTTGTCAGTCCCCTAGCCTCACCGACTTCCACACCTCTCTTCCTTACACACTCAGCCACCACATCTCTCCACCTCCTTGGCCTACCTTGCCTCCTCCCTCCTTTAGTTTTGCCCACCTGTTGTTATCCATTCACCACCCTGTTGTTATCCATTCTCTCCACATAACCATACCGTCTCAGGACACTCTTGGATTCTAGTGTCCACAGACTTCCTCACCCCGCATCTTTCACGAATCACATTATTTCGTACCCTATCTACTCTCTGTACTCCACATACGTTCCTCAGCAGTCCCATTTCCACCGCTCTCACTCTCGACTTTTCATTTTCATGCCACACCATAGTCTCACATCCATATGTGAAAGTTGGCACTAATACTCCTTCATGTAAGCCTCATGCAGCTGCAACAATCAAGCCTATTTCTTATCAAGGCCTTCATAGCACCAGCTACTTTCGCTCCTAGTGTGCCTCTACTGTCCACTTCGTCTGCATATTTCCCTCTCTTTTCTACGACTGTACCTGTGGATGTATAAAATGTACCCATGTCAATGTAACATTTACCCATGCCAATGTGCCTATTCAAATGTGCCGCGCAGTCGCCATCGTGATATATAACTTGGCCAGCTGGGCACTCTATGCGCCTGCGCGAGCAGAGAGAGAGCTTCTTCCACTTCGAGGCACGTGTACGCCTCACCTCACCTCTCCACTTCTTTATCTATCTCCTAGGGAAATAAAGATTCTACAGCAGGAAGATTACCTATCCTTCAACCCTGTGATTGCCCCCCATTGCATACAGGACTTCAATCAACATGGCGCAGTGATTAAGGCCCAAGGAGAAGATTTCAAGCTTATACCCCGCCACCGGGACCCGCATGGACGCCGCCATTATCTGTTTATGTTTGTTTTGGACCAGCGAGACAACTTCTAGATCGCCTTCAGTGGATTTACCGGGCAGTGTCAGTGCAGTGTTACAGTGGAGTGGTTATGTGCAAGTGCAGTGCAGTGCTTATTCTGTGTGAGGTTTTCGGGTGTTCTCGTCGCACCCGCTGGACATCTTAAATGGACGCCATGATCGCCTACACTGACTACTTGCTCTGTCACACCCTCCCTCCTCATCCTTCATCATTGCACTGAGCGTCTTTACCCCAACGTCTCTCTGGGCAGCCAATCAGCGAGCTTTACGTCAGAGCCTTACGTCAGATACCACGTCACGGCTGGACGGCCATTCACGACCCTCGCCCCGGCGACACCAGACGTCGCCAGACAGGATAATTTGTCCCGAGAAAGCTCCCAGTGAGTTGCCAACGCTCGCCCGCAACTCCACCTCTGCTTCTCTGCACGAGTTTACTATAATTTCTAAGGGAGAAGATTTGTTCTTCTCTTCAGTTTTCTGCAGTGGTGTTGTATCTCGTGAAATAAGTCAGGATGGAAGAATTCCCACTTGTAGAGCTCTCAGATGATACCCCACATGACTTACCACCTGCAAGACATGAACATCCGCCCACACTCCCACACACCCACGCGCCCACAAGTGCTGAGGACGAGCGCTGTCAGCCTGAGTTGCCGTTACTCTCTCCAAATTTAACCCTACCGCCGCCATCCAGGACACATGATGGAGACTTACGGGTACTAATAAGATATTTGGAGGAAAGCAGATTAGCTACGGAAGCTCAGCATAGGCGTGAGGAAGCGGAGAGTCGTCAAGAAGAGGCAAGAAGGGAAAAAATTCGTCAGGAAGATGAGGCAAGAAGGGAAGAAATTCGTCGGGAAGAGGAACACCGAAGATTTCAACAATTTCTCCAGCTACTCACACCTGTTACACAAGGTCCAAGTCAGGTTCACCAGCGGTCTGGTACCGAGACTTCGTCACACCCACCCACCCACGTCAACGCTACCCCACAAAAGGTTAGCACTCAGGCACCCCAACCGCTGAAGTCAGACGTTACATTTCAGAACTTCAGGGCCTGGAGAAGGCGCTGGGACGACTATGCTGTCATGGTGGACTTGTCTGCTCTGTCATTACCGAAGCAGCAGATACAGTTACGGATGTGTTTGTCTCTCGAGACCCAGCGATTGTTAGAACACACACTTGGTGTACCTCCAAATACCGCGAAAACAGTGGAAGAAGTCCTTGACGTTCTACAGAACCACTTCAGGAATCAACGAAATGAAGCTCTTCGCCGCCGGGATCTTCTTACATGCAAGCAAAAGGATGGTGAATCTTTTGACGACTACTATGTACGCCTGCAGTCGATTGCAGAGGAAGTTGACATATGCCCTGGAAATTCTAATGTCTGCAAGGAGACGCAGATAAAGGTGGTACTTCTTATGGGAGTTCATGATGAAGAGCTCACACAGAAGATTATTGCCCGGGACTCTAATACCACACTTCAGGACGTGGTGAACGTTTGCAGAGCCCATGAAGCCACCAGGACAGCCACATCTGCGATTCGGGCCCCTACTGCTTCTGTCGCCAAGATTTCAAGATACCGCAAGGATAAAGGTCGTAACCATCAGCCAACTTCTACGCCGTCGACCAAATCTAATACCTGCCAGTATTGCAACAAGTCTCACAACTCAGCCAAGTGCCCAGCGGCTTCGAGCACTTGCAATAACTGTGGACGGAAGGGACATTGGGCCAGAACCCCAACCTGCCCTGCACTCAAGGTGAAATGCAAATACTGTACCAAGACAGGCCACTACGACAGATATTGCCGGAAGAAGACTGGTGATGCCAAGGCTGATAAGCATGTTACTCCGCCTTCAAGCACGACTACTAACGTTCGCAAGATTCAGGCCCATGCAACTCCTTCACCTTCACCCGTACCAGTTACTGTGTCTTGTCGGGATGTATCTTCCCAGATCAGTTTCATACCTGACACAGGTGCGGAGGTCGGTGTTTTGGGACCACAACACCTTGCACATCTTCAGATTGACAGAAGTGACCTCCTACCTCCCACAGTTTCCAAGACTTTCACCGCAGATGGGTCAGAGATGTCGCCACCGCTTGGATCCTTAGAAGTTACCTTGACCCTTGCCAAGAGGTCATGCCAAGCCCGGTTACAGGTGCATGATGGTGTCACCACTCCGCTACTGTCCTTCAGCCATTGCAAGGAGTTGGCTATTATTTCGCCCAAGTTTCCTAAGCCCATTCTGCAAGTTACCCACGTACATCGATGCACTGAGTTCCCACTCACCGAAGCTACCCCACCTGCCGAGGCCAGGGACTACTTTGTCAGGAACTTTCCGGATGTACTTGCATCGAAAGATGATCTCAAGACTGCTCCACTACAACCAATGAAAGGAGACCCTATGAAGATACACATTAAACCCGACGCCACACCATTCGCTCTTACCACTCCACGTCAGATCCCCTACGCCTTCCGAGATGCAGTCCAGGACGAACTGCAGAGTATGGTGGCTCAAGGAATCATCAAGAAATGTGGGGATGAGCCTTCCGATTGGTGTCATCCTATGGTAGTTGTACCCAAACCTAAAGGAGTCAGGATTACCACTGATTTGACTAAACTTAACAGTCAAGTTGCCCGCCCTGTCCACTCTTCGATGACGCCTATTGCAGCTGTTCGTACGGTTGATTCTACAGCGAGGTACTTCACAACTGCGGACGCTCTCCATGGTTATTGGCAAATCGAACTGGCAGAGGAGGACAGGCATCTTACTACTTTCATTACACCTTACGGCCGCTATTACTACTGTCGCAGACCGATGGGCTTCGCCGCTACCAGAGATGCATACTGCTACCGTGGTGATCTTGCCCTCCAAGGTCTAACGAAATGCGTCAAAGTGGTGGATGACATATTGCTGTTTGACGATGATCTTCTGTCACATTACAAGAGGATTCAGGAGCTACTCACACGCTGCCGCTCACACGGTATCACTCTCAACAGGGATAAATTTATCGTGGCAGCCACTAAGGTCAACTTCTGTGGATACATTCTTTCGGACAAAGGAATCGCCGCCGACCCAGAACATGTTGCAGCTCTTCGGGACTTCCCAACACCTGCTAACCTCACCGATTTACGCTCATTTATGGGGTTG
Source organism: Coenobita brevimanus (assembly GCF_032717465.1). Classification (NCBI taxonomy): domain Eukaryota; kingdom Metazoa; phylum Arthropoda; class Malacostraca; order Decapoda; family Coenobitidae; genus Coenobita; species Coenobita brevimanus. The sequence goes on along the minus strand of NC_137025.1, from coordinate 41,160,162 downwards.
GTGAATCAGTTATCTGAGTTTACACCCGAAATCGCCAAAACTGCCAAGCCACTTAGACCTCTCTTGAGCCCATCTCGCTCATTTACGTGGACTCCAGATCACGACTTGGCATTCAAGCAAGTCAAGAAAGCCTTGTCCAGTCCACTCATCCTCGCAGCATTCGACCCAGGACTACCTACATATCTCCAGACCGACGCATCTCGCCTGTATGGTATAGGTTACGCCCTACTGCAGGATCATGGTTCCAGCCAACTTCGCCTCGTCCAGTGTGGCTCCCGTTTTTTGGCAGACGCCGAGACAAGATACGCCACCATAGAGTTGGAAATGTTGGCAGTCAGCTGGGCTCTTCAGAAGTGCCGCCTCTATCTTACAGGGCTCCAGTCTTTCACAGTTCACACTGACCATCGTCCACTAGTACCGATTCTGAACTCGTACACCTTGGACATGATTGAGAACCCTCGATTACAGAGATTACGAGAGCGCATGTCCCACTTCACCTTCAGAGCCGTATGGCGTGCTGGTAAGACACTCCGCATCCCAGATGCCTTCTCACGCGCACCTGTCAGCCGACCTACACCTGAGGATACATCGGACTCCGCTTCTACTACGGCACATCTACGGTCCGTCATAACTTCTGCGGCATATCAAGAGGACGACGCCCCGCGGATCGAAGCTGACCGTCACCTACAGGAGTTAGCAAATGCAGCCCAACAGGACCCTGACTACATTCGCTTACGTGACTGCATATTGGCTGGATTTCCTGCTAACAGGTATTCTCTACATACATCCTTGCTGCCTTATTGGAAACTCCGAGACTCCCTCTCTGTTGACGGATCACTCATACTACTAGGCGCTCGGATCGTCATTCCTGCTGCTCTTCGTCGCAAGACTCTCGCACGGCTACATGACAGTCATCGAGGAGTCGAGGCTACCAAGCGACGGTCACGCCAGACGGTATTCTGGCCTGGCATTGAGTCTGATATCACCAATACTGTCGCCGCCTGTGAGTCGTGCCAGCTTCTACGCCCTTCACAGCAGCAGGAACCGCTTCTCAATGATGATAAGCCCACCAGGCCCTTCGAGTCAGTCTCCGCTGATTTCTTTCAAGTTGCTGGGAAACATTTCCTAGTGATTGTCGACCGACTGTCGAACTGGCCAGCTGTCATCCCTTGCAAGAGTGACACCACCGCCTCCTCCACAATCCGATACTTCTGCAGCTACTTTCGAGAGGTGGGGGTACCTCTTTGGTTACGCACAGATGGAGGACCACCTTTTTCGAGCAGTGAGTTTGCTGATTTCACTCGTCGATGGGGGACCCAGCACTTCATGTCATCGCCTCATTACCCGCAGTCGAATGGTCACGCCGAGGCTGCTGTTAAGGCCGTCAAGAGGCTTATCATGGCAACAGCACCGTCTGGTAACATAAATTGTGAAGCCTTCGACCGGGGACTCATGGAACTGAGGAATGTCCCCAACCACACCGGCTACTCACCTGCTCAAGTTCTATTTGGTCATAACCTCCGCAGCTGTGTACCTGCTCATCCGCAGTCCTTCAAGAGTGACTGGAAGGACTTGGCAGACGACTGGGACAGACGGGTCGCCTCCAGAGCCGCCCAGGTCAAGAAGCACTACAATCAACACGCCCGTGATCTCCCCAGGCTGGCTATGGGTCAACATGTTCGCGTTCAGGACCCCACTTCACGCCGGTGGGATAAGGTCGCCATCGTTATGGGTGGTGCTCGCTCCAGGGAATACGAGGTTAGGCTTCCAAGTGGCCGAGTGCTACGTCGAAACCGCAGATTCTTATATCCAGTGCCCGACCCACACTCTGACACTACACCTAACATCCCTGTGGTCCCTTGTCATGACATGGAAAAGTCTAATTTACAGACAGACATCGAAAAGTCCAATTCAGTTCCTCCTCCCAAGACCCCACGTAGATCTCCAAGGCTAAATAAGTCCTAACACAGTGTACACTGCCCATAAGAAGTCCCTGTATGTTTGCTTACAATGTACACACTTTGTAGACACTTGTAGGATTTTCATACATTGCTTGTTACCATGTATTGATTACCTGTGGGATTGTATCTACTTTAACATGTTGCAGTCACTTGTATATTGCTGAGTTGCATATTTTATTTTATGAATTACGGGGATGTTTCACATATATATTTTCTATGTATGTTACTTTTCAGCCGTTCGACTTCTTCGAACGCAAAGGGAAGGGGAGGTGTGGATGTATAAAATGTACCCATGTCAATGTAACATTTACCCATGCCAATGTGCCTATTCAAATGTGCCGCGCAGTCGCCATCGTGATATGTAACTTGGCCAGCTGGGCATTCTATGCGCCTGCGCGAGCAGAGAGAGAGCTTCTTCCACTTCGAGGCACGTGTACGCCTCACCTCACCTCTCCACTTCTTTATCTATCTCCTAGGGAAATAAAGATTCTACAGCAGGAAGATTACCTATCCTTCAACCCTGTGATTGCCCCCCATTGCATACAGGACTTCAATCAACAGTACCCAGATTTATGAACTCTCTCACCAGATCCAGTCTCTCTTCATTCACTGTTACATCACACTGGGAGTCATATTCTCTCTCGATTACCATCACTTTACTCTTTTCTACATATACTCTCAAGGAACGACGCTCACAGACATCAGCAAAACTCCGCACTAGTCTACCATGTTCATGTCCAGTACTTGCAAGCAGTACTGCATCATCAGCGGAGAACAAATCTAAGATCTTCCATCCATCACGATTCATTACCAACGCCATCCCTCTCTCCATTACCCGTGTTTTTACTTCTCTCTCTCTCTCTATATATATAGAATAACCATGGTGACGTCACACAACCTTGTCGCACGCCCACACTGATCGTGAATCATTCACTCAGATGCCTGTTTACACTTACACATTCCGCACTACCATCATAAATACTCTTGACGGCACCTAGCAGCTTACCATCTACAGTACAACGTACATGCGCATAACCTTCCACAAATCATCTCTGTCTACTTTGTCGTGTGCTTTTTCCAAATCCATAAATGCCACTGCGGACCTTGCCAGTGGCCTGGCTGGAGCCTGACCTGGCTGACCGCTGTGCTGCCTTAGATAACCATTCCTGGATGTTCAGAATAAAAATTCTTGATCTCTTGAAACAATATGAGGCAAAGCAGAAGATCCTCCAGGTTGACCCAACCGCACGTGAAAATATTGGGAAATGGACAGCCAACCTGGTCAAGGCTCTGAATGAAGCACAATGATTTACCCTTCAGCCATGTTGATAATTTCTTCCTTTAAAGATGGTAAAAGTGGTAAGTGGGGGTACTCACCATCCATTCACTCGATGTAGAACTGCCTTTTAGGTGACTACACTGAGTGACAAGCCCATTGGTTCACTATTACTCAGGAAACTATTTACTATGCAGGGTAGTAACTATATAACCAGATGATGCTTGGTGGTCAAATGGATTAACGTGCTCCAACTGGAAGGGACCCACAGAGGTTAACATCTGAGGGATGGTTGGGATTTATTCTCCACATAATGTTACTGAGATCTGAATGAGGCAGGTCACCCTTGCCTTAAATATCGTGACTGAGAAACCTAGCCCCAAATCCCTATGTTCCTGATGGGGAGGAAAAGGATTGGATGGTTGATGGATGGGATAGTCATTATTTGTGGGCCATGGAGTGCTTCATCTAAGGTAAATAATTTGAGATAATCCTTACTTACAGATGGTGTATTCTTATACAAGTAGTAGTTTATTGTATATATTGGATACATTTAGTACATAATTTCAGTTCGTTTGTATACCATATTTCCATAATTATGCTGATGAAGTCTGTATTGTATATGAGAGCTGTAACAGTTCTTGTAATTGTAAAAGTTTTAATTAGTGTCGAGTGCTGTAGCTTATTCAGTCTCATCAGAGAAGAGATGAGTCTTAAGCTTTTGAATGACAGCAGTGACATAATTTACCTTAATTTGTCTGAACATGGGGAGGGAGGGATCAAGGTACTCGTAAAACTTTACCTGGATGTGTCTTATTTGTCCCAAGAATTCAAAATTTCACATGTATCTAGGCCATCTGATAAACTTTGTAATGCCCAATTTTTAGATTATTCTGTGCAAATAACTATGTATAATATTTTATTCAGGCAGTCTTATTGTCAAACAGGTGTTGTAACCCCCATTATAAAAATAATTTAAAATGCATCATTAATAATGAAGGCACTTGGACAACCAGTCATCTGTTAGCTTTCAAAAGCTTAATGCTCGTTTGTTCCCAGATGAGATTGAAGAGACTATAGTGAATTCCTTGGGAAGAACTGGCGCTTTTGAGAAACAAAAGACCATATTGTTATAGTTATTGTTGTTATTAGTGTATTATTATTATTATTATTAACGGCCATACCACGTAAGTACACCGCTTCCCGTCTGATCAGCGAAGTTAAGCAACGTTGGGTCTGGTTAATACTTGGATGGGTGACCGCCTGGGAACACCAGATGCTGTTGGCATAACGTTCTCCCTACGTGTCAAGTGGGGTTGGTGGAGGATTAGTGCCCCTCCCTGTAAAACAATTAACTCTAAGCCCTTGGCCACCCCATTTGGGATACATGGCATCTGGCAATGAATGATGAATGAATGAAATAAATGCCATAAACACCTTATAGTCCTTCTCACAAACCTTCTCCACTATCTGTCTCACTACAAATATTTGATCCACGCATCCTCTGCCACTCCTAAAGCCACCCTGTTCATCACTCACTATAGGACTTCTGTTATCTCTCTTACTTTCTCCATAATAATTCTTCCATATACCTTCCCTACCACACTCAATAAACTTATGCCACGATAATTCTTGCACTCACTTTGCTCACCTTTTTTTTTTTTTTTTTTTTGTGCAGGGGTACAATCACAGCCTTTTTCCACTCTGCTGGCACAGTTTCACTCATCCATGCCTTCTTACCTATCTCCAACAAGCACTTATTCCTTCCCCTCCACTACACTTAATCATCTCTGCATACACCTCATCAGCCCCAGCTGCTTTCCTAAGTTTCAGCCACTTCACAGCACTCTTCACCTGTGCAAGCGTCATGTTTCCTACCACTGCATTCTTTCTCTGCACACCCCGTTTATAGCGGCTCTGCTCTCTCTATTCCCATTCATCAGGCTTCTTTCCTCCTGGTCCTTACTTCATCCCCATGGGCTAATAATCTACCACCTACATCCTTCACACTTGCAGATTTCTTTCTGCTGTCACTTCTACATTTCCGCACCTCTTTCCAGAATAATCAATTTTTAGGGTAATTTGCATTCATTTTTCTTCCTAGATCATCATTTACCTCCTTTTTCCTCTTCACTAGTCTCTTTACGTGCTTCTTGCTCTCATTATATTCAGTTCTTATTTCAATTGAACCCCTGTCCTGTAACCACTCTAATAATAATAATAATAATAATAATAATAATGAACATGGAAAAGAAAAATACTAAAGAGAAAATAGGGCCACAAACTCATTCCCTCACCATTCATTCCCCAGAATCCACCCTCCACCTCACAGGAAAAAACAATCCAAAGACAGTTGCGTCAGATTCAGATTACTTGCCACATTGAAACTTGGCATACTGTAGGTTCTCAAAGGTATTTACGATGGTCCCTGTCGTATCTCAAGTTACCCACTGCAGGATGGTTAACGACATTAGAATCTTTTCCTCTCTGTGTCAAAAACACTTCCTGGTGACGAGAAGAAAATTGACATGGCTGTTGTTTTGGATGGAAAGACAAAGAAGGAAAACAGTAGAAACTCTCCATGTCTTCAGTTCTTCCTGTAAAGTAATAAAAAAAAAATTGTCACGAAAGGGAACCAAGGCTGGTGGTATGGTACGGTACAGAATGTTTTTCCGTACTCCTTAGGCTACCTGGCTGCAATACCATACTGTAATTTAGTACCGTACCCTCAGTCATTTTTCCGTACTCTCCAGTACAGAAAAATATCTATCTGTCTATCTATCTATTGCCAGACGCCTCAATCCCGAAGGGGTGGCTACAGACAAATCGCCTCCATGTCTCCCTGTCCCCCACCAGTTCACTGCCCTGCTCCCAGCTCACACCTCCCTTTTTCATATACCTCTCCACTCCATCCCTTCATCTCATCCTTGGCCTCCCCCTCCCTCAACCCCCTTCCACCTCACTCACATACACTCTCCTCTTCAGTCTCTCGCTCTCCATCCTCTCCACATGGCCAAACCACCACAATGTGTTTCACCTAACGCTTTCTATCACATCCACACCACAATGCTCCTTCACATCCTCATTTGTCAGTCTGCCTCTCCATGTGACTCCACATGCTCCTCTCAAATAATTCATTTTCATTGCCCTCACTCTTGACTTGTGTCCTTCCAACAAGGTCCAAGCTTCACTTCCATATGTTAGAGTTGGTGTCACAATATTGACATGTAGTAACTTTTTCACTTCCATGCTCAATTCCCTGTTTCTTGTCACTGCTTTCAATGAACCAGCAACCTTTCTTCCTAGTACGCTTTCAAGCACTTCACCCTCTAAACTTCCATCCTTACTCATCACACTACCCAAGTACTTAAATGCACTCACATTTTCCATTTCCTCCTCACCAAAACTCACTTTACATTGTGACTTCATTAATCTCGAAGACCATAACTTTACTCTTCCTTACATTCATCTTTAGACTCCGTTTCTTACACACACTCTCAGACTCATTCACCAAGCTTTGCAGCTCCCTTTTGTCATCACTTAATAACACAGTCCTCTGTCATTAGGGCTGCTCCTATATCCACTGCCCTACCCTGTATATCTTTTATAACCTCGTCCATGTACAGACTGAACAGCCATGAAGACATGACACGTCCCTATTTCAATGCAACCTTCATATAAAAAATTTTACTCAGTTCACCATCCACACGCACTGCAGCCTTAGCACCCTCATTCATGCTCTTCACGGCATTCAGCAACTTTCCATTTACTCCATATATTCTCAGTACTTCCCGCAATCCATGTCTATCCACCCTGTCATATGCTTTCTCCAGATCCATGAAGACTGCATACATTTTCTTTCCCTTCTATAGAAACTTTTCCACTAAAGACCTAGGAATGAATATCTGATCTACACAACCTCATCTCTTCCTAAAACCTCTTTCTTCTTCTTCAACAAATTCCTGTTATTTCCCTGACTCTGTCAATAAGTATTCCACCATATACTTTTCCTATTACAGTACACAGAGAAGACAGATGCCCCTATGATTACCACACTTCTTTTTCCCCTGTTCCTTTGTACAAGGGAATAATTATGCCTGGCTTCCAATACTCCAGGACTTTACCTTCCTCCCAGGCAAATCTGCACATCCTCCTTATCCATTCTACTACTATCTCTCCCCCATGCTTCAGTATTGCACCACACACTCCATCAATTCCTGGGGCTTTTATCATATCATAAACAAAACTAATTTACATCAATATAATTGTCTATTTATGAACATTTTATTAGAGTACATGTGTGGATTTGCGAAGGAACATTTAAGAAGTGGCTGTGGAAAGACTAAATGTGCTGTGTTGACCGGAAAAAAATAAAATAAAATTAATGTATAACCTAAAAATTTTGCAATTGTTATCATAATAATAATGATCAGTAAATATAACAATAAAAGTAATGATAGTAATTATTATTATCATTCACCTTCTATTCGAGATAGCCCTAAGATAATTATTTGCTGTGATTAATATAATATATTTTGCTAGGAAATGTTATTGATTAGAGCCATGGCAGATGATTTGGCTATGTAGAAAAGGACAAAAATATATAAACTTACTCTCAACAAACTGCATATTATGCAAAATGGAAGGAAAATATTCATACCATGTTATAAGCAATAGTGATTGGCATCGGATTTGAAATAATTATTTTATTAACTATTATTATCAAGAAAGCAAAATAATCTCTCCGTACATATATCCATATATATTTTAACTCATTATTTTCAACTTAGACCGATATTAAATTGAAATATATCAATAATTAAATAACAAGAGGTTCATTTTCATTCATTCATTGCCAGACGCCATGTATCCCAGACAGGGTGGCCAAGGGCTTAGAGTTAATTGTTTTACAGGGAGGGGCACTAATCCTCCACCAACCCCACTTGACGTAGGGATGCCAACAGCATCTGGTGTTCCCAGGCGGTCACCCATCCAAGTACTAACCAGACCCAACAAGAGGTAAACATTGTAATTCTGACTTACAATCGTAGAAATTTGCAAATACAGTATAGCTTCCTTAATGACCTGTCCTCCATTAGTGAGGGGGTAATCACAGGCTTTACCTAGCCCTTCTGATTTAAAAAAAAAAAAAAAAAAAAAAAAACTCTGAAGCCAAATAAAGTGCTCTTGTGGTAACAAGAATTAACTACAGATTGTCAACAAACTCAAAAGGCTAACAAGAAAGGATGTGTACGATCTGACTGGTGGGAATCATTAATCTTTTCACTTTGGCTGTTGCACTTGGGTACTTTATTTAGATGATTTTGTTCAACTGACAGAAATTCAAATTGTCAAAAGGCAAATCCTGAATAACCCACTCTAGGCTACTGGTACACTTAGGAATCTTAAGACTTACTCCAGATTATTCTTTTAAGTTACGAAGAATCCAAGCAGTCATCTGGTTAATGATATAGGTATGAGTGGCTGTCAACATAAACGTTACATTCCATACTATTTCCTATATAGTTATTTGTTGTATGTCATGGATTTGTTTCAAAATATCGCAAATTTTTAAATACACTTGGTGCTTTAAATATGACATTTGACAGTTCAGCTTTACAGATATTAATGGAAATATGTGACAGCATTTCTGTACTCCGGCAAGGAATGAATGGCTCCAAAGAACATAAAAAATGTAACACATTGCTGAGAAGCAGGACTTTCTCTAAGTTTCACACACTCCCCTAGTTCCATTGTGAGTCAGAGTTGCCAGCTAGCCTGCTATTTGTGAGTGTAGTTATTTTTTAAGTTGTCCATTAATTTCTATGTTCTTTATCTCTATTATATTTTGCTTAAGTGATTGTTAGATTATGTAATTACATCTCAGTTTGTGTGCTAAATAATTTACAGTGTTATGCCATGTAAGAAAACTCTGGCATGTTTTGGATGTCTCTGAGTTGGTAACTGTTGTAACCGTTACTCTCTCGGGAATATATGAGACCTGTGGAGAGGTGTAGAACACTCTAGAATATAGGAGGCTTATATAACGATGGGGAAGAGACTAGCGTGGTTTTAGTCGGTTTTCAGTTCAGTGTGAGTGTAGTGCAGTGTCAGTGCAGTTTGTATATCATCGGCACTTGTGAAAATAATGAAGTGTTGTTGTCAAGCATTAAGTGGAATTGCAGATAGTTAAATCTGTATATCTTCAGTACTTGTGAAAACAACGAAGTAAAGTTAGTAGGCATTAAGTATAATTATCTGAAAATAAAGACAATGAACTTAAGTAGCCAGTGTTTATTTACAATGCTTCAGCTGGTCTTGTTGCACACCAAAAGGCTACCCTAGGAAGAACAACTCACTGAGCAACGTCCTTCCTATACTGTACTACTGCTGTTGGAGCCTGTGGCAGTGTGGGATGGAGATGTAACAATGGTGTCAGGAGTGGGATCATTAAGGTGCTGCAGTGAGTCTAATCTTCGATATGGAGCAGGGGGGAGTGTAGACAAGATCCTGAGCTGGGCAGGAGGACGAGGTTTCACTGGCTGCAATCATGAAGCTATTGCAAGCACAAAGTGTCCAACTGCAGGCACAGAATGAAAGCTAGAAAGAATTCAAAGAACAATTACAGGCACAGAATGAAGGACAGAAAGAACTCAAAGAACAACTAGAGGTACAACATGAAGAACAAAAAGAACAACATGAACAACTTCAAGAGGTATTACAGGAACAACAGAGGGAATTACAACTGTGGATGCAAGGACAGCGAGATGTTTTCATGGGGGAAATGTAGGAAGAACAGCAATAGCTTAAGGAGGAAGTAGATGCCAAGCTAGAGCAGCAGAAGTACGAGGTAAGCAATAATGTGATGGAGTGCAGACTACATGTAGATGACCAGTTGAAGCATGTAGATGGCCATTTGAATATTATTTGTGAAAGAATTGAGGCTGTAAAGAAATATTGCACTGCTAAGCCTCAGGGTGGTGTAGAGGGAGCATATGAAAAAAAATAGATAGTGTATGGTGGATCTTGATGGATCCCAAGCATCTAAAAGTTGCATTACAGGGTTGAATAATCAGAAAGCAGAAGTTTTAAGTCCTAGACTTAATTATGATGCCCCAGTTTTTAGGCCCCAAACTAGTGAAGTGCATGGCTATAATACGGGTCCAATTGAAAAGAAATATCGTGAATTTCATGATAGAATATCTTGGGAAGCTTACCGTGCAGTTTGAGTTACTTGCTGTTCAGAATAGTTTTGGATGATAGGCAGAGGGCAGTGCAGCCTGCTACTAGCCTTAAGGGTGCCGCAGTGGAAATTCTGGGTCAGATGTCAGTAGAGAAGAGGAACAGATATCAGTCAGTAGACATACTGGAGTGCAGATATGGAACCATGTATCAGACTGAGGTTTACAGAACAAGATTCCAGAACTGTGTACGTGCTAGAGGAGAATCCCTATAGCAGCTTGCTCAAGACCTGGGGAGTATGGCATACAAGGCATACCCTGGAGCATAGGTATTGACTATTCTTTTGAGGGACCAGTTCATCAATACTCTTGATAGTGCAGAGTTGAAAGAGCAAGTGAAGCGGGCACAACCAAGAAGCATGCAAGAAGCCACCGGCCAGGGCTATAGAATTTGAGTTCTATGACAGGTTCAGTACATCCACTTTTCAGGCCGGTTGTAGTGGGGGATTCAAGGCAAGAATGGTGTAGGTACGGGAAGTAGAAAAATTTGAAGGAATTTGTTGGTACTGTGAAATGCCAGGACATAGGAAAGAGGACTGCTACAAGTGGAAGAGGGAACAGAAGATCAGAGGAAGTTGCTGGTACTGTGAGAAGCCAGGATTTTGGAAAGTGGATTGCAACAAGTGGAAGACAGAACAGGAGATAACAAGAGGTTGTTTGTTCTGAGAGAAGCCAGGACACAAGAAGGTGGATTGTTACAAATGGAAGAAGGAGCAAGAACAGAACAGAGCAAGGAAACCCACGATTGCAACAAATGGGTGTTGGACATGTGGTGAGGTGAGACACTTCAGCTATGAATGTCCAAATGAAAAGGACGGCAAAAAGAAGACTGCAGAAGACGAGAGATGAGAGTAAATTAGTGATGGTTGGTGACAAGAGGCAACAACCAGCCAGTTTTTCCCAAGAAGCCCCACCACTGAGGGTATGTAGGAGAACCTTGATGAATATTGTGCGAGAAGATGGAAGAACAGACGGCAAGCGGTGTAACAGGAATGAAAATCTTAGCAAGAAATGCCACCGTACTGCTGTGACAGGGCCAGTGTCAGAAGAAGACCTGCAGAGGATGAAGATTTACAAAAGTGACTGCAGCAGAGTACAGTGTGGCCATCTTGGGAAGAGGTTTCCATGTTCAGCCTTGCGACTAAGAGCTACTGGAGCCAGTCGGACCTTCTTTGTTTGAACCATGGACTACAGGAATGGTGGGAGACACCCGATGGCCTCAGTATGTATAGGCAACTAGTGGTTCCAAAGAAAAATGAGGTCTGAGATCTTGGATGAGTCTCATAACCAGATCACTAGGGCACCTGGGAGTGAAGAAAACTCTAATTTGGCTGCGACAGAGGTTCTGCTGGACTGGCATGCATCAGGATGTTGAAGAGTGGTGTTAGGCCTGTGGTGTATGTTGTGCCAAGAAGGAACCCAAGGAACGTGGTTGCACCCCTCTCCAGCTGTACCAAATGGGTGCACCGAAGGAGTGCAGTGGACATCGCTGGACCTCTGCCATTCACTGAAAGAGGAAACCGGTATATATATATATATATATGTGTCGGACTACTTCACAAAGTGGCCAGAAGCCTATGCCATTCCTGATCAAGAGGCTGTGACTGTTGCTCAGGTGTTGGTTGACCAGTTTTTCTGTCGTTTTGGGATGCCACAAGAGCTACATTCAGACCAGGGTAGAAATTTTGAGTCTGCTGTGTTCCATGAGTGCTGCAAGTTACTAGGGATCAAGATAACCAGAACGACCCCACTAAGGCTGCAGTCAGATGGGATGGTGGAGAAATTCAACTGGACCCTGGTACAAGAACTGGCCAAGTACTGCATAGAGGGATAAACAGAATGGGACTGGAAATTTCCTGAATTGTGCACTGCTGATGGCATATTGGTCTGGATCCCATGAGTCTACCGGCCACACCCCTGCAAAACTGATGCTGGGCCATGAGTTATGCATACCTGTTGACTTGTTAGTGGGAAGAAAACCTGATGAAAAGCTGCCTACAGACACCTCCAGCTATGCAAAGCATGTTCAGGAAAGGCTGGCTGAGGTACATCATCAAGTGGTAGGAGCCCTTAAATTTTCAGGAGAGATGATGAAGTGTAAGTATGATGTCAGGGCAAGTGAGGTGAGCTTCAAGGATGGTGACCAAGTTTGGTTATACAATCCTCAGCGAAAGAAGTGACAGTCATTGAAGCTGCAGAGCCCGTGGGACGGGCCTAACACTGCGTTGGACCGCCTGTCAGACATAACACCGGATTTGGGGAGACAAGAAGCCTAACCCAAAGGTGGTACAAGTGAATCATCTGTGGCAGTACCATGGGCCATGCAGTACAGCTGGGACATCTCTATGGAATTGTGCTCACTCGCAGCCAAGGATGTTGAGGAGGACCAAGGAGCTGGAGTGCAAGAGGATGGTGACAGTTTCCCACGAGAAGTGCATCAGGAAGAGGACCAAGACATTCCGGGAGGAGCGGACTGTGTGGAAGAGCAGAGACGTCATTGGAAGCAGCATAGAAGACCTTATAAGTTGAAGGATTATTGTGTATAATCAGATGTTTAGTTTGGATTAAGGATTATGTTTGTATACATTGTGTTATCGGGATGACAAAGGATTAGGGAGAGGGTAGTGTTGAGAAGCAGGATTTACAGAGGTTTCTCACTGTTTCTCATAGGTCCATTGCAAGTCAGAGTTGCCAGTTGGCCTGCCGTTTTTGAGCGGTTATTTTTTAAGTTGTACATTATTTTTTATTTTCTTCTCTATTATTTTTTATTTATGTGACTGTTAGACTATGTAATATCTCAGTTTGTATGCTGAATAATTTAGAGTGTTATGCCGTGTAAGAAAATTCTGTCATGTTTTGGATGTCTCCGAGTTGGTAACTGTTGTAACCGTTACTCTCTCGAATACACGAGGACTGTGGAGAAGTGTAGAATACTCCAGAATATAGGAAGCTTATATAAGTATGGGGAAGAGACTAGAGCAGTTTCAGACAGTTTTCAATTCAGTTTGAGTGTAGTGCAATGTCACTGCAGTTTGTATATCATCAGTACTTGTGAAAATTGTGAAGTGTTGCTGTCAAGCATTAAGTGGAACTGCAGTTAGTAAAGTCTGTATATCTTCAGTACTTGTGAAAACAGTGAAGTGAAGTTGGTAAGCATTAAGTGTAGCCTAATTATCTGGAATATAAAGACAGTGAACTTAAGAAGCTGCAATGCCTCAGCTGGTCTTGTTGCACACTGAAAGGCTGCCTCTAAGAAGATCAACTCACTGGGCAACGTCCTTCCTATACTGTACTACTGCTGTTGGAGCCTGTGGCAGTGTGTGATGGGGATGTAACAATATAACAAAGATATGCTATATTTGCCTCATGGTTCACCAATCAATGACAAAATAAAACGAGAATCTCTTTATTGTGACATGCTTACAAAACACTCACATACAAATTACTGTACACAATAAGGCACTCGCAGCTGTATATAACTACCCAGTGTGTACAAATAAAGTAAACTTCTATTCAGTAAGAGAATCTCTCACCGTAGGTAGACTAGAAGAATTTGCAGTAAGTTCCACAAGTTTGTACTTTACTTTCCTCCTAGACATCAATAAGCAGAGAATCATGACATGTGAGGATTAGATTTAAAATAGCTACAGTGGAATCTCCTGAATCGTGCATTTCTAAACAGCAAATTCATAATATGAGGCAACATCATGCAACAGTTTGCAATATCAGTAATTCACGAAAATTATAAGTAATTCCTAAGTGCAACCTCGAAAGTGAAGGTTTTCCTATGCATTTTTGGACATCTGTTATGCTAAACTTGCACAAATGGAGGTTTCATAATAAAGCTGTATTGTTGGAGTTTGTGCTTGTGCAGGAACTCTTCCCGACAAGTGGAGCTCCCACGCGCACCACCAGCCCGCACCTGGAGCTTGGCAGGCATTCTGACTCAGGCCACCCTAGACAGAGGGTGAGCACTTGCCTGTTCCTCTCAGAATTAATCTCAAGCTGGCCTCACTGTTTCCATCTCCCGCCTGGTTCTCACCCCAAAATGGCACAGTGGAGTTTTACAGGTGACCCATGGGCAGCGCTGCCAGTGTTTGAGCAGGTGAACCCAGAGTAAAGACTGGTTGCACTGCATGGCGCCAGGCGACCAAGCACACAGCAACATGTACAGTGCACTACCACCCCAGCTACAACCTCCAGGAATGGGGACCAGCCGGTGTACTCAAGCCTGCATCTGGAGGCACAGGCCCAGTCGCGAGTGCCGGCACCAACTGCGGCTCCTGGCAAGGCTGCTGTGGGAGTGCCACCAACCCGAATTGAGGCGTGGGCCCATGGCGTCAAGTGCTACAGTAGTGGTTGCAGGTGGGTCCCACCCTTGGCCATGGGTTATGTGAGACTGCTGTGTGATCCTGAAGTGCAGCAATACAAGGATGTACAGGTGCCCAAGCATAGATTTGAGGCCACGTGCACGGAGGAGGCCATTTGTGTGGTAAGAGGCATGGTGGTGGGCTCCAGGTGTACTGTGGGAGCATGATCAGACTTCACATACACGCAGGAGCCCAATAATTGTGTGTGTTCATATATGGTAAAATATAGAGCCAAGTTGGCAGTGTGTGACTTTAACTATCCCTGGTGTTCCATAAATCTCGATGATTTCATTCCTTCAGAAAAGCTTGTGATGGGGCTGTGCAACCTCAGTATGAAAACAGAAGTGCTGCAGCAACTTCCAATATCACGATCTGTGGAAGAAATCACAAACGCCTGTGAAGTGTTCGAATCGGCAGAGAAAACAGCATGAGTGCACGGCCATAGTGGTGTGGCAGGTGCTTCAGTGAGTGATGTGGAGGAAACAGAAGTGGCTGGTGCCATTTGGGTGTGGCAGGCGGGTGCAGGGCTACCCCAGCTTTGTGCCCCTCCTCTACTAGCAAAGGGGTGCTGGAGGAGCGGTGGCAGCAAGTGCAGCGGGAAGCGCCGGTGCTCTGCTGTCAACGGCACCTGTCGCAGATGTGGGAGGGACGGCCACTTCCAGTGAGCGTGTAGGTCTGCAAAGCAGCCCAGCCCTGTTGAGACCACTGGTAGTGTAACGGTAGCCAGCGCCGAGGCATGTTGATGCCTCGGCGGAAGTGAAGTGTGATGACCCACCCACAGCATGTGAGGTGATGGTGGTAGCCAACACGGGCGCACAGGTGAGTATAGTGGGATGCCACCTCATGCAGGGTCTTTGGCTGACTCTGCGAAGTCTACAGAGGCCTACTGTGAATATTAATCACCTTGCAGGCAGGAGCATACGTGATGTGGGATGCAAGGAATGCAGCTTCAACATGGGCGGAAGGTCTGCTGTGGCGAACACGTACTTTGCTGATAGGGTGCAGTGGCTGTATCTGTTAATGCAAACGTGCAAAGCACTAGGCGTGGTGCCACACGACTTTCCCAATGTGCTGGCAACTGTAGGGACTGCTGAACAGGTGGAAGAGGCCCCAATCCCCACCCAACCTGATACTCCCCCATATGCCCTGACAGAAAGAAAATGTGAACCAATTGGAAAAGTGGTTCCTGGAGCACTTCAGGTTCATGACATACGCACTGAACCGTGCCCCCCTGCCAGGGATGAAGGGGCCAGCCCACCACATCCACCTGCACCCCTGTGCAAAGCCCTACAAGGTGCAGATGCCAGCATCTGTCCCCCACCACCTCTACAACGAAGTTTGCCAGCAGTTGGATGACAACATAAGGAAGAGTATCATCAAGCCCGTACCAGCTGGAGAACCCACGGAGTAGTGTTTCCGTATGGTGGTGGTCCCACAAAAGGACAGGCGGTCGCGCAGAACAGTGGACTATCAGCGAATCAATCACGCAAGCCAGCGTGAGACCCACCACACCCACAAACCATTTGATGCAATCACCAGTGTACCGAAGCACACGTTCAAAACAGTAGCGGACGCAAATTTGGGGTACCACCAGATCCCCCTTAATGAGGAAAGCAAGATGCTAACCACCTTCATCATCCTGTGGGGCTGCCTACACAACCAGTGCACACAATTGGGTCACTGTGCAGGGCAGGACACCTTTAACAAGTGCTTTGACGACGCAGGAGCAGAGATCCCTAGAAAACTTAAATGTGTCAACAAAATGCTCCTGCACGACCGTAGCGTCACTGATGCTTTCTGGCACACATACCTGTTCCTGCAAATGTGTTCAGAAAATGGGGTCATGCTCCGCCCAGATAAATTCCACTTCTGCAGGAGAAGCGTGACCTTCGCAGGTTACCAGCTTGGTTGGGAGGAGTATCGGCCTACCCAGGACTTGTTAAACAGTATAACTAATTTCCAGATGCCACCACGCCCCTTCCTAACAGATATCCTATTGTGGTTTGGACTGGCGAACCAGGTGGCACCACTCTTCACTGTTGCACCACTCATTGAGCCCTTCAGAGAATTATTGAAAAATCCATCAGGGAAAGTGGTGTACTGGGATAGCCAACTCCAGTCCATCTTCGAGTCAACAAAGGAGGCTATAGGCAAGCTTATGGCAAAGGGCCTCCAGTATTATGATGCCACATGGCCCACAGCAGTGTTCACCTACTTCAGCAGGCTTGACATCAGTTTCGGGGTCATGCAGCAGTACTGCCACTGTCTCTCGAGAGGCCCCCCTGTGCTGCAGGGGCAGCTGGAAACTGGCCCTGTGCGGCAGCCGCCAACTAACAGCGGCTGAGAAGAATTACTCAACACTGAAGGTGGAGGCCCTTGCTATCGCATGGTGCCTGAAAAAGGCAAGCCTGTTCCTGCTGAGATGTCTGTATTTCACCTTCATCACAGACCACTGTGCACTCACCAAGAAATTCAAGGATAAAGCTGAAAGACATCAGCAACCCCTGCGTACTCAACCTCAAGGAAAAGACACTGATGTACTCATTTCACATAAAGTACCCGAAGAGGGTGGCGAACCGCGCAGCAAATGCACTCTCAAGATACCCCCTGCTATAGGGAGGACCAGACAAGACAGACCTGGCAGAAGAGGCTACATGTGCCGTGGTCACGGCAGCAATGGCCTGTGCCCTAGATGATAAAGGTGCCATTGTGGACCTTCATCAAGTGGAGGAAAAAGCACACCAGGACGAAGGCTACAGGCTCCTCCATGAGCACGTGAACACTGGGGACTGGGCCAACTGGAAGGACAAGGAGCTGATAGCAATGAGGAGGCACCTGTCATGCCAGGGGAAACTGTCATGTACACCAGCGACAAGGGGCACCTGTGACTTGTAATTCCCACAGCCCTTCGCCACGCAGTGCTAGCCAACCTCCATGCGGGTCACCAGGGCAGGGACTACACACCAGGCAATGCGTGTACTGGCCTGGCACAGATGCTGAGGTGGAGCGGAAGAGGAAGCACTGTCAAGCATCCCAAATCAAAGCCCCATCACAACCCATGGAAAACTTGCTGCCCACACCCCCACCAGAGTACCCCTTCCAGCAAGCAGTGGCTGACCTGTCCCAACTGGAGGGGGGAAGAGTACATTGCTTATGCAGACAGGTTAACTGGCTGGCCGGAGGTGGAGCATCTGCCCACGGGCACTGCCAGCTAACGTAATGTAACAGCCTTGCATAAGTGATTCAGAAAGTTCAATATCCCGGAGGTTCTGTCTTAAGATGAGGGTACGAACCTCGTGAGTGGGGAAATGAAGACATTCCTATCCGCATGGCGTGTGCAGCTGAGGGTGTCTTCTGCCCTTTACCCACAGTCCATCGGCCTAGCGGAGGATGCAGTCAAGTCCGCCACGAGGCTGCTGAGGAACAACACCGGCCTGGGAGGCTCCCTGACTCAGATGCAGCTGCCAGGGTCATACTGCAGTACCTCAACACCCTGCTACACGACACTAACGCGTCCCCAGCCCAGTTGCTGATGGGGCGTCAGCTGAGAGACTCCATACCTGCTGCCAAAGAACAATACAGGATCAGCAGGCGGTGGGCTGGGATGCTGAGAAGCAGGAAACGGGTCATGGCACACACTAGGGATGCAGCAGCCACAAGATTCAACCAGATGGCACACAACCTTGCTCCTCTCATCTCAGGCCAGTGGGTGCGCCTACAAAACCAGGAGACAGGGAGGTGGGAGCATGTAGGGTTATTGTTGACACACCAGCCCCAAGGCAATACCTGGCAAGGCTGGATGGCAGTGGGCGAGCCTCCCTCAGGAATCACTGTCACTTACGCTCCTACGAGGAGACAGGGGAACAGACATCCACTATGCACTGAGGGTGGTCCCCGGCGGGAGGACGAATGCAGGGGGAAGGCCCCTCAGCCTCTCCCTTCCCTGAGAGGTCATAGCGCGCCCCAAGACACCTAGAAAACTATGTACCATGACAATGCAGTGTTTTGTAATGCATATAACCTTGCTGCGCTTGTATCATACCTGAACAATGGTTGCTCCAGTGCATGTAATTGAATTTCCTATTGTTGTAGCAATTATGCCATTCTGAAATCAGCATATATGTAATAATTACATTTTGCCAGCAATGTGTCATGTAACACCTAGTCTTAAGTTATGATGAGTGTCAGTATGTGCCCACTGTTTTGTTACTGCAATGACCTCCTCCTCCTTGACCAATGTGCTTTGTATTTTTAATACTGCAGGAAGTGGAAGTGGGGAAGTCACTGCGATGGAGAGGGGGTGTTGGAGTTTGTGCTCGTGCGGGAACTCTTCCTGCCAAGCGGAGCTCCCGCGTGTGCCACCAGCCCGCATCTGGTGCTTGGTGGGCAGTTGGACTCTGGCCACCCTAGAGAGAGGGTGCGCCCTTGCCTGTACCTATCAGAATAAAACTCAAGTTGGCCTCGCTGTTTCCATCTCCCTCCTGGTTCTCACTATGTATAAAAATGAGATTTTCCTCTTTGTATCAGGTAGGCTAATCTTGAAGCATATAAAGATCTGGGACGAGTTGCCAGATCGATTAACACCAGCAGTGTTTACTTATTTTGCCCACAGTTTTTCACTTTGATGGAGTTTTGATTGAATGTAAAGATTGGTGTTCTTGATATCCATAACTGTGGACAAGTGGTTTTCATTGGGATAATATCTAGGCTTACCTCCCTATGTGGATGTGGGCCAAATAAAACTTGCCAAGCAAAGCCGACGACACTCATTCGCAGACCAGCCTGCTCTCTTCACCTTAATATCCCATAATTTCCTCCTTGGTGGATAAAAAGAGAGTTGGAAAAGTTGCATAGAAGATCTATCATTGTTATTGCACCCAAATGCAGCACAACTAAACCATTAATAAGGGCAACAGGCACCAGTACTCGAATATAGCACCCCCCACTTTGCGGCTACCAACAGTTTGGTTTGTCTGCATTATAATTCGGCAATTATCTTGGTGTTTACACATTGAGTACACCGCTTCCCGTCCAATCAGCGAAGTTAAGCAATGTTGGGTCTGGTTAGTACTTGGATGGGTGACTGCCTGGGAACACCAGATGCTGTTGGCGTTCTCCCTACGTGTCAAGTGGGTTGGTGGAGGATTAGTGCCCCTCCCTGTAAAACAACTAACTCTAAGCCCTTGGCCACCCCGTTTGGGATACATGGCGTCTGGCAATGATGATGATGATGATTAAAATGGAAATCTTCAACAGCTCAGATTAACAAAATGTAATGCAGTTAAGACATTATTGTATTCATCAACCAATCATGTATCACAGCAGGTGATATGATGTATTTTTAGATGAATCTGCAATCAACCAGCACCCGGGCTGTGCGGCGTTTGCACCAAAATGCCACCACGTCAGCTGACCAACTAGGAAGCAGCTGGAAATATTAGCTGTCCAGTCTCTTTTTCTATAGACCTTTTCCAGTAACATCACAGAAATCACGTGGTTTTGTTTACGACTCCATATTGGACGGCAAACTCCTCACAGTACTGGCTGTCTAAGACGGAGCTGTCAGAGATTAAACTGTCACATATATTCAGAAATCTGAATCTGTGCCAGCAAGATCTGTACAGGAACAAGATAAATTGTTTGGGGCTAGATCCTTACACCATATCTAGGGAGAAATTCACCTGTTTCAAGGATTGGTGTCCAAAACCAGATCTCAGATATGGCAATCTCTATCATTATTTGGTAAACACTCCATCAAAGTTCACCGGGGCATCCATCAAGGTAAACAGACATGTCATATTGTATATGTGCAATGTAGGTAGCTGGAATTGACATACGGTACTTGTAAATCATCTTGGTAATCAGTAAATTACTGATGTGGGGCCAAGGGGTGAGGGATTGTATACACTGACTGGGATTCAAGTAGTTGATGAATGGAATAAGTTTCCCAGTGATATACCCTAGTTGCTGCTCTCTATTCAGAAAGTTTCAGGCATAGCCTAGATAAGCGTATGACAGATAAGGGTTGCATACAAAATTTGTCATTCTTGTAGTCACACTCCTGTGACAGCTGCCTTGCATGGGCCTGCATGGGCTATTGTAGGCAGGATTAATTAGTCACACTCTTGTGGGAGGTGTCTAGCATGGGCCTATTGGCCTACTGCAGTTATCCTCTCTTCTTAATCTTCAAGTTAGGTCCTAAGTTAGTTTAGGTTAGGTTAGATTGGTTGGATTAGCTTGGTTTGGAATAAAAAAAAAAGTAATTTCTGACAGAAATGAATATCAGATTCAAATTAATCAAACTATCAAACACTAAAAAATGAGAATTTTAAGCTTCAAGGAGAGTTGGGTGTAATTCTGTAAATTTACCAAAAAATTTACTTATTTTGGAAATTTCAGTAATTATAGGTCTAGATACACACACACACAGCCTATATACTGTTTGTTTAAAGTACTGTAGTTTTACAGAAAATGCATAATTGATAGTATATGCTGAAACTGTCCAAATTACTCTTGAAGTTAACTTTTACATTACAACTGAAACATAACATTGGCACAAATTTAAATTAAGGTCATTTATTTCATGCTGATGAGTGCCACATGAAACTAAATGACTTCAACTATATAATTTTAATGATTTTACATTTTATATTAACAAAAAAATCGTAGTTGCTACATACCTGGTAAAGGATAAATATAGGGGGCTGTTGATATAAGTACATTTTTTATCTTCTTATTTGTAATTAAAGTATTTATGTACAAAGTGAAAACTGTATATTTAATTGGAGCATGTAATGACAGTTTTGCTTTCTGTGGAGCAAGTCATTTCTAAGTAAGACAGAAAATTATAAATAATAGTACTAGTACTGTAATTATGCTTCAGTTGTAACTGAAACATTGTTTAGCATACAGGCTCACAGTGGTAAATAACAGTTTTTTATTGGTGTTGAACAATGTTCTTTACTGCACTATTATTAAAATCATCCACCATGACACAAATATCAATTTCAAATGAATCACTGAAAAACATTGAAAAATGAAAATATAAGCTTTAACCTAACCTAACCTAACCTCCTTACCTAACCTAACCTATCTTTAAGTATGACCTAACCTGTAATTTAATGGGTTTTACTTACGCATCTAACATTCTTGATCATCACTGTTATGTCTGATTTGGTTTGGGTGAAACTCTGGAATAATAACAAAACAATGCCTGTGACATGGACCCTCCCCCTCTTTTCCCACCCACACACATGGCTGTGTGGGTCTTGTGCTCTGTGACATTAACATAATTAGGATATACTGTATTCTTAATAGAAAAATTTTTAAGCATCTTTCCTATCACACCCTTCTTTTTGATCGTCAGTATTGGTTCCGTCAGGGACGCTCCACTGGCGATCTTCTCACCTACCTTTCAGACTCCTGGTCATCCTCCTTTCGGGACTTTGGCGAAAGCTTTGCCATTGCACTTGACATCTCAAAGGGTTTCGATCAAGTCTGGCATAAATCTTTAATTTCCAAACTGCCCTCTTACGGTTTCTATCCTTCTATCTGTGCCTTCATCTCTAGCTTCTTTTCTGGTCGTTCTGTAGCCGCTGTTGTAGACGGCCATCGTTCTTCTCCTAGATCTATTAACAGTGGTGTTCCTCAGGGCTCTGTCCTATCACCAACCCTCTTCCTTTTATTCATCAATGACCTTCTAAGCTGTACATCTAACCCTATCCACTCACACGCTGATGACTCCACTCCTCACCTTTCCGTTCGATTCCCGCAATGTCCATCTCAGCAGTTACTTCAACAAACAAGGGATGAGGATATGGCACACCTAATGTCTGACTTGGCTTGTATCTCTGACTGGGGTAAAAATAATCTGGTTGTTTTTAATGCATCAAAGACTCAGTTTTTGCACCTATCAACCTGACAAAATCTTCAACAGGTATACCCACTAATGTTTAATAATATTCAGCATAATCCTGCATCATCCTTGAACATGCTTGGGGTTTCACTTACTCAGGACTTATCTTGGAAAGATCATATTACATCTCTTGTAAAATCTGCTTCCAAGAGATTGGGTGTGCTAAGCCAACTCAGTTCTTTCTTTACCCCTGCACAATTGTTGACTCTATGCAGGGGTTTCATCCGCCCCTGCGTGGAGTACAACTCTCGTGTGGGGAGGCTCCCCACATACAGCTCTTCTTAATAGGATGGAGTCAGTGGCTTTTCGCTTCATTAACTCTTCTCCTCTTACTGACTCCCTTCAACCTCTGTCTCTTTGCCGCACTGTTGCATCTTTATCTCTTTTCTATTGCTACTTCAATGGTCATTGCTCCTTTGAACTGTCTGCATGCATTCCTCCACCTCTATGACGTGCGCGTAGCACCCGTCTAGCAGCAAACTCTCATCCCTTTTCTGTCCAACTCTCTAATGCAAGAGTTAACCGTTACTCCCAGTCCTTCATTTATGCAACAGGTCAACTCTGGAAGTGTCTCCCTCTGTCTGTATTTCCTGCTTCTTATGATCTCCAATCTTTCAAACACAGTGTGTCTTGGCATCTCGAAATGATCGGATCTTGAATTTGGCTCTCGCTCTTGTATTTTGTTTTTCTCTTGGAAGGAACAGTTTTGCGGGCTCGTTGCCTTTGGTTCCTTCTTCCTCACAAAAAAAAAAAAAAAAAATACAACTGCTAAGAATGGGAAATATGCCCATATCTACTCACAAATCATAGGCTCACCTGATATGAAATGCTTGCAACAGAGGCGGGACTAGGCCGTCGGCTGCCAATTCTCCCTCTTCATGGCATCTATCCACTTGTGTTGCCTTTCTTCATTGGCTAGAAGCTGGTAGATGTGTATCCCACTTCTAGTTTTCTGCCTTGTCTTACAGCCGAAAGCACAACAGTGGAACACCATTGTGGATTTTGCAATTCTCTCTCTCTAGACGTCTGACAATTTGCCGTCCAATGTGGTGCTGTAAACAAAAGTCACATGACTCATGATGTCACGTGGAAAAGATCTATAGGGTCTCTAATTACCAAGGCAATCATCTTCAAGCACAGCACTTACTCTAAGCCAATCACAGCACTTCCCTCTCACACCAACCATGAAAGACGCACCCCAAAGCCTGGTTCAAGTCTCCTCTCTGTTGACTGCGTGTGGTTCAGGTGTGGTGTACAAGGATTTTTTTTGTTTTTCTTGTTTCCTCCGCCAGTCCAGTTTTACCAAGGCTGATCGTAACCCTCCTAAATTTACACTTCTTTGGGGAGGGGGAAGAAGAAGAAGAAGAAGCCAACATTAACTTACATCTAGATGTTAGATGTAATAGGAAGGAGCCTCTCCCCCATCCATTCAAGCAATGTCGTCAGTCACAGTCAGGTAAGATTCATACAATAATGTGAGTCAGTTGTGGTGTTCTGCCTTTGCTGACACAGTTTGCTTTCTGTGCTAAATCTGGTTTGTCTACAGTTTCCTAGTGGACGCCAGAGTGATGTCTGAGCCACCTGTGGATCCGGGGGCCGTGTCGCAACCACAACATATGAACGACTCCTCCGCCGGCCTCAGTAGGACCCGTGACTTCTCTCCTTCCGGGGTTGGTGGTGAACCCACGCAGGTAAAATCGACTAGGGGCTCTGCTTACCATCCTCCTACTTCATCATGTGAGCCCCAAAGGGATGTTTTTGTAGTTTTCCATATCCAGGAGGCTTTTGGATCCAGGGTTTTTACTGTCCCCCCCAAGATCACTGTGTATTTGGTCGCTGTACCCTTTGCTAAGTGGCGCCGTGCTGATAAAATTTTCATCAAGGGAAATGGTATGACCTTGGAGATGCAGATCTGGGGGACGGACATGTCTAAGATAAACTCCCTCATGGAACAGCTAGGTGAACTTAGCCCCTGGAAGGTGAAGTGTAGAAGGTTATGGAAATGGGAGGTGGGTACAGGCACTTACAACTTTGGTACTATAGGCCCTAATGCCTGTGACTGTTTGGTGGCTGACCTCACCATGGAAATCAACATCATGCAGCACAACCACAACTGACCCCTGGAGTTGTGTCATCTGGTGGTGGTTCGGCTCCCAGCCAGGTTTCCTGCACCAGGTGAGCAAAAGGATTCTGCGACACTTCAGCTTTGGTTTGCAGGCCCCTTACCATCCCACGTGGTTTACAGTGGGTGTCTTTCTGGGTATGTCCATATACTTTTCCCGTCTATCGTTGTTTTCAGTGTCACACATTCGGTCATGGTTCCTCCAGGTAAATCTGGTTCTCGTTGTTGTGTGTGTAGTGGTAACCACAAATTTTGGTCAGAGGATGGTACCACCTGTGTTTTAAACCCACACTGCTACTTGTGTGGTGGTGCCCATAGGCCAGTTTTGCACGTGTGTCTGGTCTATCGCATGGTCTTGAATGTCGATCGTGATGGCAGGATCTCTTCAACACCCACAGAGGACATCAACAAGATCCTGCGTGCCCTTCCAGCCACCTACCGTTGGGATCATCCTGTTCCTGGCAGTGTTGCGTCTGCCGGCTCCTCTGGCAAATGCCCCCCAAGACAGCTTCTGGGCCCCCTCGGTTTGCCCTGCCCACCTCTTCTTCAGGATCGGGGTTGACTTGTCCCTTGGTGGGGATGCCCCTTAAGAACCGGTTTGGTGCCTTGAAAGAACAGGATGATGGGATTGCAACAACGGACTTGGGGACCTGGAGTTCAGAACCCTCACCAACGACTGAGGTCGATATGCCTGCCCAGAGATTGTCATACTCAGTGGTTGTTCGCTCGTCCCCGAGGTTGAGGCGCCCTCCCGTGCCTGAACGTCATTGTCCTCACCCAAGTCTCCCAGCAGACAGGACCCTGATGGATGAGATCTTGCTGGCTCCACTCCCCTCCCAAGGTCAGCAACAGGAACGGGCCCCTCACCATGCCCACGCAACCCGTACCCCGCCAGCTAGACCCCAGCGACCTCCTTCACCACCCCCTTCCCTCGGTGGCCAGCTGCAACCTCTCACCGCTATTGATCTTGCTGCCCTTCTCCAGATCATTATCGATGCCATCTCTTTTTACCTTTAGGGAATGTCACCCAAGGACATCTGTGAGCAACTCATGCCCAGGTTATTCTCCCTCACACCATCTTCTTAGATTCCACACATTAGCCTTTTTCCATGGTAGTGTGGAATGCTTGTTCTATACTAAGAAAAACCCATGAATTCAAGATGTTTATGGATGAACTTCTCCCATCGGTTGTTGGAGTGAGTGAAACATGGTTACAGTCACATCTTCATTTTAACCTTAGGGGATACACTGTTGTTAGACAGGATAGGCCAGCTCAACAGGGGGAAGGGATGGCCTTACTGGTCAGGGAAAGTATTCACTGTGGGCCTTTTCCTCTCACCACTTGTCACAATGGGGTTTTGGAGACTTGGGTGTACAGGTAGAGCTGCAGGGACGTTAGGTTTCCTTACTACTTTTATACAACCCCTGTCGCATTCACAGTCACTGAATTAACTCATTACCTTGACCAGCTCCCTATGCCAGCACTGGTCTTTGGTGACGTCAATGCACGTCACTCCCTGTGGGAACCCGACCTCCTCTGTAGTTCTGCCAATGCCTCTGGTTCTTCCCTATTCTCTTATCTGCTGCAGTCAGATAGATACACCCTCCTCTCCCTGGTGGGCCTCAAGACCCATTATGATCCACACACAGGAGTGGGTTCAGCTTTAGACCTGTGTATAGGGGATGCTCACTTTCATGGGGCGGAGTTTACCATGGGACCCTTTATGGGTTGCAATCATCTCCAGCTAATAATCCGCTTCCCTGATGTGTCTATTTCCAACTCGGTTTCTGCGAGCCCGTGATGGCATCTGTGGGACGATGGATGGACAAAGATTTCCATGGCCTTGATGGACTCTCTGCTGGTGCTTCACTCTCCGTTAAATATCGCTGTGGGTGCTTTCTCGGATCAGTTGATAGCGGCAGGCAAGGATGCGTTTTCGCTAGTCACTCCCCATCGGGCGCCATGGTGTGGTGTCCCTTGGTGGACTGAGGAGTGTCACCGGATGGTGTTAGCGAAGCACTGGACTTGGCACACATGGTAGGCCTGCTTGTCTGAGGGCAACAGGGTTCGATATCATCAGCTAAACACGGAATGCATTCGTACTGTCACAGTTGCAAAACGGAAGACTTGGGCAACTTTTGTAGCATCTCTGTCATTCTCCACCTCCTCCACTCATGCCTGGCAATTTTTATGGGCCATGAAGGGCAAGCTATCCTCCTTCTCATATCCCCTAACCCCAGATGATGTAGATCTACTCACTACCGCAGGGAAGGCTGATGCACTTGCATGCCATTACAGCATGTCTCTTAGTATCCCTGCTCCCCTCCTTGACTTGCCCTGGGTCATGCATGTAGTTGAGATAGCTGAAACAGAGAACCCCCTCACAGATTTGGTGTCCCTTTTCAGTCCCCATGAGTTGTCAGTTGTGATGCCTGCTCTGCCTCCCTGCAAAGCTGCTGGGCCGGATACTATACCATATGAATTCCTGACCCATCTTCCTTGTGGCACATTACCTCTTCCTGAAGTTGTTAAACGACAGCTGGCAGTTGGGAGTCTTTCCCACAGCATGGAAGCATGCCTCCATTCTCCCATTTCTAAAGCTGGGGAAAGACCCCACCCTGCTTAGTAGCTACAGGCCGACAGCCCTTCTCTCGTGTCTCAGAAAACTCATGGAACGAGTGTTAGGCAACAGGTTTCACTGGTGGGCTGAGAGTAAGGGTCTTCTCCTGGAGAAGCAGTGTGGCTGCTGGCCAGGACATGGCACTCTGGATGTCTTTCATCAACTTGAGCATTCCATCCAAGTCATATATAGAAACAAGGAAGCCTTGTTGGTCCTTTTTTATTGACCTGGCTGGGGCCTTCGACTCTGCTTCCCACGAGAGAATCCTCTATAATTTATCGAGAATGGGGATTGTTGGGATGCCTCTGACTAGGTTCCATAGTTTCCTCTTTGGCAGAACCTTCTCTGTATCTCTTGGGGGGATAACATCTTCATTTCCAGTCCATGAGGGGGTACCTCAGGGGTCAGTCTTGAGACCCTCTTTAACATGTTGTTTTCTACACTTCCCTGTCCTCCAGGCACCTCCCTTCTAGTATACGCAGCTGACCTAACCCTCCTTAGCTCAGCACCCACTCTGCTGGGGGCACAGGACTGTCTCCAGTCAGGGATTAACACCCTACTAACTTGGCTTGTGGATTGGGGTTCCAGGGTTAATGTAGACAAGTGCATTCTTATGTTTTTTACCCTTAGACGTGCACTACCCTCTCTGCCCACTATTCATATTCATGACACCCCAGTTCCTTTCTGGTGTCACCACACTTGCCTGGGCTCCAACTTGATGGCCCAATTCTAACTTGCAAGGCACACATTGATTATTTATGGGTCTCCTGTATGAAACACCTTTCCCTCATGAAATGTTTAACAGGCATCCGATGGGGTGCATCCAGGGAAGTCCTATTGAAGTTTTACCAAGTGTATATAAGAAGCAAACTGGATTATGGCTGTACCGTAGATGGATCCACCTCACCCTCCCTTTTACATAAGCTCGATGTAATTCAAAGTTCTGCTCTCCGGACAGCACCTGGAGCACTCTGCTCCTCACCGGCTGCTGCAATGCATGCAGAGACAAATGCGTTGCTCCTGGAGCGATGGCAAGTGTTCCAAGATTGCTCATTCTTATACTGAAGTCTCTCCTCTTCCCATCCCTTGGCTATACTTTATGCCCATCCTAGTATCTCCTATGATGACCCATCTTGGCCTCTAAGTTTCTGTGTTCCATTCCTCGTCCGTGCTCTGCAATCCTTTTGCCAATTGTCCTTGCCTCTGCCTTATCCTTTCCCTATGTCTACTGTCTCTCCAGTCCCCTCTTGGGTCCCTGTCCCCTCCTTTTTTCACTTATACCTCCACACCCCAAATACTAAGTCACCTACTGTCCCAATGCCCTAGCCTACTTTGGTGAATTAGTGTCCCCACTAACTCTTTTCAGATTTTTACGGATGGCTCTTGTGTCCCCTCCCCTCCCTCCATGATGGCAGCAATCTTTGTCCCTTCCCTTTCCCTGTGTAGAACATGGAAAATAGAAAGGCTTCACTCTATCCTTGCTGCCGAGCTTTTTGCCATCCTGGGTGCCTTGGAGTTTGTCAGAGATTCACTTCCTCCCCAGACAGTGGTCATTTTTTCCAATTCTCAGTCTTCCCTAGCCTTTTTGTGCTCCATGCGCCCATTCTCTTATCGCAAACTTGTCTTCAACTGTCACTCTGTTCTTTTTCTCCATGCTTGAGGTTTTACATTACATTTTCAGTGGGTCCCTTCTCACACTGGCATCCATGGCAGTGCCGTAGTTGATGCTGCGGCCACATTGGCACATGACATGACAGACATTGTACCCTATCCTCCTGACTTTTCCTCCTCACTGTCACACACCTTTTGCACCCTCGTCAACTTATGGAACGCTGCCATCCCTGACGTACTTCGCAACACAGGCCTCTCTGCATATTGCTCATCATCTGCCCCACAACCTTGGGCTTGCTCCTCCAGCCATGACCTGGACACTACATTGGTCTGATTATGGCGTGGCCACACTGCCCTCAATGCACACCTGCACAGGATAGGCCTCTCCCCTACTCCTTTGTGCCCATGGTGTGGTAACACAGACGAGACCACCCTCCACCTTGTCTTTTGGTGCCTGAGGTTCTTCTCTGCCAGAACCTTTCTCCGTTTAGCCTTGATGGCCTGCGGTGTTCATGACTTCACGCTCCCTATTCTGCTAGCTGGTGTTGGGCTACCGAAGGACCTCAAGGCCAAGGTGCTACGCCTCATGAAGCAGTTCCTCCACGTCACTGGTCAAATTCGTCGCCTGTGATCCCCACTGGTGAGATGAGCCTCCCCTGCTTTCTTCAAGATACAGTTTGATCACCAGTGCATAGTCATCCCTGCAAGGCCCCACCTCCCAGTGTACCACTTCTACCAGGGGAGGGTGTATAAGCTTCACTACCCTTCAACCTAAGAAAAAGAAGAAGATACAATATCGTTCATTTCCATTAAATCTATCTACAGTATCTATCTATCTATTGCCAGACGCCTCAATCCCGTTTGGGGTGGCCACAAACAAATCGCCTCCAAGTTGCCCTGTCCCCCGCCATTTCACTGCCCTGCTCCCAACTCACACCCCCCTCTCTCATATACCTCTCCACCCCATCCCTCCATCTCATCCTCGGCCTCCCCCTCCCTCTTCCCCCCTCCACCTCACTCACATACACTCTCTTCGTCAGTCTCTCACCCTCCATCCTCTCCACATGGCCAAACCACCTCAGTGTGTTCCTCATAACGCTTCCTATCACATCCACATCCACACCACAACGCTCCTTTATATCCTCATTCGTCAGCCTGTCTCTCCACGTGACTCCACAGGCTCCTCTTAAATAACTCATTTCCACTGCTCTCACTCTTGACTTGTGTCCTTCCAACAATGTCCAAGCTTCACTTCCGTACGTTAGAGTTGGTATCACAATACTGTCATGTAGTAACTTTTTCACTTCCATGCTCACTTCCCTGTTTTCTTATCACTGCTTTCAAGGAACCAGCAACCTTTCTTCCCTGCTGTACCCTTTCAAGCACTTCACCCTCCAAACCTCCATCCTTACTCATCACACTACCCAAATACTTAAACGTACTCACATTTTCCAATTCCTCACCATCTAACCTCGCTGTACATTCACTAACTTCACCTCTCTCAAAGACCATCACTTTACTCTTCCCTACATTCACCTTTAGGTTCCGTTTCTTACACACTCTCTCAAACTCATCCACCAAGCCTTGCAGCTCCCCTTCGTCTTCACTCAACAACACAGTATCATCTGCAAACAACAGTACAGGGAGTTTCCAAACACTATCCTCTCTCACCAGGGCCACTCCAACATCCACTACCCTACCTTGTACCTCTTTTATTACCCCATCCATGTACAGATTGAACAACCATGGAGACATGACACATCCCTGTTTCAAACCAACTTTCAAAGAGAAAAATTCACTTAGTTCACCATCCACACGCACTGCAGCCTTCGCACCATCGTACATACTCTTCACAGCATTCAACAACTTCCCATCTACTCCATATATTCTTAACACTTTCCACAATCCTTGTCTATCCACCCTGTCATATGCTTTCTCCAAATCCATGAAAGCCGCATACAACTTCTTTCCCTTCTCTAGAAACTTTTCCACTAAAGATCTAAGAATGAATATCTGATCTACACAACCTCTTTCCTTCCTAAAGCCTCCCTGTTCTTCTCCAACTAATTTCTCTGTTCTTTCTCTAACTCTGTCTATAAGTATCCTACCATACACTTTTCCTATTATACTAAGAAGACAAATGCCCCTATGATTACCACACACTTCTTTTTCCCCTTTTCCTTTGTACAAGGGAATAATTATAACTGACTTCCAATCCTCCGGGACTCTACCTTCCTCCCAGGCCAATCTGCACATCTTCCACATCCATTCTACTACTATCTCTCCCCCATGCTTCAGCATTTCACCACACACTCCATCAATTCCTGGGGCTTTCCCTGATTTAACTTTCTTCATTGCTTCCACAACTTCTATCCTACCGATTTCTTCCTGTCTTCTCACCTCCCTCCTTCTCCCAGCCATTCCCCAGCCACTTATACTCGCATTACTTCCATCCTCTACGTTCAACAATTCCTTAAAGTGTTCTCTCCATCTGCTCACTTTTTCTCCCTTCTCCACTAGTAATCTACCATTTTTATCTTTCACTCCCCTGCTAACTTCACTTCCACCCTGTCTTACTCTTTTCACTTCTCTCCAGAACATTTTTCTTACAGTCCCTCCACTTTACACTCAAATTCCTTCCAAATTCCTCATCCACTCTCTTCTTACTCTCTCTTACTAATCTTTTCACCTCTCTCTTCCTTTCCACATATAACTCTCTCTTCCGCCTCTCAACTTCTTCCACGCCCCTATTTCTCACCCATTCATTGTATGCTTTCTTCTTTTGTGCCACAGCCTTTTTCACCTTTTCAGTCCACCACGCTGTTCCTTGCACCCCCCTCCGCCTTCTCTTCCTTCCACACACCACATCACATGCTGCACATATTTCTTCTGTAAATATCTTACACACACCTTCCACGTCTCCCATCTGCTCCAATACATATTTGCCCAATCGTTCCTCCACTTCTCTTTCCATTAAATGCTTTACTAATTTCTTTTCCTGGCTTTTGGAGTTTGCTGGTGACCAGTTTGATGTCAGTTTGGGGGTAAGGGCGGCAACTTTTCCAAAATGACAGACTCATACGTATTTTTTCCCATTAGCTTAGTTATTTCTAAATTGCAAAATTCTCAAATCGTGGCATGTGCCCAGTACCATAAGATTACAATTTAGGAGATTTCACTGTAATTGGCTCTATGAGGCTGACTGAAACAAAACTGCTTGTCTGAAAATATCTGTAGAGGGCACCTTCACAAAGGCACAGATAAGGATATCTGCACTGTACTAGTAACAGTACAGCTTCAAAAAGCTGTAGTTCCAGTGAGCATGGGATGCTGTTATTATATTCCTTGACATTTTTAAATAATTATGCATAGAATTAAGCTATAACAAAAAAAATCTGACATCCAATTACTGTACCACAAATACCAAACCAACAAAGATATATATGAAATAGGATATATTGGTAACATACAAAAGCCAGTCTCATTTTATGTCCTTCAGGCCGCAGGTAACCAAATCTAAGCTGCTTAAGTCTACATGTAATGATTGGAACATGACTTGCAACCCTGGTAGCATTTATATATTACAAAACCTTCAATAATTTTTGGGAGAATCAAACCCGTGTAAGCCAGGCCATCACTCCAACTAATGTATTCTGCCACTATATCAATGGGCATGCTACATTATATTAAAATGCAATGGTCTACTATAACACCTAAAAAGAACATACTGACAACTTGTTTTCACTGACCTCCCCATTTTCAATCACACATGTTGACCTTTAACTAGAACTGATCTCCTTTTACAGATATCATAAATAATGATAATTATAATGACAGTCTTACACACTGTCCCAAATACATTCACCAAACCTTGCAACTCGCATTCATCTTCACTCAGCAATACTGTATCATCAGCACACAGTAAACAACAGTAAAGTTATCGTGTTTGAAAGGAATGAAGGCACAGGTGGCACAGCGAGGTTGGATGGTGAGGATATGGAGAATGTGAGTGTATTCAAATAGTTGGCTAGTGTGATGAGTAAGGATGAAAGTTTTGGGGATGAAGTGCTTGAAATGGTACAGCAGGGAAGGAAAATTGTTGGTTCACTGAAAGCAGTGATGAGAAATAGGAAGGTGAGTATGGACGTTAAGAAGTCACTGCATGATAGTAGTGTGATCCCTACCCTGATGTATGGAAGCAGGGCGTGGACCTTGCTAGAGGGGAACAAGTCAAGAGTGAGAGCAATGGAAATGAGTTACCTGAAAGGAGCAAGTGGAGTGACATGGAGGGACAGGTTTCCCTGGAATGATTATTGCTTCCAGGGCCAGGAGCCATCTGAGTGTGCCTTGCACATTATGGAGGTTATTCTCTCGGGCATGGAAGCATACATTCCTTTCTCATATCCTCTGACTAATGCAAGAAAGCCTTGGTTTAATCACGCTTGTTCTAATGCTGTCTGCAACAAGAAGAGGGCCTATAAAAGGTACCGGAGCCAACCGACCCCTGAATCACATCTTTTATATGTTTCTGCCTGGAATCATGCTAAGTCTGTTCTTCGCTCTGCTAAAAATAATTTCATCCATGCTAAATGCTCTCAACTCTCCAACTCGAAAACTTCCCATTCCTTCTGGCACCTTGCCAAAAACCTTTCTAACAACTTTGCCTCATCATCCTTCCCTCCTCTTTTCTACTCTGATGGCTCTGTAGCTATTTCTTCTACTGATAAAGCAGATCTCTTCGCTCAGACTTTCTCCTCCAATTCCACCTTAGACGATTCCAGTGCTGTTCCTCCAGCACTTTCCCCCTCTGACTTCCTCGTGGCTGACATTAAAATATCTTCAGCTGATGTATTTTCTGCCATCACAGGCCTCAGTACTAATAAGGCATATGGGCCTGATGGAGTCCCTCCTGTTGTTCTCAAGAACTGTGCTTCTGTGCTTACACCCTGCCTAGGCAAACTCTTTCGCTTTTGTCTATCAACTTGTACCTTTCCTTCTTGCTGGAAGTTTGCTCTCATTCAGCCAGTCCCAAAGAAGGGTGACCATTCTCGACCCTCTAACTATCGTACAATTGCTTTAATATCCTGTATATCAAAAGTTTTCTGGTCAATTCTTAATAGAAAAATTTTAAAGCATCTTTCCTATCACAACCTTCTTTCTGATCGTCAGTATGGGTTCCGTCAGGGACGTTCCACTGGCGATCTTCTCACCTACCTTTCAGACTCCTGGTCATCCTCCTTTTGGGACTTTGGCGAAAGCTTTGCCATTGCACTTGACATCTCAAAGGTTTTCGATCCAGTCTGGCATAAATCTTTAATTTCCGAACTGCCCTCTTATGGTTTCTATCCTTCTATCTGTGCCTTCATCTCTAGCTTCCTTTCTGGTTTTTCTATAGCCACTGTTGTAGAAGGCCATCGTTCCTCGCCTAGATCTATTAACAGTGGTGTTCCTCAGGGCTCTGTCCTATCATCAACTCTCTTCCTTTTATTCATCAATGATCATCTAAGCTGTACATCTAACCCTATCCACTCATATGCTGATGACTCCACCCTTCACCTTTCCATTCGGTTCCCACAATGTCCATCTCAGCAGTTACTTCAGCAAACAAGGGCCATCGTTCTTCTCCTAGATCTATTAACAGTGGTGTTCCTCAGGGCTCTGTCCTATCACCAACTCTCTTTCTTTTATTCATCAATGACCTTCTAAGCTGTAAATCTAACCCCATCCACTCATACGCTGATGACTCACCCTTCACCTTTCCATTCGGTTCCCGCAACGTCCATCTCAGCAGTTACTTCAGCAAACAAGGGATGAGACTATGGCACACCTAATGTCTGACTTAGCTTGTATCTCTGACTGAGGTAAAAATAATCTGGTTGTTTTTAATGCATCAAAGACTCAGTTTTTACACCTATCAACCCGACAAAATCTTCCACAGGTATACCCACTAATGTTTAATAATATTCAGCATAATCCTGCATCATCCTTGAACATGCTTGGGGTTTTATTTACTCGGGACTTATCTTGGAAAGATCATATTATATCTCTAGTAAAATCTGCTTCCAAGAGATTAGGTGTGCTAAGCCGACTCCGTTCCTTCTTTACCCCTGCACAATTGTTGACTCTATACAGGGGTTTTATCTGCCCCAGTGTGGAGTACAACTCTCACGTGTGGGGAGGCTCCCCACATACAGCTCTTCTTAATAGGATGGAGTCAAAGGCTTTTCGTCTCATTAACTCTCCTCCTCTTACTGACTCCCTTCAACCTCTGTCTCTTTGCCGCACTGTTGCATCTTTATCTCTTTTCTATTGCTACTTCAGTGGTCACTGCTCCTCTGAACTGTCTGCATACATTCCTCCACCTCTACGATGGGTGCATAGCACCCGTCTAGCAGCAAACTCTCATGCTTTTTCTGTCCAACTCTCTAATGCAAGAGTTAACCGTTACTCCCAGTCCTTCATTTATGAAACAGGTAAACTCTGGAACTGTCTCCCTCTGTCTGTATTTCCTGCTTCCTATGATCTCCAGTCTTTCAAACGCAGTGTGTCCAGGCATCTCGAAATGATCGGATCTTGAATTTGGCTCTCTCCTGTATTTTGTTTTTCTCTTGGAAGGAACAATTTTGTGGGCTTGTGGCCTTTGGTTCCTTCTTCCTCACATAAATAAAAAAAAAAAAAAAAAATGAAGAAGTGAAAGAACGTTGTGGGGTGAATGTGGATGTGATTGAGAAAATTAGGAGAAATACACTGAGGTGGTTTGGACATGTGGAGACAATGGAGAATGAAAGACTGACTAACAGGGTGTATGCAGGTGAAGTGGAGGGAGGGAGAGGGAGGGGGAGACTGAGGATGAGGTGGAGGGAGGGAGTTGAGAGGTATATGAGGGAGGGGGGAGTAAGCTGGGGGGAGGGCAGTCAAACGGTGGGTGACAAAGCGACTTGGAGGGGTCTTGTCTGTGGCCACCTTTTGCAGGCTTAGGGAGTTGGGCTATGGATAGAGCTAGATAGAATAGATAATGACAATTTCCTGTTGTGCCATAATGGCAACTACAGTAATTTCAGTAGTTGGAAGTACTGTATAATGTGGCAATACATTCCACATAGGTATGTACTGTAATTATGAGGTAATAATGTTTAAAGTTTATGTTTATTAATTTAGTTTGACCCATAATTCAATGTACTGTTTTTACAAATACAGTAATCACTCAGTTATCTGGATGCTTTGTATCCAGACATTCTCCGTAGCCGAACGTTAGGCCTTGGCTCTATTATTTCTGTATCCGCATTTCCTTGTCTGTATCTGAACTTAAAATTTCCGACATCACCGGTTAGGCAGCCGACAAATTAAAAAAATATAGGTTGGATAGCCGGCTGGTCAGGTAATAGACCCTAACCCACTAGCTGAGCAAAAATGGCCATCTGCCTCCTCACCGAATGGTCAAAATCCCCCAGCCACCTGGATTACTTGGATGCTCTCTGCCGTGTGTGAGTAATACAGACCCTAACCCACCAGCTGAGTAAAATGGCCGTCCACCTCCCTACCGAATGATCAAAGTCACCTGGATGGCCTCTTGAGCTGAGCCTCACGCTGGTAAAAGAGCCTAACCCACCAGCTGAGCAAAATAACCATCCGCCTCCCTACCAAATGGTCAAAGCCACCTGGCTGGCCAGTAAAGACATGGCAACGTTGTGTTCGGTGGCGGGTACCACACACCCCCACTCACTGTCCAGCTCCAACGGTTGGAGGAGGAGGAGTATTCTGATTTTTGTTAAGTGATTACTAGCGACGGGCAATATCAGTGATTAAATTTAGATACAATACCGTTTACTTTGTTGGTCAGTATTGGTTGGTATCGATTACCAATACTGACAGCTACATAGTTTCGTAATTGCAATAATCCCTTTAAGACCCAGACGCCCAAGTCCCAGACATTTTGAGCTCGGGTCCTTTGGGGGGAAAAAAAAAAAAAAAAAAAAAAAAAAAAAAAAAAAAAAATGATGATATGTGTTCATCCCTACTTTAAATTTGTTGTGCGATGATGAACAGCTGTGTTTTTGTGCATAGTAGAGAGCCCCTGCATCCTTCCCTCCCCAGTTCCCGTCTAACTATTGCCATAACTACATGCTCATTGCCATTGCTGCCCTACGTACTCGTTTTTGTGAATAAACAGTGAATAAACTGCAATGTCTCGCCACTAGAACACATGGGAATTTATAGTGTTGTGCAGCGTTAAGAAATTAAGACTGAGAGTGCAAAGGATTAAGTGCAGAGTGCAACACTGGTGTGTTGCAACTGGCATGGTGCAAGTAAGAACAGAATGTGCAGTGTTAAACAATTATAATTCATAGTGCAAAGAATTAAGTGCGGCACAACACTGGATTACTGTACATGCTTCAAGAGCACTTTCACCACTGTCAGAGCCTTAGAGGAGGCGGGTTAATCTTCGTGATGGCCACAGATGTGTTGTAAGTACCCTGTACACTGCTAAATATTTTCCATACTCACTTCTAATTCCTCATTCCCTGGATCCTTTTCATTTATTTCATGCTTTCTGTCCCTTATTTGTGTGAAGATGGTCTTAAATAGGTATTGTGCATGTCTGGTAGGGAGTTACTTAGGTGGCTCTAAAATTACGTTGGGTTAGGGTCCAGAAGTACCTGTCCAGGGGGCATTTTCCCAAGTCCCAGACATGCCTTTGGCTCTATTATGTCGGATTTTGGGGGAATTACTGTGATTACTGTAATATCTTTTCAGTCCGATGAACTACATAAAAAATTTAATAAAATTACTGTACTCACAATGGGCTCAGTCAGGTTAAAAGAATTATTTGGCCATCATTTTAGGAGAACATAAGCACCAAAACTGCCATTCAGTGTGTTAATAAATCTTAAAATCATCACTTCCCAATGAAATAGTATTTTTGAAAATATGTTTTCAGTTAATTGGAAAGTCTGCTTTAGTACTCACAGTAATCGATACCTAGCCATCAGTATCAATACTTGCAGATACATAGTCAGTATTGGAAGTATCGATATTTTGGTATCGATACAGCCACCATGTTATGTTAACCACCAGACCACACGGGATTACTGTACACCAGGTAGTGGCTAGCAGGTTGCGATGCCTGTCTGTTGTTTGTTGGGTGATAAGTGCTGTAGTGTACAGTACTTTATTAAAATTCCTTTTGCAACCTTTGTCATCTATATTCATTTATCTGTGAATAATTTTTGTTGCTTATGCATTCTTTTCTTAGTGTTTAGCATTATACAGTACTGGATATTCCCATGTGTGTTTTGATGTCTAAATAACTGAAAGACCAAAGAACACTGCCACAATTAGGAGGGATACTGTACATATAAGTAGGGTATTTGTGGATTTTTGTTGTTTATGCACTGTTTTCTTAGTGTCTAGCATTTTACAGTTACCTCTCAACTAACACAGGTTTAAAAAACGTGTTTTCGTTTTAACACATGCAAATATTTAAGGAGATATGTTTAACTAACAAGGGTTTCTTGATTTAACGCAATTTTACATGTACGTGATGGTTTCAAATTAGCCGCGCGCGCCTTGGACAGTCCCGAGCTGATAGACCGTGTGTGGCAGTTTATGCATAAATACAATTTTTTATTTGTCTGTTGCTTAAACTGGTTTTATTCGAGCTACAATATTCGAAAATGAACTTTGGCCCCATTCTGAGCAATTTGGCTTATTTTCGAACAAAATTTGGCCAGGAAAGTGATGGTAGATCTAAATTGTTACAACTTGATGCTGCAGAACGGAAAGAAGAAAACCACTCAGACCAAGATCAAGCAGTTCTTTATGAAGAAGACAGAAAACTTAAGGGAGTTATCTTCATCACCAGTAGCACGGGAGTCAGAGGAAGAGGAAGAGGAAGGACAGCAGAGTGAGGAGGGACAACAAATTTAGGGTGGGGAGCGGCGGGAGGTGGGGTAATGGGGTAAGTAGGGACAGCAGCAGATGGTGAGTGATGCATAGATGAAGTGAGGCTGTGTTGTTATTGTTTGTGACCTACTTTCTGTAATGAAAATGTTGCTTTTACTGTAGTGTTTTTATGACCTACTACAGTAATGCATTAATAATGTTGAGGAACTTTCACAATGCCGTGAATGAAGCAGAATTGAAAGAGAATCCACGTAAAAAACGAAAACAGTACGTATTTGGGGAGAAGTAAACAACGCTTCGGCCCAACTAGGGCTCAAATGTTGTTTATTTCTCCCCAGAGATACTGTTTTTGTTTTTTACGTGGATTTTCCTTCAAATTAATGTTGTTGCTTTTAAGTTTAGAGTAGCATAACTCCCCAAATGGGTAGACTTTCCCAGAGTCCAGGAACATAACCCCCAATATTACCATTGTTTCTTATGGGAAAATTATATTTAAAAAATGCGTTTTTCACTAACGCGACCTCTCCAGGAACCTAACCCTCGCGTTATTTGAGAGGTTGCTGTGCTGGATATTCCCATGTGTGTTTTGATGACTAAATAAATGAAAGACTGAAGAACACTGTCACAATTAGGGGGGGTACTGTACATATAGGTAGGGTATTGCTCCATATTCGGATTTCATCCGTAACTGGAATTACCAATGGCTCCACTATGTTGGATAATCGAGTGATTACTCTAATACCAATAATAATTTGCATGTTGAGCTGTACTGTTTATAAAGAAATGTAATAGATGGAGAGTACATTAAGCTGTATGGACTAATGGCATCGCACATGATGCATGTAAGGAGGGTAGGTTGAGACAGACCTACTGACACCATGGCGGATGACAGTTGGACACTCCAGTGTTCTACCTGCTACCACAGAGGACACTAAATCACCAATGCATGATCTCATCCAACATCAATACTTCACATAGGATGCCCGAGACTTTCTGACATGCAACTCGAGAGATATGAACCTTAAGTTGTTTAGCTCATCCCTTCCACTTGTCAATACGTTTGTTTAATTATTCCATCTTCATTATATTCAGACCATTAATATCAGTATTTTGTGTCTCATGATGAGGTGCTGTTTCAAAATTATCTACAACCTCCCTACAAATTTTTTCCTCTTACAATTTCTTTGCATTCATTTTAATACAGTAACTGATAGTAATTATGCCATACAAATGTCCCATCTGTTGTGTAACTAGCATGGCTATTTTCTGGAAAGTTCTCCATCCTTCTACATATCAACCATTATAACAAGGAATCAGAAGTTTACTGAAACTGCTTAGTGTTCAGAGGCATGAGCTTACAGACACTTCCTTCACTCCCCCCTCATTTCTGTCTGTTTCATGTGGCTTTGATGCCTCGGCAGCATGGAGGTAGAGGTCGTAAGTCGGAAAATACTTTAACCATTGATTTATTTTAACTGTATAACTCTCAGCACAAACATGATATTCAGTTCCTGAGGCCCATCACTTTTTCACACCACAAACCTTCACATACCACCTCTCTGGCACTAATACCCATCATTCATATTGAACACATACCTGTATTTGTGCTGTCTCATTCACGACTGGTGTGATGGTATAGGCAGGAGTGTTTTTATGGCATGTCAATGGACTTCGTAAAAGATCAGCAGCTAAAGAAAGTTTAAACAAATTTTTTTTTCATCAGTGTTCTCTATCCCAGTATGGACTCAAATTTGTGTCCTTTCAAATGTAAAACCAC
Organism: Coenobita brevimanus; assembly: GCF_032717465.1. NCBI lineage: Eukaryota > Metazoa > Arthropoda > Malacostraca > Decapoda > Coenobitidae > Coenobita > Coenobita brevimanus. Next base: position 41,119,365 of record NC_137025.1, on the reverse strand, counting down.
TTCTCTGACCATCTGTGACAATTTGAATTGAAAAGGTGGCTGGAGACTTCTGCATCATGTAAATGCTGCCAGGGACACAAGTTGGTTTCCTATGGCTTAACCCCTTCAATCCAAACACTGATACTCAGCTTAGGAATGAACTCTTGAATAGGAAAAGTCAGATACTCTCTTCATTAACCCATTCCTACGAGGGATATTAAGGATGCTTGGACACAACATTACAGCCAGGCGCTGAATGAGGAGTCTGACTGAGACAGGAAAGGACTGGAGATGGCATACCCAGCATTTGACCCTTGGTCTTTGATACTGGTACCATGGGCAGGGCAATCGACAAACTGCAGTTGGGGAAGGCTGTGGTTGTGTATGGGTTGACTGCTGAGATGCTGTTGGCCTCTGGAGATATAGGCATGGAGTTAGATACTGATATAATAATTTATTATATTCTATTATAGGCAAATTTGCTGTTTCTCATGATTCATTCAAGAGCATGATTGTAAATAAGTACTGTATGAGGGGAAGGGTGATGCCCTGAAAAGAGAAAATTACAATGGCAAACAGTTTTCAGATAAGATAATGAAGGTAATGGAGAAAACTTGGTAGGTATGATAAGGGAAACAGTGCTTAGGTTTATGCTAGGGAAGAGGATCACTGATGCAATAATTACAGTTTAATCCATCCATCCATCCATCATCTAATCCTACGTTGCCCCTTGAGGAGTGTAGGAGCCCGGGGCTAGGAAAGTTGGTCCTGGCATTTAAGATGAGAGTGACCAGCCTCACTCATCCCTGAGTGGAATTACATGAGCAATAAACCCCAACCACCCCCTGGATATAAACCTTTACTGGCTCAATCTGACTGGAGCACCTTTATTACCCACTAAACCACCAGGAGCCAAAATTTGGTTATATGGTTACCACCCAGCATAGTAAATGGTTTCCTGGTGTACAGGAAACCATTTGGCTTGTCACTCAGCATAGGGTCACCACAGGCAGAAGGAAGAGGAAAGAATGAAGGAAAGAAAGACACAGGAGGGAGTGTAAAGTCACCCACAGGCAGAAGAAAGAGGAAAGAATGAAGGAAAGAAAGACAGAAGAGGATGGATGGAAAGAAGGATGGAGCAGAGGAAAGGGTAGACACCCGAGAGCAGCACTACATCAAGTGAGTGGATGGTGAGCGCCCCCACCTACCACACGGGGCCCCCACCTACCACACTACAGTTTAACAGCTTCAAAAAATTTTAAACAGAAGGGAAGAGAGTTGTACTTAGCTTTTGTTTGTTTAGAGAAGGCTTTTAACACTTGTAGTAGAGTGTCCAGGGAGGTGGTGAAGCAGGCAATAAGAAAGCTTGGGAATGAGGAATGTTTGGTCAGAGTGGCTATGACAATGAACATGGGTGTTTACAACCAGGTGAGGGTGAACAGAAGTTTGGATGATTTAGTTTTCAAAGACCGATAAGCATTAGGGGTCAGTTTTATGCCACTTATTGTTGCTTATGGTGCCTGAAGCTCTCTCACGTGACTTCAGAACTGGACTCACATGAAAGGTGTTGTACTGAAGACTTGATGTTGATTGCAGAGAATGAGAGGGAAGCAGAGGAGAAATTTTGGAGGTGGGTTAAAAGGTCTGGGAGTAAACATGGCTAAAATAAGAGTGATGATATCCAGGGCAGGTGGCAGTGCTGTAATAGAAGAAGGAGTATGGCCATGCACACTTTGCCACAAGGATGTGGGAAATAACATCATTTTGTGCAGGGACTGTGATAAGTGCATGCATAAGAGAGGCAGTGGTATTATTGGTAGGCTGCAAAATAATGCAAATTTGGAGTGTGTGGTATGTAATAGAAAGTAAAGAAAAGGAGTGAGGTGGGATAGAATTTAACTTTCTGGAGAATCTCTTGAGTGGGTAGAGGACTTTTGTTATCTGAAGAATATAATATCTGCTGGAAGTAAGACTGGAGCAAGCTTAAGTTGGTAGTTTGGGTATGGAGTGGTTGAAAGAAGTCGAAGCTGTTGCTCCTCCAGATACTGAGGGGGTTTTCCCTCTGTGCTAAGGGGTCCCTATATGCAGCATGTGTTAGGAATGTAATGCTGTACAATCTTGACACTTGCGCAGTGAAGGAGGATGTTCATATGTCCACCCATACTGAGGTGAGAATGATAAGATGGGTGTGATGCATCTTTGAAAGACAGGTCTGTGGGGTTAGGACTGCAAAAGATGAGTTGAGAGGAAGGATGGGACATGAATGTATTAATCATGTGCTGAGAAGTGGTTTGGGCATGTGGAGAGGTGGGAGGCTGGCAAATGGGTGTGGAGGGGAAAAGGTGTAAACAATTAAAGTGAAGCTGTGAGAGGCAGACCAAAAAGTTCTTGGGATGAGGTCATACAGTGTGACCTCAAGGATTAGGGCATGAAAAAAGATGCTGCTAGAACTGAACACTGTGGCGAGCTGCCATCTGGTGATCAAAGTTGATGCATACAAGCATGTTGTTGCCTTTATAAATGAAAACAAAAACAACCCCAACGAAAGCACTGGCTTTAGCCCTTTGAGCTTGGACACACCTTTGTAATGTTTCTCTTGCCATCTCCTGGTGGTTTCATATAGCTCTGGATACATGCTTTGAATTGGAGGGATTAGATATAGCTTGAATAAACCCCTTCAAAATGAGATGCATTTTCTGTTTTGAATAATTTGGTAGCATGAGAAATATACTATAATGAACATCATCCAAACTCATCGGGTTAATTTTTTACTAGCCTGTGCTATAAGGAATAATGTGGCACTCACTGATGGGAACTGAAATAATTCTTATCCAAGTTGATATCTGGATATCAAACCAAACGGAAGACCACACACAGAAATTCCCAGTCAGAACCTATGCACAGTGCTGTATTCTGCACCTTTAACCCCTTCACTTTGTTGATGTACAGTCTGTCCTCATTATTTGCAGTTCTGATTATTCACATGTTATATAAATATTTACATATATAAACCTCTCAATACAATGTATGGCATTTTCTACACTATTCTTGGTACACCCAAATGATTTTTTCCACCTATCCAGATACCAAGAGGGCTCTCCCTTCTTGCTAAGAGATCTTTGTATATGGCATGTGTTAGGAATGTAAAGCTGTATGGTAGTGAGATCTGGCCAGTAAAGGAAAAGGATATTCATAGCCTGAAATATATTGAAATGACAATAATTAGATGGATGAGAAATGTGTCTGTGAATGCGAGGCCTGGGGAGGCTAGGTTTATGACTGAAGAGTTAAGAAGAAGAATGGGACTGGAGGGCATTGGTGTTGTGATGAGGAGGGGTAGCTAGAGATGGTTTGGGCAAATGGAAAAGATGGAGGATGACAACTGGGTGCAGAAAGGAAGAAGTGTGAATGCTGGGGGTAGGGTCATGAGAGGCAGACCGAAAAAGACCTGGGACATGGTCCTAGGGTGTGACCTCAGAGAAGAGGAACTGAAGAGGGAGGCTGCCAGAGATCAAGCAGCATGGACAGGTGCCATAAGGTGACCATGGCTGACGCATGCAAGGATGCTGGAGCCTTTATAACCAATACGATAGGATATGAGAACTGGTTTTTCAAACAGGATTATGATAAAGCCTTCACTATTATGATAAAGCCTTCACTAACTTTCTTATGCTGATAAAATTGTCTAGTGGTACCAAGAATAAAACATACAAGTACAGTACATTATTGTACTGAGGAGTTTACATGAACTACATTATATATGTCTTTACCTTTTATCACTCTTCTGTCTAGCCTCCTTCAGTCAATCTTTTCATCTGCATCAGTGATGGGCTGACCTTTGGAAACCTTGATGGCCCCACGCACCATGAGACGGAGCCAGTGCAGCTGTGGGAGGAGCACCAACAGGCATCCCAGGTTACAGTGCAGGGGTATGGTCTTCATAACCTCCCATACACCCAGCCCATACTGCTCTCCATAGCACAGATACATGTATGGGAACACCAGCACTCGGCAGCAGGCAAAAGTTACCATCATCGCTACACCGTTGGCAGTGTACCACCTGTTAAAATGTAAACATATGTATGTACCATAAGTCTTCATTTAAAGTTACCTTTCTTCTGTCTATCTCTTGCCAGACTGTGACACCTCAATCTTGTGAGGGGTGGCCACAAACAAATCACCTCCATGTCATCCTGTCCCTCAGCATTTCACTGCCCTCCCCCCAGCTCACACTCTCCTCTCTCATATACCTCTCTACCCCATCCCTCCTTCATCCTCAGCCTCATCCTCCCTCTCCCCCCCCTCCACCTCACTCACAAACACTCTCATTGTTAGTCTCTCACTCCATCCTCTCCACATGGCCAAACCACATCAATGTATTTCTCCTAACATTTTCTATCACATCCACATCCACACCACAATACTCTATCACTTCCTCAAATTTTGTCAGTCTCTCTCTCCATGTAACTCCACATGCTCCTCTCAAATAACTCATTTCCACTACCCACACTTTTGACTTGTGTCCTTCCAGCAAGGTCCAAGCTTCGCTTCCATACGTTAGAGTTGGGCCAGTGTCACAATACTATCATCCATCGACTTTTTACTTTGATGCTAACTTCCCTATTTCTTATCACTGCTCTCAAAGAACCAGCACTCTTTCTTCCTTGCTGTACCCTTTCAAGCACTTCATTCTCTAAACTTCCATCCTTACTCATCACACTACCCAAGTACTTAAATGCACTCACAATTTCCATTTCCTCATCATCCAACCATACTGTACATTCAGTGATTTCATTTCTCTCAAAGACCATAACTTTACTCATTCCTATATTCACCTTTAGATTTCGTTTCTTACACACTCTCCCAAACCCATTCACAAAGCCTTGCAGTTCCCCTCTGCCTTAACAGAGTACAATATCATCTGCAAACAACAGTACAAGAAGTTTCCAAATGCTACCCTCTCTCATTAGGGCTGCTTCAACATCCATGGCCCTACTGTGTGTCTCTTGTAATCCAATCCATATACAGACTGAACAACCATCCAACATTCAGATAGAAAAATTCACTCAGTTCACCATCTACATGCACTGCACCCTTAGCACCCTCATACATGCTCTTCATGGCATTCAACAGCATCCTATTTACTCCATATACTCTTAATATTTTCCAAATTCATTGTCTATCCTTTCTGTCATATAATTTCTCCAAATCCATGAAGGTCACATACAACCTCTTTCCCTTCTTTAAAAACTTTTCCACTTAAGACCTATGGATGAATATCTGATCAACACAACCTCTTCCCTTAAAACCTTCCTGTTCTTCACCAACTAATTCCTCTTTATTTCCCTACCTCTGTCAAAAGTATTCTACCATATACTTTTCCTATTACACTAAGAAGACAATTGCCCCTATGATTACCACACACTTCCTTTTCCCCTTTTCTTTTGTACAGGGGAATAATTATACCTGAGTTCCAATCCTCTGGGACTCTACCTTCCTCCCAGGCCAATCTTCTCGTCTTCCATATCCATTCTACTACTATTTCTCCCCCATGCTTCATCATTTCACCACACACTCCATTAATTCCTGGGGCATTCCGCATTTTGACTTTCTTCATTGCTTCCAATGATTCCTTCCAAATTCCTCATTCGCTCTCTTCTTATTCTCTCGTATTAATCTTTTCACCCCACTCTTCCTCTCTACATACAACTCTCTCTTCCATCTCTCAACTTCCTCCATGCCTGTTTCCCATCCCCTCATTATATGCTTTTTTTCTTTTGTGCCACCTCTTCATTCCACCATGCTGCTCCCTCGACCCCCTTTCATCTTCTCTTCACCCCACATGCACCACCACATATGCTGCAAAGATTTCTTCTGTGGCTATCTTGCACACATCTTCCACCACCCCAATCTGATCCAAATCATATTTACCCAGTTGCTCCTCCACTTCTGTCATATATTCTGTCTTTCTTCCATCCTTCTGCAACCTTTCTACCCTCCTTGTATGGACTACAGAAAAGTCTCAGTTATCCACTGTCATTCAGTCAAGCCCTATGCCTAATAAGGAAAAATGCTGGATACTGCATAGTACTCCCTCCACTGGCTCAACATTCAGCATCAAGCAGGTGTTTGTTATTCATCTAAACCCTCTATCCTAAAAACTTTCCCATGAATAAAAGATGAAAGCTAGGCATACAATACAGTATTGATATAGTGGTGGTAGGTGGGGGCGCTCACTATCCACCCACCTGGTGTAGTGCTACTCTGTTTTTTGGGTACCTCTACACTTAGTGGCACACCAAATGATTTCCTGTAAACCAGGAAAGCATTTATAATGCTGAGTGGTACCCTTGTAACCAACCAACACGTTCCCTATGTGACAACAAGTGGGTTGCGGAGGGTTAGCGCCCCTCCCCGGAAAACAACTAAAAATATGAATAAGAAGCCTCGGACCAGGACTGACCAAAAGATGACAACTAAGGACCGAACAAAGGACATGATACGGATGGCGACTTGGAATGTAAGGGGTGCAAATGATGAGGTGAGAGAGAGATTGTCCAGGTGCTTCAGGGTGCAAAAGTGGATGTATGTGAATTAACTTAAACTAAATGAAGAAAAGAGAGTGTGAAAGAATGGGAGTATGGATGGGGTATATGTGTGGGAGTAGGTGAGAATAAGAGGGCAAAAAAAGTAGTGTGTATTGTGTTGAGTAACGATGGACAGAGAATATAAGAGAGTATGGATCGGTTGACTCAAGGATTGTGTTGGTAAGATTGAAAGCTGGACTACAAACGTGGGCGATTGTGTGCATGTATGCGCCAACGCAAGATCGTGCAAGCAGGGTGAGGGAGGAGTTCTGGACAAATGAGGTGTCTAGAACCAATGGGGTATCAGAGCCAAAATGTACTTTTGAGTTATGAGGCTTTAAAGTTGTGTTATGGCAACGTCATATCCAAAAGGCAATAAACAAACATTTTATACATCAAAATGATCATCAGCGCCTATGCTCTACATGAAAAAAAAAAAATAAATAAAAATAAATAAATAAATAAAATAAAATAAAATAACAATAATAATAACCGTAACCGCAAAATGTGCAGTAAATTAAACCCCCAATTTATAAGTGGGCATAATAACTTATTGTAGGGATTTAAAAACACACCAGAAAAAATGTCAAAGAATGTATTAATGTACAAAACTTTATTAATTTAAGATTACAGTTCACTTAATATTAATAAACGAATAATTATTACTGTAATTTCACATTTTTTACAACTAAAACTGAAATCAATACAATTATTATATTTCCTCTACCATAATAGACTGAAATAATAGCACTCTCCCCAAAAAAAGCAGTGTAGTGCTTAAGTAAATTGAGGAGGGGCAGTGGGGGGTTAAATGGTGGGGTCGTCATCTAGGAGATCGACATCCAACTCTACCTTCTCGGTGCAACGCCCCCTCCCCGCTCCTCTTTTCTTTCTTCCACCTCCTTTGCTGCGTTTGTTTGTGCTCTTTCTTGTTCATCAATAAGGTCCCGAAAGAACTGCCTCTGCTCAGGGGGTACATAGGTCATGAGCGTTTTCATGTCGGCAAGTTTTTCCTTAGCAGTATGCACTGGTTCTGGGTACTAGGGTTGGAGTTGGATGTTTGCCAAATTGAGTTTTCCTCCATCTTTCTTTTTCTCCAGAGACACTTTAACAGAAACCAGCCCACCATAGTCTTCTTGGATCTCAAAACCTCCCTTGATTGAGTCTGAGTACTGCAGAACCCTTGCATTAAGAAAGCCAGCATCCTTCATTCCAACCCACGATACACTACTTTGTAAGGCATCACAGTCCTTTAAGTCCTCTCTTTTCATGTCAACTACTTGGAAAGGGTGAATGCTGTTTACCTTTTTAATTAGTTCAACGTAATGCTTGGCTGTGTACACAGGAACTGGATGTATTATAACTTCAATCACCCCAAAATCCCTATCACAGGGGAGGTAAGAGTGGCCAGGAACCATGAAATAATGCTTGATATTAATGAAGCGGACAGAATGCACATTGCATAAGCAGGACAAGATCACATTCTTGTTCTTATTTTGTCCAGAGCAGTTATCTGAAAACACTACTAGCTTGGTAATGTTTGGGTCAAGAACATGGTTCATGTAGTGGTCAAGACAGGAAGCCACTTCACAGGACCCCCGGTTACCCAAACTCTGATTCCAAAAATACATAGTTGCTTGCTTTTCTTTTATGTTATGCACACCAAAGTTATAGGTCCACATTTTGCACTTATAGCATTGCAGCCCAGTTGAGAGTTTGGGGGTGGGAAGAGCCTGCTGGAGGTCCATGCAAATCACAGCGAGGTGGGGCTTATTTGGTTCACCTGCTATAGCTCTCAAATGTCTGTCCCTCATTAGCCCTCCCCTTGTGAACAGTTTTTTCAACATTCAGGGCACTAATCTCTTCCTCATCTGCCACCGAGCTGAGATCACGAAGTTTCATTTCAATTTCATCGCACTTATTACATGAATCACTTAGATCTTTAGTGGAAAAGTTTCTAGAGAAGGGAAAGAAGTTGTATGTGGCTTTCATGGATTTGGAGAAAGCTTATGACAGGGTGGATAGACAAGGATTGTGGAAAGTGTTAAGAATATATGGAGTAGATGGGATGTTGTTGAATGCTGTGAAGAGTATGTACGATGGTGCGAAGGCTGCAGTGCGTGTGGATGGTGAACTAGGTGAATTTTTCTCTTTGAAAGTTGGGTTCAAACAGGGATGTGTCATGTCTCCATGGTTGTTGAATCTGTACATGGATGGGGTAATAAAAGAGGTACAAGGTAGGGTAGTGGATGTTGGAGTGGCCCTGGTGAGAGAGGATAGTGTCTGGAAACTCCCTGTACTGTTGTTTGCAGATGATACTGTGTTGTTGAGTGAAGATGAAGGGGAGCTGCAAGGCTTGGTGGATGATTTTGGGAGAGTGTGTAAGAAACGGAATCTAAAGGTGAATGTAGGGAAGAGTAAAGTGATGGTCTTTGAGAGAGGTGAAGTCAGTGAATGTACAGCGAGGTTGGATGGTGAGGAATTGGAAAATGTGAGTACGTTTAAGTACTTGGGTAGTGTGATGAGTAAGGATGGAGGTTTGGAGGGTGAAGTGCTTGAAAGGGTACAGCAGGGAAGAAAGGTTGCTGGTTCTTTGAAAGCAGTGATAAGAAACAGCGAAGTGAGCATGGAAGTGAAAAAGTTACTGCATGACAGTATTGTGATACCAACTCTAATGTATGGAAGTGAAGCTTGGACGTTGTTGGAAGGACACAAGTCAAGAGTGAGAGCAGTGGAAATGAGTTATTTAAGAGGAGCCTGTGGAGTCACATGGAGAGACAGGCTGACGAATGAGGATATAAAGGAGCATTGTGGTGTGGATGTGGATGTGATAGGAAGCGTTATGAGGAACACACTGAGGTGGTTTGGCCATGTGGAGAGGATGGAGGGTGAAAGACTGACGAAGAGAGTGTATGTGAGTGAGGTGGAGGGGGGGGAGAGGGAGGGGGAGGCTGAGGATGAGATGGAGGGATGGGGTGGAGAGGTATATGAGGGAGGGGGGTGTGAATTGGGAGCAGGGCAGTGAAATGGTGGGGGACAGGGCGACTTGGAGGCGATTTGTTTGTGGCCACCCCAAACGGGATTGAGGCGTCTGGCAATAGATAGATAGATAGACTTTAGGGGGGCTCGAAACCTTTGTTAAAATTTGTATCAAAGATGTTTTCATAAAGCCAAAATTTCACCACATTTTCATGTCCCTTCCCCTCATTAATCATCCACTCTTTGTACATGTCATACAGCACTTCTTGTTTAATCCAGGGGGTAGGTATTTCCTGTGAGGACTCTTGGCCCTCGAGTAGTGACTGGCGACAGTGCGCAAAGTTCGAATGTGTTCTCTCACTAAGTCTTTCTTATATTCCTCTGTCTTATTCCCTGGCTTATGTCTTCCTCTTTGGTCAGGAATTATTGTGCCGGAACTCATAGCCTTATCTATCGCATTTCTAACACTCTTGACAGTCACACCGTGCATGTTCAAGAAATCAGTGCGGCAAACCTATATTTCTTTGTTGTTTTTCTTTACGATGTACCGCATTATTCTCTGAACTTCGCTTGACCTGTCTTTAATGCGGCTTCACTGCACATCTTGGGATGACACACTATTAGCTAAATAGGCTGTTTGTAGGTCATGATTCCCTACACCCTAATAATTTTTGAATATCTCTTCAATGCTGTCCCTCCCTACATCATAATACTTGCGGTAACATGAGCAAGCGGGACCAACACTTTTTGCAGCCAATACTCTTCCCCTCACACACATATACATCTCACCACTGTCTCTTTTCCTCTTTCTTTCTACCTTTTTCCACTTCTCCTTACACTTCTGATGCTTATGAGAGGTTATAGGCACCACCTCCTCACTGTCACTATGTGATGAACTCATCTTATCACCCCCCCTTCAACCTCAATCACAACAGCTCATCTTGTCACCAATAATCCACGATAAATGGGGTAAAAATCCAGTACGTAATAATTATACTCCTCAGTAAACACAGGAGGGAAGCCTCACCGGCACGCCGGGCAGGCCACACGCTCGCTGATTGGCTGCTCTGGGGGAGTGGCAGAGAGTGAGAATGCTGATTGGTTTGGGCTGTGTGGTGCGGATGCCAGCCTGGCTCTGATTTGCTTGCCTGGCAGCGTGGACAAAACCTCGTGACTTTGAGCCCTTCTAACACCGTCCAAAAGGCCGAATCTTGTATGGCAACCAGTGCTATCACTGAGAAGAGGGTTAAGCCTGTTGTCTCCCCTATCTAAGTCAAAACCAGTATATTGGCAGAGATGCCCCTGTGGCTCTAGACGCCTCAAATGTGGAAGTGTGCATGGAAAAGTTTGAAAGAAATTAGAGTTTTTGATAGGTGATATGAATAGTAAAGTAGGGAATGTGAAGGTAGATGGAGTAGTTGGTGAGTGGGGTGTGCCTGCTGAGATAGATGAGAATGGCAGTGCTTTAGTGGACATTTGTGCCAGGAGGGGGTAGGTGATAGCCAATACCCTCTTCAGGCACAAAATGATCTATAGGTATACATGGCGAGTGTTGAGAAGGGTGGGTAGCGAACTGAATGAATGGAAGGCAATGATTGATTATGTGTGTTTGGATGAAAGGATGCAAAGATGTGTAATGGATGCATGAGTGTATAGAGGTTGGAGGGGTGGACTTTCCGACCACCACTTGGTGGTGGTCAAAATCAGTGTCCATGTGAAATGGAGAAATAGAAGAAGGGAAGGATGGGAGGAGGTATTATATGCAAGGAGAGTGGAAAGGTTACAAGAGGACGAGAATGAGGCAGAATATAAAAGAGAAGTGGAGGAGCGATTGGGTAAATATGAATTGGAGCAGATGGGGGATGTGGAAGGTGTGTGCAAGATATTCACAGAAGAAATCTGTGCAGCATGTGAGGTGGTGCGTGGGGCGAAGAGAAAATGAAAGGGGGTGCAGGGAACAGCATGGTGGAATGAAGAGGTGAGACAGGCTGTGGCACAAAAGAAGAATGCATATAATGAGTGGATGAGAAACAGGGGCGTGGAAGAAGTTGAGAGAGGGAAGAGAGAGTTATACGTAAACAGGTAGAGGGAGGTGAAAGATTAGCGAGACAGTAAGAAAAGAGTGGATGAGGAATTTGGAAGGAATTTGAGTGTAAAATGGAAGGAATGTAAGAAAATGTTCTGGAAAAAGGTAAAGAGAGTTAGACAGGGTGGCAGTAAAGTTAGTCGGGGAGTGAAAAGTAAAAATGGTAGATTACCAGTGGAGCAAGGAAAAAATTTTAGCAGATAAAGAGAACACTTTATAGAATTGTTGAACAAAGAGAATGAAAGTAATGCGAGTATAAGTGGCTGGGGAAAGGCTGGGAGAAGGAGGGATGTGAGATGAGAGGAAGAAATCAGTAGGATGGAAGTTATGGAAGCAATGAAGAAAGTCAAAATGGGGAAAGCCCCAGGAACTGGTGGAGTGTGTGGTGAAATGCTGAAACATGGGCGAGAGATAGTAGTAGAATGGATGTGGAAGATGTGCAGACTGGACTGGGAGGAAGGTAGAGTCCTGGAGGACTGTACAAACAAAAAGGGGAAAAAGATGTGTGTGGTAATCATAGGGGCATTTGTCTTCTTAGTGTAACAGGAAAAGTATATGGTGGGATACTTACTGACAGAGTTAGGGAAATAACAGAGGAATTAGTTGGAGAACAGGGAGGTTTTTGGACGGGAAGAGGTTGTGTAGATCCGATATTCATTCTTAGATCTTTAGTGGAAAAGTTTCTGGAGAAGGGAACGAAGTTGTATGCGGCCTTCCTGGATTTGGAGAAAGAATATGACAGGGTGGATAGACAAGGATTGTCTATCTATCTATCTATTGCCAGACGCCTCAATCCCGTTTGGGGTGGCCACAAACAAATCGCCTCCAAGTCGCCCTGTCCCCCGCCATTTCACTGCCCTGCTCCCAACTCACACCCCCCTCTCTCATATACCTCTCCACCCCATCCCTCCATCTCATCCTCGGCCTCCCCCTCCCTCTTCCCCCCTCCACCTCACTCACATACACTCTCTTCGTCAGTCTTTCACCCTCCATCCTCTCCACATGGCCAAACCACCTCAGTGTGTTCCTCATAATGCTTCCTATCACATCCACATCAACACCACAACGCTCCTTTATATCCTCATTCGTCAGCCTGTCTCTCCATGTGACTCCACAGGCTCCTCTTAAATAACTCAAGGATTGTGGAAAGTATTTAAGAATATATGGAGTAGATGGGGAGTTGCTGAATGCTGTGAAGAGTATGTATGAGGGTGCTAAGGCTGCAGTGCATGTGGTTAGTAAACTGAGTGAATTTTTCTACTTGAAGGCTGGATTGAAAGGGGGATGTGTCATGTCTCCATGGTTGTTCAATCTGTATATGGATGGGCTTATAAAAGAGATAAAAGGCAGGACAGTGGATGTTGGAGTGACCCTAATGAGAGAGGGCAGTGTTTGGAAACTCCCTGTACTGTTGTTTCCAGATGATGCTATGTAGTTAAATGAAGATGAAGGGGAGCTGCAAGGCTTGGTGGATGAGTTCGGGACAGTGTGTAAGAAATGGAATCTAAAGGTCAATGTTGGGAAGAGTAAAGTTATGGTCTTCGAGAGAAGGGAAGTCAGTGAATGTACAGTGAGGTTGGATGAGGAGGAAATGGAAAATGTGAGTGCATTTAAATATTTGGGTAGTGTGATGAGAAGGGATGGAAGTTTGAAGGGTGAAGTGCTTGAATGGGTACAATGAGGAAGAAAGGTTGCTGGTTCTTTGAAAGCAGTAATAAGAAACAGGGAAGTCAGCATGGAAGCAAAAAAGTTACAACATGACAGTATTGTGATACCAACTCTAACGTATGGAAGTAAAGCTTGGACCTTGTTGGAAGGACAACAGTCAAGAGTGAGAGCAGTAGAAATGAGTTATTTGACAGAAGCATGTGGAGTCACATGAAGAGACAGACTGTCAAATGAGGAAGTGAAGGAGCATTGTGGTGTGGATGTGGATGACAGGAAGCATTAGGAGAAACACACTGAGGTGGTTTGGCCATGTGGAGAGGATGACAAGGAGAATGCATGTGAATGAGGTGAAGGAGGGGAGAGGGAGGGGGAGGCCAAGGATGAGATGGAGGGATGGAGTGGAGAGGTATATGAGAGAGGGGGGTGCGAGCTGGGAGCAGGGCAGTGAAATGGCAGGGGACAGGGTGACATGGAGGTGATTTGTTTGTGACCACCCCTTAAGGGATTAAGGCGTCTGGCAGTAGATAGATAAATAGATCTTGGCAAGTCCATTTTGTTAAATGTTACTCATAAAAATATGAAAAAATCTATATCTATATCTATATACCTAGGCTGCTTCCCCCAAGGAAAGGGAGGTAGCCAAGACAGGACGACTCACTCTCCATTTACTCATCCATTCAAACATTCATTCGCATCTTAGCCCCAAAGGGGAGAACGGAGAGATCCTCACCGCATCACACCGCACAAGGGTCAACTGCGCAATGCAATCAGTGACATCCGCAGCAGGGCCCGACAGCAGAACTGGTTTACCCCTGCCACATCATAACAGACCCATCCCCTTACCCGCACCTGACCTGACTAGCTGATCAGACCAAATGCGGGAGAATATCCCCTCAGGGCTGCGTCATCACTTATTCATTCACAATTTCTCTCCATTTATTTCTGTCACGCACAGCCACTCTTCCTTGCTCAACAGACATCCCTCTCGCATCCAGCGCTCTCTTCACACCGTCCATCCATCCTATTCGTGGTCTCCCTCTCAGCCTTACACCTCTCACATCAGATCTAGTTATCTTTTTCACCAATCGTTCATTATCCATTCTCTCTATATGCCCAAACCATTGCAACACCCTCTGCTCAACTCTACCAGCCATCTCCCGAACAACTCCAGTTCTCCTTCGCACTTCATCATTTCGCACTCGATCCATACGCGTCACTCCACACATACTCCTCAGACATCTCATCTCCATTACATTCAAACTTTTCCTCTCTGCTACACCCACATTCCATGTTTCAGCCCCATATAATGCAGTCGGTACCATAAAACCCTCATACAGCGTTCTCTTTACATCCATTCTAAGCGAACGACATTTAAACACTTTTTTCATTCCTCCCAGCACCTTTCCTACTTCATTTATTCTAAACTTCACTTCTGCATCTATTCTTCCATCCACAGCAACATGTGACCCTAGATATTTAAAACAATCTACCTCCTCAAGCAACTCACCATTCAAAACTATATTCATCCCCCTACCATCTATCAACCTCGTACACTTCATCACTTTACTCTTATTCTCATTTACTTTCAATTTCCTCCTTTCACACACCCTTCCAAACTCCTCTACCAACTGTCTCAATCTCTCCTCTGAATCAGTCACCAGTGCAGTATCATCTGCAAACAGCAGCCAAGAAATATCTTGAGCATTTATTGGTGAACTGATGATATGGAACGTAGTGTTGTACAGTAGAATTATAATGAGTCCCTTGCTCACACTTATGCAAAGAACCGTGGCCCACCAATTTATTCCTTGACTGACTGCCATCACTCCACCCCTCACTCGCCACTCAGCTGTTCAGCAGATAATAATTACGTACAAATTGCATGGAAAAATAAACTAAAGAAATATATCTTGAGGATTTATTGGTGAACTGATGATTAGGAAAGAAGTTTTGTACAGTAAAATTATCATGACTCCCTTGCTCACAATTATGTGAGTGGCTGCAGCCTGCCAATTTATTCCTTGCCTGACTGCCATACTCCACCCCTCACTTGCCACTCAGCTGGTCTGCAGATAATACAGTAAATTTCTACAAATTACAAGTGCAGTAAAATCATCCAACAAAGGCAACCTTCATTTCTATCAGCTAGATTTTATCTTCTCTGCCAGTGTGAATGCATTCAAAGATGATGTAAAAATTCATCTTAAAATGCACTTGAGAAATAAATTGGTGGGCCGCGGTCATACACAACTAAGCAAGGGAGTCATGATAATTCTATTCTACAACATTTCTTTCCTAGTCATCAGTTCACCCATAAATGCTCAAGATTTATATCTTTAGTTCATCTTTCCATGCTTTATGAATAACAAACAATGTGTAACATAATGAACTTACCATGTGCACTGTGCACTCCTGCAAGTCACAGTAATCATGTGTGTTATGTGTATGAGGTGTATTTAAGAGGAGGTTATATTTCAAATGAATTGTCTGTGTGGCCCTGGATACGAGTGGTATCTTATACTCGTACAGTAATCCCTGAAATATCCAGAAGCTCCGTATCCGATCATGCTCTGCATATAGACATTGGGCCTTGGCTCTATTAGGTCTACATCCGGATTTATTTGTCAGAAACTGGACATAAAAGTTCCAGTATTGGCAGCCGGCAGGCCTACGGAGTAAAAAAATGTCCGTTGGGTGGCTCACTGGCCTCTTCGTTCATGAGCAGGTAATAGACCATAACCCACGAGAAGAGCAAACAAGGCTGTCCAGATCCTTACTATACAGTCAAAATCCACTGGCCATCCCAATCATTGGTAACATACCAGCAGCGCTCGAGCAAACAGAGCGTGACCCACAAGCTGAGCGAGAATGAGTGTCCTGCTCCCTTCCTAAAGGTTGAAACCCGCCCAGCCACCCTGATCAACGATAACATACCGGCAGCTCGCGAGGAAAACAGAGCATAACCCACATGCTGAGTGAGAATGGCTGTCTGGCTCCCTACCAAATGGTCAAAATCCCCAGGCCACCCCGGCTGGCCAGCATACAAAGTCAAACAAGTCTGTTGGATGGCTTACCAGCCTCTCTGTCCACACTCGGGTAATAGACCATAACCCACAGGCAGAGCAAACAAGGCTGTCCGGCTCCCTACAGAGTGGCTGAAATCCCCTGACCACCCCGACCACCAAAAACACACTGGCAGCACGTGAGGAAAACAGATCATAACCCAGAAGCTGTGCAAGAATGGCTGTCTGGCTCCCTACCGGATGGTCAAAATCTCCCAGCTGCCTGGATCAGTTGGAAACTCCTGGCCACACACGGCCATCCGCCTCCTTATCGAATGGTCAAAGCCGCATTGCCTTCTGGATTACTAGGGCACTCCTTAGGCCTATGATGTACGGTGACCCAATGTTTCTGTCACATTGCAACATCTGCCTGGGCGAGCAAAAAAGACCCTTGCTCTTGTAGGTCAGTGTGCCGCTTTTTGCATGCATGCTCGTCGTCAAGCATGGGTAGAGACTTGGCAACGCGTACACTTCCCAGCGCTACCGCACCTCTGTTCCTGCCTTTGTCTCTCTGCATGTGGACATGCTTGGCTGAGGTTAAACAATGGCAGCTTCCACTGTTGCATTTGTGGTGATGCCCTACCTTCTGCAGGCCTTAATCCTCCTCTGTGGTGTTTTCCTTTGTGTGATGATGGCCCCACCACCACCCAAGAAATGCAAGAGGAGGGTTTTGACCCTGGAGAAGATGTGTGAGATATTGGGCAAGGTCGATGCAGGCTTGCCAACTTCACACATTCTGCATGAATGTGACTTGGCCCGTTCAACCTTGTTTGATATCAAGAAATCACAGGACAAGCTGACTCAGCACGGACAGGACTACGGCGATACCACTTGAAAAGGCGACCGGGAGGTGATGTCCCAGCACCACTGTGCCATCATGAACCAGTCGACTTTGGTTTGGTTCTGCTTGCAACGGGGTGCCGGCGTGCTTGTATGTGGGATCGAGTTAAAGGCTGCAGCCAAGAAGTTTGCACACCTGCACAATGCGCATGACTTCAAAGGCATCAGAGGGTTGGCTCTTCCAGTTCAAACTTCGGCGTGGACTTACTGGCCTTAAGGCACATGGTGAGGTTTTGGACGAGGACCCTGACTCTGGCCACCCCACCACTCCATCACTCTTTCGTCTTGGTGCACTACGGGCCGGCATTGAGCAGGCGCTCGAATATGCCGAGCACCCTCGTTGCAACAGGATTTGGTGCCATTCAAGCTGGCGATGGATATGCGAGCATTCAGAGACACTGTCATCCTCCAACAGAATTGCCACACCTATTGTCAGAAGGAGATAGATTCCTTTTTCAAGCTCGCCACCCCCACGAGTGCCAGTCCCTTCTCCCCACCACCACCACCACCACCCCCTCAACCTCAGTCTTTACCCTCGGACCCACAACCGAGCACAGTGACAGCCATTGAATCGCTGTTAAAAGTGAGCTTACGGCTGTCTTCAGAGAGTCCTGAGGTGGGTAGGGCTCCATCACCTCGCCGCATGTCCCCGCTCATAGGCTGGCTTCAGCAGATGGAGGAGGAGGAGTTCTTTGACCTTTGCTAGGTGGCTGCATTAGCCACTAGACCACATGGGATACCTGTAGGCCTTATGCAGCCCAATGGGTTACGATGCCTGTCTGCCATTTACTGGGTGGCAAGTGTACAGTACAGTTTTTTTTTTTTTTATTAAAGGTTTATGCATTGATTTCTTAGTATTTAGGATTATACTGCATATTGCAATGTGTGTTTTGATGTCTAGAAAGACTGTAGAACAATGCCAAAATTAGGAGGGGTATTGTGCATATATGATAGGTATTTTTTCTTTTTTCTTTTTTTTTAGTTTATGCATTGTTCTCTTAGTGTTCATGATTATATTGGATATTGGACTGTGTGTTTTGATTTAAAAAAAAAAAAAAAAAAAAAACAGCCAAAAGACCACATAACACTCCCAAAATTAGGAGGGGTACTGTGCATATTGGTATTTTGTTGTTGTTGTTGCTGTTGTTTATGCATTGTTTTCCTAGCGTTTAGGATTATATTACATATTCCAATGTGTCTTTTGATGTCTAAAAAGAGCCAAAGAATGCAGAACACTGCTAAAATTTAGAGGGGCACTGTATTGTATATAATGATAGGGTTGTGGCAGTTTTTTTATAATTTTATTATACTGTATATTCCAATGCGTGTTTTGATGTCTAAAAAGAGCTGAAAGACTGCAGAACGCTGCCAAAATTACGAGGGATACTGTGCATAATGGTACAGTTCGCGTGATCACAGTGCGCAAATCGCATAGTACACAAGTGACCAAAAATCATAACCATTAAACTTTGAATGTGCGAGTTTAGCCCACAATACGCGAGGCAGAGGCAAGGAGTGGCTCAAAACCGTCATTTTCCCTGGCTACGCGACCTCCGTCCCCGCACGACGCGCCAGTAGTGACAGGCTCGTGGGGAAGGTGCTCAAGAGGAGTCTACAGCAAGATCTCACCAATAACGACTTCGACAATAATGTTTTCGGCAACAACGGTAAGTTAGAATAGATACCCAGTTTCTATAATAATGTTTGGATTCAAGTGAATGATGGTCATTTCGCGAATGCCAAGTTGTTATACAGTAGTGCACCAACTTTCGCTACAGCAGGATTCGCGGAATCCACTTTCGCGGCATGCACCAAATATTCCCTAACTTCCACTTTCGCTTGAAAAAAATCGATTTTCGCGCACAAATTTTGGGTTTGGGACAATATTTCGAACTTCGAATTTCCTGCACCGCCCGCCCGCAACCCACCGCCATCTTGAATGACGTCATGTCAACACTCTGTCCACCCATTCCCGCCATTGTGTAAGAGCGTGCTAGCTCCATTGTGTTGGATTCTCACGGTTCAATGGCCTCTACTATACCTGGTAGTGTGGGGAAAGGGCCTGGTGGTGTGGGGGGAGAGCCTGGTGGTGTGGGGGGAGGGCCGGGAGGCAGTGGTGGTGATAAAAAGTGGCCGGGACATTCAAAGTCGGGAGGAAAGGCCAAGGCTAAAAGAGAGTATCGTGTTGGAGTGAAGAAACGGCAGTATAATAATGAAATGAAAAGGAAGATAGTTGAGCACATGGACAAGGGCGCAAAAAACAGTGAAATCTGCCGTATATTTAACATCCCAGAATCGACAGTGCGTAGTATGAGGAAACAGCATGGTGGTAGCGAGGCAGCAAGAGGTGGCGCCAATACGTCTGGCGTGGCTAAATAAGCCCGCCACGCGCCTCGGATACTTACCCCCAACATCCATTAAACACCTCAACCTGGTCTCTGTGGTATGTTTCTCCTCATATAATGTGTACTGTACAGTTTTTATTGTTTGTATCTCACAATGCAATGTACAATAGTGATTTGATGTACTGTACTGCAAGTGAAAATGAAAATCTGATGTTACTTTAGGATAACCGGGAACCAATTAGCCTTTTTGCCATAAAGACAATGCCCCAACTTTCGCTAATTCCACTTTCGCGCATTATTTTTGGACCCAATTAGGCGCGAAAATTGGTGCCCCACTGTACTGCCAATATGTCCATAACACAATGAAGAATGAAACAATCAAGAAGAGATGAAGGAAATTGCCAAAAATGTGAGCAGTAGCAAGGAGGAAATGGAGAATCCTCCCCTCACCACCTCCCCTGACTCACCTGCCACCGTCCCCTCCACCTCCACTGCACCACCTGACTCACTAGCCACCTCCCCCTCCACCTCCACAGCCCCACCTGACTCACCTGCTTCACCTGGCATACCTGCAACCCCCACCATAATGACTGTTGCTGCATTCTGGAAGAAATATAACATTCAACAGGCCAAAAATTTCTTTGTCAAAACCTGGAATAATACAACACTGGCAACTGTTAAAGAAGCATAGTGCGCCCAGGGCAGCAGCAGGGGCATTCTAAGTATGTTGCCGTGCCTCGGAACCCCTGTTATGAAAGTCCATCAGGCCTGTTGTCTGCTGTTGTTAAGGTGACTGTCCATATTTTTGTTACTGTAGCTATATGTGTAGTGTATGTCTGAAAACTTTTCCCTTTATTATGTCTCTAAGGGTCAAAAAATGTCAAAGTATGAGGGGGTATTGCCCATATGTAATTCTTCCCATAAGATTATGTATTCACAGTGTGTGATTTCACAGTGCACGATGACCAGGATCGCCCATCCACTCGCATACTGTGCGAGTCCACTGTATTTTTTTTGTTCTGTTTTGTTTCTGCATTGTTTTCTTAGTGTTTAGGATTATATTGCATATTGCAATTTGTTTTGATGTCTAAAAAACAGCCAAAAGACCGCAGAACACTGCCAAAATTAGGAGGGGTACTGTACTTATAGGTTGGGTATACTGTAGGTAGTAGGCTGGGTATAGGTAGGGTACGGGTACAGTACAGGATATTGTCTCATATCTGGACATTGCCCATATCTAAATATGCCTTTGACTCTAATATGTTGGATAATCAGGGGATTACTGTATACCACAATGATATAGCCCATATATGATGTCTGGAAAAATGAGTAACTGGGAAGGTAAATTCCCCAAGCTTCCCAGTTAACTGGGACTGTACTGTACAGTATTATTGTACTGTATCAATACTGTATTGTATTTATGCTTAGCTTTCATCTTTTACTCATGGGGAAGTTTTATGGACAGAGGGTCGAGACGGACAGTAACACAATATCCCGCTTGACACTGAAAGTTGAGCCAATAGGGGGTACTGTGCAATATCCACCATTTTGCTTTATTTGATGTAAGGCTTGGCTGAAGTGCAATGGATAATTGAGAGTTTGCTGTATCTGTTAAGTTCTAGTACAGGAATGTGCAAGTGGCAGTGACTGTTGCCTATGTGCCTTTGTGATGAGAGGGGCGAGCCAGAGAAAGTCAGGTTTTGAGATAACCGGATGACAAGATTGGACAGATGCCCATGAGTTAAGGGTTTGTGATGAATGACGTAAACAAAAGAGTTGACACTGGTCCTGAGGATAATGTAACTGGTCATTAACCCTCTCGCGACCGATAAGTTTCAGTAAGTTTTTTGGCTCACGATTTTATTTGACGAAGCCGCCCGGCCCGGGAGCCCGCGCGCGGCAAATTTGGGTGAATGAAACACATTCTTGCCTTATTTTCGTCACCCAAAAATCCATTTATTCCCATCAAACCTTTCTCAAGGTAGGCATCGATGTTTGTTCTATCTGATAAACTGGACCAAAACACAGGAAAACACCAAAAAAAAAAAGTTATTAGCCCTGGAAGCATGGTAGAGTGAACCTTTTTTCACTTGCCAACATCGTCGTTTGAATGTTTTCCATCATACAGGAAAATGATCTATTAAGTTTTTATAGAGAATTTCATCATCTTTCTAATGAAACAAATCCGGTTGTGATACGATGTATACTTTTCAAGAAAATGGCCAAAAACTGAAGGCCATTTTCGGAAAAAATTCACGGACCTCTGATAGCTCATGATCACTCACTTACGAAGTGGCAAAGAGTACCACTGCCCTGTACCTGAGACTCCCGTTTCACTTCCCGCAGAACCACTTACTACCCATCCTACACTCGTAAATCCAGATACCTCCTCCTCTACCCCTACCTCTACACTCCCTTCTTCTTCCTCTACTCCTTCCTCTATCATTCACTCTCCTGTCTCACTTCATACCCCGTCTTGCTCGCCCTTAACTACCACTACCTTCTCTCTCTCCCACTCCTCTCCTTCCGCCACTTCCGCACTTCCAGCCATGGCCACCCCTCCACAGTCTATCTATCTCGACGATGCCAATCGTCCCAAATTTACCGGCCAGGACCCAACTTGGTCTGTCTATGATTTCCTCAGAGAAGTCGAAACCGACATCCACAATCGGCAGATTACCGATGAATCGCTCAAAGTAGCGTACCTCATGGGTCGCTTGCACCACGGCAAATCGGACATCGGATCCGCGATCCGTGCAGGACATTTCAATAGCATTAATACCTTAGCTGATTTTCGTAAGGAACTCATCAGCCTTTGTTGCCAGCATTCAAATACCGTGTCTCTCATGGGATTCATTAATCTCCTAAACCAAATGGATGAGGACTTGAGGGTCCCAGCGCAACATGCCAGGCTCCGCGAAGCTGCCGCCGCCATGAAAGCAACTAGTAGTGAGATGCTTCAATTACTGGTAGACACGAAATGGTTAGAAGACAAAAATGGAGTTCCAGTGATTTCACTCACCAACTTTGCTAACTTAATTGGTTACCTGAGATTCCTTCACTGGCTTTCTCCTAAACAGCAAGAGCTAGCCTTGGAAATCGGTTTCAATCCAGGAGATAAAATTATTCAGGTCACTAAAGCCATTCATGAAAGAACAGGTTCGAACTACATGCGTCAGGGCACCACCCAACCCTTGGCTTCCTCAGTCTGTCACACCTCCACTATCCCAGACCAATCTCGCTCCCATCCCACCACACGCGGCAGACCTGCCACGCATCGTTCTCCTACCGCAGGTCGTGATCAATCTAGCATCCGATGGAACAGACAATCTTCAATTCTTTGCTGGCACTGTGGTCATCCTGGACATCGAGAATCCAGTTGCGACCGTAAATACAGACGTCCTCACTCCCAAACCAGACAGCGTACGCCTTCCCGCTCACGTCGTCCGAAATGCAAATACCACAAATCCAGCATGACTCACACCACTGAGGAATGTCGTTACCTCAACAGCCACCAGTCGGGGGAAGCTCCGCACCCATATCGGACCAATATCACGTAGAACCAGAAACCCAACTCCCCATCCGCCATGTTGGTCCCATCACATCCTCGGGTTTAGTCATTCTCGGATGCAGTCATGACATACCAACGTCATTCTTCTTGGACACAGGATCTATAGTAAATCTGATCTCCGACAATTCCTTACATCTTATTCGACGACATCACAACCACATCAGTTTCCTAGAACCACCAGACATTCGCCTATGTGGTGTCAAAGGCTCAGAGTTTAAGGTTAAGGGAAGAGTCACCCTAGAAGTCAAACTACACAGAGATTTGCCCCCTATCCCAATTGACTTTCATGTCACTAATGACTTGCAGTATCCCGCAGATGCCCTTATTGGTTTCTCCACCATAGCACAACACTCCATTGCATTATTACCTGCCTGTGGTAGTACAGACATTTCTGGATTCCCAGTATACAGTATGGAATGTCCCCGTCCTGTTCTTACGATCAAATCAGTCCTTCAGTTACCTCTGTCCCGATCACTACCAAAAAGTCCAGACCAACCCAAACCACCACCATCATCATCTGAGAATACAGAGATCATTCCTTTACTGACTGCGAGCAAGGACATAAATTCCTCAATGTCTACTGATACATCCTCTCAGCCTTCGGAAATGGCTCTTACCTCCTCTCCCGACAACACTATCGCTGACTCAGACATGTCTCAGTTACCTACCTCGCACAGTGTGAATGATCTTCTCCAACATGCAGAGACAAAACGTGCAGTAACAAATATGTGCACAATTTTGTTACCGCATGAGTTCACCAAAGTCTCTGTTTGTGTTGCCGGTGCGAAAGAGGGAGTGGATGTACTAACACTACCTGAGACGTGTTGTGTGAATGGCTTGACTTATGAGTCAGCGTGGTGCACAGTCTTAGAGGACAGTTTATGCTACCTGTACTTGCTCAATGACACAAATGCTCCACTAAAACTTAAAAGTGGTGTAAAGACTGGAGACTTCCTAGTATACCCAGCGGCCATAAAGGTGTGCCAGGATTCCTCAATTCCAACTATTCAGACTGATGATATTACGCCAATCGGTGTATGTACTATTAACTCTACGGGGTCTGTGCCGACATATTCACCTGATATGCTCTCACATCTCACATGCACAGATTTCCCAGAAAATACGCCTCAACTCCTCGACCTTCCGACCTCGTACAGAAACGTGGTTGCCTTACCCGGTGAACCGATGGGTAGAACAGACCTTGTCAAACATACGATTGAACTACTACCAGGAACTCAGCCGATTTACATACCAGCATATCGATTTCCTCACAGCCAGAGAAAGCAGACAGATCAAATGGTACAGAACATGTTAGACCAGGACATTATTGAACCCTCCGTCAGTCCATGGAATAGCCCACTTTTCTTAGTACCAAAGAAGGACGGCAACTTTAGACCAGTAGTCGACTATCGTAAGGTCAATTCTGTCACCGTTCCAGACCGTTTCCCGTTACCCGTCCTCACTGATTTGCTAGAATCCCTTGGTGAAAATAACGTAGTCTTTTCAACTTTAGACCTCCTCAGCGGGTACTGGCAGGTCGAAATGGAAGAGTCCTCTTGCCCAATTACAGCTTTCAGCACCCCTTCTGGACATTTTCAGTTTAAGAGACTTCCTTTTGGTCTGAGAAATGCTCCTTCCGTGTTCATGCGACTTATCCATTCAGTCTTCAGCGGTATGATGGGACACTCTTTTTGCTTACCTAGATGATATCATTGTTGTGAGTAAATCCATCCCTGACCATTTTACCAAGCTCCAGCAAGTCTTTGAACGCCTCCAGCTCACATGACTGAAAATCAGTCTCAGTAAATGTGACTTCCTGCGAAAGAAAATCAAATTCCTAGGCCATGTCGTAGATGCATAAGGCATTCATACTAATGCGGATAAAACTAAAGTGATTATTAACTTCTCAGAACCTACCACTACCGAAGCTGTACGAAGTTTCCTGGGCCTCTGTGGCTATTATCGTAGATTCATACAAGATTATGCAAAGATCGCCGCTCCTCTGACCCACTTACTCAAGCAGAATGTGCCCTTTGTTTGGACTAACGACCAGTCACAGGCTTTCCAAAAGCTAAAGACAGCTCTTGTAAATGCTCCTGTTCTAGCATTCCCTGATTATACCACACCCTTTCTTCTCTGCACAGACGCCTCAGGCACTGGACTTGGTGCCGTTTTGATGCAACTCGATGAAGCATCAAGGAAGGGCGTAATAGCGTATGCTAGTCGCACCCTTACAACCGCTGAACATAACTACAGTGTCACAGATCTCGAAGCGCTAGCGGTAGTCTGGTCTTTGAAACATTTCAGAGATATAGTTTATGGTTATCCAGTGCATATCCAAACAGACCACCTTCCACTATGTGATTTGTTCAAGAACCGCAACATAACAGGTAGGCTAGCTAGATGGTCCGTCATCATCCAGGACTTTAATCCCACTTTTCAATATGTACCAGGCAAGTTGAATGTAGTCACAGACGCACTCTCACGTCATGTAGCAGCAGCTATAACATCACTGCAGCCCGAAGTAACTGAAAACACTACATTAAAGTCAGAAGTTGTTCGAAACTTTCAGCGCCAAGACCCCATATGGTCCAAGGTCATTTATTTCCTAGAATCTGGCGATGCCTCGACCTTACCTACTCTGCCAGTATCACTAGATGAGTTCATGCTAGATGATGATCTCTTGTACAGGAAAACACTACTAACAGGCAAAGACATGCCCAATCGCAAAGTACGCCAACTTGTTGTCCCCACTGCCCTGATACCAATGGTTCTTCACATTGTTCATAATACCCCTCAAGCTTCCCATCCAGGTAAAGACCGATGCTTGCGCCAAGCACGTCTCAAGTACTATTGGCCAACCATGCGCCGCGATATCAATGCCCACTGTGACTCTTGCCTATCCTGCCACCACCACAAAGGATCAACCGGCTTACCTGCACCACTCTTACAATACTCAATCCCATCACGACCATGGGAAACTGTCTCAATCGATCTCTTAAAATTACCTCTCACGGAATCCGGCGCTGAGTACTTGTTCATAGCAGTCGACCACTTCTCCCGCTACTGTGTCCTCGTACCCTTCTCCAACAAGACCGCGAAGAGCGTTGCACGTGCCTTTGTAGATCATGTAATTTGCCTGTTCAGTACCCCTCATACCATTCTTACTGACAACGGTACAGAGTTCAACAATAGCCTTCTAGATGAGATCTGTCGCCGCTTTCATATCAGTAAGTGCAATGTTGTGCCTAACCATCCGGCTTCCAATGGCCTTGTAGAATGCCACAACCGAAAAATCTTAAGAGTGCCTTAGACATCTAGGCTCCCATAGTTCGTCCTGGGATGACTGGATTCCCCAAATGGCATCCTCAATCAATAGCTCCATCAATGCATCCATTGCTGAATCTCCCTTCTTCATCCTCTTTGGTTTTGACAAGGACCTCGCATACTCTCTCTTATCCTCAAAGCCAGAACCCATCTACAACATGGATGATTATGTTAAACTAAAATTGGCCAACTTCCAGACACTCACCAGTATGTCCAATCCACTTTGGCTTCCTCTCAGGAGGACATGCTGCAGCACCAACATAAATCCGCCTCCCCTATCACTATCAATGTAGGCGATCTTGTCTTTGCTCATTCCCATATGCGTTCCTCTAAATTGGATGACAAATTTACAGGGCCCCACCGCGTCCTCACTCAACAGAGCAACAAATTTCACCTCCAGGTCCTGTCCACTAAGGACACCAGATGGATCCACGTCGATGACTTAAAGCGAGCACCCCGTGGCCTCGTGTTGGAAGAGTCACTTACACAACCTCCTGACCCCCCTTCCCCTCCACACATCCCTCCGTCTACTCCATCTCCACCTATCCCTCAGTCTCCTTCATCTCCACCTACACCTACCCATTCCTCAACCAATCAATATCGGTCCAACCCGGGGGAGTAGTGTACCCCCCCTACAATATGTCTACCCCCGATGTATATATGCACCCCCCCCAATGCATACATGCCCCCACTAAACTTGCTGACCTAGCATGCTTTCCCAGGGCTTGCCCTGGAAGACGGCGCTTCTGCGTCAGTTCAGAGCAGACACTCAAGAAGGGCAGACTATTTTGTTGTGAGCTCGTAACAAACTCCTTATCTAGCTGTTTGTACATGGAGTTTCTATCACCAAAGTATTGCAAGTTACAATATTCAGACTGCGTATCTTCAGAAGCAGACTATGATCAATGCAGTGAAATGGAGGAAGACACACAGAGAGATCACTCATGTGTGTACTAAGTTATGGTACTTGGACAGCTCGTGCAGGTGTGTAAACAGGCATTTGCAAGTATACATGGTACAAGACATGCACGTTTGGATCAAGCACAGAAGAAAATGACATCGAAAGGCATGCCAATAAAGGATCAGCATGGAAAGAATGGTGGCAAGAATGGCACACATGGAAAGATGGACGACAAGAGGACAGAGAAGGTGTTGGCACACATCTGAAGCTTCCCTACAATCTCCAGCCACTACTCATGGAAGACATCACCGAATGTGCAGTATCTCGATACTGATATCACAAGTCGTCATCAGATGTACAAGCTGTATGTTACATGGCTGGAAGAAAACCATGAAGGAGACGTACCAGTGATATGGCATTACTCTGAAGACATGCTGAAGCTGCACTTCCATAAGTTGCAACTTTATAAGTCACATACGGACACCTGCAAGAAGTGTGATACCTTCCAGGTAAAAATGAAGAATCCTGAGTTGTCTGCTGAACAGGAGAAGGAACTGGAAACTCAACATGCTGTTCACCTAGCTAAGGCAGGTAAAGGGTACAAGCTTCCCATGAAGTTGCTGACAGACCATGGGAATAATGTCATGGTCTTGTGTATGGACCTCCAGCAAGTGCTACCTACGCCAAAGATATCGACAGGAATCGCCTTTTATAAATGGAAAATGTGGACTTACGACTTTAACATCCATGACTACAGAACTAACATAGGGCATATGTTCATCTGGGATGAGGTAACTGCAAAGAAAGGAGCCACAGAAATCTGCAGTTGCATCAGTAAGTTTGTTGACTTATATGTGAAAGATGACGTGGATGAGTTAGTGATTTTCTCAGACAACTGTGCCGGACAAAAAAAATATTATTTTGCTTTTGTTCTACCTGTCACTCATTCATAAAGGTCCCTTTGAGAAGATCACTCACACCTGCTACCAGGCTGGTAATATGTACATGGCAGCTCACAGGGACTTTGGCCCCAGATGAGCATGATGAGCTCATCACATCGATGAAAATAACTACTGACAAGCCATTTGTTGTGACCAGGATGAAGCAGGAGAATTTCAAGGACTTGCAGCAGTTGTGTATACACGTACAGTACTTAAAATGAACGCCCCCAACCTGGGATTCACTGACTGCTGCTACTTTCGTGTGTCCTCAGACTAGAAGGCTGGTTATGGCTGTGGCTCATCATACACTTTTTATGAGTCATGGTCAGACATGAATGTCACTCTCATCCGAGGTAAAGATCAAGCAGCTGAGAGTGCCTTCAACCTGCCGAACAAACCAATGCCATGGAAGTATGCAAGCCTCCTCCCTCTTGCAAGACCGAAGCTAGACGATCTCAAAGTGTTAGTCTCTGAGCTGGTTCCCCCTTACCTCAAGAGACAATACTGGGACAGGATTCTGGTTATCAGGACTGCTGAAGGTGACGAAGATGACCCTGAGCCTCGACTGGATGATAATGAAGATTAAGATGACAATGGTCAGCCTTTAATGGCTACCACCTTCTATGATTATAATGAATAAAGTGCCAAGAAAACAGTGCAACAATGTTAGTTTAAGGATAAAAGGATAAGTTAATGATAAGTGTTAGTATAATAATAGTGATTAGTAATAATATTCACAGTGATATGTAAGTGTTAAGTGAATGTTATAGGTGTTAGTTTCTGAAAACAGTGCAACAATGTTTGTTTGAGCATAATGATAAGTTAATGATAAGTGTTAGTATAATAGTAGCAATTAGTACAGTAATAATAGTCACAGTGATAAGTGTCAAGTGAATTTTATGAGAAATAATGACAGTGCCTGTACCTACATCACTCATTTTTATTCTTTTCTTTAGGTTATTATGTTGGTGGCCATTTCATTAATTTAGTAAAACAAAAACAACTGAAAAAAACAAAACAGAACAAAAAAATTTGAATAAGATGTAACATTACTACCAAAGCAAGTGACAGCCAAGAAAACAGCAGCAGAGAGCATCTCAGAGTCCTAAGTGCCTTGATGCAGTAGTGAAGCGAGGGTTGACCCAGACTCTGAGATACCCCCAAGTTCAACCGCTGTTTTCTCATTTTTTTGTTGGTGCCACTTGCCTCACTTCTGCAAGGAGTGCCTCAGTTATCATCTGCATGAATAAAAACTATATAGAATTCAAATAATACAGAAAGCATACTAAATAATATGAAGAACCGCAAACAGTCCTTGTATGGAAAGATAACACTGTAGTGAGTCGAGCTTTTACACATGTTCAGAGAGGCTGGAGCCAAAAATTACGTAATGCGGTGCCAGCGACAAGTCAATGCCTAGTCTACAAAGGGGAAAGATGGCATTTAGTAATCATTCCTGGCAGGGCTGCTGGTACAGCTAGACTTGTCATCATTGGCGGCTAAATTTATCAAATCACGACTGTTTACCATAAAAATAAAATAAAAGCGAAACTTGGGAACAGAGGCAGAAGTCTTACATTAAGGCGATCACTACTGCTGTTGGTTTGAAAGTGGTGGAGGTAGTGTCCTGTAAGTGCTGCCAGCCATACGATACATACGGTAATACAAACACGGATAGCACAAGGCACTGCCAGTATCTATCTATCTATTGCCAGATGCCTCAATCCCGTTTGGGGTGGCCACAAACAAATCGCCTCCAAGTCACCCTGTCCCCCGCCATTTCACTGCCCTGCTCCCAACTCACACCCCCCTCTCTCATATACATCTCCACCCCATCCCTCCATCTCATCCTCGGCCTCCCCCTCCCTCTTCCCCCCTCCACCTCACTCACATACACTCTCTTCGTTAGTCTTTCACCCTCCATCCTCTCCACATGGCCAAACCACCTCAGTGTGTTCCTCATAACGCTTCCTATCACATCCAAATCCACACCACAATGCTCCTTTACATCCTCATTCGTCAGCCTGTCTCTCCATGTGACTCCACAGGCTCCTCTTAAATAACTCATTTCCACTGCTCTCACTCTTGACTTGTGTCCTTCCAACAATGTCCAAGCTTCACTTCCGTACGTTAGAGTTGGTATTACAATACTGTCATGTAGTAACTTTTTCACTTCCATGCTCACTTCCCTGTTTCTTATCACTGCTTTCAAAGAACCAGCAACCTTTCTTCCCTGCTGTACCCTTTCAAGCACTTCATCCTCCAAACCTCCATCCTTACTCATCACACTACCCAAATACTTAAACGTACTCACATTTTCCAATTCCTCACCATCCAACCTCACTGTACATTCACTAACTTCACCTCTCTCAAAGACCATCACTTTACTCTTCCCTACATTCACCTTTAGGTTCCGTTTCTTACACACTCTCTCAAACTCATCCACCAAGCCTTGCAGCTCTCCTTCGTCTTCACTCAACAACACAGTATCATCTGCAAACAACAGTACAGGGAGTTTCCAAACACTATCCCCTCTCACCAGGGCCACTCCAACATCCACTACACTACCTTGTACCTCTTTTATTACCCCATCCATGTACAGATTGAACAACCATGGAGACATGACACATCCCTGTTTCAAACCAACTTTCAAAGAGAAAAATTCACTTAGTTCACCATCCACATGCACTGCAGCCTTCGCACCATCGTACATACTCTTCACAGCATTCAACAACTTCCCATCTATTCCATATATTCTTAACACTTTCCACAATCCTTGTCTATCCACCCTGTCATATGCTTTCTCCAAATCCATGAAAGCCGCATACAACTTCTTTCCCTTCTCTAGAAACTTTTCCACTAAAGATCTAAGAATGAATATCTGATCTACACAACCTCTTCCCTTCCTAAAGCCTCCCTGTTCTTCTCCAACTAATTTCTCTGTTCTTTCTCTAACTCTGTCTATAAGTATCCTACCATACACTTTTCCTATTATACTAAGAAGACAAATGCCCCTATGATTACCATACACTTCTTTTTCCCCTTTTCCTTTGTACAAGGGAATAATTATACCTGACTTCCAATCCTCCGGGACTCTACCTTCCTCCCAGGCCAATCTGCACAGCTTCCACATCCATTCTACTACTATCTCTCCCCCATGCTTCAGCATTTCACCACACACTCCATCAATTCCTGGGGCTTTCCCTGATTTAACTTTCTTCATTGCTTCCACAACTTCTATCCTACTGATTTCTTCCTGTCTTCTCACCTCCCTCCTTCTCCCAGCCATTCCCCAGCCACTTATACTCGCATTACTTCCATCCTCTACATTCAACAATTCCTTAAAGTGTTCTCTCCATCTGCTCACTTTTTCTCCCTTCTCCACTAGTAATCTACCATTTTTATCTTTCACTCCCCTGCTAACTTCACTTCCACCCTGTCTTACTCTTTTCACTTCTTTCCAGAACATTTTCTTACAGTCCCTCCACTTTACACTCAAATTCCTTCCAAATTCCTCATCCGCTCTCTTCTTACTCTCTTACTAATCTTTTCACCTCTCTCTTTCTTTCCACATATAACTCTCTCTTCCGCCTCTCAACTTCTTCCACGCCCCTATTTCTCATCCATTCATTGTATGCTTTCTTCTTTTGTGCCACAGCCTGTTTCACCTCTTCAGTCCACCACGCTGTTCCTTGCACCCCCCTCCGTCTTCTCTTCCTTTCACACACCACATCACATGCTGCACATATTTCTTCTGTAAATATCTTACACACACCTTCCACGTCTCCCATCTGCTCCAATTCATATTTGCCCAATCGTTCCTCCACTTCTCTCTTATACTCTGCCTTTTTCTCATCCTCTTGTAACCTTTCCACTCTCCTTGCAATTACTCCTTCCTCTCGTTTTTCCCTTCTTCTATTCCTCCATCTTACTTGCATTCTAATTCTGGCCACCACCAAGTAGTGGTCAGAAAGTCCACTCCCCCAACCTCTATACACTCTGGCATCCTTTACACATCTTCGCATCCTTTCAGCCACACACACATAATCAATCATTGCCTTCCTTTCATTCAGTTCACCACCCACCCTTCTCATCACTCGCCATGTATACCTGTGGATCATTTTATGCCTGAAGAGGGTATTGGCTATCACCAACCCCCTCCCAGCACAAATGTCCACTGCCAGTAACAATGGTAATATCATCAAAAGATGGAAAATTATTTTAGTAAAATTTAAATATGTACAACACGATGCATGTATATCTACCTGAGAGCCAACTATTTTGTATAAATTTCTAATATTTTTTGCTTCTGATCTTAAGTAGCCACCATCTCTTGCTGTACTGAGGGGTGCTGATTAATTGCCAGTATTCATTGTTTTAAAAGAGAATCTGCCCACCAAAATCATTAAATAACACGTCTTGAACGTACTCACATTTTCCAATTCCTCACCATCCAACCTCGCTGTACATTCACTGACTTCACCTCTCTCAAAGACCATCACTTTACTCTTCCCTACATTCACCTTTAGATTCTGTTTCTTACACCCTCTCCCAAACTCATCCACCAAGCCTTGCAGCTCCCCTTCATCTTCACTCAACAACACAGTATCATCTGCAGTATCTCAAAACTGAAATATAGGCATATGAATCATTCCTGCCTGCAAATAGAGGACAAGAGCTTGCTATACTGATGCAGAGTTTTATTGATGCCTGTGAGCACTGTGCTTTGAAAATAAATACATATAAGCATAATGTGATGGTGGTAGAGAGGGGTGACTCCCCATGTGATGTGACAGTAAATGGAGGATTTGGTGAGAGAGGTTAAGTACATGGGTACAGTGATACTAAAAGAGAGGTAAATATACAAAACGAGCAGAAGGCAGAATGATACTGGAAAGGAAAAATGCCTGGTGCTACGAAGCTCTTGATAAGAAGCAGAGGTCTGAGTGAGTCAGCTGCATGAGGCTTTTATGAAGTTGTAGTGCCTACTCCAACATATGGATATGAGACTATGGAATGGCATGAAAGTGAAAAGTCAAGAGTACTAGCAGTGGGGATGGGCCTGTTGAGGATCATGTGTGAAGTGCAGAGAATGGAAGGGATAAGGAAAACTATAAATTGTGAAAAATCTGGAGTAAGGAAGTCCGTGGACACCAAAGTAAAAGAGTGGGCTTAGATGGTATGGGTATGTGGAGAGAATGTGTGTGAACATTGTTGTAAAAAGTGTATACCTGAGCAAATCTAAAGATGAGAGGAGGCATGGCAGACCTAGAAGGTGGACAGATAGGATAAATAATTGTGTGAGAATGAGGCAGAGGAACTAATGAGGCCAGGGAGCTGAAAAAGTATCTGAGCTGGAAGGATGAGTTTTGTATGAAGGAGTGTTTGACCAGGGTCTGGCATCTCATTCTGCCTTGAAAATCATTGGACTGACTCTGCTGGATGGGAAAATATGAGGCTATGTATGGAATTTTTTTGACCTATCAGGTGGAGACAGGATTCTTAGGGCTTGAATGGTGAGTGAATGGAAGTGTGGTGGATTCAACCGGGGAAACTATCTATCTATCTATAGCCCGACGCCCTAATCCCGCAAAGGGTGGCCGCAGACAAAACGCCTCCAGGTCACTCTGTCACCCACCATTTGACTCCCCTCCCCCCAACTCACCCCCCCCTCCCTCATATATCTCTCAACTCCATCTCTCCACCTCATCCTCGGTCTACCCCTCCCTCTCCCTCCCTCCACCTCACCTACATACACCCTCTTAGTCAGTCTTTCATTCTCCATTCTCTCCACATGTCCAAACCACCTCAGTGTATTTCTGGGGAAACACTGCTTAATATCTCTTTTGCTCAATTTTTTCCCTGTCTATCTGGATCCCACCTCATCCCACCTTGGGGTGTGAAAGAATGACAATGACAATGGGGGCAGTGGCAACATGGATGATGATAGTTTATTAGGTAGCACATACATAGTTTTTTGTTCTTAACATCAAACTGTTAGGTGTAAAGTATAGTTCAACTAAACATATCATCAAAAAACAGTTCCTATACAGTATTCCAAAAAAGCTCTAATGTACTCTTCTGAGACAAAACAGTCAACAAACCTGGTGTTTTTGAGGCCCAGTCTGCTGAGCACAACTCTCAAATTGGTGAAGGGGCCACTCAGCTCAACGCAGTAGAAACATCCAACAAAGAAGTCACCAAGACCATCTCGATATATCAAGATCTGCATGTGTTAATGGAAGTAGAAAATTAGTAGGGTGACAGTCAAATTAAATCATAATGAGGTTACAATGAGGAAGTTAATAAATAGAAATCATCTGATTTCCATTGATATGGATGGCATACAATAATTCTGATGGAAATTCCTGTGGTGTGTTAAGATTATATGAAGAAGAAGGACAGCTTCTGGAGGCAGTAAACACCTTCTCATGGTCAGCATTTAAGTTATACAAAGAGTGACAGTGCTGAGATGAGAGCAGAAGTGGGGCCAGCTAGTGTCATACTGCCATGATTACTAATTAAAAGATATATTATAAAGCAAGGAAGAATAAGAAATGACATAGTGAAAATGGATCTGTGTGTGTGTGTGTGTGTGTGTGTGTGTGTGTATTTACCTATTTGTAATTATCTATTTGTAGTGTACAGGAATTGAGCGATGCTCGTGTTGTCTTGTCTCCATATCCACATTTATCTAGTTTACTTTTACACACATGAATGTTTTTCTCCTGCACCACCTTTTTGTCTAAGTCGTTCCAAATACTTATGTATTTACCCAATATACCTAATTGAGATACTGTCAAAGACGAGGGAGAGTGGCCATGTGCAGTTTGCCACAAGGGCGTGGGAAGTAATTCCATCTTGTGCGGTGTGTGTGATAAATGGATGCATAAGAGATGTAGTGGTATTAGAGGTAGACTGCAAGATAATGCTGATTTTATGTGTACGGCGTGCCGGGGTGAGCAGGTGGAGATCGTCAGACGTGAAAGGATTGAACTTGCTGGTGAATCTCTTGAGTGTGTGGAAGAGTTTTGTTATTTGGGAGACATGTTGTGTGCTGGAGGTGGGGCTGGAGCTGGCTCTGTGGCTAGGGTGAGAAGTGGTTGGAAGAAGTTCAGGGAGCTCTTGCCTCTCCCGACATTGAGAGGGCTCTCCCTACGTGCTAAGGGGTCTTTGTATGCAGCATGTGTTAGGAGTGTAATGCTGTATGGCAGTGAGACCTGGGCAGTGAAGGAGGAAGACATTTGCCGGCTCAGACGTACAGAAATGACAATGATTAGGTGGATGTGCAGTGCGTCCCTGCGTCCAAGGCCTGGAGGGGCTGGGTTTACAATGGAAGAGTTGAGAGGTAGGATGGGACTGGAGTGTATTGGTGTTGTGATGAGGAGAGGTAGATTGAGGTGGTTTGGACATGTGGAGAGGATGGTGGATGATAATTGGGTGAGGAAGGTGAGAAGTGTTAATATTGGGGGTGGGGTTATGAGGGGTAGACCGAGAAAGACATGGGACGAGGTCATTAAGTGTGACCTTAGGGTTAAGGGACTGAAGAAGGAAGCTGCAATGGATCGTGCAGCGTGGAGAGCCGCCATTAGGTGACCAAGGCCGACACATGCAAGCATGTTGGAGCCTTTAAAAACGAAAACGAAAACGAAAACAAAATATGCTATGCTCGTGGGTTCCCATCACTGTTTCTCAGTAAGTCAAATTTAGCTTTAAACTCGTTTAAATTTTTAGACTGGATGATCTCTTTGTCCAGGCTATTCCATAAACCTATACTTCTGTAAGGAAAGCTATATTTCTTGATATCATTCAAGCAGCTTGACTTTTTCAATTTCATTCCGTGTCCTCTTGTTGCTCTCTTATCCCATAAAAACAGATCTTCTCAGTCAATTTTATCTTCTCCCACCATGATCCTGAACACTGCAATCATGTCTCCCTTCTTTCTCCTTTCCTCTAAGGAAGGCAAATCCAGCTTTTCCAGCCTCTCTCTGTATGACAGATCTGCCAGACTGGGGACCATTTTGGTTGCTGTTCTTTGTATTCTCTCAATCTTGTTTATATCTTTCTTTTTGTGTGGGGACCACACTACCGCTGCATATTCTAACCTGGGGTGGATCATGGACACTATCAATTTTTTCATCATCTCATCCATATAATGAAATGCTACTCTTATGTTAGTCAGGAGTTTATAAGTCTCTCTAACTAGCTTATTAATGTGCTTTTCAGGTGACAAACTATCTTGGACCAGCACTCCTAAGTCTTTCTCTTCTCTCATTTTAGTGATTAATTCATTACCCAACAAATAATTCATTGATGGCCTCCTGGTACTCTTACCCATTTCCAATATTTTACATTTCTTTACATTAAATTTCATTTCCCACTTCTGGCTCCAATCACGTAACCTATCCAGATCCTCCTGCAGCATTTTACAATCCTCCTCAACTTCTACCTTCCTCAAGATCTTTACATCATCAGCAAAACAGACTTGCATAACTGTTCACTCTATCTACTATATCATTTATGAAAATCAGGAACATTACTGGCACCAACACCGCGCCTTGGGGGACTCCACTTGTTACTTCCCTCCATCCAGACATCCTATCCTTTATTGTCCTCATTTGTCTGTCTCTTAAAAAGTCTCACATCTATTCCAGGAGTTTCCCCTTCAGTCCTCCTATATATTCTAGTTTCCACATTAGTCTCTTATGGGGTACCTTGTCAAAGGCCTTCTCTAAGTCTAAGTACACACAATCCACCCAACCATCTCTCTCCTGTACCATGTCAATCGCTCTCAAGTAAAAGCTCAACAAGTTAGAAACACATGCCCTTCCACTTCTGAATCCAAACTGACATTTGGCCAAAATATTCATCTCTTCTAGATATTTTATCCATCTGTCTTTCAGGATTCTCTCGCACAATTTTGCGACCATGCTGGTTAGAGACACTGGTCTATAATTCAGGGGTTCTTCCCTGTTTCCTCCCTTATAAATTGGTACCACATTTGCCCTCTTCCATTCTTGCGGCACTTTCCCCTCTACCAGAGAACACATGATTAAACTGTGAATTTTATCTGCCAGTTGTTTTCTGCATTCCTTCAGTACCCAATTAGCAATTCCATCAGGTCGTGGGGCTTTCCTTACATCTTGAGTTTCCAATAATTTGTACACTTCCTGTACCTCCACTTTTATATCTTTTATCACCGGTATATTTCTAGTCACTCCCTCCCCTTCCACAAACTCTTTTTCATTAGTGAAAACTGATTGGAAACATTTGTTCATTATTTCAGCTTGCATTGCTGCATCTTTATAGACCTCTCCTTCTACTTTCAATTTAGTGATTCCTTCCCTTTGTTTCAATTTGCCATTAACAAATCTATAAAACAGTTTGGGTTCATCCTTGCATTTGTCTATTATACCTTTTTCAAAATTCCTTTCTTCTTCTCTACGTATTCTTGTGTAATCAGTTCTAGTTCTTTTATATTCTTCCTCTGTTCTGGTGTTGCCCCTCTTTCTCCAGTTGTTCCACGCCTTATCTCTTTCTTTTTTTGCTATCATACACCTTCTATTAAACCACTCCTTTTTCCTGTTTTCTTTCCCTCTTACTCTTGGTACAAATTTTTCCACTCCCAAATTGTTGAGGTCTAGAAAGATAACCCACTTCCTTTGTATCTCTCTTGTTTCTCTGAATTTTCTCCAATCCGCATTTTCAAAAAAGTTTCTCAGTCCTGTGAAATTAGCTTTCCCAAAGTTGTATCTTCCCTGTCTATGAAGCTCGTCTCTTGGCTCGATGTTCCCTATTATCATCTGGAACTCAATGACCACATGATCGCTTTTTCCTATAGGACAGAAATATTTCAATGATTCTATTACATTGGGTTCTTTGGTAAACAGTAAATCTAACCTTGCTGGTGTGTCCTCACCTCGGAACTGTGTCTCTTCTCTGACCCATCATGTCATCACATTATTCATTATTATATTTAATAATATAGTGCCCCACAAATCCTCGCTGCCTCCTGAGTCCCATTCCTCCCAGTTCACCTCTTTACAGTTAAAGTCACCCACCAAAATTATATTACTGCTTTTCTCAATTATTTTTTGTAAATAGCTAGCCATATCTGACAACATCTCATGGTATTCATCATCATTCCATGCTCTCGTCTTAGGGGGAACATACACTACCGCCATATCTCTCTTAACTTTCTCTCCAGTTTCTAATTTCATATATATCACTTCAGCCCTGCCTTCTCCCATTTCCACGGTATCTACATTTATGTTGTTCTTCACTGCTATCATCACTCCTCCTCCCGTTATTTCTTTTCGGTCTCTTCTCCACAGATTGTATTTACCATCTCCCAAATGAACATCAATATCTTCTCTTAATTTGGTCTCTACAAGGAACATGACATCAGGTTCATATTCTCTCAAGAAATCATTAATTTCAATCCTGGCCGATATTAAACCATCAATATTAGTGTATGTCACCTTTAAATTATTTTTCATGTTTTTTATATCCTCTTCTCTCCATAATTACCACTTTCTCAATTCCTAATCTTTCACAGCTATCCCCCTTAGTTTCCTTTGTTTCTATTTCCTTATATACCACTTCCTTACTTTCATATCCAATACTCTCCAAAAAAAAGTATTACATTCTTCCTCTGTCCTCTTATCATTTTTTTCCTTTGATTGATCCTTCAATGATTTTAAAACTTCTCTTTCTTCTTCATTTAAATCTTATTATAATATTTTCCATTTCAGTCTCTTTGCTTAATTTCCAGGTCATTTTGAGTATGTCATTTACTAAATTTTCTGATGTCAACTTGACTCTCATTGGTCTTGTTTCCCCTTTCCTATAAGACCCTATCCTCCTTACTTCCTCAATTTCTTTTACCTACTTGTCTCCTTCGGGGTCAATTTTGCCTAATATACCTCTCACCAGGTTCGTGTCTCTCTCGAGTCTCACGAATCTAACCTTTTCTTCCTCCTCCCTGTTTCCAAATATTATCACGCATCTGTTCCTTTCTACAGTTTCTCTCACTATTTTCTCTTTTTTCTTCAGTATTTTCACTACATTTTCTTCCATCTTTCTCTTGTTCATTTCCCTTTCTTCCTGGATGATTTAAGCTGACCACTTCTTTCTGTTCTTCTTCTACGTGTGCCCACTTTGCCTTATGTTCTTCTAATACACTACTCACCTTCTCTGTTTTATTAGTCCTCTCTAGTTTCCTCCTCAATTCAACATTTTCATGCTTCAAATTTCTGATTTCTTCATTCGCCGTCTCATTGGACTGGATCAGACTCTGTATAGTAATTTCCGTATTCTCAGACACGTCCTTTAACACTAAATTCTCCACTTTCTTTTCAAGTTCACTAATCCTCATTATCAATGTTTTAACCAGATCCATGATATTAGTATTTCTATCAAATCCTGGAAATTCGAGTCCCTCAGTGTTTACATTTTCAGCCATGTTGGATGTTGGTTACTGTAGCAAAAACAGCTGTTACCGAAAATACTACAAAACATTCATGTATATTCTTCCCAATAAATCTTTACATTTTTGGTAGTCTATATTAACTTACAATATTTTAAACATAAAACAAAACCATAGGAGACAGGATAAACATAACTCCTGGAAACTACTTAAGGTATGCAGCTTGGGCCTGGGAGCTGTTGAGAGAAACGTCCGTCCGTTGTGGCTGTCCGTGTGTGTGTGTGTGTGTGTGTGTGTGTGTGTGTGTGTGTGTGTGTGTGTATTAACTTACATGTTCATGTATGCTTATGATGTTCTGCTATTAGAGGAATGATAAACAACTCCACAAGGCAGATAATTAATCGGTACATTAAGGAAACTGAAGGTTAATGTTGATGAAATTAAAGTTACTGAACTTGGGAGGGGAGGGTACAAAGTCACTCCTTTTAAGTCAAAGTGTAAGAGTTCCAAAGAATGTGGCTTAAGATTGTCTGAATGGGAAATACGGCATTGTAGAGAGTTTTAAATATGTACCTGGAAACTGTCATATGGTAAGCATGAAAAACACTTTGGGGTTATCCTAAAGATGGTTTTGACTGACTAGTATGTAAAAATGCATTGAGTAGTTTTTCTTTTACTAATACAGACACAGAATGAAGGAGAAATTATGAAGATTCAAGTACTGGTAGGTGGGGTGAGTTTACTGAGTGAGTGCTAGAACTGACAGTGTAAAAAAAATTCATGTTTTTAAACCAAAAATGCTGAAACGAAGAGTAGCTGCACTATCAGTACTACAGGTATGAGGAATGTCATCAAATCACCAAGTAGACAGCAGCACTGATCCATGGTTATATAACAGTAACACTGTATGCACACTTAACCACTGTCAACACAAAACTTTCTTACAAGCCTCCAAGAAGGCAAAGTAAAATTAGTATTTTGATGAAGAACAAAGTGAATTTTTTTTTCAAAAATTCATCTACTATGATTACCAACACACATTGCTTTGTGATATGGCAAACAAGATTCATCTGTCAGTGCAAAATAGGCTCACATTACAAGGTCATTTGTGCATATTAAACATAAAACTAAACAGACACCATACCATAATTTGAAAATGCATCATGTAGGCATGTTTACTTATATATTTACTGAAGCTAAGGAGTTCAACCTGCTATCAAAGGCAGTATGTGTTAATGGAATAAACAAACCATCAACTACACTTTCTTAGGGAGTTAACATGAAGGATTATTGACATCAGCCCTTCTACCTCTCAACCCTAAAACTAAGGTAAGAATTATGGATGGAGTAACACAGTGGGCCAGATAGGGTACAGGTCCTTCCCCTTACAGTACCATAAAATTTTAAATGTTATATAATGTGTCTGACTATCATCCTATCAACCTACCTATAGCAAGATGCCTTAATCCAGCAAGCAGCAGTCAGAAACAAATTGCCTCCATATCATCATGTCCTCTGCCACCAGGCTGCTCTTTCTCTAGCTCACATCCCCCTCTCACATATGCCTCTCCACCCAATCCCTCCATTTCATTGACAATCTTTCCCTCTTCATCATCCCCTCCACCTCACACACATACACTCCTACTTGGCCTCTCATTTTTCATTCTCTCCACATGGCCAAACTATCTCAAGGTACTTCTCCTAATGCTTTCTGGTACCTTCACAGCAACACAATGTTCCTTCACTTTCTTATGTGTTTGTGTGTCTCTTAATATAACTCCACATGCTCATCCTATAGATGTTTATCTACATGCTATACAAGTCACCAGAAAATTTAAGTCAGCAGAGTAGCTGAAAGTCTGAAAAAGCAAGAGATGTGTAAAGACAGGATGGTCTGGATAGGCTACTCTTCTGTCATGGACATCAATTACGAGGGAAGTTTCCAAAAAGGAGCATCAAGAGTACCGTAAAACGCCATAACTTCGGACATTTTTTATGTGTTTTAATGAATA
Source organism: Coenobita brevimanus (assembly GCF_032717465.1). NCBI lineage: Eukaryota > Metazoa > Arthropoda > Malacostraca > Decapoda > Coenobitidae > Coenobita > Coenobita brevimanus. The sequence continues at coordinate 41,077,639 of NC_137025.1, read as the reverse complement.
ACTCCTTGTAGAATGGTGCAATTTTATTCCTGTTGGTGTCATGTGGTAGCCAGGGAGAGTACCTACTAACTCCATATATTTAAAAAAAATTAGCCAAGCTAAACTTGTGCTTTTTTTTTTTCATTTTCAAGTGTCCGAAGTTAGGAACAAATTTTCTAACTTCGGACAGCTCTTCCAAACTTCGGACATCCATGTATTTTCCCTTTAAACATGAGAATGGTTAATGGGATCTATCTCTGGACACACTGGCCAAACTTCGGACACTTGAGAAGTTTTTAAGAAATGTAAAAAAAAATATTGGGCACTCGTGACCAGAGTTATACATATATATAGAGAAGTATCCCAAAATATCTTCTTTTTTGGAGCTCGTAATTTCATATCACATTAAATTGCATCATATCACATTGTAGTAAGGTATTCTGGCCGTAAATAGAACTAAGAACTATTCACGAACTTTTTGAGATGAAAAAATAAAATAAAAATGCACTGCATATACCCAAAACTGTAAGAGGAACTGTCCTCATTTTCCTAAACAAAACTTCACTTAATTATCAAGTATGTACCTCATTGACTCAACAAATGCATACCGAAATAACATAATATGATGTTGAACATTTCTTACAGGTTCTAAAGACACACACACACACACACACACACACACACACACACACACACACACTGTCACTGCTGTCATCAACCATTGGGTATACAAATGTGTGAGGTGTACCCTGAACGTGTTTGAGAAACCTGACATGTATTTCTGGTTTTACCTTCACAATGATAGCAATATAATGCCTATATCTGTCTTTGGTATCAAAGGGAACCCTCACAACTACCCAATCTGAGGGAACAACTTTATCCCCAATAATCTGGGTAGAGGTGACTGTCAGGGGAGATGCTTGTGCTTCATGGTTGGGTGCAGATGTGGAAGTGGAAGGCTGTGCTGCTATCTCTGCTGTATCCTCTTGTGGCTGCAGTGGCTGGGGTTGTGGATCCTCAACTTCACACTCTTCATGCTGGCTCTCTCTGTTTCATTTTGTAGTGCCCTTGTAGTAATACTCATGCCCGGTGACACATTCAACCTTTTCTTTCGCCTTGGTTTCGCTATAGCTGGACTTGAGCTTGACTGACTGGTTCCATGCCTCATGTCCTTCAACAATTCCAACACTGAGCTGTCTAAGGCAGTACTGGTAGATGGTCCTGGTGTACCAGTATCAGCTGTATCTTGGATTGAATCTTCTGGAAGTCTTGAGATGGATTTCTGTGGATCAAGAGGATAAATGCTGCACTTCCTAAACCCACTACGTAGGTTGTCAGCAATGGTCCCTTTAACTTTATCCACCAGTTCGGTGGGAAGCAGTCTTTAGGTAATGAAGCACTCAGCCTACCAACAGTAGTTTTCTTGAAGTTCTCGAGGATCTTACGCCAGTGCACTTTTAGAGGCCGGAACACAGCAACATCGAGAGGTTGTGTCAAGTGCGTGGAGTTAGGTGGTAAGAGAAGAAAGGAGATATTATGTTTCTCACATGACTCAATAACACTGGGTGATACATGGCTTGCCAAGTTGTCTCCTATAATGACAAATCTACCTGTCTTGCGTTTAGCATAGGGGAGGATAATTTTGTGGAACCAGTCATCGAATGAATATGAGTCGAACCATCCACTGGGGGACCTATTGTATAGTGTTCCAGGAGGGCCCCCTTCAGTCCATGTATCGTAAAGATGGATAGCTTTATACACCACATATTGAGGGAGTAACACACCAAATGCAGTTCCAGAGAACATAATAGATATTGAGGATTTTGTTGAGTTCATGATTCTCTCTGGATATTTAGTGCCCCGCCTCACTATGACTTTCTTTTTACCTGGATCATCAGTAAGATTGGTCTCATCAAAATTTATTATGTTCTCTGGAGGCACACCTTCTAGGGATTTTTTCAGGTTACTGTAGAACTCAGCTAGCATGGCTCTTGTCACTCTGGCTCTGTCAGTCTTTATATTCTGGGACAATCGTCTACTAAGGGTTTGTTTGTGGTGCTTGAAGAAGGAATGGGCCCATTTAACACCAGGTACATTGTTACTGAATCGTGACACAACAACCCCTCGTTTGTCTAAATATGCTTTCACTAACATCCTCAAGTCCAAATTGTCGAGTAGGAATCCCCATTCTGCCAATGTGAGGATTCTCTGACACACCAGTAACTCTTCATCATGGCTTAATGAAGTATTACGTCCCACTTGTTTGCAATGTTTTTGTATCAGGTAATCATGTAATGTGCTCTTTTTTAATTTATATTTTTCAGCTGCTTTAGCACACTCATGTTCTTGTTATTTATGTCATCTTTAGCCTTTTCCAGGGCACTTTTGGACACTTTACTTGTGTAGGCTCTTTTCTTCTTTATAGGAGATTTCGCTGTTTTAGCCATGGTTTTCTGTTTATATAATTAGCATCACTTTACCATTAATATTATTGTCTGTCCGAAGTTTGGACTTTATTTGGCTCAAATAATTTGTCTGTCCGAAGTTAGGAATTTTTTCAGCAAAATAAAGAAGTATTCATTAAAGCAGGCATAGCAAGATTATCCATGCATATATTTTGAAACAGTTTACTTCCCAGTACTTACAGCACTTTTCTACATATAATCGTACTGTTCACTTTTTTACAATTGAATCTGTTTGTTCTGTGTGAACAAAGTTTTGCAGGGTAAGAAAATTCAGTTATTTTTTCCAATGGATTCACGAATTTTTTTCACCCACACATATTCAAGCTAGTTTAATAGGATTAATACATAATAGTCTTAGAGGATTACCTTACCTACCCACATCATTATTTTTTGCAAATATCGCACTCTCTTCCAATAAACTTGAATTATTACATTTTTTTACGAAATGTCCGAAGTTTGGACGCCGTCCGAAGTTATGGCATTTTACAGTAAGATAGATAACCTGCAATATTTATATTTGTGCTTATAAACTCACTTGATATAGTGCAGCCTACTCTGTCCTTCCCTTTGCTGATTCTATCTAAGTCTGCCCTCCTCTCTTTCTGCTTCTCCCATTCCTTCCTGTAGCTTTTTACTACTCTTTTTTTTTCCACTTGAAGTGGCTCTACATTGAACGACAACCCTTAAGGTTTCCTGTGACTCAGGAAACCATTCTCAGGATGTCATTTAAAATGCTGGGTAGTAACCATGTAACAAAATACAGGGTGTAGTGGTGCCTATTATGGTGCCCCTGCTAACTGAGTAGTGAGATGCACATGCAATGTCCATCCAGGAACCAAACCTCCATACTATTCTCTGAGGCTCACCACAAAGGGATATTGGTTCAGCGCACACAATGTCCTTGCAGTGGCAGTTGCTTGCCTATGGTTGATGGGTCTGCTTGGCCAGATGACTAGGGTTGACCAACAACAACAACACCTGACACAACACTATACACTGGGAACTGCATGAAATAAGTAGCTACTGGGATTATCCATCCACCCACTCCATCATGCAATCCTATGCTGCCCCCTGAGGAGCGTAGGAGCCCAGGAGCGCAGGGCTAGGTAAGTTGGTCCTGACATTTCAGATGAGAGTGACCAGCCTCACTCATCCCTGAGTGGCATTACGTGAGCAATAAACCCCAACCACTCCTTGAATATAAACCTACAAAGGCTCAATCTGATTGAAGAGCCTTAGTTACCCAATAAACCACCAGGTGCCATAATTTGGTTATGGTTACCACCCAGCATAGTAAATGGTTTCCTGGTGTACAGGAAACCATTTGGCTTGTCACTCACTGGCAGTCACCCATAGGCAGAAGGAAGAGGAAAGAATGAAGGAAAGAAAGACAGAAGAGGGAGTGTAAAGTCACCCACAGGCAGAAAGAAGAGGAAAGAATGAAGGAAATAAAGAAGAGGAAGGAAGGAAGAGAGGAAAGGGCAGACACCTACAGCAGCACTACATCAAATGAGTGGATGGTAAACACCCCAACCTATTGTCGTTATCCTTACTAAAAACAACGATGGACATCATGCTAGGCAAAATTTGGAAAATGATTCACTGGGAATATAAAATGATCATATTCTGGATAACAAAATAAGCTCAGGAATGAGAACAAATAAGTGTACTAAACTGACATCATGGCAAAGCTGATGATTTCCTTTAAGCTTAAAATAAATCAAAACCAGCTAACTATTCCCTAATAACTGATGGAAGTTGATGAGAAATGGGAAGCAATGATGTGTAATAAGACTCGGGATGGACCGAGTCCCATATCTAAGTGATAATTATGTGGTTAGCTACCTAGCCTGCAGTGAAAGTCATCACTCTCATAGTAGTACAGTAAGTCCTCGAAATACGAAAACTCGATGTATGAATTTCTGATGGTACAAAAACAATGAATGTAGGACAAATTCCACAATACGAAAGTATCTGTCTCAATGGTACGAAAAGCGATACGAAAGGAAATACGAAAAATTCAAAATGGGCGAACTCCACAGTGCCACGCTTGCTTGCGGTGAGAAAATGAACTAACCCCTCTCTGGTAAACACATTTTCGTGCGCTTCTCAGTTGAGTCATGTCTGTCCTCTCCTCTCAGCTTTGCTGTACGTTACGCAGTTTGTCATTGTTCTTCCTTGTTTCGTATTTTCGCCATGCCTCCCAAGTGCCCTGCATCATCTTTGGCATCCGGGGAACCAGCAGCCAAGAAACAGCACCAGACTCTGACTCTGGAGAGGAAATTGGACCAACAACAGCTTCAGAAACACCTGCACCAGTTGAGGAAGTACCAGAGGAGCAATAGGGTCCCACCATGTGACTTAGCATCGTATCAATGACATGAATCTCCAGCCGCAGCACAGGTCTATATTTAACTGTACAGTGTACTAATACTACAGTAATTAGTTGTATGTTTTATTTGTTTATGTCTGTACAATAGTATAGTACTGTATACGTGTATTGCATACTTCTAAATAGGAGGGGTAAAGTTTAAGTGGGGGGTCCAATGGGGTCCTGGAACGCATCCCCCCCCTTTATATGTATATTTCATTGGGGAAAATCGTTCTGATATACGAAATTTCGGATTACGAAATTTTTTTTTTGTCCCTATCCCTTTCGTATTTCGAGGACTCACTGTACCTCCCCAGGGTAAATGACAGCAACCACCTACTTCCACCTCTTTAGGTTGCCCTGTACAATACATATGGAATAAATGGATAACATTCTTTCTCTCCTGCCTGAAAGGGTTGTCACTGATTTCAGATAGCAGACCACTTCCCTAATAAATAACTTGACTCTAGTTGTGTAAGATCAGAGAAATAGAATGGTCCAAAAATCCACAGAAACTAATAGATCCCAAATCTGCACATCCTAATACCAAAATTAGTACTGTAAATCACTGCAATTATAAACAAGCAGCAAAGGTTTTAAACCCTTCACTACCAGATGACACTTCTAAGCTGAATAAATTTATGTGGAAGTAAAAATAACAGCCATGCCACGTTGAGTACACTGCTTCCCGTCCGATCAGCGAAGTTAAGCAACGTTGGGTCTGGTTAGTACTTGGATGGGTGACCGCCTGGGAACACCAGATGCTGTTGGCATAACGTTCTCCCTACGTGTCAAGTGGGGTTGGTGGAGGATTAGTGCCCCTCCCTGTAAAACAATTAACTTTAAGCCCTGGGCCACCCCATTTGGGATACATGGCGTCTGGCAATGAATGAATGAATGAAAAATAACAAGACAAACATGGTATAAATTCTAGCAAGTAAAAGATTAATTCAGTCCCTACAATGCCAGAGACTTCCCCTAAGCTGTATGAAAACATGTGGTGGTAGCATGATCAGTTCCAGCATCATCACCATCTACAACTCTTTTCCTATTTAAAAAAAAAAAAAAGAAAAAAAAAAGAAAAAGCCCAGTTGAATGGGTCACTCTCTCATGTACTCACCATTCAAAGCCCTGGAATCCTGACTCCATCTCACAGGCACAAATATCCACATTTCTGCATTTCATATCACCTATCATTTCAAGTCGATCTGTCAAGGATCACATCAGTAGGAATGATCAGGGGTGCCAAACCCTTTGTCACACACTCCTTCATACAAACTTCTTCCAACCACCTCAATTCACTCTGTTCTCTAGCCTCATCATTCTCCGTACGTCACTCATATGCATAATAGTATGAGATGTCCTGGTGCTGACAGGATTAGCATTGGCTCTTCAAATGTAAAGGTCTTTCACAAGCTGAATGAATGTGCCTGGTGGTAACAAAAACAGGCCTTGAAAATATTAATGTCCCTTCATTGGCAGAGGTCTTCCTCTGCTAAGTGTCTGGTGGCAGTAAGAATACAATATACATGTCCTGGATCTAAAGGGTACATTCACTCTGATAGTAGCAAGAATAACTATAAGAAATCTCCTAGACCTGAAATTATCAATGTAGCACATTCAGACTTGGACATGTCTCCTAATCAGAATGTCTGGTGACAACAAGAATAAATGTGTGCATGTTCTGACCGGTAGCAGGATGAAGGCAAGAACCAGGTGGTGAAGGATGAGTAAAGTCTGTCGCCTGAAAAACCCCTTTAGTTGACCTTGAAAACTTCCTGTGTTTCCACCACTAGCATTATTCACATACACCTGAAAGGAGAAGACATTGGTCTGGTGATCTGCTGGAGTATTAGTTGACTCTCTCAGGCTCCTATCATCAATCTGATAGTAGCTAGAATATTAATTACTGGTATAAGAGAGGGTACACAGTACTCGCACACCTAAACTCTTTCAGCTGAGTAAAATCTGGAATTAGCTGTGATAGAAAATTTGAGTTGTCCTGATCATGACAGGGTCAATGGTAAAATGTTAACTCTCAGGCTTTTCTGACTCACTCTCAGTTGAATAAAATCATCCAATATTAACTGGAATACGATGCTAGCACTGTTTGGGTTAAATCAAAATGTCACAGTACAACCAACAGCTGTGGTACCTGTACTGTCTAATTATAGGTACAGATATTCTTATATGTTATCACTGTACAGATAACCCTAGTTATATGACAGGGATGTATCACTAAATGATCCTTAGGCAAACTACTGCATAGCAAATCCACTCAAATAAAGATTCCATGGGGACAAATTTCTTATGTCCATCCTACGGCGAATACTTTCCTTGACATTAGTTTCTCCTGAATGGAATCCGATGATCATTACATTACTTTAAATCTGCAAAAGCTCAAAATACTTGAAAGGTATAGGTGCCAGGGAACCAGACGTATTTGTTTTATCAACTTTCCACTTCTCCCAAACTCTCTTCAACCTCTTTTGCTGTGCTGCAATGGTGCCTCTGTCTCCTCTACTGCTACTCTGAACTCTCTTCTTCCACTCCTCCCCCAATATGACAGACAGTCAGCAACCACTTAACTACACAGCCTCGCCCATTTCTCATTCTCTAATGCAATAATTAATTGGTATCGTCTTTCATGGATGCAATAACTGGTCTACTTGAGAACCCTCTTTCTCAAGCTTATTCCTTCCACAGACTAGGACTTCCAATCTTCTGAATGCAATATATCCAAACATCTGTAATAAACAGATCTTGAACTTGGTTTTCATTTTGTTTAATATCCTTTGCAATGACTCTCAGCCTTTGCTTCTTTCTTTCTTTTTACTTGCATCACAAGATATGGTGAACATGAAGAATGCAAACTTATGTTGGAGAAAACCTTAAAATGCATCACCACTGCAATCAAACCATTGGCTACTCCTTCACTACTCATTTTCACCAGGTATACCCGGCCATTCTCAGCTACAAGCTAAGATGTGGGGTAGGTGGAATCACAGATGACATGTACCCAGCTTGTACAACAGCCCTCCACAACATGATGGAGTAAACCACATACCACATTAAGATGCAGACATAACATCAATGGTGTGGGGAACCTATGAGACAATCATTTGGGATGGCCATTTACCTGCAGTTGATGGATCTGCTCAATCACATACTCCAGGGCTGAACAACAACAACAACAACAACAACAACAACCAAGTATACTCTCATGGCTCCTCCCGAGCAATGCCATAATTCCATCCCATTCCATTCATTCTCTTGTCACCCATGCCCTTTTCTTTAACCTCTGAAACTTTTGCTTTGGAGGATATTCTGAAAAACTTTCAGTCCACTTGAATCACTAATCCTACGACACCTATTTTCATAGAGAACGGGATATTTTCCTGTCACAACTCCACCAATGACTAAATTTCCAGTTAATCCCACCTGTTCCTTTTTTCACAAAACTCATATCCTTAAGCCCCCTTTGACGATTTCATAGCATGATGCAGGTTATACTGTCAACAAATGTGCTTGTTTGCGTAAAAATCATCAACATATAAAGTACCGCGTATTGTACTGTAAAATCTCTTTTCAGCAAGCATGCGTGCATGCATGCACGAACGCATGGACACATGCACGCATGCAAGCATGCATGCATGCACGTGCACACACACACACATCTGAAGGGAAAGTAATTGTGAAAAACTTATACATGCCACCCAAAACAAACACCTGGAGAAGAGGTGAATATGAAGACCTGGCAGAAAGTACAATTCAGAGTTTTAGACCATAACTACATAGATAGAAGGAAAAGGAATATAAGAGAATTATATTAATAGGAGATTTCAATACAAATATAAATTGGAATACTCTAGATGTAAGAAGCCAAGAATGCTGTTGGGATCAAAAGCTCCTGGATCTTGTGCAGGAGCTTTTCCTAACGCGTCATGTAAAGGAAAACACCAGAAAAAGAGGACTTGATGATCCATCAGTACCGTACTAGATCTTATATTTACTAAGTAAGAAAATGATACTGACAATATAATGTATCACCCTCCATTCGGCAAAGGTGACCATGCAGTATTAAATTGCAACTTTAGGATTGCATATGACATGGTTACAAGTAAAGAGAGTTATAAAAAGAGTCTAAACTACAAAAAGGGCAACTACCATGACCTGAAGAAGTACTTCTTAGAAGTAGATTGGGAAAAGGAAATTAGAAGACAAGATTTAAATGTTAATATAAAAAATTCTGTGATTTTTATGAAATAGGAGTCCAAAATTACATCCCTTAGCACAAGGAAAAAGAAATGAAAATAAAGCAATGGTTTAATACAGAATGTAAAAAATCAAAGGAAAAAAGAGACTTGCTGTGAAATAGATAAAGAAAACACAATAGTGAGAGGGCATATAACAACTATAAACAGGCAAGAAATGATTATACAAGGATAAGGAGGGAAGCCCAAAAACAGTTTCAGTAAAACATTATAAATATAAGTAGTGATCAACCTAAGCTATTACAGCTACATCCGCAGCAAAATAAAAGTTAAAGATAAAATACAGTCCATTACAGATGAGGGGATCATCTACACACAAGTGAAAGATATTTGTGAAGCACTAAATAAAAATTTCCAATCAGTTTTTACAGACGAAAATAATTTTGAAAGAGATGATATGGAACATGTATGCCCAAACATATTACCAGATATACAAATATCAGAAAAGGAAGTACAGGAAGAGTTAAGTAAATAAGACAAAGGAAAAGCACATGGTCCTGATGAAATTTCAGGTTGGGTGCTACATGAATGTGCAGAAGAGTTAAGTAGACCAATATAGCTATATTTAATATTCAAGGAATCCTTAAGCCGAGGTAAACTACCTGATATATGGAAGAAAGCAAACGTTGTTTCCCTATTCAAGAAAGGGAACAGACAGAATCCACTCAACTACCGACCAGTATCAATGACCAGTGTTTTAAGTGAGATACTAGAAATGCTGATAAGAAAAGTTTGGGTAAATCATCTAGAAGAACACAGTATGATAATAGAATGGCAGTTTGGTTTTAGTAAGGGAAAATCATGTGTTACTAATCTATTAAGCTACTATGATGGAGTTACAGAAACATTACAGAAAAGACAAGGATGGGTGGATAGTATCTATTTAGATTTCAAGAAAGCATTTGACAGAGTACCACATCAAAGACTTTTATGGAAACTGTACCATCAAGGAGGAGTCCAAAGCAACCTGTACTGTTGGATGCAGGATTTTCTCAGAAAAAGGGAAATGAGAACAGTACCAGTGGGTGTATAATGGCGGGATAGTTGCAGTTCCAAGGCGCGCTCGGAGGGTGTCCCTGCAGCTGTCCTGGCAGGGCGCCCCGAGGCCATTACCACAGCCACTGGTTAGCTGGTGGGCTAGGGGTCCCAGATCCATTGCCTGGACCTGGGACTGTGCAGTGAGTGGGGCCTGTGGTATGTCTATCCCTCTTTATTAATCCTGACTATGACAAAACACAAGAATAAGTTTCAAAGCAAGCCTGAGGACAGTAAATCACCCAGGGGGATGAGGGTGGGTTCATGGAATGTGGGAAGTTTGAGGGGAAGAGCGGGGGAAGTCGTTGAGCCATTCAGTAGGAGGTGGGTGGACGTGGCGTGTTTGCAGGAAGTCCGGTACTGGGGTGGATCAGCCAGAAAGATTGTTGGGAAGGACTGTTACTATAAGTTGTTTTGGCAGGGGGGGGGACAGACAGATATGGGGGTGTTGGTGTGATGGTCGTGGAGAAATGGGTGGAATATGTTATGAATGTTATAAGAGTAAGCGATAGGATATTGGTAGTGAAAATTCTATTTGGTAGAAAGATAGCTGCAGATATATTGGCATATAATCCACAGGGAGGATTGGATGAAGCAGAGAAAGATAGATTTTGGGATGATTTAATACGTGTAGTAGGTGGTATGCGGGATGATGCGATAGTGGTTTTGGGAGGGGACTTATATGGTCATGTAGGTGAAGCAGCACAAGGTTATGAAGGAGTACATGGGGGATGTGCGTATGGTATAAGGAATGCGGAAGGGGAAAGGATACTCAAATTTGGGGAGGCAACGGACATGATTGTGTGCAACACATATTTTAGGAAAAGAGAGAGTAGGTTAATTACGTATGAGTCTGGGGGAAATAGCAGCCAGATAGATTATTTTCTGGTTAGGAGGGCTGATAGGAGGTTAGTGAGGGATGATAAAGTTATAGGAAGTGAGGAGTGTGTGCAGCAGCACAAACTATTGATTTGTGATATGGTGCTTAAAGAATGAGTGATGAAAAAGAGGACTTATGTACCTAGGAGAAAAATATGGAAGCTGAAAAACCAAGTAGTAAGGGATGCCTTCTATAGCGACATGAGGAGAGTGGTGGCTGAACAGGGAGCTGTAGACAGTGGCGTTAATGAACAGTACAGAGCCCTCAAGAACAATCTCTTGAGAGTTACTGATGTAACTTGTGTTTGGACAAGAGGACCACCAAGACATAAAGTAACTTGGTGGTGGGATGAGGGTGTAGAAGTTGCAGTTAAGGAGAAAAGAAGGCTTTTCCGGGAATGGAAGAAGGGTGGTAGCAAGGAGGAATACTTGGCTGCCAAGCGTAGGGCTAGAAGAGAGGTAAACAGGGCGAAGTTTGAGTCACAGAGACTTTTACTTGATAACCTAAATCATGGGGAAAGGAAAATTATGATATTTAAGGTGGCAAATCACATGAAGAGGGATAATCGGGATATTATAGGTGAGCAGCGTGTGAAGAATGATGAAGGAAGGGTAGTGGTGAACAGTGAGGATATTAAAGATGCATGGAGAAAGCATAATAGCCGGTTGCTGAATGAGGAGTTTGACTGGGAGGGGGAAGGTTTGGAGCCAGCAGATCCAGTGTTTGGCCCTTGGCCTTTGATTGATGCTGCTACTGTGAGTGAGGCAATAGGCAGGATGAAGGTGGGGAAGGCAGCAGGTGTGTCTGGGTTGACTGCCGAAATGTTGAAGGCCTCAGGAGATATAGGGGTAAGATTAGTCACTGACCTGATATATACGATTATTTATGAGTGTGTTGTCCCAGATGATTGGCTGAAGAGTGTAATTGTAAATGCGTATAAAGGGAAGGGTGATGCCCTGGAATGAGGAAATTATAGAGGTATAAAGCTTTTAGATCAGATAATGAAGGTAATGGAGGAGAGTTTTGGAGGGTATGATTAGAGAAAGAGTGAATATTGATGAGATGCAGTTTGGGTCAGTGTCAAGTAGGGGGACCACTGATGCCACATTCATTGTTTGACAGCTTCAGGAAAAATATGTTGGTAGGAGAAGGGATCTGTATTTTGTTTTTGCTGATTTGGAAAAGGCTTTTGACTGAGTCCCTAGAGAGGTGGTGAAGTGGGCAATGAGAAAGCTTGGCATGGAAGAGTGGCTGGTTAGAGTGGTTATGGCTATGTATGTGGGTGCTCGCACCCAGGTAAGACTGAATGGAGATTTGAGTGATGAGTTTCCTGTGAATGATGGTGTGCATCAGGGGTCAGTTTTGAGTCCCATGTTGTTTTTCATGGTACTTGGAGCCATCTCACGTGACTTTAGAAATGGACTCCCGTGGGAGATGTTGTATGCTGATGATTTGGTGTTGAATGCAGAGAATGAAAGGGAGGCGGAGGAAAGGTTTAGGAAGTGGAGAAATGGTATGGGGCACAAGGGCTTACGGGTAAATGCAGATAAAACAAAAGTGATGATATCTAGGGTTGGTGGCAGTACTGTCAAAGACAAGGGAGAGTGGCCATGTGCAGTTTGCCACAAGGGCGTTGGAAGTAATTCCATCTTGTGCAGTTTGTGATAAGTGGGTGCACAAGAGATGTAGTGGTATCAGAGGCAGACTGCGAGATAAAGCTGATTTTATGTATATGGCGTGTCGGGGAGAGCAGGTGGAGACTGTCAGGCGTGAAAGGACTGAACTTGCTGGTGAATCTCTTGAGTGTGTGGAAGAGTTTTGTTATTTGGGAGACATGTTGTGTGCTGGAGATGGGGCTGGAGCTAGCTCTGTGGCTAGGGTGAGAAGTGGTTGGAAGAAGCTCAGGGAGCTCTTGCCTCTTCTGACATTGAGAGGGCTTTCCCTACGTGCTAAGGGGTCTGTGTATGCAACATGTGTTAAGAGTGTAATGCTGTATGGTAGTGTGACCTGGGCAGTAAAGGAGGACGATAATTGCCGGCTCAGGCGTACAGAAATGACAATGATTAGGTGGATGTGTAGTGCATCCCTGCGTGTAAGGTCTGGGTGGGGCTGGGTTTACGATGGAAGAGTTGAGAGGTAGGATGGGACTGAAGTGTATTGGTGTTGTAATGAGGAGAGGTAGATTGAGATGGTTTGGACATGTGGAGAGGATGAGGGATGATAATTGGGTGAGGAAGGTGAGAAGTGTTAATATTGGGGGTGGGGTTATGAGGGGTAGACCAAGAAAGACTTGGGACAAGGTCATTCTATTGTGACCTCAGGGTTAAGGGACTGAACAGGGAGGCTGCAATGGATCGTGCAGTGTGGAGAGCTGCCATTAGGTGACCAAGGCTGATGCATGTAAGCATGTTGGTGCCTTTAAAAACGAAACGAAACGAAAGGAGGGAAGTGACTAGTAGCGTTCCACAGGGCTCAGTGCTGGCACCAAGTATGTTTTTAGTATATAAAAATGATCAAGACAGTGACATTAGAAATGGAAGCTATCTAAATTTGTTTGCTGATGATGCACAAATATAAAGGAAAATAACTAACACTGATTCCTGCAGAGAGCTACAAGAAGAATTAAATAAGCTTCATAAATGGAGCAATATATAGCAAATGAATTTAATGTGGACAAGTGCCATGTAATTAAGTTTGGTAAAAGTGAAAAAAAGGCCACATTGGGATTATAAGTTAGGAAGTTCAACCTTACACATATCACAATGGGACACAGAAGTGATTATCGATAACAGACTACTGTACAGTATTTCCTGCTGACCACATCAGTGAGAAGGTACGTAACATGTATACAATGCTTGCTAATATGAGAATAGCATTCACATATATAAATGAAGTCATGCTGAGAAAGATAATAACATCATTCATCAGTCCAACCCTGGAATATGCATCACTAGTCTGGAATCCTCATCTCAAAAAACACACAGATATGACTGACAAAGTACATAGGACAGCTACAAGATGGGTACCAAGCTTAAGGGATCTACGCTACAAAGAAAGACTAGAAAATTGAATCTACCAACACCACAGAAGAGAAGGAAAAGAGGAGACATGATTATGCTGTATAAAAGCATCTCAGGGAAAGAGAAAATAGACATACATGAATATACTGTAAAACCTACGGGGAAGCATCAGCAAGAGGACACCGCAAAAAACTACATAAAAAGAGAGGCGATAAAGACGTAGGAAATTCAGTTTTCCAAACAGGGCAAATGATCAGTGGAATGCACTACCGAATGAAAATGTGTGTGCCAAAACTATTCATAAATTTAAGGATATATATGATAAAAATGGTTTAATACACGGGACAGTAGGAGCTTGACTCATTCCTGTAAAGATACAATTAGCTATGAACACACACACACACACACACACACACAAAATGCATATACTGTACATGCATTGTCTAACTGTCATATCAACCTAGAAATAAACTCATGTATATGAACCTGGAATAATATTGATATTCTTACAAAAGTTTTGAGCACTCTCCATGATCTATTTATTTAGCATCATACATTCTTATTCTTCTGTGTTACTCAGATCTCTAATACTGACATGGACGCATAAATAGCACAGAAGAACTTGAAGTGTATTGAACAAAACACCTGTAATATAGCCTAGCTCACCTTATACATGGACCAGGTATCATAAATGAAATAACTGGCAGCCACCCAGGCATATCCAGAGGCCAAGGGATGCTGCGCCCTCATAACATCATGCCGGCAGTTCCACACCACCACCACACCACACATGCTTGATGCCAATGCCTGCAAGGGGGAAATGAGTATTTTTTAGAGAAGGCACTACTGTTCATCTCCTTTATCTTGAAGATTTTTTTGCTCTTTTACAGTTTCTCTCTAGTAGCTTAACTTCTTTAACCCAAAGATGTATTTTTCATTTTCTTCTTACTATTGTTGGACAATTTTATTTAGCTTAGGAGAGACTTGTTAACAGAAAGGGCTAAATTTAGTCTCTCTTAAGCCATTTAGTATGAGTGTCCTTGGCCATCGTGTTGTCTTGTCCTTTTGTTATCTTGAGCCAAAACAAGATGAAAACAAGTGTGTATCAAGTTGGAAAAAAAATGAAAACGTACTCAGTAGAGGTTAAAAAAAACTACAACAAACACTGGAGCCAACAACTCATGTCTTGTCCAAGATGTTAAGTGATTTTGACCGGCTACAGTACAATAGCAGACAGAATCGACTGAACCAAATTATGATGCCCATGACATGACTGGTCAGCTCAATAAAATATGAGGTCACTACCAGGAAATATATAACAAGAAAGTAAAGGACTGTAAACAAGATCTGATCACTCACTGTTCCAAACCCAAATGAGAAGAAAACAAGCAGGTGACAGAGGCAACTGAATGTGTAAATGTGGATGATTACATGGAAGACGATGAACACAGCCTGCCAATGGATATTGACTTTGAAGGTTTTGATGAAATGGTGGCAGAGGTGGAAGCTGCAACAGAGGTAGTGGTGAAGGAGAGTGGAGGAAAGGTCCACAAGGGGAGCCACAGAGTCCAATGTTAGCCTAATATTGTTAGCATTGGATACTAGTTTAGTCTATCAGTGCATCTCAATTTCTGTTTATGGGTTACAGTAGAACCCCGGGATTCGTACACAATTTGTTCCTGGAGGCTGTATGAGTTGCGAACTGTTCGAAAACTGAATTTTTTCCATAAGAAACAATGTATTTTGCATTAATCCGTTCTTTAGTATGGATGAAATGGTAGCTTTCGCCATACCCCATAATGAATGGCAAGATCGGAGACATGGGTTCCACTTTCAAACTTTGCATTGAGTTCTTTTTTCAGCTCAACTGTTGTTCTCACTGCTTTTCTCTTAGCTCCAGCTGACTCTCTAATCTTCTTAGGGCCCATGGTTATGTACAATTTTCTAACAAAAATACATAATTTATCACAAAGTTTTAATGGAGCCTGTATGATTGATGCATAGCTCGCAGAAGACAAAGTGAGACTGGTGACCACATGGCACCTACGATGCCGCATCTCTTTAGTGCGAATAGCGGGTCGCATACGAAAACTGGAGCAATTTTTGGACGAAAAAGCGGTACGAAAACCGAGTTGTACGAGCTGAGAGGCATAAGAATTCTGGGGTTCCACTGTAGTCTTCAAAAGTTATGTTAATATACTATACAGTATTACTTACTATCTCTCAACAACAGAATAAAAGTGGAATAGGAGAAAATAAGCTTTTTATTGACCCCTCAGAACCAATTAAAATTTTCCCCATAAGGCCCTTGGATTTGGCAAAATTGGGATTGGTGAGATTATTTTGACACCAATTACTCACCAAAATGAAGGGCTTAGAGTAATTGGTAACCTCAACATTAAAGCCAATAGTCTGTTAAAACCAAACACCATGCTGCTCGGTAATTTCCCCGGCATCATGTTTTTTCTGAACAAAGATCATCAAATATACTGTGGAGCATCATTCGGCCAGTCGTACACAATAACATACAGCTAGGCCTAAATGGGTCTTTTTCTAAATTAATGCTCTATTTATGGCTCCTCTCACCATGCTGGTCACCCAGATACTGATGCGGCATTCTGCTGGATGCGAAGAAGAGCCGGAGTGTGTGTGTGTGTGTGTGTGTGTGTGTGTGGTGTGTGTGTGTGTGTGTGTGTTGTGTTGTGTTGTGTGTGTGTGTGTGTGTATTTACCTATTTGTAGTATACAGGAATTGAGCAATGCTCGTGTTGTCCTGTCTCCATATTCACATTTATCAAGTCTACCTTTACACACATGAATGTTTTTCTCATGCACCACCTCTTTGTCTAAGTTATTCCAAATATTTAAGTATTTACCTAATATACCTAATTGTGATATACACGGAATGTACTATGCTCGTGGGTTTCCGTCGCTGTTTCTCAATAAGTCAAATTTAGCTTTAAACTCGTTTAAGTTTTTAGACTGGACGATCTCTTTGTCCAAGCTATTCCATAAGTCTATACTTCTGTAAGGAAAGCTATATTTCTTGATATCCTTCAAGCAGCTTGACTTTTTCAATTTCATTCCGTGTCCTCTTGTTGCTCTCTTATCCCATACAAACAGATCTTCTTTGTCAATTTTATCTACTCCCACCATGGTCCTGAACACTGCAATCATGTCTCCCCTCATTCTCCTTTCCTCTAAGGAAGGCAAATCCAGCTTTTCCAGCCTCTCTCTGTATGACAGGTCTGTCAGACTGGGGACCATCTTGGTTGCTGTTCTTTGTATTCTCTCAATCTTGTTTATATCTTTCTTTTTGTGTGGGGACCACACTACCGCTGCATATTCTAACCTGGGGCGGATCATGGCCACTATCAATTTTTTCATCATCTCCTCATCCATATAATGAAATGCTACTCTTATGTTAGTCAGGAGTTTACAAGGCTCCCTAACTATCTTGTTAATGTGTTTTTCTGGTGACAAACTATCTTGGACCAGGACTCCCAAATCTTTCTCTTCTCTCCTTTTTGTGATTAATTCATTACCCAACAAATAATTCAGTGATGGCCTCCTGGTACTTTTACCCATTTCCAATATTTTACATTTCTTTACATTAAATTTCATTTCCCACGTCCGGCTCCAATTGTGTATCCTATCCAAATCCTCCTGCAGTATTTTACAATCCTCCTCAACCTCTACCTTCCTCAAGATCTTTACATCATCAGCAAACAGACTTGCATAACTGTTCACTCCATCTACCATATCATTTACGTATATCAGGAACATTACTGGCGCCAACACCGAGCCTTGAGGGACTCCACTTGTTACTTCCCTCCATCCAGACATCCTATCCTTTATTACTGTCCTCATTTGTCTGTCTCTCAAAAAGTCTCTCATCCATTCCAGGAGTTTCCCCTTCAGTCCTCCTATATATTCAAGTTTCCACATTAGTCTCTTATGGGGTACCTTGTCAAAGGCCTTCTCTAAGTCTAAGTACACACAATCCACCCAACCATCTCTCTCCTGTACCACGTCAATCGCTCTCGAGTAAAAGCTCAACAAGTTAGAAACACATGCCCTTCCACTTCTGAATCCAAACTGACATTCGGCCAAAATATCTGTCTCTTCTAGATATTTTATCCATCTGTCTTTCAGGATTCTCTTGCACAATTTTGCGACCATGCTGGTTAGAGACACTGGTCTATAATTCAGGGGTTCTTCCCCGTTTCCTCCCTTATAAATTGGTACCACATTTGCCCTCTTCCATTCTTGTGGCACTGTCCCCTCTTCCAGTGAGCATACTATTAAACTGTGGATTTTATCTGCCAGTTGTTCTCTGCATTCCTTCAGTACCCAATTAGAAATTCCATCAGGTCCTGGGGCTTTCCTTACATCTTGAGTTTCCAGTAATTTATACACTTCCTGTACCTCCACTTTTATATCTTTTATCACCGGAAAATCTCTAATCACTCCCTCCCCTTCCACAAGCTCCTTTTCTGTAGTGAAAACTGACTGGAAACGTTTGTTCATTATTTCTGCTTGCATTGCCGCATCCTTAAAGACCTCTCCTTCTACTTTCAGTTTGGTGATTCCTTCCTTTTGTTTCAGTTTGCCATTAACAAATCTATAAAACAGTTTGGGTTCATCCTTGCATTTGTCTATTATACCTTTTTCAAAATTCCTTTCTTCTTCTCTACGTATTCTTGTGTATTCATTTCTTGTTCTTTTATATTCTTCCTTTGTTCTGTTGTTACCTCTCTTTCTCCAATTGTTCCATGCCTTATCTCTCTTTTTTGCTATCATACACCTTCTATTAAACCACTCCTTTTTCCTGTTTTCTTTCCCTCTTACACTTGGTACAAATTTTTCCACTCCCAAATTATAGAGGTCTAGAAAGATATCCCACTTCCTCTGTATCTCTCGTTTCTCTGAATTATCTCCAATCCGCATTTTCAAAAAAGTTTCTCAATGCTGTAAAATTTGCTTTCCCAAAGTTGTATCTTCCCTGTCTATGAAGCTTGTCTCTTGGCTCGACGTTCCCTATTAACATCTGGAACTCAATGACCACATGATCACTTTTTCCTAAAGGACAGAGATATTTCAATGATTCTATTACATCGGGTTCTTTGGTGAACAGTAAATCTAACCTTGCTGGTGTGTACTCACCTCGAAACCGTGTCTCTTCTTTGACCCATTGCGTCATCACATTATTCATTATTATATTTAATAACATAGTGCCCCACGAATCCTCGCCGCCTTTTTACAGTTAAAGTCACCCACCAAAATTATATTATTGCTTTTCTCAATTATTTTTTGCAAATAGCTAGCCATATCTGACAACATCTCATGGTAGTCGTCATCCTTCCATGCTCTCGTCTTTGGAGGAACATACACTACCATCATATCTCTCTTAACATTCTCTCCAGTTTCTATCTATCTATCTATCTATAGCCCGACGCCCTAATCCCGCAAAGGGTGGCCGCAGACAAGACGCCTTCAAGTCACTCTGTCACCCACCATTTGACTACCCTCCCCCCAACTCACCCCCCCCTTCCTCATATACCTCTCAACTCCATCCTTCCACCTCATCCTCGGTCTACCTCTCCCTCTCCCTCCCTCCACTTCACCTACATACACCCTCTTAGTCAGTCTTTCATTCTCCATTCTCTCCACATGTCCAAACCACCTCAGTGTATTTCTCCTAATCTTCTCAACCACATCCACATCTACCCCACAACGTTCCTTCACCTCTTCATTCATCAACCTGTCCCTCCACGTCACTCCACATGCTCCTCTCAAGTAACTCATTTCATATATATATCACTTCAGCCCTGCCTTCTCCCATTTCCACAGTATCTACATTTATGTTGTTCTTCACTGCTATCATCACTCCTCCTCTCTTTTTTTCTTTTCTGTCTTTTCTCCACAGTTTGTATTTACCATCTCCCAAATGAACATCAATATCTTCTCTTAA
Source organism: Coenobita brevimanus (assembly GCF_032717465.1). Taxonomy (NCBI): domain Eukaryota; kingdom Metazoa; phylum Arthropoda; class Malacostraca; order Decapoda; family Coenobitidae; genus Coenobita; species Coenobita brevimanus. The sequence goes on along the minus strand of NC_137025.1, from coordinate 41,057,642 downwards.
TTTGGTCTCTACAAAGCACATGACATCAGGTTCATGTTCTCTTAAGAAATCGTTAATTTCAATCCTTGTCGATATGAAACCATCAACATTAGTATATATCACCTCAAATTAGTTTTGACATTTTTAATACCCTCTTTTCTCCTACTCTCTGTCCGTACCACTTCCTCAACTTCTGATCTTTCCCAGCCATCCCCCTTAGTTTCCTTCACTTCTATTTCCTTAAATACCACTTCCTTACTTTCGTATCCATTACTCTCCAAAAAAAAGTATTACATTCTTCCTCTGCCCTCTTATCATTTTTTTCCTTTACTTCTTCCTTTAATGATTTTAAAACTTCTCTTTCTTCTGTGCCTGTCCTCCTCTCTTCCTATTTCTCCCATCTTTCCTGTCACTTCTTATTGCTTTTCTTTCCTTTACAGGTGGCTTTACATTGAGTGACAAGCCTAATGGTTTCCTGTAAGCCAAGAAACCATTTACAACGCTGGGTGGTAACCATATAACCAAACCATACGTGCTCCCTACGTGTCAACAAGTGGGTTGGTGGAGGGTTAGTGTCCCTCCTCGTAGAACAACTAACTCAAAGTCAAATGGCCACCCCTTACAGGATTATGGCATCTGGCAGTAGATAGTAGACAGATAGATCTTTCTTCTTCATTCAGATCTTTTCTTATTATAATATTTTCCATCCCCTCCTCTTTGCTTAATTTCCAGGTCACTTTAAGTATCTCATTTATTACACTTTCTGATGTAAACTTGACTCTCATTGGTCTTGTTTCCCCTTTCTTATAAGGCCCTATCCTCCTTACTTCCTCAATTTCTTTTACCCACTTGTCTCCTTCAGTGTGAGTGTGTGTGTGTGTGTGTGTGTGTGTGTGTGTAGGAATGCCAGGCTGGTCGGTGTTTCCTGCATGTTCATTCTTTTACCTTATGAAAATTTGTTATATAAACATAAAGTCTGGCCAGCTCGAGGTGGTTGTTAAAATCAAAATTCATTAAAAGAGGGTACTGTATATTGAGGGTTAACTGTAATTCAACTGGAATATGTTCCACAGACTCAGGGGCACTGTCAGGGTCTTGCCATGGGGGGAAGGGGGGTACCTATTTTTTGGTTGCTATTGTTCTTAAGATACAGCTGCCTGGAAAGTATTACAACAGTATCTACATTAATTTAAAAAATGTATATATTGTTGAGTAGTACAGGAAGCAAAGCAAGAAATTATTAATACAGTACTCGAAGGAATAACAATTTAAAAAACAAATAATTTCCAATTTATATTATATTACAAAAAGGGAGCCTTCTCTCAGCTGTGCCCATGCACAGACTCTTCAATCCCTTTAGATGGCAATAAAAAAATTATTGTTGCTTAGGCTTTGCACAGCTAGCAGCATCCTCTACACCATGCTTCAAAGATCTAATTCACCGCAATCATGAGAGAAGCTAAGATAAAACACATGGTAATAAATATTGTAATCAATCTTTAATCAAGAGATAACGTGCTATCATTCACAATTGGCAACCACAGCACAAAAACAAAATAAGAAATATGCTCCTGAGAGACAGCGCTGTCAACATGACATGTCATTTCAACTTACTGTGCCTTGTAATATTTTTTACACATAGGTAGTCCCCTATCTACTCAACTTGATTTTAAAGAAAACTTAAGGTAATCTCTAAAAAATTACAGAGTACTGTATCAACGAAAAGCATTTACATGACATTTTTCCTTGTTTTTCTCTAAGCTTTCTTTAACTCAGGATCACTTTCTAATGCTTTTTTCAGCTTAAGCATATAAGGAGAGGAAGATGTTGGAGTATCTTATGTTTACTATATACAGGCATAATTTTTATGGGGGGGGTTTGTTTATTTCCATTTTACATATAAAAAATTGTACATACCAGTACTTTCTAAACAAATCTAACCCTTACATAAGTAAGAGACTACTTGTTCCTTCTAAAATATGTAAAGTTGGTGACTCCCTGTAATTGCAACACTTCTCAATATGCATTAAAAACTAATAGAGTTGGTGATAGTAAGTTATGCTGGTGGAGTGTAAAGGAAGAAAGCATGTGTGTGTGAGACAGTATGCCTGGGGGAAAGAGGGGTCCATTCCCAAGCTGCACTTGCATTTACCTATTTATGTTCTACAGGATTTGAGCTAAGCTCATGTTGTACCCCCCCTAATTATACAGTAATCCAACTCTGCCTTGCACAAACCACATTTGCATCCAAATTATTCCATGTGGTTATGTTTCTGTTTGGAAAGCTACAGTTTCTTACATCACCCAAGCAAGCTAGCATCTTTAATTTAAAACTATGTTCTTTCCTTCTCCCCTCATCCCTTATGATATAATCTCCTCTATCAATGTTCTCTATACCATACATTCACTTATGCATCATCATCATATCTCGTCTCTCTCTTTGTTCCTGTAATGTAGTGTAATGAAGTCAATTTCAACCTTTCCAATCTCTCTTCATACTGCAAATCCCTTTAGTTTGGTATCAATTTTGCAGCCACTCTTTGCATCTTCTCCAATTTATTTATGTTTCTTTAAATGGGGAGACCACACCAAGGCAGCATACTCCATTCTTGGTCTTACCACTTTCATTATCAGTTTACCTAGCATTTCCTTGCTCATATACCGCACTGTAATTAAATATTCTTATTTTCATAAATACAAGATCTATTCAGAAAGTATCCAACCTCATTTTCTTTTTTTTCCCACATTAACTACTTTGAGGACAGGGGTGGGGTTTTAAGTAGCGCAGTGCAGGACCTTCGCGCACTAGTGTGGTTAATGTCAGCCACCACAAGTGACTCAGTGGCTGTCAGTCTGCCCGTGTTCATGGTCATGCACCTTACGCTTGTCACATTCCTGCACTCATCATGATGACTGAAAAAGTCAAACAACGTTACTGCATCAAATTTTGCCAAAAACTAGGTGATACCCAAGTTGAAACTATCAGGATGATCCAGCAAGTTTTGGGGAACGAAGCCATGGGGGGTAATGCAAATAAAGGTGTGGTATGATCACCTCAAAAATGGCTGAAGGTCAGTTGAGAGTGATCCACATCCTGGAAGGTCATCAACAAGCAGGAATGTTGACAATGTGAAAAAGTCTGTGATTTGGTCACAGGATATCATCAGTTGACTGTCAGAGACTGGAATCAGTGATGGATCAGCACACAAAATTTTAACGGATGATTTGGGCAAGTGAAGAGTTGCCAGTAAGTTCACTCCAAACCTCCTTTCACATGAATAACAAGCTCTGCAGATGAACATTGCTCAAGACATGTTGGAGTGTGCAAATTGCGATCCAATTATGAAGACTGTTATCACTGGGTGTACAGGTATGACCTGAAAACCAAAGCACAGTCGTCCCAGTGGAAGCATGCAGGGTCACCTTGGCCAAAAAAAGCACAACAGGTCCACATCAAGGTGAAATGCTTGTTGACAGTTTCTTCAACTACCATGGTGTTGTGCATCACGAATACACACCAAAGGATCAGACTGTCAACAAACATTACTACCTTGACATTTGTCAGGACACTAAAATATCATAACACACTACATAATAGCTATTATAGTTTTTTTTCCAGCTGACGTAAATGTCGGCAATTGACATCCCGCCCGCCAGAGTTAGCAATCATAAACATTACCACTCGCCTTCGGAGGTGCTGCCGTCAACACCTTTCTATATCGTACTCAATGCAGTATGATCCTTGCTGAGTTCGGTATTATTTTGCGTATACACATAATTTTCACATATGTGTGAGAAACCATTTACAACGCTGGGTGGTAACCATATAACCAAATCATACGTGCTCCCTACGTGTCAGCAAGTGGGTTGGTGGAGGGTTAGTGCCCCTCCCCGTAAAACAAATAACTCAAAGTCAAATGGCCACCCCTTACGGGATTATGGCGTCTGGCAATAGACAGATAGATAGATAGTTTTCACTGTCACTTACCTAGTCAAAATAGTACGGTAAATATGTGCGGATTCGTGATCTCATTTAATATTTCAAAAGGATAACAAGTCCTGTCATTCCACTCCAGCCCACAGCATTGTTTCCTCGGTGAGAACAGCTAATGCTACAACCAAACATGCCTGGTGAATCACTGAGCAACAGGGAGAAACAAACAAAATAAAAAGTTGAAGTATGACTAATAAATGCATCCCCCGTCACATCATGGTGGATACTGAGAGAACCAACAGGCAACATTAAAATTTTCATGATCTACTGAGCATGGAGTTGCCACATATTATAATACTGGCACATTAAAAATTAGGTGGGGGCCTTTAAAGCAATAATAAAACAACAGTTACTAATGACACACATAATTATATTGTACACTCTTACAGTTGTGATAGGAGGGAGGGGTTTCGAGAGTGGAGGTTGGAAAAGGAAGTGGAGAGAAGGGTGGGAGGCAGGGAGCTGGGTGTCACTCGTTTCCCGCCTATAGTGGAATACGGTATAATGTATTTCAAAATATTGCACAGATGCTAACTTTGGCCGCCAGTTTTCCTTTTGATTGTATTTTTACCCTGATTAACATATTTTTAAGTATTTTTTAAATTCTTATTTTCATTGTATAATGCAGATAGAAATTAACTTCTTCACGTTAGCTCAATGTATTTACCATTGATTCAAAATCCATCATCACCTCAGTCATAAAGTCAGACACTATAGAAATGCTGATATTTATTCACATTAGCTCATTGTATTTACCACTATTAACCCACCGTGTGCCAGTGCCGTTTTAAAACAGTCTGACATAATTCCGCGGCCAATGCCAGTGCCGTTTTAAAATGGTTTACAATAAAAAAATTCACTGTGACTGCATTTTTCAAGATTCGCAGGTAAAAATTGGCAGGCATGTTTGGTAACTGTTCCTCTATCATCCCCCAGGCTGTCAAGGCCATAAACTCACTTGTTCCCCCCTCACGCTCGCTCTGCCTCACTCTGCCTGTGTGCCACACCCAGTGCTGTACATAGTGAAGGCATTTTGTAGATATTTTCATGTAAGTGTAAATTGTAAAGATTTTCTTGTAACTGTAAGGACTATATAGTGAAGTCAAGTTGTAAATACCTTCTTGTAAATACCAGGACTGTACGTAATGAAGTCAGGTTGTACCTGTCTTCAAGAAAGTGTAAGATAATGCATTCACAGTGAAAAAGACACGCAAATTGTGATAGATGCTGAAATTATAAGTACAGTAATCAGAAAAGTGTACTGAACATTGCTATACCTTCCCAGCATAAATACCTGAGTATATCTTACATAGAAAACGGCTTTCTCTCATGTACGTGGTGAGCGTGAGAGAGTGGCTATACCTGTACACGAGTATGCAGGACTCAATAAAACCCATTTCTGAGCCTCAGTGAGCATTTTAATGGTGAATTGGTTGTTTCCACATCAAAATCTATCTTATTAGAAAAAGAAGAAGAAAAAAAAAAAAGATAAAAAATTGGCCAGCACTGGGGTGACCCATAGGTCTAAAAATAGCTGGCACACGGTGGGTTAATGTGACACGAAATCCATAGTCATCTCAGTCATGAAAGATGATACAGTAAGGAAGTAAGTGCCTCTGGATGACCGAAAAAGCGAGTCTCGTCGTGGAGATGTTTATGCACCTAATTTTTTAAATTGTTTGTTTTCTTTGCATTTAAGCTTGATAAACAATATTTTTGTCTAGCCTGCTCCTACACTTATGCATAACTATCATGAGAGAGTGAAATGTGCTTGTGCTTGGAAAGATTTGTAGGGTAATAAAGAGATTCTGTATTTCCTTCCCAGCTCAGGTGGTTGGATGACGACTGCCGACATTTATGTCACCTGGAAAAAAAATGACTATAGTAATGTTTATATTACATGTTGACAATATATACATTACTAGCTATTATGTAGTGTGTTATGATATTTTAGTGTCCAACCTCTATAGTACATGTTAATGATATATATGTTACCAGCTATTATGTACTGTGTTATGTTATTTTAGTGTCCTGATATGTTATCCATAATTTTCGTCACACAGTTTGGCAGAAGAGACCCTGACCTATGGAATGTGGCAAGTTGGAAGCTGCACCTTGACAATGCGTCTGCCCATTCTTCTCAACTAATTCTGGAATTTTTGGCCAAGCACGACATCCCGCAGGTCCTGCGGGCTCCCTACTCTCCAGGCATGGTTCTGTGTAACTTTTGGTTATTCTTCATGCTCAAAACTCCGCTGTAGTCTGCTGAAGGGTTCCTGATTTGAGACTAGAGAAGACACCATGACAAATGCGACGAAGCACCTGTAGGAGGTACCGAAAACTGACTTTGAAAAATGTTTCAGGCTGCTGAATGCTGGGGTACATTTGTCAAGTCAGAAGGGGACTACTTTGAGGGGGGATTGGTGTCCTAGCTCAACAGGCGAATTATTATTATTATTATTTTTTTTTCTTCAGAGCCTAAGGTCACATACTTTCAGAACAGACTTCATAGATTATATGCTCCAATAATTATCTTATTTATACGCTTCTCTGGCAATATTCCCTGCTTTATTATTACACCCAACTCTTCTTCCTGAGAGTTGCTTTATGGATATCTTTGTTTCTCATTTTATAATCCCAATTTGGTCTCGTCTTACTTATGTCTATCTCAGTTACTTTACACTTGCTAGTGTTAAAATTATCTTCCACAACTGACTCCATTTATGTACCTGATCTAAATCTTGCTTCAACTCTATTTATGTCTACAGTTTTCTTCATGATTGTCGCATCATCAGCACACATATTCATATATGATCGAACTTCAATGGGTATATCATCTACATATATCAGGAACATAATGGGAGCTAAAACTGCTCCCTGGGGCACTCCACTTATCATTCCATGCTGAAAACTTAACTCTAACCATAGTTCTCATCTGTCTACTGGTGAGACAACCCTCACCCATTTCAATGGAGAACCATCTACGTCACAATTATATTTAAATTTCCAAGTCACTCTTTCACAAGGTACCCTATCAAATGCTTTCCTGAAATCCAAATAAATACAATTCACCCACCCATTTCTTATCTGTAACAAATTACAGTAATAACTCTGTCGTAAAAACTAAGCAAATCTGTGATACATGAAGTAACTTCTCTGAAACTAAACTACCTTGAGGTTATTATCTTAATTTTTCTCTAAATCAGCAATCCATTTCATTCTTATGATTATTTTCACACAATTTACAAACAACAACTTGTAAGAGTCACTGGTCTACAGTTTAATGGGTCTTCCCTGCTGCCAGTCATTATGATATATTGGTTTTATATTTCCTCCCTTCCAATGCCTTGGCAAATCTCCTCCCATTAAAGAGCATTTTATTATCTCATATATTGATTTCACTAACTCTTCAACACATTTCTTGATTACCCAACCAGAAATGTTATCAGGTCCCATGGATTTGGTTACACCACATTTGTCAGCAACTCCAAAAGCTCATTGGGTTCAAAATTAACCATTCACTTATTTACCCTGTTCCCATGATTTACTTACAATCTCTGAAAATCCTCTTCCATTACAAATACTGTCTGGAACTTATCATTCTTAACATCACATATTCTTTATCATCATATTCTAATCTTACAATTCCATCTTTAATTTTCATTTCATTATTTATATACCTGTAAAATAATTTTGGATCACTTCCACACTTACCAACTATATCCATTTCATATTTAGCTGCTGCTTCTTTTGTAATCCTCACACAAGCATTTGTAAAATTTTTCTCTCTCCAGTGCTGACTGACTCTTAGTTTTCCTCGCCATATTCCAAGCACTGTTTCTCTTTTCCACTACTGCTTTATACAGTATCTATCATTAAACCAATCCTTTTCCTTCTCCAACTTAGCTCCACATTTGGGAACTTATTTACTAATATCCTCAGTGTGTGCTTCTTTACATCAAAAGTATATTTTCTATAAGCATTAACATCAGCTTTGCAATGATTATATCTATTATCTTTATGCATTTTAACCTGACAACTGCTACATACTTCACATGATGGGAAACATGTAGCTGCTACATACATCATAATTACATGCAAGTTTTTCTTTTTAATGGGTCATTTCTAATGCTGTTTGGCACCTCAACTGCGCTATTTCCATCACCATCCGTGTGTTCCATCACCACCCACGCATCCTCAGTATTTCCTTGTTACTAGTCTGGAAATGCACAGCTTCATTACTTCACCAAGGCTGAACTGAGGTAAATAATGAATTCATATAAGTTTTCCCTATACTTTTAAATGCACTCTTTCATTTCATACGAGCAACTATTATTTTTGAGAAAAAAATTCTTCCTGTTTTTTTTTGCGCATGGGGGAGGTAGACCAGGAAACCTAATGCAGCAGTTATCGGGTTAATTTAATCTTCCTGGCTGAAAACCTCAAGTTCAATCAATATGTGATCACTCTTACCTAGGGGCAAATAGTACATTATATTTTGGATATCATTTGGATCTTTAGTGAAAACAAGATCTAACCATGATGGTTCATCATCATGTCTGGTTCTTGTACCTTCCTTAATATTTTGGATTGTTAAGTTACCTGTTGCCTGTCCTTGTAATTTATAACCCCATGTATTGGTATTATTACCTGCATCACTTTCTTCCCAGTTAATTTCTTTACAAGTGTAATCTCTGGTTAATACCAATTTAGTTCTTCTTTGCACCAGTTTTTTCCAAGTATATCAACATATCTTTACTCATCATTCCATGTTCTTGGTCAAGATGGGATAAAAACTACTCCTATATCTATCTAATTACCTTTCTCATTGATGATTCCTACTGTTATGGTTTCTACATTTTTATTTTCAGTATTTATTTCTACATGTATTGAATTTTGATTAATTTTTGTCATTATTAAAACTCCTCCTCAGATATTCATTCTCTATCTAGCTATCGACTGCCAGACGCCTTAATCCCCTAACAAACAAATCGCCTCCATGTTGCCCTGTCCCCCACCATTTCACTGCCCTGCTCCCAGCTCACATCCCCCTCTCTCATATACCTCTCCACTCCATCCCTCCATCTCATCCTTGGCCTCCCCCTCCCTCTCCCTCCATCCACCTCACCCACATAAATTCTCCTTGTCAGTCTCTCACTCTCCACCCTCTCCATATGGCCAAACCACCTTGATGTGTTTCTCCTAATGCATTCTATCACATCCACGTCCACACCACAATGCTCCTTCACTTCCTCATTTGTCAGTGTTTCTTCATATGACTCCACTTGCTCCTCTCAAATAACTTATTTCCGCTTCTCTCACTCTTAACTTTAGTCCCTCCAACAAGGTCTAGGCTTCACTTCCATACGTTAAAGTTGGTATCACAATACTGTCATGCAGTGAATTTTTTACTTGTATGCTCACTTCCCTGTTTCTTATCACTGCTTTCAAGGAATCAGCAACCTTTCTTCCTTGTTGTACCCTTTCAAGCACTTCACCCTCTAAACTTCCATCCTTACTCATCACACTACCCAAGTACTGTACTTGAATGCACTCACATTTTCCATTTCCTCCTCATCCAACCTCACTGTACATTCAGTGACTTCACTTCTCTCGAAGACCATGACTTTACTATTCCCTACATTCTCCTTTAGATTCCGTTTCTTACACACTCTCCCAAACTCATCCACCAAGCCTTGCAGCTCCCCTTCGTCTTCACCTAACAACACAGTATCATCTGCAAACAACAGTACAAACAGTTTCCAAACACTGCCCTCTCTCATTAAGGCCACTCCAACAGCCACTGCCCTACCTTGTACCTCATCTCAACTAAAGTCCCTCCTTACTATTATCCCCCTTGTATCTCTCAATCTCCTTCAACCTCCATGTAGATTTCATCACTTCACCACCCTTACTGAGTTAGAATTTTGACTGGCCTTTCCCCATCCTGTCAATACTGTCCCAACCTTCACACTCTCTCAATCCCTTCCCCTCATCCATTTCTTTCTGTATTTAGCTCTTTAGTCAATTCACTGGCTTTCTTTTCCTCTGTCTCTTTCCTCTCAACTTTATTTCTGATTTCATCTTCTTTATCTCCAAACACTATCAGGCATCTTTTCCAATCTATGGTTTCCCTCACTATGTTCTCCCTCTTATGATGTCTGATACTCCTGCTTCAAAATTTAATTTTCTTCCTTTTCTTCCCTCTTCAATCTCTCCTTAGTCCTCTCTTGTTCCTCCATTATTACATTTAATGCAATTTTTCTATTTATTTCATCTACCTGCCATGCATTCTCCATATTTTTCATTTCTGTTTCCACCTCCTCCATTGTCACCTGCTTTTCCCTTTCACCTCTCTTTCATGGTTCATTCTCTTCCTTTAATGTCTTAATCTGACTTTCTGCCTTTGCCTTATATTCTACCAATTCTTTCTCAGCCTACATCTTTCTCTCCTCCAATTCATCCCCTTCAGCTAGTCTCTTCTCCAAAGCAGTCAACCTTTCTACGAGATCCTTACCAAAATCCTTATTCACAAATTACCTGTACTCTTCTTTCTAACAATTCTATGCTCATCATAACCTCCCACTCAGCCACCACCCTTTCTACCTATCTATAGCCAGACACCATAATCCTGTAAGGGGTGGCCATTTGACTGAGTCAGTTGTTCAACGAGAAGGGGCACTAACCTTCCGCTAACTTATTAGCTGACATGTAGGGAATATGTAAGGGGTGTGGTTACTACCCAGCATTGTAAATGGTTTCCTGGCTTGCAGGAAACCATTAGGCTTGTCACTCAATGTAAAACCACCTGAAAGGGGAAAAAAAAAGTAATAAAAAGTGACAGGAAATATGATGGAAACAGAAAGAGGGTAGACACTAAAAAAGAATGATAAATGAGAAGGAAGAAGTTGGTTGCACTACATCAAGTGAGTTGATGATGGCCACCACCTTCTCTAACTTTTTCTCCATCTCCTTGGATTTACCCTGAAACCCTTCAAAATCTGGTGATTCAGGATTCATCCTTTTGCCACTAGATTTACTCTTTGCTGAAATTTAGGTGGACATATTTATTGTACACAAAGCCTTTGTTGTCTTACCAGTGTTTCGTGGCCAGCTGATTTTTAGAGCATCCACATCTTTACAAAAGAGACCTTCTGTCTTCTTATTATCCCTGAATCTTTAGAAGTTTAAACTAACGTGGAGGCATTTACTTACCATGAATATAGGTCTCCTGTCCCACAAATTTAATAAATTTTTATGCTCCGTCCAGCATATGTCTGACTGCTGAGGCATCCTTTCGAATTGTACTTGTGCAGTACAGCAAGTGCACATCCCAGACTGAGGGCTGTATTCTTGTCAGCTCATGAGGATTTCAAGCATCACATCCTTAACAGTCTGTTTCTGTACCTTATATACTATTATAAAGGCTGTGTCCATATAAGCAACATGCAAATGAATAATACCATGCAATATGTAAATAACATCTACAATGAAGAGGAGGTGTAGGAAAGTCTTGCCTTCACATGATTGTACCAGTATAGCCAGACCGTTCTGCTGCCTGGTTAAACAATTGTCCCTTAGCTCCCTCCCTATCCACTAAAAAGGGGATGGTGGTCTGCAGAACGGCAGCTTCAGCCTGCAGTTCACCAGGTTCACATCCAGATGAACCTTGGACCGCAACAGAAAACGAGGAGCTCAAAAGCAATTCAAATTACCCTTGGTGGTTGTGATGAGATGATCCCTTCACTGTCAGTGCCAAGTCTTTGTACATGGTGATTAGGGGCACCTGAAGTTGCTCTTCCTTAAGTGCTGAACAACCAACTATGGGATGGGCAAAAATAGATAAGTATGTAGGGAAGGCTATGATAGCATGGTGCAGATGTACATGTTACACAACTAGTGTGCTGGCTGACCACAAACATAGTTATCTCATTTAATATGGTGACTTCTTTTTCAAGAATTTTTTGCTACTTTCATAATACAGTAAAACCTCAATATAACAGACTTCAACAGACTGGAATTCGCTTTTATCAGAAACGAGGAGCTACCGGACTAAATTCCTATACAGTATATCGGAATAAGTCCGATAAAGCCAGAAGCAGTTTGGACTGTCTGACCACTTCAGCAACGTTCAACACAATAAGGTACATAAAAGACATGTTTATCAGTGTACAGTACAGTATTATTATATATACAGTAATATACCATATGATTAACGTAGTGAAGTTATAACACAGTACAGTACTGCAATGATAGTCCAAACAGTTTAAAAAACGTTTGTGCGATCCGGACTAATGTCCGATATATCAGAAAAAGTCCAGGTTAGCATGGGGAGGTCCGGATGTCGTTTTTATCGGAATTTCACATTTTTCAGCATGGCCTCGGCCCCAATTAGTCCATTATAGTGAGGTCTTACTGTAATTTATTCAGTTTACGAGAGCCTACTTATGAAATTATGCTGGTACACAACCCCAGCTAATAATAATAATAATGATAAAAAAATCTTCTTGAAGCTGAATAAAATCATCAGGAAGCATAAAGAATAAACTAGAAAAACATCATTCATTATAAGAACTTAACACAAGAAATGTCCGAAGAAGAATACGAGGTGCTATCCAAAATTTTCCGGAGCAGACTGTAGCACCAGTCGAACAGGGCAGTACTCCCGAGGAGGATGGCAAGCTGGTGATGGGGAGTGCTGGAGCTCCCGTTTCACCAGCCCTCAGGACTTGATCCCGACCATCTCTCTTTGCTGAACATTTTCAGTGCATTCATTTACATAGAGAGTAGGCCTGCATGCTCTCATAATACCTCTACCTTCAACTGTCTACACCACACTACATGCGCATAACATATCACATCTTCTATTCACTTTCTTTAGTAATGGCCGCTGCAATGTTACTATCAAATGAGGTGGTACCTTGGATTGCCACCACCGGCAGGGTAGGGCTGGCGGCACAGGGTCCTCCCGGTCGCCATCAAGCGACTGTGCCGGCAGCGACTGTTGTTATTTCTGCTGATGCTTGTCAGTGAGGAAGTGAAAGTGCAGCCTTATTCTTCACCAACATCCGCGGCCTTACCACAAATTTAAACTCAGTTCATTTTTTCCTTCAGTCCATATCCCCTTTGGCCCTTTTCCTCACAGAACCACAAATCTCACCCTCTACCGATATATCTCCATTTTGTTTTCCCAGTTACCATCTCCTTACAAACTTCCGTAACAAGGGCGGCACCTGTTGTTATATCAAATCCCAATATGCAGTTGACACAGTTTTAAACTTCACTTCATCGAGTTTTGACTACTCATTATATAAACTAAGTTGTCGAAATATTACCAAATATATTTGTGTAGTCTATCGCTCCCCCAATGCTTCTTCGGAACCCAGTGTATTTGATTCCATATCCACACAGTTGAGTAACCTTAACCTTGCCTTCAGCACCGATATAACCATTATGGGTGAATTTAACATACATAATGTTAAAATGGTTATTGCATTCTTAAGTTACCTGTTGCCTGTCCTTGTAATTTATAACCCCATGTATTGGTATTATTACCTGCATCACTTTCTTCCCAGTTAATTTCTTTACAAGTGTAATCTCTAGAGTGCGAGCTGTTTGCAGAATCACTTAATCTCACCCAGCTGGTAAAGCAACCAACCAGAATACCTGATAATCCTGACCATAATGCCCATCTTTTGGATTTATTCTTGACAAATAATCCAGATCAATACAGGATAGAGGTACTGTCACCACTTGGATCCTCTGACCACAATCATCAAAGCCTCATTAGTTAACCCCCCCACACCTCCCCGTTCCGAATCTGTCAGGGTGACCCGAAGGCACTTTGATGGGGCAAACTGGGATGGATTTAGAAATTATCTTGCTGACATTCCATGGCAGTCTTTCTTCTCTAGTGATCCCAATTCCACCCAGTCCCACATTTGCGACTTAATACTAGCTGGTATGGATATATTCATACAAAGTCAACAGTTCACTAAAAGATCGAACTCTCCAAAATGGTTTGATGGCAACTGTGCCAGAGCAACAGCCCAAAAGTCATTAGCATATAACTCTTACATAAAATAAAAAACATCTGAATCACTCTCTCAATTTAAAATAGCTACAAATCATGCAAAAGTTGTATTAAATCTAGCTAAATCAAACTTTCTTCAAAAGAAAGCATCAAAACTTCTTAACAACCCTAATGACAATAGAATATTCTGGTCAAATCTTAATTCTTTCAATAACAACTTTAACAAGGCATCTTCCATTCCCCCACTAAACTCTTCAGATGGCAAAATTACAAATGACCCATGTGGGAAAGCAGATATTTCTGCCAGTACACTTGCCAGAAACTCTACCATAGACGATACCAGCCAGAATGTCCCAGTATTAGAACTTGACTTTCCCGAAATTGCCCCACTTAAAATACAGACAAGATACGTAAAATCCTATCTATCTATCTATCTATTGCCAGACGCCTCAATCCCGTTTGGGGTGGCCACAAACAAATCGCCTCCAAGTCGCCCTGTCCCCCGCCATTTCACTGCCCTGCTCCCAACTCACACCCCTATCTCTCATATACCTCTCCACCCCATCCCTCCATCTCATCCTCGGCCTCCCCCTCCCTCTTCCCCCCTCCACCTCACTCACATACACTCTCTTCGTCAGTCTTTCACCCTCCATCCTCTCCACATGGCCAAACCACCTCAGTGTGTTCCTCATAATGCTTCCTATCACATCCACATCAACACCACAACGCTCCTTTATATCTTCATTCATCAGCCTGTCTCTCCATGTGACTCCACAAGGCTCCTCTTAAATAACTCATTTCCACTGCTCTCACTCTTGACTTGTGTCCTTCCAACAATGTCCAAGCTTCACTTCCGTACGTTAGAGTTGGTATCACAATACTGTCATGTAGTAACTTTTTCACTTCCATGCTCACTTCCCTGTTTCTTATCACTGCTTTCAAAGAACCAGCAACCTTTCTTCCCTGCTGTACCCTTTCTAGCACTTCACCCTCCAAACCTCCATCCTTACTCATTACACTACCCAAGTACTTAAACGTACTCATATTTTCCAGTTCCTCACCATCCAACCTCGCTGTACATTCACTGACTTCACCTCTCTCAAAGACCATCACTTTACTCTTCCCTACATTCACCTTTAGATTCCGTTTCTTACACACTCTCTCAAACTCATCCACCAAGCCTTGCAGCTCCCCTTCGTCTTCACTCAACAACACAGTATCATCTGCAAACAACAGTACAGGGAGTTTCCAAACACTATCCTCTCTCACCACGGCCACTCCAACATCCACTACCCTACCTTGTACCTCTTTTATTACCCCATCCATGTACAGATCGAACAACCATGGAGACATGACACATCCCTGTTTCAAACCAACTTTCAAAGAGAAAAATTCACTTAGTTCACCATCCACACGCACTGCAGCCTTCGCACCATTGTACATACTCTTCACAGCATTCAACAACTTCCCATCTACTCCACATATTCTTAACACTTTCCACAATCCTTGTCTATCCACCCTGTCATATGCTTTCTCCAAATCCATGAAAGCCGCATACAACTTCTTTCCCTTCTCTAGAAACTTTTCCACTAAAGATCTCATCACTCAAATCTCCATTCACATCTTGAATCCAACAACTTAATTAGTGACAGACAATATGGTTTTCACCATGAAAGATCCACCATTGACATAATCAATTTCCTAACTCATACCATCCATCAATCAATTGATCTATGTGGAGAAACTCATGCAGTAGCTCTTGATATTTCTAAAGCTTTCGACAAAGTATGACACCGTTCCCTGCTGTCCAAACTCCCTTGCTATGGACTAACGTCTTTTGTTCCTTTGATTTCTTCATATCTTAGTGACAGGAAAATAAGAGTATGTGGGTGCTCACACCCAGGTAAGAGTGAATGGAGATTTGAGTGATGAGTTTTCCATAAATGTTGGTGTGCATCAGGGGTCAGTTTTGAGTCCCATGTTGTTTATCATGGTACTTGAAGCCCTTTCACGTGACTTTAGAAACGGACTCCTGTGGGAGTTGTTGTACGCTGATGATTTGGTGTTGATTGCAGAGAACGAAAGGGAGGCAGAGGAAAGGTTTAGGAAGTGGAGAGATGGTATGGGGCACAAGGGTTTAAGGGTAAATGCAGATAAAACAAAAGTGATGATATCTAGGGTAGGTGGCGGTACTGTACTGTCAAAGACAAGGGAGAGTGGCCATGTGTAGTTTGCCACAAGGGCGTGGGAAGTAATTCCATCTTGTGCGGTGTGTGTGATAAATGGGTGCATAAGAGATGTAGTGGTATCAGAGGTAGACTGCGAGATAATGCTGATTTTATGTGTACAGCATGTCGAGGTGAGCAGGTGGAGATTGTAAGACGTGAAAGGATTGAACTTGCTGGTGAATCTCTTGAGTGTGTGGAAGAGTTTTGTTATTTGGGAGACATGTTGTGTGCTGGAGGTGGGGCTGGAGCTAGCTCTGTGGCTAGTGTAAGAAGTGGTTGGAAGAAGTTCAGGGTGCTCTTGCCTCTCCTGACATTGAGAGGACTCTCCCTACGTGCTAAGGGGTCTTTGTTTGCAGCATGTGTTAGGAGTGTAATGCTGTATGGTAGTGAGACCTGGGCAGTAAAGGAGGAAGATATTCGCCGCCTCAGATGTACAGAAATGACAATGATTAGGTGGATGTGCAGTGAGTCCCTGCGTCCAAGGCCTGGAGGGGCTGGGTTTACGATGGAAGAGTTGAGAGGTAGGATGGGACTGGAGTGTAATGGTGTTGTGATGAGGAGAGGTAGACTGAGATGGTTTGGACATGTGGAGAGGATGGGGGATGATAACTGGGTGAGGAAGGTGAGAAGTGTTAATATTGGGGGTGGGGTTATGAGGAATAGACCGAGAAAGACATGGGACGAGGTCATTAAGTGTGACCTCAGGGTTAAGGGACTGAACAGGGAGGCTGCAATGGATCGTGCAGCGTGGAGAGCCGCCATTAGGTGACCAAGGCCGACACATGCAAGCATGTTGGAGCCTTTAAAAACGAAAACGAAAAGTAGATGATGTATATTCCAATTTCCACTCAATTAACACCGGCGTGCCGCAGGGGTCAGTTCTGCCCCCAACCCTATTCCTGGTTCATATTAATGATCTCTTATCTGTCACCCACAATCCCATCCATTCATACGCACATGACTCAACACTACATAATTCATTCACACTCAGACACCCATTTACAAAGTCTGATACCTCTACCTCCGAACTCAGTACAGCCATCTCCATAAAGCAAGACCTATCCACGATCAGTGAATGGGGACAAAACAACCTAGTCTCTTTTAATGCTAGTAAAACTAAATATATACAGTTTACTAATAGACAGATATTGCCAGATTCGTACATTACCTTCAGTGCCATTAATATTCCCATCTCCAAAAGTACAGTAATCACTCCAATATCCAACGTAATAGAGCCACAGGTAGGTGAGGATATTGGTTCTGTCCGGATATTGGGCCCCAGCTTATGGACTTGTACTTATGGACCCTAACTCAGAGAAACACCTATACAACTGAAGGGAGAAACCTGTACTGTACACAGGAAAAATCATCTGGTAAATTACCAATATGCCAGGAATCGAACCAGGGACTCTCAGATCAGAGCCAGGCAGCATACCACTACACCACGACCAGGTAAAAGTTAACTCACGTTGTCACAATCTTGTAACCAACGTCCCTCCGCCCCCACTGTGGGCATCAAGAGGATGAGTGCCAGGGGGTTAACTCATCCTCTTGATGCCCACAGTGGGGGCGGAGGGACGTTGGTTACAAGATTGTGACAACGTGAGTTAACTTTTACCTGGTCGTGGTGTAGTGGTATGCTGCCTGGCTCTGATCTGAGAGTCCCTGGTTCGATTCCCGGCATATTGGTAATTTACCAGACCTATACAACTCCCTCTGGACATGCATAGCACCTATTTAAGACCCAAATCACACCAATAAGGCACATAAATGACTGAAATAAATGCAAAAGAAACATAAAATGAGGGTTTAGAAGTATGTTCATACATTAATAAACATTCTGGTGACTGGCTTCTGGACTGGTACTTATGGACCCTAACCTAGCTTAACTCAGAAAAACACCTTCCTACTGCATATGCATAGCTCCTAACACCCTATTCACACCAATAAAGGACATTAAAGAGTGAAATGAGGTAAGTATAGTATGGAAAAAAGTACAATATGAAACATTCTGCCTACTTACAGCAAGTCCATGGCCACCTCGATGAATAACCGCCTCCTCTCGGACTCTGACATTAAGGATTTCCTGAAGCACTTGCAGTACACTGTTCCTGAAGTCTTGCACTGAACTTAGTAAATCACACACAGAAGTCCATTCTCTTCACAGTGTGCACTCTTGTCTAACTAATGCTCCATTGTAACTTACTAAGTGTTGCACTTTAACTTTTCCCATTCTTATAATTTTCCAAAGCCAAAACAAATGTCTATTTACGTTAAATTTTTTTTCAATTGAGTCTTTTCTCTCACACCTGTAAATCCTTAACACAACACACTGTTTTTTCACTGCACAACACTTTAAATTCCCGTGTGGTCTAGTGGAGAAGTTCTTGCTGTTTATTCACTGTCAGAGTCCGAGAGTATCACTGGCAGGTGACCTAGGGGTGCATCGCTGGGTCGTGGTGATGGCGTACCCACTGCAGACGACTCTGAAGACAGCCGCAAACTCATGTCGAGCGGTGACTCCACCGTGGCTGATGTGCTGGGCTGTGGCTCGGAGCATGAGGGCCTGTCTTGGGGAAGCAACGGAGTGGAGCCAGGGCTGGGCACAGCAGGGGTCACGGGCCTGAAAAAACTGTCAATGGTTGATTGACGCAATGACCGACGATTCTGACGACTGATGATGCGTTGCCTGAAAGCACGCACTTCCTCCACGAGTCCCAAGGGCCCCATCTCCCTGTCACAGTCCGGGTGTTCCAGGTAGTCTAGGACGAACTCTAGATGTTCCCGGAGTGCGCTCAGCTTGGGGATGGCTGGAGTAATGTCCTGCTGAGAGGAGTCCACATCATCGTCGCCTTCATCGTCGCAATCTTCAAGTTCGGTACTGACACCTGCAACTGAAGACGCGATCTCGATATCAGACAACGTCTGATACCCAGGATCGCCCTCGTCGTCATCCAACCACTTACGAACATCGTCCACATCTACATCGTCGCCGTGCGTACGTAGCCGTGCATGGAAGTCATCCACGTCAAATCCTAGAAAATCGTACTCCACATCCGTTCCGAGAAGCAGACGAAACCAACCATTTTCCAGAGTCTTCACAGGAACTTCCTTCCATGCACTAGCCCAGTTGTACAGCGCAGACTTGATGTTGTAGCGCCGAAGGTTTTCCAAAGTCCGCTTGCCTCGTGTGTCCCGTCCCTCCCTGCGCTCGTCCTCGTCCTCGAGAACAACCATCACCTCGTCCAGGAACTTCCGACGGTATAGGTGCTTTGTTGCCACGATCACTCCTTGGTCCATTGGTTGGATGAGAGCAGTCGTATTAGGTGGCAGAAACATGCACCTAATACGGCCATTTTCAGCAACCAAGTCCTTGTCGCACGGGTGGGCAGGTGCATTGTCGAGGAGAAGGAGGGCCTTTACCTGGTCGCACGGGATTCCCAGTGTCTTCGTCTGGTAATGGATGACCTCCTTGACGAAGTGGCGGTGGAACCAGTCTTTGAATATCACAGCTGTGAACCATGCCTTCAAAGAATGGTACCAGACGACAGGAAGGACATCCATCACCCCACGAAGGCACCGAGGCTGCTTTGCGCGGCCAACAACAACGGGCTTGAGCCGGTGCATGCCGTTAGCATTGGCACAACACAAAGCAGATATCCGTTCCTTGGAGAGCTTGCGGCCAGGTACACGCTTCTCCATCTCCTCGGCTAGAGTGTTCGTTGGCAGCGAGTGATAGAATAGGCCAGTTTCGTCTGCGTTGTAGACTTGACCGAGAGTGAGGCCCTCCCTGTCGATCAAGCCCTTCAACTTGTGCCGAAACTCATCAACTCCATCCTCGTTAGCGTCCAATGCTTCGCCATGTGCTTTACGGTTGGTAAGGCCATCCCGTAACTTGAACGCAAAGAGCCACCCCTCGGATGCCTTGAAGTCTAGGGCGTCGTGAAGCCTGGCGAACTTCTCAGCAGCAGCCTTCAGCTCCGTTCCACGTACCATCACACCAGCAGCACGTTGCTGTCGATACCAAATCAACGTGGATCGGTCGATTTCTGCAAAACTTGGGGGTAAACATAACCTTCCTTTCCACGTTGCGTTTGCTTCTCGACGAGAAGTCAGCCGTGTACTGCATGAGTTTGTCTCGGGATCTCTTGATATCGAACAAAGTAGACCGGGCCAGGTTAAACTCGCGGAGAATGCGGGAAGAAGACCACCCTGCATCTACTTTCTCCAATATCTCCCGCTTCTTCTCCAGAATCAACACCACTCTCTTCCTTTTCTCAGGTGGCAGGGCCATCATCACACACACTAAGAGGAGGCCCAAGAGCAGCAGGAGGCCCTGCAGCAGGTAAGGCACCACCACAAAAGCGATCACGTGGGCAGCCATAACGACGAGCGTGCACTCGCGGCGAGAGAGAGGCGGAAAGTAGGGAGGATGCAGCGGCGCTCTATCGAACGTCGGAGGAAGGAATGACGCGCCACAACAATGCTCTCCTGCGCCGTGCGCGGCAAGTTCAAATTACGGGCGGGAAAAATTCTTTTATTTTTTTTATTTTTTGGGGTTTTCGGACCATTTTGGGAATATTGGATCCCCGGACGATTATGTCCGGGTAGTGGGGATGTTAGGATATTGGGCGTCTGGATATTAGAGTGATTACTGTATTGAAATTCTTGGGATCTCACTTAACAATGCCCTCAGCTGGACCTCTCATGTTAGGTCACTTGCTAAAACCGCCTCAAACAAACTTGGATTATTGTACATAGTCCGTAACTTCTTTGCTGATGAGCAGTTAGCTATAATTTATAAGAGTCATGTGCACTCTCAGCTTGAATATTGCTCACCCTTGTGGAATGGATGTGGAGAGGTTGCATTAAAACAACTAGATAAAATTCAGAACAAAGCTGTTAGAATTATTAACAACCCTGCCATTACAAATAAACTACCTCCCTTGCAAGTAAGAAGGAATGTTGCCTCCCTTGCATTATTTTACAGATAGTTTTTTGGCAAATGCTCAGACGAAGTTGCGTCCATGGTGCCACCTCTCCATGCCTTCCCTCGTGCTACTCGGGCATCTGGTAGCGCTCATGACTGGAATGTCACTTAGCCATATTGCAGAACTTCTGCCTATCAGAATTCTTTCATTCCCCGAACTGCATCTCTCTGGAACTCGCTTCCCCAGAGTTGTTTCCCTCCAAATTTCAACCCACAGCTGTTCAAGTCTAACTGTTACAAATATTTTATGAACAGAGTACACCAGTAATCTAGTGTATGGGTTATTTTTTTAAATTCATTTGTTTTTCCTTCCTCCGTTCTGTTATTAAAAATATATATATATATATATATATATATATATATATATATATATATCTGGCTGTCGCAAGCCCATCGCTGCACACTACGTTCACACCTGTGAGATGCTGGACCGCACATCACAGACACCCATTCAGTGACCAATCCTTCATTTCTCCATTTTACAAAGAGGCCTGGGATGAGGTACTGGCTGATGTGATATATACCTTATGGGGCCACACTGGCACTAACTGCCGACTGATGTAGTACCTAATGGGGCCACATCCAGCTGTAGCACATTACCTTCTTACACCACCAAGTGCAGTAAATTATACCCTGGGTAGCAAGAAGACACTTGGCTTGTCACTCAGTGTACCTGTGAGATGTCCACTTTGCTGAAATTTCATCGAACCATAGTTATGCGAGAGGAGTGAATCTCCTTGGTTAGTAGTCAAACAAACAGCCAGTTTCATTATCTCCTGCTGTCAGCTGAACAGAAAGGAGACATCTTTGCCATGTTTGAGTAAAGTGACTGAGGTTAGAGACAGCAGGCCAGTCCTACGCTGCCACAGACCATAAAATGTGTAGCAAGAGTCCTGTCCTTAGCATGTGCAAAAGAATGTAGACACTTCCCTGCCAGCTGTACTAATGGCAGGTGTTGTTTGTAATAATATATGTGGTATGGACTGCACACCAAAGTTACTGCTGTTTCATAGTCCACAATCCTTTTTTGGTAAGGTGCTGTACTCACGCAGTTGCAAGCGCTGGTTCGAATCCTCTTCTCCCTACGTGTCAAGTGGGGTTCGTGGAGGATTAGAGCCCCTCCCTGTAAAACAATTAACTCTAAGCCTTGGCCACCCCGTTTGGGATACATGGCGTCTGGCAATGAATGAATGAATGAATATATATATATATATATATATATATATAGGGGCATTTGTCTTCTTAGTATAATAGGAAAAGTGTATGGTAGGATACTTATTGACAGAGTTAGAGAAAGAACAGAGAAATTAGTTGGAGAAGAACAGGGAGGCTTTAGGAAGGGAAGAGGTTGTGTAGATCAATATTCATTCTTAGATCTTTAGTGGAAAAGTTTCTAGAGAAGGGAAAGAAGTTGTATGTGGCTTTCATGGATTTGGAGAAAGCATATGACAGGGTAGATAGACAAGGATTGTGGAAAGTGTTAAGAATATATGGAGTTGATGGGAAGTTGTTGAATGCTGTGAAGAGTATGTTTGATGGTGTGAAGGCTGCAGTGCGTGTGGATGGTGAACTAAGTGAATTTTTCTCTTTGAAAGTTGGGCTGAAACAGGGATATGTCATGTCTCCATGGTTGTTCAATCTGTACATGGATGGGGTAATGAGAGAGGTACAAGGTAGGGTGGTGGATGATGGAGTGGCCCTGGTGAGAGAGGATAGTGTTTGGAAACTCCCTGTACTGTTGTTTGCAGATGATACTGTGTTGTTGAGTGAAGACGAAGGGGAGGTGCAAGGCTTGGTGGATGAGTTTGGGAGAGTGTGTAAGAAACGGAATCTAAAGATGAATGTAGAGAAGAGTAAAGTGATGGTCTTTGAGAGAGGTGAAGTCAGTGAATGTACAGTGAGGTTGGAAACATTCAGGCACATATGTACATCAATGGGATGGGGCAGGTTAATTAAAATTTTGGAATGGCAACAGACCAACATGAAACATTCCAATGCCTTTCTTACAGTTCTGATGTGAGAGTGAAAGTTATTTTCAGCCCAGTGAGGAATTGGAAAATGTGAGTACGTTTAAGTACTTGGGTAGTGTGAGGAGTAAGGATGGAGGTTTGGAGGGTGAAGTGCTTGAAAGGGTACAGCAGGGAAGAAAGGTTGCTGGTTCTTTGAAAGCAGAGATAAGAAACTGGGAAGTGAGCATGGAAGTGGAAAAGTTACTACATGACAGTATTGTGATACCAACTCTAACGTATGGAAGTGAAGCTTGGACGTTGTTGGAAGGACACAAGTTAAGAGTGAGAGCAGTGGAAATGAGTTATTTAAGAGGAGCCTGTGGAGTCACATGGAGAGACAGGCTGACCAATGAGGATATAAAGGAGCATTGTGGTGTGGATGTAGATGTGATAGGAAGCGTTATGAGGAACACACTGAGGTGGTTTGGCCATGTGGAGAGGATGGAGGGTGAAAGACTGACGAAGAGAGTGTATGTGAGTGAGGTGGAGGGGGGAAGAGGGAGGGGGAGGCCGAGGATGAGATGGAGGGATGGGGTGGAGAGGTATATGAGAGACAGGGGTGTGAGTTGGGAGCAGGGCAGTGAAATGGCGGGGGACAGGGCGACATGGAGGCGATTTGTTTGTGGCCACCCCAAACGGGATTGAGGAGTCTGGCAATAGATAGATAAATATATATATATATATATATATATATATATATATATATATATATATACAGCAGAAAACTCACCATAGGTCCTATTGAAGTACAGGTATACCTTGATATATGATACCCCTAGATGTGATACCCTGGCTTAGTGATGGGAGTAGAGATACCACCATACCCCACCTAACAATGGCCAAACCCCGGTTTTTATTTTTATTTTTTTATTTTGATATTTTAGTGTGTGTTTATGTTGACTTATAAACTGTTTTTACTTAGATTACTGTGTTTTAGCTATAGGTAGGGTGAACATTGTCATTTTTGGCTACAGTTTACTAAGCTTTTTTTTTTTCCAGACTTATATCTGACGATTTCCAGATTTTATTTGTTGGTTTTAGTGAGTTATATACAGGAGTTAGGCTTAGGTTAGCTTCTTTTACAGCTGTTAGGCCATTTAGACTGGATTTAAACTTGTTTTTGGATTCACTTGGGTGGGTCTAGGACTTGGTTGGGGGGAAATCCAAGGCTCAAAAACGCATCCCTATCTTTACATGTTAAATCTATCCCAAGATACGATACCCCACCTAACGAAGGGTTTTTACTTAACCAATTGCATAATTAAACTGGGGTATACCTGTAGTTTCCTTGTGGCCCCAGGACTTCCTCCACTGCTGGAACGCTCCCTGAAAGTCCTTTTCGACGAGAGTGTTGAGCATCTCCCTCCGGCTATTCCTTCTAGATGTCCTCAGTGGTATCAAAATGGCGCCCTTTCAGCTTGATTCTCATTTTTGGGAAAAGAGAGGTCACAGGGGGGTCAAATATAGCAAGTAATGAGGGTGATTGACTGGGGGACGATAGGCATGTTGTTCTTGGCCAAAAACATGCTGGGTTTTGAGTGCACTGTGAGCTACAGTGTTATCATGGTGAAGCAGCCAGTTGTTGTCTTGCCAAAGATCAGGGCATCACCTTCTCACATCTTCACACAGTCACCGCAAAACTTCACAGTAGAAGTTGGAACTGACAGTTTGACCAGCTGGGATGAATTCTTTGTGCACAATCCCCTTGATGTCAAAGAAAATGATCAGCATGCTCTTGACATTGCTTTCCACCCGTCTGGCACTTTTGGGTCTTGGTGAGGCTGTCTGATCAAGAGACTGCTCACCAGGCACTTACTGAATCATTGCCAGGGTCTCTGTTGCATTTTTCTTGAGTCGCACAAAATCTGATGCAAATTCACTGTTCCCATTTTATACCCATCTTGAAAATCACCAGATGGCAAGTGCACGACAGTAAACAAACAAACGTCACTAATTCTCACGTCCGCCTAGCTTTGCGCCGCATGGCACATTGATTTACAATGCATGTTAGTACTGCCACCTAGAAGTGCATTGCGCTATTACAACCCATTTAAGAGTCGCGATCCCAGTCAGGAAAATTTTGGATAGCACCTCGTATGGTAAAACACAGACAAGCATCTGACAAACACAGAAGTACAATGATTCCTTGGTTATAACAGTTTTTTGTTATCAATGGAAGATGAAAATTTCTACTGCTGCCACTGTCATGCATTTTTTGGCTCAAAAACATTGTTATCATGCACTTGAGCTAGTTTTTGCTGACAATGATGGTGCAAAATCTGTGGTTTCTGATGGTTTTGAGGGATTCAAAGATGAGGCCCTAATCATGGAGTTGATCCTAGGAGGTGGAGACCACTCACTCTCTACCCCCTAGCCTTAGAACCCCTTACCTTACACCCATCTCAGGTCTATATGGCACATGTTCCTTCATTACTGTGCCCTTTTCATTACTTTCTATTAACCTAACCATTCCTATGTGTGTTTCTGATATTAACCTAACCATTCCTATGTGTGTTTCTGATACTTACCGTAACTGTATACATGCATTTGGTGGGTCTATATTGTTGCAAAAGGGAAAATCTGGGCTTGCCTTGGAATATCTGGTAACAATGAGGATAACTCCCATTGGTTACCTCCATCACAACCTCCTCCTACCCCTTCCCCTCCACCCACACCACCTCCCTCTCGTGCTGCAGCAGCCAACACACACCGCACACACAACATAAACATCCTTCAGTTAAACATAGAAGGCATAAACACCAAAAAACAAGAACTCACACAATTCATCAAACAACAGAACATACACATTGCCATCTTACAAGAAACAAAACTACACAGTGCACTGAAAACACCGACATTTCATAACTTCACCACCATTCGACAAGACCGGGCCGATGGCGGTGGCGGTGGACTCATCACCCTGGTACACAAATCCATCAACTGCAGATACCAGTGCACACACAAAGTCACTTCTCCCCCCACATGACACCACAACAGAAATACAATAAATTAAAATACGAACTGGTAACAAATCACACATAACAATTGCTAACACATACATTCCCCCCCAATTGTCCCCCACAGTACCACACAATTACTCTCCACAGATACACCACATCACTAACATACCCAACATCATCCTCGGTGGTGATTTCAACGCCAAGTCGTCAGCCTGGTGTCAACAACCCTGACACAGACAGAGGGCTGATACTACATCCCCAGACAGATCATCTTTTCATACTGAACAATCTAGACCAACATACCCATATCCCACACCAAGCTCTCTTCCTCCCATCATCCCCAGACATCACCTTCTCCCCAAACCTTGCCCCCACTACATCCTGGAGAGTGGTCAAAACCCTAGGTTCTGATCACCTCCCAGTCATCATCACTACCAAAACCAGAATCACCCCAGCTGGCCACAAACACACATACACTAATTATAAGAGAGACAACTGGGAGGCCTTTGTAACTGAAACAGAACAACATTTCGAAACACTAAACAGTACACCCATCACAAACATCAACACTTCTGTGCACACTTTCATAACAATTATACAAAATGCAGACAGAAGACACATCCCTAGAGGCAACAGAAAGAGACAACGCCAACTTCACATCAGAAATTTAAGGCCTCATCAGACAACGGGACAAAGTACGACACTCCTCAACACCCCATACACATGATACTGTGCAACAAATACAAGAACTCAACACTCAAATAAACAATAAAATATCTGAACAGCAAACACTAAACTGGAAAATTACCTCCAAACACTTGACCACAAAACAAACATCAGCAGACTCTACAAAACACTAAACAGCATCACACTTTCCAACAGCAACACCACACAATCACACGCTACCATCACAACAACAGACACCATATCCTCAAACAAACAAGCAAACACTCTCATCAATCACTTTTCACAAGTCAGCCATCTAAACCCCCATCCCGAAGACCGACATATCAACCGACGTAAGAGACAGTCCCCCACAGACCCAGACTACGCACCTTTCACTTACAACCAGACGAAGCACATCATTAACAACCTTAAGCACTCATCTGCCTGTGGACCATACAACATAAGCAACATTCACTTAAACACCTTGGACCACAAGGCATACAAGCACTCATCAACATATCAAACTACAGCTACTCACACAACATAATACCCAACATCTGGAAGCATGGCATTGTCATCACTATCCCTAAACCCAACAAAGACCCCATATTACCCTCCTCAAACTGCTCCATCACACTCCTCTGCACCCCCTCTAAAGTCACTGAATGACTGGTACTACAACTAGTCACACCTCACATTCCCCTAGCCCAATCACAACATGGCTTTAGGCCACTACACTCCACAAACACCCTTCTTACAGACCTTACACAGAGTTTTCGATGGCATGAATTCAGCTAGGCCACCACACAGAACACTAATCACACTAGACATCAGCAAAGCTTTTGATGCCATCCCCAGCCACAACCTCACAAACAAAATACTCAACACAAACATGCATAATAACACAAAAAGATGGCTGGCAAACTACTTAGCAGGAGATGTGCACACGTAACATTTGCCGGTCAGTCTTCTAACATCAGAAACTTCACAAACAGCGTCCCCTAAGGACTTGTTTTGTCCCCTACACTCTTTAACCTATGCATGCATGACATACCCACACCCCACACACCACAGATACACATAGCTTCCTATGCAGATGATATAACACTTACATGTACGCACCAAAACGCAAACACAGCTGCACACATCATCCAACCTTACCTCAACACACTACACGAATGGTTCACCACAAACAGGCTCAAAATAGCCCCAGCCAAATCTTCAGTGACCCTTCTCACAAACTGGGCAGCAGAACAGAGTCACATCCCACACCTCACCATAAACAACACTCCCCTACCACACACACACACACACACACACAAAATCCTTGGTGTAACATACAATAAATTAATGTCATTTAAACAACACATCACAAACATTAAAAATAAAATAACACCAAGACTTAATGCCTTGAGGTCACTTGCCCATACAACATTCGGACACAACAAAGAAACCACCACCACAGTATACAAACCATACATAGGTTCAGTGATGAATTATGCAAACCCTGCCTGGGCTCCTAACCTCACCAAAACAAACTACAACACTCTACAGACCATACAGAACAAGGCCCTAAAAATAATCACAGGCTGCACACCTACTACACCCACAGACCACCTACATAAAGAAACCAAAGTCCTCAAAGTGAAGGATCATCTAGACATGAGAGGCACCCAGTTTCTTGCTGCAGCCTCTACAAACCCACAACATCCACTATATTACAAGGCAGCACATCCACCCACACCAAGGAACATCAAAACAACACCCAGCACATGATACCATACACAAATAATGTCATCTCTTCCCCCTCGCCCACCTCAGACCAGCTTCCAGAAGCATATCCACACTCAGATCACTCGCTGCTCCATTCAGTCACTTAAAGACAACACACAGTTGTATGCACGGCCTCCTAACATCCACCCTTCTGAATCCTATCGCCCACGTGAGGACAGGGTCCACCTGGCCAGGCTGAGATGTGGGCACCATCCAGCCCTCTTCAGCTACCAGAAGAGACTGGATGACTCTGTTGCTGATG
Source organism: Coenobita brevimanus (assembly GCF_032717465.1). Lineage (NCBI taxonomy): Eukaryota > Metazoa > Arthropoda > Malacostraca > Decapoda > Coenobitidae > Coenobita > Coenobita brevimanus. The sequence continues at coordinate 41,028,748 of NC_137025.1, read as the reverse complement.
TCTGTCCAGGATGCAACACAGCACCCCATACTATTAAGTACATTATGGAGGACTGCATTGCACACAATCACCTATGCCAACAACACAACATACACTCTTTGAGAGCTCTGTGGGAAAGCACGGTTTTGGCCATGGCCTTCCTAAGGGACTCGGGGCTGTTCGGCCAGACTGCCTAGGGAACAACGACTACTACTACTACTACTCCCATAGGTTACGTGCTTTTGTTATTGCAGATTCATAACCACGCACCATGCTCAGTACCAATTATGCACAATAACCAAGGGATCACTGTACTGTTCAATAATTCCTTGCTTAACAGTAAAAATGTGATCATACAGTAATATGGTAACCACCAAAAAAAACATGAAAATAAAGACAGGTCAGAAGGAGCATTGTCTTTTCTGAATAGCTTAAACAGAATGAAAGTCTAGAGTCTATCCTTCTATCTATCTAAAGCCAGATGCCTTAATCCTGGAAGGGGAGGTCACAAACATATTGCCTCCATGTTGCCCTGTACCCTGTCATTTCACTATCCTCCCCCCAACTTACATCCCCCTTGCACATATACCTCTCGACACCATCTCTCCATCTCATCCTCAGTCTCCCACCCCACCCCTCAACCCACTTACATACACTCTCCTAGTTAGTCTCTCACTCTCTATCCTCTCCACATGGGCAAACCACCTCAATGTATTTCTCCTAATGCTTTCTAGCACATCCACATCCACACCACAACATTCCTTCACTTAATTAGTTGTTAGTCTGTATCACCATGTAACTCCACATGCTCCTCTTAACTCATTTCCACTGTTCTCACCCTTGACTTGTGTCCTTCCAAAAAGGTCCAAGCTTTGCTTCCACACTTTTGAGTGGGGATCGCAATACTGTTATGCAGCGACTTTTTTACTTCCCTGCTCACTTCCCTATTTCTGATCACTGCTTTCAATGAACCAGTAACCATTCTTCCCTGCAGTACCTTTTCGAGCATTTCATCCTCCAAACTCCCATCCTTACTCATCACACTACCTAAATACTGAATGCACTCACATTCTCCATTTTCTCACTATCCAGCCTCACTGTGCATTCAGTGACTTCATTTCTCTCAAAGACCAAGCTTTACTCTTCCCAATATTCACCTTTAGATTCCATTCCATACATACATACTCTCCCAAATTCATTCATCCAGCCTTGCAGTTCCTATTTATACTCTCTTAACAACACAGAATCATCTGCAAACAACAGAACAGAGATTCCGGGCTGCTCCAACATTCACAGCCCTACCTTGTATCTCTTTCATAACTCCATCCATATACAAAGTGAACAACCATGGAGACACGAAACACCCTTGCTTCAATCCAACATTCAGATGAAAAAATTTACTCAGTTCACCATCCACGTGCACTGCAGCTCTAGCGTCCTCGTACGTAAACTCTTCACAGCATTAACCAGCTCCCCATTTTCTCCATATTTTTTTTATACTTTCCACATTCCTTGTCTATCCACTCTGTCATATGCATTCTACAAATCCATGAAGGCAGCATAACCTTTTTTCCCTCCTCTAGAAACTTTTCCACAAAACACTTTAGGATGAATATCTAATGTATGTGGAGTAACTGAAACTAAATTGAGAGGAGAGAGTGTGAGAGAATGGGAGTATGGATGGGGTATATGTGCAGCAGTAGGTGAGAATGAGAGGGCAAAAGGAGTGTGTATTGTTGTGAGTAAAAGATGGAAGAAGAACATAAGAGAGTATGGATCAGTTGGGTCACGGATTGTGTGGGTAAGACTGAAAGTTGGAATACAAATGTGGGTGATTGTGTGGGTGTATGCACCAACGCAAGATCGTGCAAGCAGAATGAGAGAAGCGTTCTGGACAAATGTGGGAGTGTGCATGGAAAAGTTTGGAAGGAAAGAGAAAGTGTTTTTGATTGGTGATATGAATGGTAAAGTAGGGAATGTGAAGGTGGATGGAATGGTTGGTGAGTGGGGTGTGCCTGCTGAGATAGATGAGAATGGCAGTGCATTTGTGGACATTTCGTGCCAGGAGGGGGTTGGTGATAGCCAATACCCTCTTCAGGCAAAAAATGATCCACAGGCATACATGGCGAGTGATGAGAAGGGTGGGTGGTGACCTGCATGAAAGGAAGGCAATGACTGATTATGTGTGTGTGGATGAAAGGATGTGAAGATGTGTAATGGATGCAAGAGCTTTTAGAGGCTGGGGGAGTGGACTTTCTGACCACTACTTGGTGATGGCTAAAATCAAGATCCAAGTAAGATGGAGAAATAGAAGAAGGGATGGATGGGAGGAAGGAGCAATTGCAAGGAGAGTGGAAAGGTTATAAGAGGATGCGAAAAAGGCATAATATAAGAGAGAAGTGGGGGAACGACTGGGTAAATATGAATTGGAGCAGATGTGGGATGTGGAAGGTGTGCGCAAGATATTCACAGAAGATATATATGCAGCATGTGATGTGGTGTGTGGAGTGAAGAGAAGACGGAAGGGGGTGCAAAGAACAGCATGGTGGAATGAAGAGGTGAGACAGGCTGTGGCACAAAAGAAGAAAGCATACAATGAATGGATGAGAAATAGGGGCATGGAAGAAGTTGAGAGGCAGAAGAGAGAGTTATATGTAGAAAGGAAGAGAGAGGTGAAAAGATTAGTAAGACAGAGGAAGAAGAGAGTGGATGAGGAATTTGGAAGGAATTTGAGTGTAAAGTGGAGAGAATGTAAGAAAATGTTCTGGAAAGAGGTGAAGAGAGTAAGACAGGGTGGCAGTGAAGTTAGTAGGGGACTGAAAGATAAAAATGGCAGATTACTAGTGGAGAAGGGAGAAAAAGTGAGCAGATGGAGAGAAACTTTAAGAAATTGTTGAACACAGAGAATGGAAGTAATGTGAGTATAAGTGGCTAGGGAATGGATGGGAGAAGGAGGGAGGTGAGCAGACAGGAAGAAATCAGTAGGATAAAAGATGTGGAAGCAATTTGTTTTCGTTTTTAAAGGCTCCAACATGCTTGCATGTGTCGGCCTTGGTCACCTAATGGCGGCTCTCCATGCTGCACGATCCATTGCAGCCTCCCTGTTCAGTCCCTTAACCCTGAGGTCACATTTAATGACCTCGTCCCATGTCTTTCTCGGTCTACCCCTCATAACCCCACCCCCAATATTAACACTTCTCACCTTCCTCACCCAATTATCATCCCCCCATCCTCTCCACATGTCCAAACCATCTCAATCTACCTCTCCTCATCACAACACCAATACACTCCAGTCCCATCCTACCTCTCAACTCTTTCATCGTAAACCCAGCCCCTCCAGGCCTTGGATGCAGGGACACACTGCACATCTATCTAATCATTGTCATTTCTGTATGTCTGAGCCAGCGAATATCTTCCTCCTTCACTGCTCAGGTCTCACTACCATACAGCATTACACTCCTAACACATGCTGCATACAAAGACCCCTTAGCACGTAGGGAGAGTCCTCTCAATGTCAGAAGAGGCAAGAGCTCCCTGAACTTCTTCTAACCACTTCTCACCCTAGCCACAGAGCTAGCTCCAGCCCCACCTCCAGCACACAACATGTCTCCCAAATAACAAAACTCTTCCACACACTCAAGAGATTCACCAGCAAGTTCAATCCTTTCACGTCTGACAATCTCCACCTGCTCACCCTGACATGCCGTACGCATAAAATCAGCATTATCTCACAGTCTACCTCTGATACCACTACATCTCTTATGCACCCATTTATCACAAACACCGCACAAGATGGAATTACTTCCCACGCCCTTGTGTCAAACTGCACATGGCCACTCTCCCTTGTCTTTGACAGTACCGCCACCAACCCTAGATATCATCACTTTTGTTTTATCTGCATTTGCCCTTAAACCCTTGTGCCCCATACTATCTCTCCACTTCCTAAACCTTTCCTCCGCCTCCCTTTCGTTCTCTGCAATCAACACCAAATCATCAACATACAACAACTCCCACGGGAGTCCGTTTCTAAAGTCAAGTGAAAGGGCTTCAATTACCATGATAAACAACATGGGACTCAAGACTGACCCCTGATGCACACCAACATTCATGGAAACTCATCACTCAAATCTCCATTCACTCTTACCTGGGTGTGAGCACCCACATACATAGCCATAACCACCCTAACCAGCCACTCCTCCAAGCCAAGCTTTCTCATTGCCCACTTCACCACCACTTTAGGGACTCTGTCAAAGGCCTTTTCCAAATCAACAAAAACAAAATAAAGATCCCTTCTCCTACCAATATATTTTTCCTGAAGCTGTTGAACAATGAATATAGCATCAGTGGTCCCCCTACCTGGCATAAACCCAAACTGCATCTCATCAATATTCACTCTTTCTCTAATCATACCTTCTAACACTCTCTCTATTACCTTCATTATCTGATCTAAAAGCTTTATACCTCTATAATTTCCTCTTTCCAGGGCATCACCCTTCCCTTTATACACATTTACAATTACACTCTTCAGCCAATCATCTGGGACAACATACTCATAAATACTATTTATCAGGTCAGTGACTAACCTCACCCCTATATCACCTGAGGCCTTCAACATTTCGGCGGTCAACCCAGACACACGTGCTGCCTTCCCCACCTTCATCCTGCCTATTGCCTCACTCACAGTAGCAGCATCAATCAAAGGTAAAGGGCCAGACACTGGATCTGCTGGCTCCAAACCTTCCCCGTCCCAGTCAAACTCCTCATTCAACAACCGGTTATAATTCTCTCTCCATGCATCTTTAATATCCTCACTGTTCACCACTATCCTTCCTTCATCATTCTTCACACACTGCTCACCTATAATATCCCGATTATCCCTCTTCACCTGACCTGCCACCCTAAATATCATATTTTTCCTTTCCCCATGATTTAGGTTATCAAGTAATAGTCTCTGTGACTCAGACTTTGCCCTGTATACCTCTCTTCTAGCCCTCCGCTTGGCAGCCAAATATTCCTCTTTGCTACCACCCTTCTTCCATTCCTGGAAAAGCCTTCTTTTCTCCTTAACTGCAGCTTCTACACCCTCATCCCACCACCAAGTTACTTTATGTCTTGGTGGTTCTCTTGTCCAACCACATGTTACATCAGTAACTCTCAAGAAATTGTTCTTGAGGGCTCTGTACTGTTCATTAACGCCTCTGTCTACAGCTCCCTGTTCAGCCACCACTCTCCTCAACTCGCTATAGAAGGCATCCCTTACTACGTACTTGGTTTTTCAGCTTCCACATTTTCCTCCTAGGTACATAAGTCCTCTTTTTCATCCCTTGTTCCTTAAGCACCATATCACAAATCAATGAAGAAAGTCAAATTGGGGAAAGCCCCAGGAAGTGATGGAGTGTGTGGTGAAATGCTGAAGCATGGGGGAAAAGAGAGTAGTAGAATGGATGTGGAAAATGTGCAGATTGGCCTGGGAGGAAGGTAGAGTCCCAGAGGATTGGAAGTCAGGTATAATTATTCCCTTGTACAAAGGAAAAGGGGAAAAAGAAGTGTGTGGTAATCATACGGGCATTTGTCTTCTTAGTATAATAGGAAAAGTGTATGGTTGGATACTTATTGACAGTTTGGGAAATAACAGAGGAATTAGTTGGAGAAGGACAGGGAGGCTTTAGGAAGGGAAGAGGTTGTGTAGATCAGATATTCATTCTCAGATCTTTAGTGGAAATGTTTCTAGAGAAGGGAAAGAAGTTGTATGCAGCCTTCATGGATCTGGAGAAAGCATATGACAGGGTGGATAGACAAGGATTGTGGTAAGTATTAGGAATATATAGAGTAGATGGGAAGTTGTTGAATGCTGTGAAGAGTATGTATGATGGTGCTAAGACTGCAGTGTGTGTGGATGGTGAACTGTGTGAATTTTTCTCTTTGAAGGGTGGGTTGAAACAGGGATGTGTCATGTCTCCATGGTTGTTCAATCTGTACATGGATGGGGTAATAAAAGAGATACAAGGTAGGGAAGTGGATGATAGATTTGCCCTAGTGAGACAGGGTAGTGTTTGGAAACTCCTTGTACTGTTGTTTGCAGTTGATACTGTGTTGTTAGGTGAAGACGAAGGGGAGCTGCAAGGCTTGGTGGATGAGTTTGGGAGAGTGTGTAAGAAACGGAATCTAAAGGTGAATGCTGGGAAGAGTAAAGTGATGGTCTTTGAGAAAGGTGAAGTCAGTGAACGTACAGTGAGGTTGGATGAGGAGGAAATGGAAAATGTGAGTACGTTTAAGTACTTGGGGAGTGTGATGAGTAAGGATGGAAGTTTGGAGGGTGAAGTGCTTGAAAGAGTACAACAAGGAAGAAAGATTGCTGATTCCTTGAAAGCAGTGATAAGAAGCAGGGAAGTGAGCATGGAAGTGAAAAAGTTACTACATGACAGTATTGTGATACCAACTCTAATGTATGGAAGTTTAGCTTAGACGTTGTTGGAAGGACACAAGTCAAGAGTGAGAGCAGTGGAAATGAGTTATTTAAGAGGAGCCTGTGGCATCACACGGAGAGACAGGCTGACAAATAAGGATATAAAGGAGTGTTGTGGTGTGGATGTGGATGTGATAGGAAGCATTAGGAGGAACACACTGAGGTGTTTTGGCCATGTGGAGAGGATGGAGGGTGACAGACTGACGAGGAGAGTGTATGTGAGTGAGGTGGAGGGGGGGAGAGGGAGGGGGAGGCCAAGGACGAGATGGAGGGATGGAGTGGAGAGGTATCTGAGAGAGGGGGATGTGAGTTGGGAGCAGGGCAGTGCAATGGCGGGGGACAGGACGACTTGGAGGCGATTTGTTTGTGGCCACCCCTTATGGGATTAAGGCATCTGGCAATAGACAGATAGATAGATCTTAAAATGACACATAAACACGTCATCGGAATCTCTGAGGTTGGATTTGAAATGGCGCGAAAATGTGTCACCGGAATCTCAAAGGGTTAATGGGCACAGTAGCAGGCTACATGTCACCCTGTTATATGGTTACCACCCAGCATTGTAAATGATTTCATGAGTTACAAGACCCCATTTAGCCTCTCTCTTATTGGAAAGAAGAGTAGTAAATAGTGACAGGAAGGATGGAAGAAATAGGAAGAGAGGAGGACAGACTCAGAAAAAGAATGATTGACATGAAGGAAGAAGTAGGCATCACTACATCAAGTGAGTGAATGATGGGTGCCCCAACATACCACCATTTCACATAAGTAATTACATGTACTGTAAAATAAATTAATGGTGTCTAATTTCCAGGTATAAAGTGTTGTTCTTTGCATAATTTATTTTTTATAGTTAATGTCTTGTGGCCACACTCAGGGTTCATATGTTTGCACTACAGCTAAAATGTTAGTTTATGTAACCTATTTATATAAAGTATTGATTAGTTATTTAATGGGTATGGTCACATCTTTATACAATAATTCTGTGATACTGTATTGTGATTGTTGGTGTGGTCTAATGAATTACTGACTCAATGTAAAACTTTGTTGCTTCTGAGTTTGTTTACAAAGGCCCAGTGATTTATCTTGTAACTTTAGTGTGTGCATACCCAACTTCAACTATTTTGACTTTCTTCACTGCTTCCACAACTTCCATCCTACTGATTTCTTCCTCGGTTCTCACATCCCTCCTTCTCCCAGCCACTTATACTCACATTACTTCCATTCTCTATGTTCACCAATTCCTTAAATGTTCTTTCCATCAGCTCACTTTTTCTCCCTTCTCCACTAGTAATCTACCATTTTTATCTTTCACTCCCCGATTAACTTCACTGCCACCCTGTCTTACTCTCTTTACCTCTTTCCAGAACATTTTCTTACAGTCCCTCCACTTTACACTCAAATTCCTTCCAAACTCCTCATCCACTCTCTTCTTACTCTCCCTTACTAATTTTTTCATCTTTCTCTTCCTTTCTCCATATAAATCTCTCTTCCATCTCTCGACTGCTTCCCAGCCCCTGTTTCTCATCCATTCCCTATATGCTTTCTTCTTTTGTGCCACAGCCTGTCTCATCTCTTCATTCTACCATGCTGTTCCTTGCACCCCATTCATCTTCTCTTCACCCCACACACATCTCACATATTGCACAGATTTCCTCTGTGAATATCTTGCACACACATTCCACATCCCCCATCTGCTACAATCCATATTTACCCAATTGCTCCTCCACTTCTCTCTTATATTCTGCCTTTTTCTCATCTTCTTTTAATCTTTCCCCTCTCCTTGCATATACTACTTCCTCCCGTACTTCCCTTCTTCTATTTCTCCATTTCACTTGGACTTTGATTCTCACCACCACCAAGTGTTGGTCAGAAAGTCCACTCCCCCAACCTCTATATGCTTTTACATCCACTACACACTTTGGCACCCTTTCATCCACACACATAATGAATCATTGCCTTCCTTTCATTCAGTTCACCACCCACTCTTCTCAACACTCGCCATGTATACCTATGGATCATTTTGTGCCTGAAGAGAGTGTTGGCTATCACCAACCTCCCCCCCCAGCACAAATGTCCACTAAAGCACTGCCATTCTCATTCAGTAGTCACACCCCACTCACCAACTACTCCATCTACCTTCACATTCCCTACATTACCCTTCATATCACCAATCAAAAACACTCTGTCATTCCTTTCAAACTTTTCCATGCATGCTTCCACATTTTAAGATATTCTTGTAAAATAACCACCATTAATTGCATTTACATATTATAGCAAACGGACTTGGGCATCATGTTGCGGAATGCTTAGTCTGTGTGTGGCAGGCAGTAGCTTTGTAGTTTTACATGGTTTAAACCAGATTTATATGTTTATTTTATTTTATTTTTTTTTTGCCAAATATTTTTCTATGGAGAGGTATTAAATTTTTGGTTTTCACCTAACTTTGTTATTTTGATTTTTTTTTGTTTTCCTTTTTAGATCATACTACGATAAAGTACAAATATTCTGCTTCAAAAAACACCACAGTCAGCATCTTATCATAAAAATTGTATTTACACTGACTAATCAAAGAAAAAGATCGCGAGGCAAATATGCGACCGAGAATCATAAAAAGTTGTGCATCTTTTTTCCTTTTGCTTTACTATGCAATAAAATGCAAAAATAACCATAATCTACATATCATTGTAAAGGTAATTTATTGTCGGTTGGCAAGGTTGAAACCAGATTTATATATCTTTATTAGCTTTTATTTTTTGCCTAATATTTTCCTGCAGCAAGGTATAAAATTTTTGGTTTTCACTCAACTTCAACTCGTCATTTTAACTTTTTGTTTTCTTTGTTTTCCTTTTTTGAACATACTACGATAAATTACTGTACAACTATTCAGCTTTAAAATGACACCAAAACCAACATTCTATCATGAAAAGTGTATTTGCACAGAGCAATCAAAGAAAAATATCGCGGTGCAAAGATGTGGGTCAGCACAAGAGCGGCTGACTCTAGCACAGATATTATCTGCCTGGCCCAGAAACCTCACAGGGTTAACAGGGCAGCGATGCAAATGCGGCACCCATCCAGGAACCAAACCTCTGCACTAATCACCGTGCCTTGAAGTGGCAAGGCGCTGTCAGCCACACTGAAACATCAGTTCACTGCTTGGGATGCCCCTGCAAGGGCAGTTGCTTGCTTGTGGCTGATGAGCCTGCTTCATCAGACTGATTAGGGTAGTACAACAACAACAACAACAACTTACGTGAAATAACAGGGGATAGTAATACTTAAGTACATCACATGTACAGCTGCAGTTCACAAACAAAGCTGATACAACACCAGGAGGAATTAGTGTCCTGGGTCTCAAGACAGGCACTGGTATTTATGTTTGCTTAAAAGGGTTCAAACTCTGTGTGTCCATTTACATATCAATTACTCATTACAAGGCTGGTTAAGGTTCTGGTTTTTAGTGCTTCACTTGTTTCTACACAATGCTTTAACATGGATCACAGTCAAAAGGTGGCACTCAATAACAATCACTAAAGAGGAAAGAAAGGCTCCAGGTTCACTGTGAGTAGTGATAGGTAAACATGAAGAATGGAAAGAGCGAGGGACAGTGAAAACTGAATAAATAAATAAGTAAATACAATTGCTGTGTGACAGTACATTATTAAGATTCTCACTTAAATGTATGGAGATGAAGCTTAAACTCTCTTGTAAAGACATAAGAGCAAGAGGACTGGAAATGAATTACCTGTGAGGGGCATGTTGTGTTACATGGAGAAACAAACACACAAATGGAGAAGTAAAAGAACATTGTGGTATTGATCAAGATGTACTGGAATGCATTCGGATAAGTACCTACTGTGAGAAGACATGGCCATGTGGAGAGAATGGAGAATCAGAGATTGCCTAAAATTGCCATCTCGCCATCTTGAATATTGGGTTATAAGAGATTAACACTAGACAATGATGCTAGTCATGAATAAGTGCTGTGGAAGGCAGGTTGAGCCACAGTACAGTAGTCATATTTTGTCACTGAAAAAAAGAGACAACTGTAGCAGTGTACGAGAGTGAGGTGGATGAGGAGAAGGGAAGGGTAAGATCAAGGATGAGATGGGGGGATGAGGTGGACAGGTATGAATGGAGTGTGTGCACTGGAAAGAGAGCAGCCTGATGGTGTAAGACAGAATGAAGTGCTGTTTCATTTGTGACCACCACTACTAGGATTAAGGCATCTGATGACAGATAAACAGGGATAAGTAATATGCTAAAGTTCATCAGCAATTTTAAATGTAAGTGATAAACTGAAGAAAGATTGGGAAGGTATGAGCTAGAGCAGATGGAAGGGGTGGAAGACGTATGTAAGATATTCACGGAAGAGATAGGCGCAGCGTGTGAGGCGGTTTGTGGAGTGAGGAGGAGATGCAAGGGTGTGCAAGGGACAGCATGGTGGAATGATGAGGTGAAACGAGCTGTGGAACAAAAGAAGAAGGCATATGGTGAATGGTTGGCGAGTAGAGGTAGGGGAGAAGATGAGAGAGAGAAGAGAGAGGTATATGTGAGCAGGAGAAGGGAGGTTAAGAGACTGGTGACGGAGAGTAAGAAGAAAGTGGATGAAGAGTTTGGGAGGAATCTGAGTGTGGAATGGAGGGAGAGTAAGAAATTGTTTTGGAAGGAGGTAAAGAAAGTAAGGCAGTGTGAAAGGGGAAGTAATAGGGGAGTAAAAGATAGGAATAATAGATTGCTGGTGGAGAAGAGAGAGAAATTGAGGAGATGGAAGGAGCACTTTGAGGATTTGTTGAATGTAGAGAGTGAGAGCAGTGTGAGTATAAGTGGTTGAGGAATGGCTGGGAGAAGAAGAGATGAGAGGAGGGAGGGAGAGATCAGTAGGGCGGAAGTAGTGGAAGTGATGAAGAAGATTAAGTTGGGAAAGGCCCCAGGAATTGATGGAGTGTGTGGTGAAATGCTTAGGAATGGGGGTGAGATTGTTGTGGAGTGGATATGGAAGTTGTGTAGATTGGCTTGGGAAGAGGGAAGGGTTCCAGAGGACTGGAAATCAGGTATAATTGTTCCTCTGTACAAAGGAAAAGGGGAGAGAGAAGTATGTGGTAACCATAGGGGTATTTGCCTTCTTAGTGTGACTGGTAAAATATATGGTAGAATATTCATTGATAGGGTTAGGCATATGACAGAGGAGCTAGTTGGAGAAGAACAAGGGGGATTTAGGAAGGGAAAAGGGTGTGTAGATCAGATATTTGTTCTAAGATGTTTAGTGGAGAAGTATCTAGAGAGGGGAAGGAAAGTGTATGCTGCCTTCATGGACTTGGAGAAAGCTTATGACAGAATAGATAGGCAAGGTATGTGGAAGGTATTAAGAATATATGGAGTGGAGGGGAAACTGTTGAGTGCTGTGAAGAGTATGTACGAGGGAGCTAGGGCTGCGGTGCGAGTGGATGGTGAGCTGAGTGAGTTCTTTGATCTCAGTGTGGGACTGAAACAGGGGTGTGTGATGTCTCCATGGCTGTTTAATATATATATGGATGGGGTTGTAAAGGAGGTGCAAGGTAGGGCAGTGGATGTGGGGCTGGCCCTAATGAATGAGGGTGAGATTTGGAAGCTTCCTGTGTTGCTGTTTGCTGATGATACAGTATTGTTGAGTGAAGATGAATGGGGGTTGCAAGGTTTGGTAAATGAATTTGGGGACAGTGTGTAGGAGGAGGAAGCTGAAAGTTAATGTAAACAAAAGTAAAGTTATGGTGTTTGAGAGGAATGAAGTCACAAAGTGTGCAGTGAGGTTGGATGGTGAGGATATGGAGAATGTGAGTGCATTCAAGTACTTGGGTAGTGTGATGAGTAAGGATGGAACTTTGGGGGATGAAGTACGTGAAAGGGTACAGCAGGGAAGGAAGGTTGTTGGTACACTGAAAGCAGTGATGAGAAATAGGGAGGTGAGTATGGAAGTTAAGAAGTCACTGCATGATGGTATTGTGATCCCTATCCTGACGTATGGAAGCAAGGCATGGACCTTGCAAGAGGGGAACAAGTCAAGAGTGAGAGCAGTGGAAATGAGTTACTTGAGAGGAGCATGTGGAGTGACGTGGAGGGACAGGTTGACGAATGAAGAAGTGAAGGAACGTTGTGGGGTAGATGTGGATGTGGTTGAGAAGATTAGGAGAAATACACTGAGGTGGTTTGGACATGTGGAGAGAATGGAGAATGAAAGACTGACTAAGAGGGTGCATGTAGGTGAGGTGGAGGGAGGGAGAGGGAGGGGTAGACCGAGGATGAGGTGAAGGGATGGAGTTGAGAGATATATGAGGGAGGGGGGGGGGTGAGTTGGGGGGAGGGTAGTCAAATGGTGGGTGACAGAGTGACTTGGAGGCGTTTTGTCGGCGGCCACCCTTTGCGGGATTAGGGCGTCAGGCTATAGATAGATAGATAAACTGAAATGTCAATATGCAATGCACTAACCTTACCTCTTCACAGCACATTTTGCATGCTCAATGACGAACACTGGCAAGGTATGTGAAAGTTTTTTCTGGTTATTTATATGAAATTTTTTTTCTGATGAACAGCTTTATAGTGAAAAATCTGTCAATTTAAAGGCTGCTAAATGAGGAAGTACTGTACTGTAAAGGGCAACAAAAAGAGATGAAACTTGGATAGGATGAGATACAATACTGTAATGTGCTGTATATTGTACTGTAGCTAAGAAAAAATGCATTCTGAAATACAAAGTCTGTCCAAAAAGAAACCAACCTTTTCAAGTGGCTCGCCAATGAGCCGGTATTGCGTGCTTGCAACAGGACTGCTTTGTAGTGGTGACTTTGAGCTTTGGTCTAACAACAGCCACATCACACCATGTCATTTAGTCATCAAGGTACATGCACTTGAGTGAATGAGTGTTTAGTCCACTTGGTGATTTGTTGCAAAATGAACAATGAAAGATCTTGAAGCGCAATGTGTCTGCATGAAAATCAGTTTCAAATTGGAAAAAACTTTTACAGAGACTTGTCAAATGTTGCAACAGGCTTATGGGAAGGATTGTTTGAACCGTATGCAATGTCACGACTAGTTCCAGTGGTTCAAATCAGGAAGACCATCCACCAAAGATGATCCCCATATCTGGACAGCCTTCCACGTCAAGAGACAACGATCACATTAAGAAAATGTGTGGTGTGATCTGTGAATATCGTTGCCTGACCGTCCATGAAGTTTCCGAAGAAGTAGGCATCTGTAAAGTGCATGCCACATGATTTGAACCCCTTCATGGCCGTGGGTCCGGAACTTTACGTGCACCCTAGGCCGACGTGGGGCCTGTTTCCTGAAGTATCGAAAATTGATTTTTTTCCCTTGTCCTATTGAAGAGAAAGTTCAGATGCACCTAACAGTGCAAATCCCAGCTTCCTAGACCCATTCTGTGGCTTGCAATGGAACAGGAAAGTTGCAGAAACATCAGCAACCAATATCCGCTGCCCAGACTCGTTGCCGCAGTGCAACTTTGCAGGTGTTCTAATTTTTTTTTTACCCCCCAAAACAATGCGAATGGTGCTGAAATGTTGAGCATATATGAGATATGATGATGTTGAATGATGTTGAGCATATATGAGATATGATGATGTTGAATGATTTCAGTACATAATATGTTAGGAATGGCTGGAAAAAAAATTATTATACTTTTTCACCTTTTTGATACATGTTTATGGTAGTTTAGAGTTATTTTTTATGTTATCATTGTGCCCATGCTTGGAAAAGGGAACGAAAGGGTTGAATTTTCGGTCCTAAATGAGAAAATTGCACGTCCTCCGACACTAGGCTCTCCCACGAGAGATGAAAGTGGAGGGTCAGATCCGATAAGCAATACGGAAGTTGTCGCAACTTCCAGCTCCCACACCAAGTGCATGGCTAAAAATAGAATCGTAATGCAGTTCCAACTACGAATAAGTCTACTTATTATGAATACAGAGACAAAGCAGAAATAAATACGTTTACAGACGGGGGAAAATGTATTTTTTCCGTAACAAAACGTTCACCTTTCTCTATCATTTTACCTTGTTATTTTCGCAATATATGTTGCTGTCTCATAAACAGGGTGGTCATGTGTGTTTTGCAAGGGAGGAAAAAGATTATATTTTCTGTCTGTGTTTTTAGGCATGGCCACAAGTGAAAATATCGTACATCCACTTGTCACGGCTGCAGGTGTTGAACTGACAGATGATATGTGAGAGAGTGAAGTGAAGGTCAGTCTCATGTTCATAATGTTCATTCACTTCTCAAAAGTTTTCAGTTTTCTGCAAGTCGCAATGCATCGAATGATCAAACCATTACAACAAACCTGAGCAAACAGGTAAAGATACTGTAACAAGACAAAATTGTATTTTCCACTTATTATCATGTCTCTTTTGTTTGTGACTGTATTAATTCATAATCATCAACAGGTGGTTGTGTGTGTGTTGCAAGAGAGGACAAAGTTGATATTTTCTACCTTAGTCGAGATATTGGGTGTAGTTGTGGTTGTTTAGACATGGCCTGGAGCGAAAAAATAAAAAATCCACTCATCACAGCAGCAGGCTCTGAACTGCCTGATGGGGTGTATAGGAGTGTAGTGTAGGTCAGTCTGAAGACGTACAGAACGTTTATTCACTTCCTCCAAATTTTTGCAGTTTTTTATAGGCCGCGCTCAAACAACGCCTGCAGCCATTTACCGGCTAAATGTCATTCGACACCGACGGCCATGGAGAGGATAATAAAAAAAAACTCATGATGCATCATGTTGCTGTAAAATCTGCACCACGTCTGCTAACAGATGAGCAAAATGAGAACCGTGTTGCAGTCAGTTAGGAGCTCTTTGACTGTTCGAATGCTGATGAAAACTTTCTGAAAATTATCATAACAGGCAATGAAAAGTGGGTGTACAGCTACAATGTCGAAACAAAAAGACAGTCATCATAGTGGGTTGGAACATCATCACTGCAGCCAAAAAAAAGCACGTTAGAGTTGCTCAAACGTGAAGGTGATGTTGATTGTCTTTTTTGGTTGGAAGGGCGTCATTAATCATGAGTTTATTCCACACGATCAAACAGTCAATAATGAATTTTACTTAGAAGTCCTGAAGCATTTGAGGGGGCCAATGCGAAGGAAGAGGCCTGATGAATGGACAAACAAAACCTGTATGCTGCACATGACAACCCACCAGCTCACTCATCTCTTCTTATCCTTGAATTTTCGGCAAAGCATGAGACGACTATCGCCCCCAGTCACCGTACTCACTGGATTTGGTCCCTGTGGACTTTTTTTTTGCTCCCAAAGTTGAAATTCACCCTGAAAGATTGTCAGTTTCAGATGACAGAAGAGATAGAAGAAAATTTGCTACAAGAACTGAGCACCATCCCGGAAAACACATTCCAGGACTGGAAAAAGCACTGGGAGCACTGTATGAACAGTGGAGGGGAGGATGTTGAAGGAGACAAGTCTGATTAAGTCATAAGTAAAATAATAAATTTGTTGTTTGAAAACTTTGTTTTCTTGTTGGGCAGATATCATACAAACTACATAAATAGCATAAGATAGAAAAATTAGAATGTTAATTAATTACACTTGGCCAACTACCTGTGCTGCTGACACCAAAGCATTGCTGATGTTGAGAGTATGGTGATGCAAAACCTTCCATCCGCGGTATCGAAAGTAGCGGGTGAGACAGTGGCCAGTCAATTGGTAGAGTCCAACCCATCCAACAAGGCTCACCCCAAACACCAGACTTCCTGACACCACAGCCATCCTTCTTACACCTGGAACTGAGCAAAGTACACCCTTAAACTCTGTGGATTTATAATTTGAAGTTTTGACTTTAGAGATCAGCATTTGCAACTTTTCTTCCGTGAGTTATTTCAAAATGTCAGGCATTTATGCCATGAGAGCTTCTGCTGCTGTTGTATTACATTTTGCATATTTTAACTTGATTGGATTTGTGAGTACAGTACATTATTACCCACTGCCATCCGTTCCATAATTTTTCCAGACATATTTCTGACAGTCCTCATTATAAATCAGAGATGTGTTCCAAAAATCATAGATTTTTACATACACTGTAACTGGTACTGTAACCTGATGGAGACTGGAAATCATCTTTATAGCAAGTAACACCCTCCACAAACCCACACTATCCACTACACTGCATGGCACCACATCCACACACACCAAGGAACATCAAAACAACACCCAGCACATGATATCATACATAACTACAGTACTGTACTGTCATCTCTTCCCCCTTGCCTGCCTCAAACCAGCTTCCAGAAGCATATCCATGCTCAAATCACTTGCCGCTCCATTCAGACACTCAAAGACAACACACAACTGCATGCATGGCCTCCTGACATTCACCCTTCTGAATCCTACCTCCCTCGTGAAGACAGGGTACACCTGGCTAGACCGAGATGTGGGCATCATCCAGCCCTCTTGAGTTATCAGAGGAGGCTGGATGACTTAGTCGCATATGCCTGTCCAGGATGCAACACAGCACACCATACTATTAAGAACATTATGGAAGACTGCATTGTACACAATTGCCTGCGCCAACAACACAACATACACTCCTTGAGAGTTCTGTGGGAAAGCCCGATCTCAGCTGTGCCCTTCTTTAGGGACTCAGGGCTTTTCGGCCAGACTGCCTAGGGAACAACTGCTACTACTACTGCTGTTATCAGGCAATTTTCTGTACACACAGTGGACTTAATAGAAATCAGCATAAAAAAAAAAAAAAAATCAATTTATAGCAACTTACTTTATTCATTCTGTACAGTGCAGTTATATGGTTAAAATCCAGTGCTGTAAGAGGTGTCCTGGGTTATAGGAAACCACTAGGCTTGTCACTCAGTGTAGAGCCACTTGAAGTTGAAAGAAGAATAATTAAACATAATAAGAAGAATGGGAGAAAGAGAGAGAGAGGAGAGCACACACAAATGGACTCATAAAGGTGAAGGAAGTACAATGATTCATTGGTTATCACACATAACTGGTACCAAACAAGGTGCATGACAATGGAATTGCATGATAAATATACACAAAACCAATGGGATTTACCCTAACTATTACTGGACATCCCAGGTGCAAACCAAACTTTACCCTTTTTACAAATATTTTGAAGGTAGGTGGTGGCAACCATCATCCACTCTCTTGATGCAGTGCTGCCTACTTCTTCCTTCACCTTTATCATTCTTTTCTGTGTCTGCTCTCCTCTCTCCCTATTTCTCCCATCTTTCCTGTAACTTTTTATACTACTTTCCTTTTCAGGTGGTTCTACATTAAGTGACAGGCGTGATGGTTTCCTGTAAGCAGGAAACCATTTATGACAGTGGGTGATACCCATATAACCAACATACCTGTATATGTGTTCCCTATGTGTCAACGAGTGAGTTGGTGGAAGGTCAGTGCGCCTCCCCACAAAACAACTAACTCAAAGACATATGGCCACCCCTTATGGGATTATGGTGTCTGGTTATAGATGGATACATGGATAGACAAATATTTAAACCCATTAAATACATACACACTGTTATGGTAAGTACCAGAAACACACATAGGCATGGTTAGGTTAAAAGAACATGATGTGCAGGACAGAACAGGGAAGAAATAAATACCACAGACAGACTTAAGATGTACTTGAGGTAAGGGGCTCTGGCAAAGGGGTGGAGTTAGCAGACTCCACCACTTGGGATTAACTCCTCAAGTAGGGACTCATCTTTGGATCCCTCAAAGCCATCAGAAACTACTGACACTACATCATCATTGTCGGCAGAAACCAGCTCAGGCAGGTGATAATGATGTTTGTGAGTTGAAAAACGTGCTCTAATGGCAGGGGTGCAGATTTTCATGTTGCAGTGATAACAAAAACCACTATGACCAAGTGCACCATGACCAAGGAAGGGATCACTGTAGTTGGAAGCACTACAGCAAATGGATGGATGATGACTGTCGCCACCTACCACCACCCAATGTAGTACTGTGGCCATTGCAATCACTTCTGTGCAGTGAAAATGACTGAACAATAGTGTGGTACTGCTGTTAAAGCAGTGATGTGAAATAGCTAAAAACTTTGTGATCATGTCTTCCAAGTGTGGTATTGGTGAGGGTGCTGAGGCTAGTACTGCTAAGCCTAAGCAGGCAACTTAGGACACTGTGAAGCAGCACAAAGAAGGGAAAGGTGCTAATGCTGCTGCAAGTGCTTTTCACCTTCTGCGGGTGAATGAGTCAACTGTAATTGACAATACTCTTGCCATGTTGCTGGCAGGGGAGCATGCATCCTTGACCACTAAGAGGCTGCCAAAACACACAATCCTGCCAAGAATGAGATGGAGAGGCTCCTTCAAATCTGGATCATGAACCAGAATTGCCATGGTATGCCCCTATCAAATGTCCTTGTTTGCAACATGGCACTCTTGTTATGTGAAGATGTGAAGAATATGTATGGTGACGGGACAAATACAGGAAGTTTTATGGCCACCTCTGGGTGGTTTGAATGTTTTAAGGCTTGTGCTGGTTCACACAACTTCTGCATGAGCAGAGAGGCTGCCAATGCTGACCACATCCAAGACCACAAGAGTAGAGCAGCAAGCAGGTGCTAAACATCAATAAGATGGGCCCATTTTGGACAAGGGCATATTAAACCTTCATTGCCTGAGAGGAAAAGACTGGCCTGGCTTCAAGGTGACAAAGGATTGCCTGATTCTCCCTCGGGGGGACAATGCTGATGATCTCAAACTCCTTTCCTCATGTATCATTCACAGGACTCTACAGTACTCCATGGTAATCTGCAGGTATTCTGGAAACCTAACTCTATGACAGTTGACAATGTCACTTGCCAATGTTACATGACAGGATACCTCTCTCCTAACCTGAGACACTACGCAGCCAAGATCAACCTGGCCAACTACAGGCACACCCCAATTTAACGATGTAATTGGTTAGGTCAAACCCCATCGTACATAGAGGTACTTTTAACATGTATTTCAATATGGACCGTTTACCAGCCTTGGGTTTCCCCCCAAACCAAGCCCCAAACCCACCCAAATGAGCCCCAAAACAAGTTTAAACCCACCCAAATGAGCCCCAAAACAAGTTTAAAGCCAATCTAAATGGCCTAATAGCTGTCAAGGAAGCTAACCCAAGCCTAACACCTGTAATTAACTCACTAAAACCAACAAATAAAATCCGAAAATCGTCAAATGTAAGTCTGGAAAAAATCTGTCTATCTATCTATTGCCAGACGCCTCAATCCCGTTTGGGGTAGCCACAAACAAATCGCCTCCAAGTCGCCCTGTCCCCCGCCATTTCACTGCCCTGCTCCCAGCTCACACCCCCCTCTCTCATATACCTCTCCACCCCATCCCTCCATCTCATCCTCGGCCTCCCCCTCCCTCTTTCCCCCTCCACCTCACTCACATACACTCTCTTCATCAGTCTTTCACCCTCCATCCTCTCCACATGGCCAAACCACCTCAGTGTGTTCCTCATAACGCTTCCTATCACATCCACATCAACACGGGACAGTACGAGCTTGACTCATTCCTGTAAAGATACAATTACTTAAGAACAATTAGGTAAGAACCACAACGCTCCTTTCTATCCTCATTCGTCAGCCTGTCTCTCCATGTGACTCCACAGGCTCCTATTAAATAACTCATTTCCACTGCTCTCACTCTTGACTTGTGTCCTTCCAACAACGTCCAAGCTTCACTTCCGTACGTTAGAGTTGGTATCACAATACTGTCATGTAGTAACTTTTTCACTTCCATGCTCACTTCCCTGTTTCTTATCACTGCTTTCAAGGAACCAGCAACCTTTCTTCCCTGCTGTACCCTTGCAAGCACTTCCCCCTCCAAACCTCCATCCTTACTCATCACACTACCCAAGTACTTAAACGTACTCACATTTTCCAATTCCTCACCATCCAACCTCGCTGTACATTCACCGACTTCACCTCTCTCAAAGACCATCACTTTACTCTTCCCTACATTCACCTTTAGATTCCGTTTCTTACACACTCTCTCAAACTCATCAACCAAGCCTTGCAGCTCCCCTTCGTCTTCACTCAACAACACAGAATCATCTGCAAACAACAGTACAGGGAGTTTCCAAACACTATCCTCTCTCACCATGGCCACTCCAACATCCACTACCCTACCTTGTACCTCTTTTATTACCCCATCCATGTACAGACTGAACAACCATGGAGACATGACACATCCCTGTTTCAACCCAACCTTCAAAAAGAAAAATTCACTTAGTTCACCATCCACACGCACTGCAGCCTTCGCACCATCGTACATACTCTTCACAGCATTCAACAACTTTCCATCTACTCCATATATTCTTAACACTTTCCACAATCCTTGTCTATCCACCCTGTCATATGCTTTCTCCAAATCCATGAATGCCGCATACAACTTCCTTTCCTTCTCTAGAAACTTTTCCACTAAAGATCTGAGAATGAATATCTGATCTACACAACCTCTTCCCTTCCTAAAGCCTCCCTGTTCTTCTCCAACTAATTTCCCTGTTCTTTCTCTAACTCTGTCAATAAGTATCCTACCATACACTTTTCCTATTATACTAAGAAGACAAATGCCCCTATGGTTACCACACACTTCTTTTTCCCCTTTTCCTTTGTACAAGGGAATAATTATACCTGACTTCCAATCCTCCGGGACTCTACCTTCCTCCCAGGCCAATCTGCACATCTTCCACATCCATTCTACTACTATCTCTCTCCCATGCTTCAGCATTTCACCACACACTCCATCAATTCCTGGGGCTTTCCCCGATTTAACTTTCTTCATTGCTTCCACAACTTCTATCCTACTGATTTCTTCCTGTCTTCTCACCTCCCTCCTTCTCCCAGCCATTCCCCAGCCACTTATACTCGCATTACTTCCATACTCTACGTTCAACAATTCCTTAAAGTGTTCTCTCCATCTGCTCACTTTTTCCCCCTTCTCCACTAGTAATCTACCATTTTTATCTTTCACTCCCCTGCTAACTTCACTTCCACCCTGTCTTACTCTTTTCACCTCTTTCCAGAACATTTTCTTACAGTCCCTCCACTTTACACTCAAATTTCTTCCAAATTCCTCATCCACTCTCCTCTTATTCTCTCTTACTAATCTTTTCACCTCTCTCTTCCTTTCTACATATAACTCTCTCTTCTGCCTCTCAACCTCTTCCACGCCCCTATTTCTCATCCATTCATTGTATGCTTTCTTCTTTTGTGCCACAGCCTGTTTCACCTCTTCAGTCCACCACGCTGTTCCTTGCACCCCCCTCCGTCTTCTCTTCCTTCCACACACCACATCACATGCTGCACATATTTCTTCTGTAAATATTCTACACACACCTTCCACGTGTCCCATCTGCTCCAATTCATATTTGCCCAATTGTTCCTCCACGTCTCTCTTATACTCTGCCTTTTTCTCATCCTCTTGTAACCTTTCCACTCTCCTTGCAACTACTCCTTCCTCTCGTCTTTCCCTTCTTCTATTCCTCCAACTTACTTGAACTTTAATTCTGGCCATCACCAAGTAGTGGTCAGAAAGTCCACTCCCCCAACCTCTATACACTCTTGCATCCATTACACATCTTCGCATCCTTTCATCCACACACACATAATCAATCATTGCCTTCCTTTCATTCAGTTCACCACCCACCCTTCTCATCACTCGCCATGTATACCTGTGAATCATTTTATGCCTGAAGAGGGTATTGGCTATCACCAACCCCCTCCCAGCACAAATGTCCACTAATGCACTGCCATTCTCATCTATCTCAGCAGGCACACCCCACTCACCAACTATTCCATCCACCTTCACATTCCCAACTTTACCATTCATATCACCAATCAAAAACACTCTCTCATTCCTTCCAAACTTTTCCATGCACACTTCTACATTTGTCCAGAACTCTTCTCTCACTCTTCTAGCACGATCTTGCGTTGGCGCATACACACACACAATCGCCCACATTTGTATTCCAACTTTCAACTTTACCCACACAATCCTTGACCCAACTGATCCATACTGTCTTATGCTCCTCTTCCATCTTTTACTCACAACTATACATACTCCTTCCTTTGCCCTCTCATTCTCACCTACTCCTGCACATATACTCCATCCATACTCCCAATCTCTCACACTTTCTCCTCTCCATTTTGTTTCAGTTATTCCACATACATCCACTTTCGCATCCTCAAGCACCTGGACAATCTCTCTCTCTTTCACCTCATCATTCGCTCCCCTTACATTCC
The DNA here is from genome assembly GCF_032717465.1 of Coenobita brevimanus. Classification (NCBI taxonomy): domain Eukaryota; kingdom Metazoa; phylum Arthropoda; class Malacostraca; order Decapoda; family Coenobitidae; genus Coenobita; species Coenobita brevimanus. The sequence continues at coordinate 41,006,009 of NC_137025.1, read as the reverse complement.
AGGTTCCAATTACAATGTCCTTTGTCCGGTCCTTGGTCGTCATCGTTTGGTCAGTCCTTGTCCGAGGCTTATTGTTTGTTTTTTTAGTTAGTTGTTTTCCGGGGAGGGGCACTAACCCTTCGCCAACCCTTTTAGTCGCCTTTTACGACAAGCAGGGATACTGGGGGAGTATTCTTGAAAACCCCATCTGTGGCTAAAACACATTAATCTACATCTAAAACAGTTTATAAATTAACCTAAACATACAATTTTAGTCTAAGATATCAAAATCAGTTTTAAAAAAATCAAAACCCATCGTTAAACTGGGGTTTGGCCATCGTTAGACGAGGCATGGTGGTACTTCTACCCCCTTCGTTAAGCCAGGGTATCGTATCTAGGGGTATCATATATCGAGGTATTACTATACTTCCTCTTTGTCACTGATAATGTCCCTAGTCACCCTCAGAACTTGGACAGCTAGTTGGACAACATCGAGGTAATGTTTTTGCCTCGAATCACCATGAAAGCTTAGTTATTACACTTGATTTTCTATTTATGCCTTCATCTCTAGCTTCCTTTCTGGCTGTTCTATACCTAGTGCTGTAGACAGTCACCATTTTGCTCCTAGAGCTATCAATAGTGGTGTCCCTTAGGGCTCTGTCCCGTCACCCATTCTCTTCCTTCTATTCATCAATGACCTAAGCTGCACATCTAACCCTATCCACTCATACACTGATGGCTCTGCCCTTCACTTTTCCACTCACTTCTCGAAGCATCCATCCCAGTAATAACTTTAACAAACAAGGAATGAGGCTGTGGCACATGTAATGTCTGACTTGGCTCATATCTCTGATTGGGGTAAAAGTAATCTTGTTTTTAATGCAACAAAGGCTCAGTTCTTACATCTTTCAACGTGTCAAAACCATCTGCAGGAATATCCTCTAATTTTTAACAACATCCAACTCAATCCTGCATCATCTTGAAACATACTACGGGTTTCATTCTCTTGAGACTTATCTTGCAAAGATCATATTACTTCTCTTATAAAATCTTCTTCCAAAAGATTTGGTGTGCTAAGCCAACTCCATGCCTTCTTTACCCCTGCACAGTCATTGACTTTACACACGTGTTTTATCTGCCCCTGTGCAGAGTGCAACTCATATGTGTGGGAAGGCTCCCTACATACAGCTCTTCTCAACAAGGTGGAGAAAAAGGCTTTTCATCTTATTAACTCTCTTCCTCTTACTGACTCCCTTCAACCTCTACTTTTTCATTGCACTGTTGCATCTTTACCTCTTTTCTATTGCTACTTCAGAGGTCAATGCTCCTCTGAACTGTCTGCTAGCATTCCTCAACCACTATGGCTGGTGCGTGGCACCTGTCTATCAACAAACTCTCATTCCTTTTCAGTTTAACTCTCTAATGCAAGAGTTAATCGTTACTCCATCCTTCATGTATGCAACAGGTCAACTCTGGAACTGTCTTCCTCTGTCTGTATTTCCAACTGGATATGACCTCCAGTCTTACAAATGCAGTGTGTCCAGGTATCTTGAAATGAATTGAATGGAGCTTCAATTTTGCTTTCTGTTACCTTGTTGTTTTTGTCTTGGAGGGAACAATTTTCTGGGCTTCTGACCTTTGGTTCCTTCTTCCTTAAAACAAAATGGGGAGGGGAAGAGAGAGAGAGAGAGAGAGAGAGAGAGAGAGAGAGAGAGAGAGAGAGAGGGGGGGGGGGACAATGCAACAACTCCCACATGCTAGTGAGGGTCCCAACAAGCTTTCATCAAAGAACTTTGGCGTCCTTAAAACTTCGGGCATGTCATCGACATCACTGTTGCCTGGGCGGACTGGAGCAGTCCACCATAATGAAATGTGGAATAAAATATGGCCAGACTGTGTACATGGTTTCACTGGATTCCCCTTAGTTTCCAATGCCTGCCAAGAAATTTTGAGGCTTTCTCATGAGGCAGGCTACTGTGGAGCAAATTAAAAGTCACACACAGGAGCTGGGCAATGAACATATAAGGAACCTACAGCATGAGTAGGTACATACTGAACAACAGATAAAGGAAATAGAAGAGCCAGTACAGATCGTCAACATCAAGACTCTGTGAGAGTTCCTCAGCTTGCCTGACCAGGATATCAACTTCATGCAGGAGAGACACCACAACACTAAGGCATGGATGTGTTATTCCACCCAGTTGAATAGGTTATTTGCTGCTCCTGGGAGATATATACAGCAAAGAAGAGGGACACCAGGCAGAGACATATCACCGTCTTCCAGTCAAGGTTACTGATAAGCGGCACATCAGAGGAGCAAGAACCAATGCCATCAAGAAGCAACACATTTCTGTGTCGCTCTGCCTCACCGATCTCCATGGTGTCTGCCTCACCCTCTCACTCTCCCACTACCTCTCCTTCTCACTATTCCTCGGGCAGTCTACTTACACTTCAGGATTACATGCAAGTGAATGGGATATCAGCTGTCTTCCAGCCTTGAGACAAAGAAAAATACCAGTTAGGTGGGTTAAAACTTAATTTTATACTTATGAGTACCTTGCGTGATGGAGGAGAATATTCACTGGTGCAAATGTACAGAAATGACAATGATTAGATGGATGTGTAGTGTGTCCATGAATGCAAGACCTAGAGGGGGCTAGGTTTATAATGAAAGAGTTGAGCTGAAGGATGGAACTGGAGAGGATGGATGACAACTGGGTGCAGAAAGTGAGAAGCATGAAAAAAAAAGACTACCAGTCATCTGTGAGCCAGGTAGACTGTAATAAGACTCTTAGATGAAAACTTGACTATTATGTATTCATCCTAGATGACTGCCAGTGCTGGTTGAGTGACATGTGAACTCAAGTTGTGACACTAAACAACTCTTATTAATAACTTTTTCTTCTACAATCAATACTTTCTGAGATTTGAGATCTGAGTTTTCAACACAAACACACACAGATACATTTTGTACAAAAAAAAAAAAAAAGACTATCGACTTCATCTACCTGACTGAAAATGGGACATGATCACAGAGTGCGACCTCAGGGATAAAGGACTGAATAGGGAGGCTGCCAGAGATTGAGCATCATGAGACCCACCGTTTGGTGACCAAGGCCAACGCATGCATGCATGTTGGAGCCTTTATAAACAATAATACTGACAATTTTCAGAAACATATCTCCACTGAAACCATGTTATAATGTGTCTGATTTACAATAAATTGTAATCCAATTATAACTCTATTATAAAATGAAGTTTGCCTGTATTTAATTTCATATTAACAAGTACCTCTGTGGGCCAATAAACATGACAATTAATATCTTTTTAGATGGAAGTAAAAATAGGAGACTGAGTATGTAAAATGTTGGCACTTCTGGGAGTGAATGTGAATGCAGGAAGAGTCAGTAGCTACGTCTTTACCTACACATTTCCTGAAGAGCATTACCTTACATGACTGTTTTCATGTTTTATGACTGACATTCTTTTAGCCTATAAGGGTTTATAAAGGCAACATATAGTGCTTTCAATGGTTATGGCCCTATTTATATTGGTTTGAGACTTGGGTTAAGTGAAAGTAGCCTCCCCCTAAGATCCAACCTCGGTTATATCCAAAAGCGGCATCAAATTATTTCATATTGTGCTTTTTAGTGATGGAGCCCTATTATAAAGCAGGGGATACCTGTACACCAGCCCTGAATGAAACAGTCCTATACCTCATACCAATTAATCTGGCCAGGCATGTATGGCAACATTGTTCCTGCCGAGATTCTGATTGGCTGGAGGTGTTTGTTCGATTTCGTTGTTGCTTAAACCGATACTTTCTTTATTATCAGATGTGATGCTGAGTTTGTCGACAATACAATCGTCAAAAGCAGTAAGAAATCCATTATATACTTAACAACAATGAAATTTGCGTAGGAAGATAGAAATATGAGTCAACAAAGTATTTTAGCAGTCAAAGTCAAGGTCAGCATTTGAACAATTCCTTTAAATCTCTGACACTCGATAATATAACAGAAAATTAAGGAAACCTGCTTAGTGTAAGCGTTGGTGTAACACACATTTAAATTTTAAGATCAGTCCGCACCCTTTAACAGTGCCACAACTCTGAATAATTAAAAGTTCTGATGAAAAGACGAGGTGTGCGGGGAGGGAGGTTTGAAAAAATTTCGAAGATCAAAGAAGGCTAAAGGAAAACTATTTCATTTTATCTCCTCTATTATCACAGTACGGACTGATCTTAAAATTTAAATGTGTGTTACACCAACGCTTAGATTAAGCAGGTTTCCTCAATTTTCTGTTATATTATCGAGTGTCGGAGATTTAAAGGAATTGTTCGAATGCTGACCTTGACTTTGACTGCTAAAATACTTTGTTGACTCATATTTCTATCTTCCTAAGCAGATTTCATTGTTGTTAAGTATATAACAGATTTCTTATTGCTTTTGACGATTGTACTGTTGACAAACTCAGCATCATATCTGATAATAAAGAAAGTATCGATTTAAGCAACAACGAAATCGAACAAACACCTCCAGCCAATCAGAATCTCGGCAGGAACAGTGTTGCCATACATGCCTGGCCAGATTAATTGGTATGAGGTATAGCATGTTGTTGTTGCTGTCTAACCCTGGCCCACCTGGCTAAGCAAACCCGTTGACCTTTGGTAAGTTACTGCCTCTACAGGGTTGTCCCCTAGGTTCCTCACACTGCTGATGTTGTGTCTGTATCTTAGTGTGCCCTGCATTGTCCAGTGCTCCCTTTTGTTTGTTATGTTGCTTAGGCCTATTCTACACATGAGGCATGCATCATTTATGATTTCACCAAATCCTGAATCTACGCCTAAGCTGGTAACTGAGGAGGGCTGGGTGATGTCCTAATCTAAGCCTAGGCTGGTGTACTTGGATCAGTTCTAATTGATGATACATCTGATGGGTGAATGTCTGGAGAGAGGGCTTGTTAATGCAGTGTTCTGAATGAGGTGTTTTACTGCCATGCATGAGAAATGAGTAGTGTATACAAGCATTTCTTCAGTGCTAGTTTTGGAATGCCTTGAGGTGTGATGTTGTTGAAGAGGGTTTGGTAATGATTCTGCGGTGATTGTTTTATGTGCCTAATTGTTGTGAAGCTCTGTCATGTAATGATGGGTGTTGTGTGTTAGCAATGGCTGCTGTGCAGAACTGTGTGCCTCTCATCTTAATACAGTAAAAATCCTGTAATCTGAACGGCAGGGGACTGGGAGTCTTTCAGACAATTGTTTTTTTTTTTTTTGACTATTGGGAGGGACCTCTGAGAACATTAGACATATGTACTGTACAGTTCATGATCATTAAATAAACACTTAAACTGATAAGGGTTATTATTTTACTCACTGGAAATGCAAAGAAGTGTAGATGAATAGTTGTAGGTAGGTACATCCAAGTCCAAGGGCAAGCCCAAGCCAGATAAATCCTTAGATAAAGCCCAGAAATATTTGAAATAAGACCAGAAAAAATGGAAAAATTTTGCCTTGACAAATTTGGAGTACTGGGATTTTTGGATTATTGGTGGCTGGATTAGAGGACCTTTACTGTACAAGTATATTCTGTAACAGGGATGAATTAAATTTCATAGTGTGAGTTGTGTGAGCAGTTTTGGTGCAGCCACTGATGGTGTGTAGGAAGTTGCTCTACATGATCTGCAAGGTACTAGACTGGGTAATGAAGTGGATGTTAGATAGGATGGGGGCCCGTGCTGAGGAAGCATAGGACATCAATATCAAGTATACTGCTTGTAGAGTAGGGAGACTGTTTCTTTTTGTTGACCAAAAGTCTGTCCCTGTAAGTGCACTGAGTGCTTTGAGGGGGTGGAGTTCAAACACGTAAAGTTAACAGGTGTACAGTACAATACCCTGTAAAATGACTTCGGGAAAATAACTCTCATCCTGTGTGCAGAAAACAGTTTTTTTTTTTTTTTAACCTTCTCCAACTGATATTTTGGCGATTCTTACTCACAGAGAATGTGACGAAGTACAGCTACTTGCATTAATATTAGACTGATATCAGTTCTGCCACTATGTTTCCTGAAGTTATGCATTTTTCACAGGGCCAATATATATATATATATATATATATATATATATATATATATATACATACAGTATATAGATGTGTATATATACAGTGGGCTCGCACACAGCATAAGAGATTGGGCTGTCCGTGACCTCGCACACTGTGAATTCGCGCACTGAGAATACATAATCTTATGGGAAAAATTACATATGGGTGGTACCCCCTCATACCTGGACCTTTTTTGGCTGTTAGAGACATAATAAAGGTCAAATTTTTCAAACATTGTACTACAGATATGGCATCAATAACAAAAATATGGGCAGTCTTCTTAACAACAGTAGACAACAGGCCTGATGGACTTAAATGACAGGGGTTCCAAGGCGCGGCAACACACTTAGAGTGCCCCCGCTGCCACCCCGGCTGCACCACGCTTGTTTAACGGTTACCAATGTTGTATTATTCTTTGTATTGACAAAGAAATTTACGGCCTGTCGAATGTTACATTTCTTCCAGAATGCAGCAACAGTCATTATGGTGGGAGTTGCAGGTATGCCAGGTGAAGCAGGTGAGTCAGGCGGGGCTGTGGAGGTAGAGGGGGAGGCAGCTGGTGAGTCAGGTGGGGCAGTGCAGGAGGAGGGGATGGCGGAGGGCGAGTCAGGGGAGGTGGTGAGGGGAGGATCCTCCCTCTCCTCCTCGCTACTGCTCACATCTTCGGCAATTTCTTTCATCTCTTCTTGCTTGTTTGTTTCATTCCTCATCTTGTTATGGACGTATTGGTAGTATAACAACCTGGTATTCACAAAATAACTATCATTATTATAGAAATTGGGAATCTATTCTAACTTACTGTTATTGCCGAAAATGTTATTGGAGAGATCTTACTGTAGACTCCTTTTAAGCGCATTCCCCACAAATGCGTTGTGTGTGTGTGTGTGTGTGTGTGTGTGTGTGTGGGGGGGTTGCGTACTAATGGAAAATGGCATTTTTGAGCCACTCCTTGCCTCTACCTCACATTCTGCGAGGTAAACTCGCACGTTCTAGGTTTTTGGTTATGATTTTTGGTCACTTGCGCACAATGCGATTCGTGCACTCTGAGCTCGTGCATTAGGCGAGCCCACCGTGTATTATATATATATATAGTAAAACCTCCATATAACGGACTTCAATACACCGGAATTCGCTTTTATCAGACTCAAGGAGCTACCGGACTAAATTCCTATATATCGGAAAAAGTCCAATAAAACCAGAAGCAGTCCGGACTGCCTGACCACTTCAGATATGTTCACCACGATCTGGCAAATAAAGGACATGTTTATCAATGTATAATATAGTATTATTATATATATTATACCATTTGCTTAATGAAGTGAAGTTATAACACAGTACAGTACAACAATGGCAGTCAAAACAGTTTAAAAATCATTCATGCGATCCGGAATAATGTCTGATATATCGGAAAAAGTCCGGATTAGCAGGAGGAAGTCTGGATGTTGCTTTTATCGGAATTTTGCATTTTTCGGAATGGTTTCGGCCCCAATTAGTCCATTATAATGAGGTCTTACTGTATATATATATATATATACTGTAAAAGTAGTCCCTCCAATATCCAATGTAATAGAGCCAACGGCATGTCCGGATAGTGATCACGTCCGGATACTGGGACCCAACCTTCTGGACTTGTACTTATGGACCCTAACTCAGAAAAACACCTATACAACTCCCTCTGGACATGCATAGCACCTATTTAAGACCCAAATCATACCAATAAGGGACATCTATCTATCTATCTATTGCCAGATGCCTCAATCCTGTTTGGGGTGGCCACAAACAAATCGCCTCCAAGTCGCCCTGTCCCCCGCCATTTCACTGCCCTGCTCCCAACTCACACCCCCCTCTCTCATATAACTCTCCACCCCATCCCTCCATCTCATCCTCGGCCTCCCCCTCCCGCTTCCCCCCTCCACCTCACTCACATACACTCTCTTCGTCAGTCTTTCACCCTCCATCCTCTCCACATGGCCAAACCACCTCAGTGTATTCCTCATAACGCTTCCTATCACATCCACATCAACACCACAACGCTCCTTACATCCTCATTCGTCAGCCTGTCTCTCCATGTGACTCCACAGGCTCCTCTTAAATAACTCATTTCCACTGCTCTCACTCTTGACTTGTGTCCTTCCAACAACGTCCAAGCTTCACTTCCATATGTTAGAGTTGGTATCACAATACTGTCATGTAGTAACTTTTTCACTTCCATGCTAACTTCCCTGTTTCTTATAACTGCTTTCAAAGAACCAGCAACCTTTCTTCCCTGCTGTACCCTTTCAAGCACTTCACCCTCCAAACCTCCATCTTTACTCATCACACTACCCAAGTACTTAAACGTACTCACATTTTCCAATTCCTCAACATCCAACCTCGTTGTACATTCACTGACTTCACCTCTCTCAAAGACCATCACTTTACTCTTCCCTACATTCACCTTTAGATTCCGTTTCTTACACACACTCTCAAACTCATCCACCAAGCCTTGCAGCTCCCCTTTGTCTTCACTCAACAACACAGTATCATCTGCAAACAACAGTACAGGGAGTTTCCAAACACTATCCTCTCTCACCAGGGCCACTCCAACATCCACTACCCTACCTTGTACCTCTTTTATTACCCCATCCATGTACAGATTGAACAACCATGGAGACATGACACATCCCTGTTTGAACCCAACTCTCAAAGAGAAAAATTCACTTAGTTCACCATCCACATGCACTGCAGCCTTCGCACCATTGTACATACTCTTCACAGCATTCAACAACTTCTCTTCTACTCCATATATTCTTAACACTTTCCACAATCCTTGTCTATCCACCCTGTCATATGCTTTCTCCAAATCCATGGAAGCTGCATACAACTTCTTTCCCTTCTCTAGAAACTTTTCCACTAAAGATCTAAGAATGAATATCTGATCTACACAACCTCTTCCCTTCCTAAAGCCTCCCTGTTCTTCTCCAACTAATTTCTCTGTTCTTTCTCTAACTCTGTCAATAAGTATCCTACCATACACTTTTCCTATTATACTAAGAAGACAAATGCCCCTATGATTACCACACACTTCTTTTTCCCCTCTTTCTTTGTACAAGGGAATAATTATACCTGACTTCCAATCCTCTGGGACTCTACCTTCCTCCCAGGCCAATCTGCACATCTTCCACATCCATTCTACTACTATCTCTCCCCCATGCTTCAGCATTTCACCAAACACTCCATCAATTCCTGGGGCTTTCCCCAATTTAACTTTCTTCATTGCTTCCACAACTTCTATCCTACTGATTTCTTCCTGTCTTCTCACCTCCCTCCTTCTCCCAGCCATTCCCCAGCCACTTATACTCGCATTACTTCCATCCTCTACGTTCAACAATTCCTTAAAGTGTTCTCTCCATCTGCTCACTTTTTCTCCCTTCTCCACTAGTAATCTACCAATTTTATCTTTCACTCCCCTGCTAACTTCACTTCCACCCTGTCTTACTCTTTTCACCTCTTTCCAGAACATTTTCTTACAGTCCCTCCACTTTACACTCAAATTCCTTCCAAATTCCTCATCCACTCTCTTCTTACTCTCTCTACTAATTTTTCACCTCTCTTTCTTTCTACATATAACTCTCTCTTCCGCCTCTCAACTTCTTCCACGCCCCTATTTCTCATCCATTCATTGTATGCTTTCTTCTTTTGTGCCACAGCCTGTTTCACCTCTTCAGTCCACCATGCTGTTCCTTGCACCTCCCTCCGTCTTCTCTTCCTTCCACACACCACATCACATGCTGCACATATTTCTTCTGTAAATGTCCTACACACACCTTCCACTTCTCCCATCTGCTCCAATTCATATTTGCCCAATTGTTCCTCCACTTCTCTCTTATACTCTGCCTTTTTCTCATCCTCTTATAACCTTTCCACTCTCCTTGCAACTACTGAAATAAATGCAAAAGAACCATAAAATGAGTTTTTTGAGGTAGGTTTATACAATATTAAACATTCTGGGTACTTACAACAAGTCCCTGGCTCCTGGATTGGTAGATATGGACCCTAACCTAGCCTAACTCAGAAAAACACCTCCCTACTGCACACGCATGGCACCAAAGACACGATTCACACCAATAAGGGACATAAAAGAGTGAAATGAGGTGTTAGAGGTAAGTATGGAAAAAACAGTACAGTACAGTACAATATGAATCATTCTGGGTACTTACAGCAAGTCCCTGGCCATCTCGATGAATAACCCGTCTCCTCTCAGACTCTGACAGTAAGAAGGAGTTCCTGAAGCACTTGCAGTACACTGTTCATGTCTTGCACAGAACTTAGTCATTTGCAATCAGAATTCCATTCTCTTAACACTGTGCACTCTTGTCTTACTTGCGCTCCATTGTACCTTAATGAAATAAGTATTGCACTCTGCACTTTAAGTCTTTCCACTCTTAAAACCATTTTCTAAGCAAAACACACTCAAGTAAATTTACGTTACATTTACAGTCCATTAAATTTTTGTGTTTTCACTCAGAACTCTAATTCCTTAACACTATGCAGTTTTTTTCACTGCACAACACTGTAAATTCCCGTGTGGTCTAGTGGAGAAGTTCTTGGTGTCTAATCTCTGTCAGAGTCTGAGAGTAGCACATGCAGGTGACTTAGGGGTGCGTCGCTGGGTCGTGGTGATGGTGTACCCACTGCAGGCGACTCTGAAGAGAGGCGCAAACTCACGTCGAGTGGTGACTCCACCGTGCCTGATGTGCTGGGCTGTGGCTCGGAGCATGAGGGCCTGTCTTGGGAAGGCAATGGAGTGGAGCCAGGGCTGGGCACAGCGGGGGTCACGGGCCTGAAAAAGCTGTCAATTGTTGATTGACGCAAGGAACGACGATTTTGACGATTAATGATGCACTGCCTGAAAGCGCGCACTTCCTCCAAAAGTCCCAAGGGCCCAATCTCCCTGTCGTAGTCCGGGTGCTCCAAGTATTCCAGAACGAGCTCTAGGTGTTACCGGAGTGTGCTCAGCTTGGGGATGGCTGGAGTAGTGTCATGCTGAGAGGAGTCCGCATCATTGTTGCTGTCCTCGTCAGAATCTTCAAGCTGGATACTGACACCTGCAACTGAAGATGCGATCTCGATATCAGACATGGTCTGATACCCAGGATCGCCCTCGTCGTCATCCAACCACTCACGCACTTTGTCCACATCAACATTGTTGCCATGCGCACGTAAACGTGCATGCAAGTCATCCACGTCAAAACCTAGGAAATCGTGCTCCACATCCGTTCCAAGAAGCAGACGAGACCAACCATTTTCTAGAGTCTTGACAGGGATTTCCTTCCATGCACTGGCCCAGTTGTAGATGGCAGACTTGATGTTGTAGCGGTGAATGTTTTCCAAAGTCCGCTGGCCTCACATGTCCCGTCCCTCCCTGCGCTCGTCCTCGTCCTCGAAGACAACCATCACCTCGTCCAGGAACTTCCGCCGGTACAGCCTCTTCATTGCCACAATCACTCCTTGGTCCATTGGTTGGATGAGAGCAGTAGTATTAGGTGGCAGAAACATGCACCTAATGCGCCCATTCTCAGCCACCAACTCCTTGCCACACGGGTGGGCAGGTGCATTGTCGAGGAGGAGGGCCTTTACCTGGTCACGTGGGATTCCCAGTTTCTCCGTCTGGTAATGGATGACCTCCTTGACGAAATGGCAGTGGAACCAGTCTTTGAAGATCTGGACTGTGAACCATGCCTTCAAGGAATGGTACCAGATGACAGGAAGGACATCCATCACCCCATGAAGACACCGAGGCTGCTTTGCACGGCCAACAATAACGGGCTTGAGCCGGTGCATGCCGTTAGCATTGGCACAACACAAAGCAGATATCCACTGCTTGCAGAGCTTGCGGCCAGGTACACGCTTCTCTGTCTCCTCAGCTAGAGTGTTCGTAGGCAAAGAGCGATAGAATAAGCCAGTTTCATCAGCGTTGTAGACTTGACCGAGAGCTAGGCCCTCCCTGTCGATCAAGCCCTTCACCTTGTGCCGAAACTCGTCAACTCCATCCTCATTGGCGTCCAAAGCTTCGCCATGAGACTTACGGTTGGTAAGGCCATGTCGTAACCTGAATGGAAGAGCCAACCTTCGGATGCCTTGAAGTCCAGGGCATCGTGAAGCCTTGCGAACTTCTCAGCAGCAACCTTCAGCTCTGTGCCATGCACCATCACACCAACAGCACGTTGCTGTCGATACCAAATCAACGTAGAGCGGTCGACTTCTGCATACTTGGGAGTATACATCACCTTCCTCTCCACGTTGCGTTTGCTTTTTGACGAGAAGTCAGCCGTGTACTGCATGAGTTTGTCACGGGATCTCTTGATATCAAACAAAGTAGACTGGGGCAGGTTGAATTCACGGAGGATACGTGAGGTAGACCATCCTGCATCCACTTTGTCTTATATCTCCCTCTTCTTCTCCAGAGTCAAAACCACTCTCTTCCTCTCCTCAGGCGGCAGGGTCGCCATCACACACACGAAGGAGAGGCACGACAGCAGCAGGAGAGCCTGCAGCAGGTAAGGCACCACCACAAAAGTGAGCACGTGGGCGGCCATGACGACGAGTGTGCACACACAACAAGAGACGGGCAGTAAGTGGGGAGGATGCAGGGGCGCTCTAGCGGACGTTGGCGGAACAATGCACCAAAACACAGCTTGCCCGCGCCGCGCGCGCCAACTTCAAATAACGGGTGGGAAAAAGTCAGATTTTTTTCTAATTTTTTGTGGTTTTTGGACCATTTTGGGAATATTCGATCCCGGGACGAAAATGTCTGGTTGTTGGGGATGTCCGGAAAATGGGCATCCGGGTATTGGAGAGATTACTTTATATATATATATATATATATATATATATATATATATATATATATATACAGTATATATATATATATATATATATATATATATATCTATATATATATATATACAGTATATATATATATATATATATAGATAGATAGATAGATATATATATATATATATATATTTATATATATATATATATATATATATATATATATATATATATATATATACAGTGTATATATATATATATATATATATATATATATATATATATATATATATATATATATACTGTATATATATATATATATATATATATATATATCTATTGCCAGACGCCACAATCCAGTAAGGAGTGGCCATTTGACTTTGAGTTATTTGTTTTATGGGGAGGGGCACTAATCCTCCACCAACCCACTTGTTGACATGTAGGGAGCACGTATGGTTTGGTTATATGGTTACCACCCAGCGTAGTAAATGGTTTCTTGGCTTACAGGAAACCATTTGGCTTGTCACTCAATGTAAAGCCACCTGTAAAAGAAAGAAAAGCAATAAGAAGTGACAGGAAAGATTGGAGAAATATGAAGAGAGGAGGGCAGACACAGAAATAGAATGATAAAGGCTACCGGTAAGGAAGAAGTAGGCAGCTCTACATCAAGTGAGTGGATGATGGTCACCACCACCTACCACAAATATATATATATATATATATATATATATATATATATATATATATATACTGTATGTACATAAACACCTTTAATCCAGTCAATCAGTGACCAGTTATGCAGCGGATATGACAGAAGGAATGCTGAAAAATGTGTACACAAATTTCTACATCAATGTTTACAGTAATTTAGCTGTAATGAACACCAGTCCTGTCAAATGAGATAAATCACAGCCAGAATCAAGTCCTCTATTAAGATACTAGGTATGTTGCAGCTTACAGGTTAAATATGAATGGTGAACAATAATATCAAACTGGTGACATGTAAAGGGTTCATGGCACAAAGGAGAGCTGGGTCTTGGGGAATGGGTTGTTAAACCCATGCTCACAGTCAGACACACAAAATAAGAAAGCTGAGCATCATCTCCTCAGTTTCCAAATCATTATTAAAGGTAATGTTAGTGTGATATTAAAAGCATACAAAGTTATTCAGTGAAACCTATTCTTATCTTGTTGAATGAACATCAGCATGCATAAAAGTGGGAACACAAATGGAAAGTAAATGCCAAATTCTTTACCAACTTTTCTGAGGCATTTGACAATAACGGAATATGTCTGATTTCTCTCATCTTAAATGCCAGGACCAGCTTTCCTAGCCCTGGGCTACTACGCTCCTCATGGGGCAAAGTAGGATTGGATGATGCATGGATGGATGGTCTGATTTCTCTGTATCGTTGCTGACTATACTCTGAAATATGGGATGCAGACTTGTGAAAGAATGTAATCCAGAGTGGTCCATAAATACCCATAAAAAACTCCTCATTCCAATTTAAGTTTCACACATACTCATACAGCCATTAAAATCACAGATAAACCTTTGTGACACTATGCTGAAATTATCCACAAAATGCTGAATTTAACACTAAATGCATTCAGGAAATTTCTAATTAATATTACTTCTATTTGAAGGTTGGATTGAAACAAGGATGTGTCATGTCTCCATGGTTGTTCAAACTATATGGATGGGTTATAAAAGAGATATAAGGTAGGGCAGTGGACGCTGGAGTGGCCCTAATGAGCGAGGGAAGCATTTAGAAACTCCCTGTACTGTTGTTTGCGGATGATGATATGCTGTTAAGTGAAGATGAAGGGAAGCTGCAAGGCTTGGTGAATGAGTTTGGGAGAGTGTGTAAGAAATGAAATCTAAAGGTGAATGCAGGGGGGAAGAGTCATGTTATGGTCTTCGAGAGAAATGAAGTCATTGAATGTACCATGAGGCTGGATGAGGAGGAAACGGAAAATGTGAGTGCGATTAAGTACTTTTTTTTTTTTTTTTTTTTTTTTTTAATGCGAGGAAGAAGGAACTTGGGTAGTGTGATGAGTAAGGATGGACGTTTAGAGGGTGAAGTGCTTGAAAGGGTGGAACAAGGAAGAAAGGTTGCAGGTTCTTTGAAAGCAGTGATAAGAAACAGGGAATTGAGCGTGTAAGTTAAAAAGTTGCTGTATGACAGTATTGTGATACCAACTCTAATGTATGGAAGTGAAGCTTGGACCTTGTTGGAGGGACACAAGTCAAGAGTGAGAGCAGTGGAATGAAGTTATTTGAGAGGAGCATGTGGGGTTACATGGAGAGACAGACTGACAAATAAGAAAGTGAAGGAGCATTGTGGTGTAGATGTGGATGATAGCAAGCATTATAAGAAACACAGTGAGGTTGTTTGGCCATGTTGAGAGGATGGAGAGTGAGAGACTGATGAGGAGAGCATTGTGGTGTGGATGTGATACCAAGTGTTAGAAGAAATGCAATGAGGTGGTTTGGCCATATTAAGAGGATGGAGTAAGAAATCGATGAGAGTGTATGTGAGTGAGGTGGAGGGGGGGAAAGGGAGGGGAAGGCCAAGGATGAGATGGAGGGAAGGAGTGGAGAGGTGTATGAGAGAGGGGGCTGTGAGCTGGGAGCAGGGCAGTGAAATGGTGGGGGACAGGGCGACATGGAGGCGATTTGTTTGTGTCCACCTGGCAATGGATAGACAGATATCTATCTATCTATCTATCTATAGCCCGGCACCCTAATCTACTGCATAATATGCAAGAGGATTTTCAGTCACAAAAAATCTGGTCTGAGACATCAAGGTGCGGAAATGCCTGTACTTCTGTTTGTAGATCATGCTGTTCTGCTGAGTGATGTCGAGTCGGAGCTGCATGGCTTGATTACCATAATAAGTTTGGAAGCAAGTGTAAGAAAGGAAATTTAAAAGTGAATGTAACGAAGAGTAATATTACAGACTTTTGAAGGATAAAGTAATAGAATGTGTGGTGAGCCTGAATGGTCAGGAAATGGAGAACAAAAATGTCCTCAAATATCTAAGTTGTGCAATAAGGCACAATATGGGTTTAGAGGATGAAATGCAAGAAAGAGTCCAGCAGAGATGGGGGGTTGCAGGTTCACTGGTGAGTGTGACAGAGAACAGAATGGTGACCATGGAAGTAAAATCGTCACTGCATTATAGTATTGTAGTCCTCACTCTACTGTATGGATGTGAAGCTCTGACTCAGCTAGAAGGACACAAGTCAGAGATGAAAGGAGAGGAGCGTGGGAAGTTTGTGGAGAGTTGGACAGACAAAAGAAAAAGTCTAGGACGCTAATGTTGATATGGATGTGCTGGAAAATGTAAGAAATGCTCTGACATGGTCTGGCAATGTGGAGAGAATGAAAAGTTAGAAACTGAACATGGAAGTGTCTGTGAGGCGGAAGGGAGGAAAAAGGGAGATCAAAGATAAGGTGGAGAGACAGGGTGGAAAGGTACGGTATATGAATAAGAGTGGTGTAAGCTGAAGACAAGGAAGCCTAGTGATGGACGACAGTGTGACATGGAAGCGGTGCACCAAATTACCAAACTGGCAGTTAGTTGCTGAATCAACACATGAATTACTGAATCAGCACCAAATTGGTACTCTCAATGGCAAAATACCTGTACGTTGTTTTATATTACTGGTACCATATACAGCAGACCCTTGCTTTACCGTACCACACTAGATCGAATGTCAGATTTAATGAACACTTTGAGGGCCCCAAGACCAACCATCATACATACTGGATACCATCTGGTAAATGGGGAAAACCATGCAAACCTACCAGACAACTCTGGGCTCACCAAACTTTTTGTTTTTCACATATAAGTACAGGCAGACCCCGAGATTCGATATCCCAAGATGTGATACCCCAGCACAGCGATGGGGGTAGAAATACCACCCTACCCTGCCAAACTATATGCACAGTACACACTACACTTCCTTTTCCAAAATTCAAAAAAAATCATGGCTATGCAACACTCAGCCTCGGAGTCCCCAGGGCGGGGGACCATAAATGCCACCACCTTCCACCCCTCTCCCGGTGACGACTTGAGCTGCCTGGAACCACTGTCTGACTTGCTTCTTCTTCATTTCTGCAACATTCACAGCCTGTCCTCTAACTTTCGCTCTGTTGAGCACCACCTCTCCTCCTCTAAACCTCACCTTCTCTTTCTAACTGAGACTCAGCTGTCTGAGGCAACTGACAGCAAACCCTTTTCTGTATCTTCCTACTTTATCTATACTCATTTCAAAGCCAAAGGTGGATGTTGTGTATATATACGCAACGACTTATCTTGCTCTCGTGTTCCAGAACTCGATTCTTCTGAATTCTCTACACTCTGGCTTCAGCTTTCATGTCATTCTCTGACTAAATATATCTGTGCTGTTTACTTATCCCCTAATTCTACTTACTGTCAAAAATTCTTCGACTATCTTACTTCTACGATGAACACATTCTATCCATTTCTCCTTTCTCTGAAATCTCCATTTTAGATTTCAATGTTCACCACCACCTTTGGCTCTCCTTTCCTTTCACTGATCCACCTGGTGAACAAGCCTACATCTTTTCTATCCTTAATGACCTAGAGCAGCTTGTACAGCACCCTACCCGTATCCCAGACCACCTTGGAGAGAGCTCCAACATACTTGACCTCTTCCTTACAACTAATTCTTCTGCTTACACTGTTAATCTTTTCTCTCCGTTGGGCTCCTCCAATCACAGCCTTATCACCTTAATCTGTCCTATCACTCCGATACAGCCCGTGGACCCTCCAAAGAAATATCGTCTTTGGCACATTGGAGCTGCGGATTGGGAGGCCCTCAGGCAGTACTTCTTTGATTTTCCCTGGAATGATTATTGCATCCATGGCCAGGAGCCATCTGAGTGTGCCTTATGCATTACGAAGGTTATTCTTTCAGGCACGGAAGGATACATTTCTTTCTTGTATCCTTTGTCTAATGCAAGAAAGTCTTGGTTTAATCACGCTTGTTCTAATGCTGTCCGCAACAAGGAGAGGGCCTACAAAAGGTACCAGAGCCAACCCACCCCTGAATCACATCATCTTTACGTTTCTGCCCGGAATCGTGCTAAGTTTGTTCATCGCTCTGCTAAAAATAATTTCATCTGTACTAAATGCTCTTAACTCTCCAACTCAAATTCTTCCCGCTCCTTCTGGCACCTTGCCAAAAACCTTTCTAACAACTGTACCTCATCATCCTTCCCTCCTCTTTTCTACTCTGATGGTTCTGTAGCTATTTCTTCTACTGATAAAACAGATCTCTTCACTCAGACTTTCTCCTCTAATTCCACCTTAGATGATTCCGGTGCTGTTCCTCCATCACTTTCCCCCTCTGGCCTCCTCATGGCTGACATTAAAATTTCTTCAGCTGATGTATTTTCTGCCATCACTGGCCTCAATACTAAGGCATATGGGGCTGATGGAGTCCCTCCTGTTGTTCTCAAGAACCGTGCTTCTGTGCTTACACCCTGCCTAGGTAAACTCTTTCACTTTTGTCTATCAACTTGTACCTTTCCTTCTTGCTGTAAGTTTGCTCTCATTCAGCCAGTCCCGAAAAAGGGTGACCATTCCCAACCCTCTATCTATCATCCAATTGCTTTAACATCCTGTATTTCAAAAGTTTTCGAGTCAATTTCTAATAGAAAAATTTTAAGGCATCTTTCCTATCACAACCTTCTTTCTGACTGTCAGTACGGGTTCCGTCAGGGACGCTCCACTGTCAATCTTCTCACCTACATTTCAGACTCCTGGTCATCCTCCTTTCGGGACTTTGGCGAAAGCTTTGCCATTGCACTTGACATCTCAAAGGCTTTTGATCGAGTCTGGCATAAATCTTTAATTTCCTACTGCCCTCTTACGGTTTCTATCCTTCGATCTGTGCCTTCATTGCTAGCTTCCTTTCTGGTCATTCTATAGCCGATGTTGTAGACGGCCATCGTTCTTCTCCTAGATCTATCAACAGTGGTGTTCCTCAGGGCTCTGTCCTATCACCAACTCTCTTCCTTTTACTCATCAATGACCTTCTAAGCAGTACATCTAACCCTATCCACTCATACGCTGATAACTCCACCCTTCACCTTTCAATTTGGTTTCTGCAACGCCCATCTCAGCAGTTACCTCAACAAACAAGGGATGAGGCTATGGCACGCCTAATGTCTGACTTGGCTCATATTTCTGACTGGGGTAAAAATAATCTGGTTGTTTTTAATGCATCAAAGACTCAGTTCTTACACCTATCAACCCGACAAACTCTTCCACAGGTATACCCACTAATGTTTAATAATATTCAGCTTAATCCTGCATCATCCTTGAACATGCTTGGGGTTTCATTTACTCGGGACTTATCTTGGAAAGCTCATATTACATCTCTTGTAAAATCTGCTTCCAAAAGATTAGGTGTGCTAAGCCGACTCCGTTCCTTCTTTACCCCTGCACAATTGTTGACTCTATACACAGGTTTTATCTGCCCCTGTGTGGAGTACAACTCAGATGTGTGGGGAGGATCCCCACATACAGCTCTCCTCAATAGGGTGGAGTCAAAGGCTTTTCATCTCATTAACTCCTCTTACTGACTCCCTTCAACCTCTGTCTCTTCGCCACACTGTTGCATCTTTATCTCTTTTCTAATGCTACTTCAATGGTCACTGCTCCTCTGAACTGTCTGCATGCATTCCTCCACCTCTACGACGGGCACGTAACACCCGTCTAGCAGCAAACTTTCATCCCTTCTCTGTCCAACTCTCTAATCCAAGAGTTAATCGTGACTCCTAGTCCTTCCTTCATGCAACAGTCAACTCTGGAACTGTCTCCCTCTGTCTGTATTTCCTGCTTCCTATGATCTCCAGTCTTTCAAATGCAGTGTGTCCAGGCATCGCGAAATGATCAGATCTTGAATTTGGCTCTCTCTTGTATTTTGTTTCTCTCTTGGAGGGAACTGTTATTGTGGGCTCGTGGCCTTTGGTTCCTTATTTCTCACATTAAAAAAAAAAAAAAAAAAAGGCCAAACCCCAGTATAACGATGGGTTTTGTTTTTTCTTTAACCAACTTTGATATTTTAGGCTTAAATTTTGTGTTTAGGTTGACTTATAAGCTGTTTTTATACTTAGATTAATGTGTTTTTGCCATAGGTGGGGTGAACATTGTCATTTTGGGGTACAGTTTACGAAGATTGACTTTTTCCAGGCTTATTTTTGATGGTTTTCAAATTTTATTTTTGGGTTCAGGTGAGTTATAAGCTGCTTTTAGGCTTAGTTTAGCTTGTTTTAAAGCTATATGGGGGTTTAAGTAAGTTAGAAACTTGTTTCTGGACTCATTTGGGTGGGTTTAGGACTTGGGTGGGGGGACACCCGAGGCTCAAAATCTAATCCCTATACTGTACTTTACACTTAAAATCTACCCCAAGATACGATACCCAGTGATGGGATTTAACTTAACCAACTGCATCGTTAAATCAGGGTATGCCTGTATGCTATCTGCTGCATGAAGTGTATGATGAAAGCCTACAGGATTGCTTCCCACGCATGGGCTGACTCGGAGCGCACTTGCCAATGCTGGTAGCAGTTTTTCCCACCTGCTTGGGCTAGGCTGGGGGGGAGAAGGTACACTGGGCTATTTTGGGGCTATTTCTGGTAGGCCTGGGCTGGACGAAGGCTGTGGACACATTATACCACATGTGGTCAATGTCAGTCTTGCTGCATCTTTCACTGTGTTACCATCTCAGCCTCCACATCTTGTGTCTCTTAAATGTGAAGTGTTACCCAGAACTACTGACTGTGAAAAATGATTTCTTGTAAGGAATCATCATCCCCCCCCTCCACTGAGAAAGCAAAGAGGAAGAATTTCAGCCTTGTGGAGAAGATGGAAGAGATCGAGGCGAACAAGAAAGGCACGAGCAGGGATAAATGCAAGTATGGGATAGAGAGGTGGACCCTGCATGACATCCTGAAGGTCAAGGACAACACAAAGGAGGTTTTAAAAAAAAATGGAAGGCATGAGGATGGGAAAGGATGTGTTCACGAGAAGGAAGCTGCTCAACAAGAAACTTGATGAAATAGTGTATAAGTAGCTAGTATAAGCAGGAGCAGGCTGAAGGTGTTCCTGTACATGGAGTAAAAATCCAAAATGCAGCACAAAGACATACTACTAACTTTGGAGCAGAAAGTTTCAAGGGTAGTGATGGCTGGCTGTGGAAGTTTAGGAGGCACTGTGGCATTGTTAACAAGGCCACAACTGGGGAGATGCTCAGTGCTGATGTCGGTGCATCTTCAGAAGTTAATGGAGGATGAAAGCCTGCATAAGTTTCAAATCTACAATGCAGAAGAGACTGGGCTTTTCTGGCATAATTTTCCTCAAAATACCCAGTCTTTGAATGATACTGGCATCACTCCAGGGCATAAAACAAGGAAGAAGCATCTCTACATTCTGGCTTTTGCCAATGCTGATGGCTCTCATTGTCTGCAGCCAGTCATAGTAAGTAAGGGCAAGTGTCCTAAGTCACTCACGGATATCACGGCCAAGCTTCCAGTGAAGCACCAAGCAAACAAGTCCGCCTGGTTTACCCAGGATATCATTAATGACTGGTTCCACCACAATTTCAACCCTTTTGTGAGACAGAATAAAAAAAGGTATGGTACAGTATCAGTCCTGATGGCATGTAGGCAGTACTGCTGTTGGACAACATACCAGCCCATCCTTCCTCTACCAACCTCTGCAGCAAGGATGGACGAATCAAGGCTTTGTTCCAGCCAGTCAGCACCACTGCCCTTATCCAGCCTATGATCCAGGGAGTTATAGAATGTGCAGAGGCACTACAAAAGCCTCTAACTACACCAACGTCTTGTTGTGACAACCAGGAAGACTATGAGGACACCAGAGACAAGAAGATCCTGCAGAATTTAAAGAAACAGACCATCAAGGACACCATCTTTCACTGGGAAGAAGTTTGAAAGAAAGTGTCTCTTGCCACACCCAAGAATAGTCGGTACAAATTCCTCAGAACATCCAGGACTCCAGCACCACTGCATGATTCTCAGGGATTTGAACCACTGAAGATGACAGAAATATTAGCAAATGCAGGCAGGGTGATATTGCTATGGAAGAGTTGCAAGAGTGGCTGGATGGGGATGCTGGTGTACTTGGTTACCATCACCAAATGGAAGAGGAGATTGCTGCTACACAGCAAGAAGACAAGTCATTGACAAAGGAGGAAGATGAAGAGGAAAAGAAGGTGGAGCCACCTGGACCATCTCTGGCTGCAGGCATTGATGCTGCAGACACAATTCTCAGCATCATAGACAGAGTTGGTGGGCCTATTGCTCACCACTGTGAGGTCATGAGGCTCACCAGGTTGGAGCTAATGCTAGAAGTCAAGGCAGATCCATGGTAGGATATCTCAGTTTTTCAAACCTGTGCCCTCTCCTGCTGCCATGAGGACCTGCACTGAGTCAGAGACTTCCAATATGTCTGTTGCATCAACAACCACAGCCAGCCTCCACATAGTCTTAGAATCCAGCAGCACAGTCTCCAGGGCCCTAGCCCCCAGTACTTCAAAACTCTCTCTCTACCACAGGTGACAACAAGCCTACCAGAAACCATCTTAGCTGACAGTGACAATGAATGACAATTAACAGTCTAAAATATATGAGGAGGGTGGAAGTGGGAGCAGTCTTTTTTTCTTTTTTAATGCAAGAAAGAAGGAACCAAAGGCAAGGAGCTGACAAAATAATTCCCCTCTAAGAAAAAACAAAATCAAGATAACAGAGAGCCAAAATCACGATCCACTCATTTCAAGATGCCTGGACACTGCGTTTGAAAGATGGGAGATCATAGGCAGTAGGAAATACAGACAAAGGGACACAGTTCCAGAGCTGACCTATTGCATACATGATGGGTTGGGAGTAATGGTCAGCTAACTCTTGCATTAGAGAGCTGACAGAAAAGGGATGAGAGTTTGTTACTAGAGGGGTGCTACACACCTGCTGTAGTGGTGGAGGGATGCAAGCAGATAGTTCAGAGTAGCAGTGATTATTGAAGCACAGATAGAAAAAAGATAAAGATGCAACAATGTGGCAAAAAGACAGAGGTTCAAGGCAGCCAGTATGAGCAGGAGAATCAATGAGACAAAAAGCCTTTGAGTCCATCCTGTTGAGAAGTGCTGCATGTGAGGAGTCTCCCCATACATGAGAGTTGTACTCCACACAGGGGTAAATAAAACCTGTGAAGAAAGTCAACAGCAACTGTGCAGGGGTAAAGACGGCATGGAGTCGGATTAGGACACCTAATCTCTTGGAAGCAGTTTTTACAAGAGAGGTAATATGATCTTTCCAAGATAAATCCCGAGTGAATGAAACCCCAAGTACACGTATGTTTAAAGAAGATGCTACTCCTGTGGAAGATTATGTTGAGTTGAAAGATGTAAGATCTGAGTTATTGATGCATTAACCCCTCCATGGCTGTGGGTCTGGAATTTTCTGTGCACCCCAGGCTGATGCGGGGGCCATTTTCTGAAGTTTCGAAAACTGATTTTTTTTTTCTTGCTACTGTACATTGAAGAGAAAGTCAGACGCACCTAACAGTGCAAATTTCAGTTTCCTAGACCCATTCTGTGACTTGCAATGGAGCGCAAAAGTTGCAGAAATATCGGCAACTGATATCCGCTGCCAAGAGCTACTGCCGCAGTGCAACTTCACAGTTGTTATGATTTTTTTATCCCCCAAAACAATGTGAATGGTGCTGAAATGTTGCACATATATGAGATATGATGATATCAAATGATTTCAGTACAGTACATAATATGTTAGGAATGGCCGGAAAAAAATTATCATGAATATTTTTTCACCTTTTTGATATAACATATGTTTATGGTGGCTTCGAGTTATTTTTTAAGTTATCGTTGTGTCCATGCTTGGAAAAGGGAGTGAAAGGGTTGAATTTTCAGTCCTAAATGAGAAAATTGACCGTCCTCCAAGGCTAGTCTCCGCCACGGGAGATGAAAGTGGAGGGTCAGATCCGATCAGCAATACGGAAGTTGAGTCGCAACTTCCACCTCCCACACCAAATGCATGGCCAAAAATAGAATCGTAATGCAGTTCCAGAATTATGAATGTCTAATTATTATGAATACAGAGACAAAGCTGAAATAAATACGTTTACAGATGGAAGAAAACATATTTTTTCCGTAACAACACGTTCACCTTTCTCTATCATTTTACCTTGTTATTTTCGCAATGTATGTTGCTGTCTTGTAGACTGGGTGGTTGTGTGTGTTTTGCAAGGGAGGAAAAAGATATTTTCTGTCTGGGTCGAGATAATGGGTGTCACTATGCATTTTTAGGCATGGCCACTAGCGAAAAAATCGTACATCCACTCATCACAGCAGCAGATGGTGAACTGACAGATATGTGAGAGGGTGAAGTCAAGGTCAGTCTCATGTCCCATATGTTTGTTCACTTCCCGAAAGTTTTCACAGTTTTCTACAAGTCGCACTACATTGAATGATCCAAACCATTACAACAAACCTGAGCAAATAGGTAAAGATACCAAGACAAAAACGTACTGTACTTTTCACTTATTATCATGTCCTTTTGTTTGTGCCTATATTAATTCAGAATCGTAAACTGGGTGGTTGTGTGTGTTTTGCAAGAGAGGACAAAGATGATATTTTCTGCCTGGGTCGAGATACCAGGTGTAGTTATGCTTGTTTAGGCATGGCCAGGAGCAAAAAAATCGAAAATCCATTCATCACAGCAGCAGGCTTAGAACTGCTTGATGAGGTGTATGGGAGTGTAGTGTAGGTCAGTCTGAAGATGTTCAGAATGTTCGTTCACTGTTTTTTTTTGGTCGCACTCAAACGACGCCTGCGGCCATTTATCAGCTAAATGTCATTTGATGCAGGCAGCCATAGAGGGGTTAAAAACAAGAAAATTACTTTTACCCCATCCAGAAATAAGAACCAAGTCAGATATTTGGTGTGCTATAGCCACATCCCTTGTCTGTTGAACTAACTGCTGAGATGGATGCTGCGGGAAGTGAATGGAAAGGTGAAGGGTGGAGTCATCAGCATATGAGTAGATGGGGTTAGTTGTACAGCTTAGAAGGTCACTGATGAATAGAAGGAAGAGAGCTGGTGATAGTCAGAGCCCTGAGGACCACCACTACTGATAGCTCTAGGAGGAGAACAGTGGCCATCTATAACAGCAGATATAAAGTGACCAGAAAGGATGCTGGAAACGAAGGCACAAACAGAAGGATAGAAACTGGAAGAGGACAGCCTGGAAATTAAAGGTTTATGCCAGACTCGATTCAAAGCCTTTGAGATGTCAAGTACAGTGGCAAAGCTTTTGCCAAAGTCAAAAGGAGGATGAGCAGGAGTTTGAACAGTAGATGTGAAGATCAGTGGAGCATCCCTGGCAGAAGGCACACTGACAATTGCAAAGAAGGTTGTGATAGGAAAGGTGCTTTAAATTTTTTTTTGTTAAGAACAGACTCAAAAACTTCTGAAATACAAGATGTTAAAGCTATTGGTAGATAGAGTGAGGACTGGGAATGGTCACTCATCTTTGGGACAGGCTGAATGAGAGAAAACTTCTAGCAAGATGGAAAGGAACAAGTTGGCTGACAAAGGCAAAAGAGTTAACCTAGGCAGGGTGTATGCAAAGAAGCACAGTTCTTGACAACAACAGGAGGGACTCCATCAGGCCCATATACCAAGTTCGTAATGAGGCCAGTGATGGCAGAAAATACATCAACTGAAGAATTTTAATGTCAGCCATGAAGAAATCACAGGGGGAAAGTGATGGAGGAACAGCACCGGAATCACCTAAGGTGGAACTGGATGAAAAAGTCTAAGAGAAGAGTTCTGCTTTATCAGTAGAAGAAATAGCAACAGAGCCATCAGAATGGAAAAGAGGAGGGAAGAATGATGAGGTAAAGTTGTTAGAAACGTTTTTGGCAAGGTGCCTAAAGGAACGGAAAGAATTTGAGTTGGACTGTTTAGAACCAAAGAAATTAATTCTGGCAGAGCGTAGAATAGACTTAGCACGATTAAGGGGAAAAACATAGAAGAGATGAGATTCAGAGGTGGGTTGGCTTCAGTACCTTATTCTGGACAGCATTAGAAAAAGTGTAATTAAACCAAGGTTTCTTTGCATTAGTTACAGGACATGAGAAAGGAACGTATGCTTCCATGCCTGAGAGAATAACCTCTGTAATGCGCAAAGCACACTCAGATGGTTGACAGACCTGGAAGCAATAATCATTCCATGGGAAATAAAAAAAAAGTATATACTGCTTGAGGGTCACCCAATCAGAAGCTCCAAAGTGCCATAGTCACAGCTTCTTGGGAGGGTCCATAGGCTTTACTGGTGATAAGGTTGTGACCAGAGGAGCCCAAGGGAAAGAAAAGATTAACAGAGTAAGCAAAACGATTAGTTGTATGGAGGAGGTCAAGTATGCTGGAATTCTCTCCAAGGTAGTCAACCATATGGGTAGGGTGCTGTACAAGCTGCTCTACGCTGTTAAGGATAAAAAAGATGTTGGACTGTTCACCAGATGGATCAGTGAAAGGAGAAGAGTCTACATCCATCTATACAGGTACTACATGAGCTTCCTAACCGTTTTACTCCAACTCACCCCTCTCTCTCTCAGGATTGCCGAGTTGCTATACAAGGCTATAGTAATACTGTGCTAGTCATAAGTGCTTTAGCAAGGGTGTGAAATTATGGGCATTGTTAGTATAAAATGGGTGGTATAGTTTTAATTTTTAGTACTAGAATATGCAATTTCACTCTTTTATTTTCCATTACATGCTTGAAATCCCACTTCACGGGGAGGGAGAAGGACCACTGGATATACTAGATTATTAGCTTAATCGGATCGGGCTTCCTTTCATTTGATCCAGTAAAGAAAGGATCTATTGCAGCTTCATTAAAACTTCATTAGGCCTATGTAAATTTTATTTTATTTTCATTTTTTACTTTCAGATAGAATTTGGGTTTAACATGTATTTTCTCTGTCATATTTGTTCTACTTAATAATTAGAGGTTGGTACACATGACTAAAATACTTGTATGCCTAAAAATATTTCAGTTTTACCCTTCTCACACCTTTTTAGCCCCCTATACAAGTATGAAGAAGGTATAGTTCAACTCCCCCTTCAGAATTTTATGTATACTTTAGTCTTGAGTACCAACCCCTAATTATAAAACCAGTAGGCTTAACCCTGCCATAGAGAATTCGCTTGACAGCCAAAGTCGAATTAAAAATGATCTGCTGATTAAAATTCATAAAATGGAATTTCTGTGAAGCAATGTGGTGGTAAAATATATCATATTTTGCAACCAAAGGGTTAAGTTCGTAATTCCTGTGCCGATATGGTAATTTACTACCAATTCAATAATTCAACACACTTCATGGATGTGATGAGTTCATGGCCAACCCCTATAGGATTAACCATTTTACTCCAATGACATACCTCATAACCAAACAGTACCAGTACATGTTGCCTATGTGCCAACAGGTAGGTTGGCAGAGGGTTTGTGTCCCTCCCTGGAAAACAATTACAGTGGAATTTCGAATTTCGACAGTTTAGATTCAACAATTTGAATTTCGATGCGTTTTGGAGTGGTCATCCACCTACCTCACTTTTCGATGCAAAATCATGTTTTTCGATGCTCTCAGGGCCAGACTCCAACAAAACATGCAAAGATAACATTTTTGATGCGAACCAAAATGCTAGCAGTGAAGGAAAATTATGATAATAAGTAGCTCTGAGCCTAACCTACTATGTGACATTTAAAATCAACACCATTTATTCATATGTGAAGCATACGAAGATATGTTCCGAGACAATTCACCATCAAGTCAATTCGCCGTCAGATGATTTCCCGTCAAAACATGGATGCAGCCAAAGGAGAAATGGCAATACAGGAAAGGGTAGAAATACACCAAGTACACACTTGCTGACAAGGCAATATACACTTGCTGACAGTATGGCAATACGATGCAGAACTACAGTTCCTTAACCGCAATAATAATTCATGAAGTTTACAGGGGGTGTGGGCTAAAAAATCATGAATTTACGTAGTTAGGTTTGGAGGCCCCGGACCCAAACTAATTTTTCCCATGAGAAGTTCAGTTTAAATTTCGATGATTTGAATGTCGCGGTGATTTTTAGGCACTTATGCCCGTTGAAATTCAAAATTCCACTGTAACTAAAATGAAACAAAATACCTCAGACCACGACTGACGAACAGGCGACAACCAAGGACTGTGCAAGGGACATGGTGCGGATTCCAACGTGGAATATGAGGGGTGCGAATGATGAGGTGAGAGAGAGAGAGATTGTCCAGGTGCTTGAGGATGCACAAGAGGACCTATGTGGATTGACACCAAATGGAGAAGTGAGAATGTGAGAGAAAGGGAGTATGGATTTGGTATATGTGCATGAGTAGGTGAGAATGAGACGGCAAAGGAGGGTGAACGTATTGTTATGTGCAAGAGATGGAAGGGGAATATAACAGTGTTTGGATCAGTTGGTTCAAGGGTAAAGCTGCTAGTAAGAATATAAGTGTGAGGGATTGTGTGTGAACAAACACCAATGGAAGACTGTGCAAGCAAAGTCAAAGAAGAGTTCTAGGCAAATGCGGAAGCATGCATGGAAAAATTTGAGATAAGTGAGAGTGATTTTGATTGGAGATATGAATGGAAAAGTAGGGAATGTGAAGGTGGATGGAGTAGTTAGTGAGTGGGGTGTGCCTGCAGAACTGGATGAGAATGATAGTGCTCTGGTGCACAGTTGTGCAGGGAAGTGGTTGGTGACATCCTACACCCTCTCAGGATTGGAAGTCAGGTATAATTATTTCCCTGTACAAAGGAGATGGGGAAAAAGAAGTATGTGGTAATCATATGGGCATTTGCCTTCTTGGTGTAATGGGAAAAGTATATGGTACGATACTTATTGACAGACTTGCAGAAATAAGAGAGGGATTAGTTGAGAAGAACAGGGAGGTTTCAGGAGAGGGAGATGTTGTGTAGATCCACGGTATTCATCCTAAGGTCTTTTGTGGAGAAGTTTCTAGAGAAGAGAAAGAAGTTGTATGCGGCCTTCATCGATTTGCAAAAAGCATATGACAGAGTGGACAAACAAAGAATGTGGAAAATATTAAGAATATATGGGAAGTAGCTGAATGCTTAGAAGAATATGTATGAGGACGCTAAGACTGCAGTGTGTGTGGATGGTGAACTGAGTAAATTTTTCTAGCTATTTAAATGTTGGATTGAAACAGGAATGTGTCGTGTTCCATGGTTGTTCAGTCTGTACATGGACAGAGTTATAAAAGATATAAAAGGTAGAGCAGTGGATGCTGGATCAGTCCTAATGAGAGAGGGAAGCATTTGGAAACTTCCTGTTCTGTTGTTTGCAGATGATACTGTACTTTTAAGTGAAGATGAAGCAGAACTAAAAGACTTGGAGAGTGAGTTTGGGAGAAAGTGTAGGAAACAATATAAAGGTGAATGTAGGGGGAGTAAACTTATGGTCCTCGAGAGAAATAAAGTCACTGAATGCACTGTGAGGTTGGATGATGAGGAAAGGGAAAATGTGAGTGTATATTTAAGACTTGGGTAGTGGGATCAATAAGGATGGAAGTTTAGGGGATGAAGTATCAGGGAATAATTATACCTGACTTCCAATCCTCCAGGGCTCTACCTTCCACCGAGGCAAATCTGCACATCAACAATATCCATTCAGCTACTATCTCTCACCCATGCTTTATCATTTCACTACATTCTCCATCAATTCCTGGGGCTTTCCATATTCTGACTTTCTTCATTGCTTCCACTATTTTAATCCTCCTGATCTCTTACTCCCTCCTCACCACCCTCCTCCCAGCCATTCCCCAGCTATTTATACTTGCATTAATTTCATTCTCTATGTTTAACAGTTCCTTAAAATGTTCTTTCCATCTGCTTATTTTTTCTCCCTTCTCCAGTAACAATCTACTATTTTTATCTTTCACTCCCCCAGTAAGATCTTTACCACCCTCTCTAACTCTCTTTACCACCTTCCAGAACATTTTCTTACATTCCCTCAACTTTGTTAATTTCTTCCAAAGTCCTCATCCACTCTCTCTTCCTCTTTACATATAGCTCTCTCTTCTGTCTATCAACTTCCTTCACACCTCTGTTTCCCACCCACTCACTATGGTATATGCTTTCTTCTTTTGCACCACAGCTTGCCTCACCTCTTCATTCCATCATACTGTTCTTTGCATCCCCTTTCTTCTTCTCTGCACCCCATATACCACCTCACATGCTACACAGTTTCTTCTGTGAATATCTCGCACACACCTTCCACCTCCCCCATCTGCTCCAAATCATATTTAACTGATAGCTCCTCTACTTCTCTCTTATATTCTGCCTTTTTTCCATCCTCTTGCAATCTTTCTACCTTTCTTGTATGGACTACTTCCTCCTGTCCTTCCCTCCACTTATTCCTCCATTGCACTTGAACCTTGACTTTCATCACCACTAGAAAGTCCATCCCCCTAACCTCTGCATGCTCTTGCATCCTTTACATTCCTTCTCATTCTGTCATCCACACACACATAATCAATCACTGCCTTCTGCTCATTAAGTTTGTTACCAACCCTTCTCATCACTTGCCACGTATACTTGTGGATCATTTGTTCCTAAAGAGGGTATTGGCTATCTCTAACCCCCTCCGCACACAAAGGCCCACTAGAGCACTGCCATTCTCATCCACTTCTGCAGGCACACCCTACTCACCAATTACTCCATCCACTTTCACATTCCATACTTTTCTATTCATATCTCTAATCAAGAACACTCTCTCATTCCTCTCAAACTTTTCCATGCAAGCTTCCACATTTGCCCAGAACTCTTCTTTGATTCTGCTTGCACGATCTTGTGTTGGCTCATTAACACTCAAGATCGTCCACATTTGAATTCCCACTTATGATCTCAACCACACAATCCTTGAGCCAACTGATCCAAACTCGCTTATATTCTTCTTTCATCTCTTGCACACAACAACACATACACCCTCTTTTGCCCTCTCAATCTCATCTACTCTCACATATATACCCCATCCATACTGTACTCTCTCACACTCTCACCTCTCCAGTTAGTCCCAGTTAATCCACATATGTCCACTTTTGCTCCCTCAAGCACCTAAAAAATCTCTCTTTTTTTTCTCCTCATCATTCGCACCCCTTACATTCCATGTTCTAATCCGTATCATGTCTTTTGTCCAGTCCTTGGTAGTCATCTGTTGGTCTGTCCTGATTCGAGGCTTGTTGTTTGTATTTTTAGTTACGGTACCGATAGTTGTTTTCCAGCAAGGGGCACTAACCCTCCTTGTTGACATGCAGTGAACATGCATTGGTTGGTTAAGAAGTTACCACCGAGCATATTACATGATTTCCTGATTTACAGGAATTCATTTGGCTTATCACAGTGTAGAGTTACCCTAAATAGAGTACCGTACCACTATACTGAGTGAATGGATGGTGGGCACCTGCACTGACCATACACTAAAACTACCTCTGCATATAAAAAATTCAGAATTTTGCCTGGTGAACTTGTTGAACGAAAGGCAATGATAGACTACGTGTGTGTGGATGAGCGAATGAGAAGACAAGTGTTGGATGCAAGGGTGTGGAGAGGGTGGGGGAATGGAGTCTCGGACCATCACTTAGTGATGGCCAAGGTAGAGCTGCAAAGAAAGTGGTTGAGGAGGCGAAGGGGGAGACAGGAGGAAGCAGCTCCTGTGAGAAGAGTGGAGAAACTGCAAGATAGTGAGAAAAGGACAGAGTATAAGAGCATAGGGGAAGAAAGATTGGGAAGGTATGAGCTAGAGCAGATGGAAGGGGTGGAAGAAGTATGTAAGATATTCACGGAAGAGATAAGCGCAGCGTGTGAAGCGGTTTGTGGAGTGAGGAGGAGATGCAAGGGTGTGCAAGGGACAGCATGGTGGAATGATGAGGTGAAACGAGCTGTGGAACAAAAGAAGAAGGCATATGGTGAATGGTTGGCGAGTAGAGGTAGGGGAGAAGATGAGAGAGAGAAGAGAGAGGTATATGTGAGCAGGAGAAGGGAGGTTAAGAGACTGGTGAAGGAGAGTAAGAAGAAAGTGGATGAAGAGTTTGGGAGGAATCTGAGTGTGAAATGGAGGGAGAGTAAGAAATTATTTTGGAAGGAGGTAAAGAAAGTAAGGCAGTGTGAAAGGGGAAATAGTAGGGGAGTGAAAGATAGGAATAATAGATTGTTGGTGGAGAAGAGAGAGAAATTGAGGAGATGGAAGGAGCACTTTGAGGATTTGTTGAATGTAGAGAGTGACAGCAGTGTGAGTATAAGTGGTTGGGGAATGGCTGGGAGAAGAAGAGATGAGAGGAGGGAGGAAGAGATCAGTAGGTCGGAAGTAGTGGAAGCGATGAAGAAGATTAAGCTGGGAAAGGCCCCAGGAATTGATGGAGTGTGTGGTGAAATGCTTAGGTATGGGGGTGAGATTGTTGTGGAGTGGATATGGAAGTTGTGTAGATTGGCTTGGGAAGAGGGAAGGGTTCCGGAGGACTGGAAGTCAGGTATAATTGTTCCTCTGTACAAAGGAAAAGGGGAGAGAGAAGTGTGTGGTAACAATAGGGGTATTTGCCTTCTTAGTGTGACTGGTAAAATATATGGTAGAATACTCATTGATAGGGTTAGGCATATGACAGAGGAGCTAGTTGGAGAAGAACAAGGGGGATTTAGGAAGGGAAAAGGGTGTGTAGATCAGATATTTGTTCTAAGATGTTTAGTGGAGAAGTATCTAGAGAAGGGAAGGAAAGTGTATGCTGCCTTCATGGACTTGGAGAAAGCTTATGACAGAATAGATAGGCAAGGTATGTGGAAGGTATTAAGAATATATGGAGTGGAGGGGAAATTGTTGAGTGCTGTGAAGAGTATGTACGAGGGAGCTAGGGCTACGGTGCGAGTGGATGGTGAGCTGAGTGAGTTCTTTGATCTCAATGTGGGACTGAAACAGGGGTGTGTAATGTCTCCATGGCTGTTTAATACATATATGGATGGGGTTGTAAAGGAGGTACGGGGTAGGGCAGTGGATGTGGGGGTGGCCCTAATGAATGAGGGTGAGATTTGGAAGCTTCCGGTGTTGCTGTTTGCTGATGATACAGTATTGTTGAGTGAAGATGAATGGGAGTTGCAAGGTTTGGTGAATGAATTTGGGACAGTGTGTAGGAGGAGGAAGCTGAAAGTTAATGTAAATAAAAGTAAAGTTATGGTGTTTGAGAGGAATGAAGTCACAGAGTGTGCAGTGAGGTTGGATGGTGAGGATATGGAGAATGTGAGTGCATTCAAGTACTTGGGTAGTGTGATGAGTAAGGATGGAACTGTGGGGGATGAAGTACGTGAAAGGGTACAGCAGGGAAGGAAGGTTGTTGGTACACTGAAAGCAGTGATGAGAAATAGGGAGGTGAGTATGGAAGTTAAGAAGTCACTGCATGATGGTATTGTGATCCCTACCCTGACGTATGGAAGCGAGGCATGGACATTGCAAGAGGGGAACAAGTCAAGAGTGAGAGCAGTGGAAATGAGTTACTTGAGAGGAGCATGTGGAGTGACATGGAGGGACAGGTTGACGAATGAAGAAGTGAAGGAACGTTGTGGGGTAGATGTGGATGTGGTTGAAAAGATTAGGAGAAATACACTGAGGTGGTTTGGACATGTGGAGAGAATGGAGAATGAAAGACTGACTAAGAGGGTGTATGTAGGTGAGGTGGAGGGAGGGAGAGGGAGGGGTAGACCGAGGATGAGGTGGAGGGATGGAGTTGAGAGGTATATGAGGGAGGGGGGGGTGAGTTGGGGGGAGGGGAGTCAAATGGTGGGTGACAGAGTGACTTGGAGGCATTTTGTCTGCGGCCACCCTTTGCGGGATTAGGGCGTCGGGCTATAGATAGATAGATAGATAGATAGTTCAGTTTTTTAGTTTATTGACGTTTGGTGATGCCCTGGAATGAGGAAATTATAGAGGTATCGTATAAAGCTTTTCAACCAGATAATGAAGGTAATGGAGAGAGTTCTAGAAGGTATGATTAGAGAAAGAGTGAACATTGAGGTAGAGATGAATAGATTTTGATATGGGGATGATGAGATTGTAGTTTTGGGAGGGGACTTTTATGGTCATGTAGGTGAAGCAGCTCAAGGATATGATGGAATACATGGGGGATGTCATATGGTTCAAGAAATGAGAAGGGGGAAGGATATCGTACTCGAGTTTGGAGAGGCAATGAACATGTTTGGAACACACATTTTAGGAAGAGAGAGAATAGGTTGTTTACATAAGAGTCAGGGGGAAATAGCAGCCAGATAGACTATTTCCTGGTCAGGAGGGCTGATAAGAGGTTAGTGAGGGGTGTTAAAGTTATAGGGAGTGAGGAGTGTGCACAGCAACACAAGTTATTGATATGTGACAAGGTGCTTAGGGAGCGGGTGATGAAAATAAGGACCTATGCACCTAGAAGGAAAATATGGAAGCTGAAAAACCAAGCAGTCAGGGATGCCTTCTATAGCGAGATGAGGAGAGTGGTGGCTGAACAGGGAGACGTTGATGATAGTGTTAATGAGCAGTACAGAACCCTCAAGAGCAACATCTTGAGAGTTACTGATTTAGTATGCGGATGGACAAGGGGCCCAGTAAGACATAAAGTAACCTGATGGTGGGATAAGGGTGTAGAAGCTGCAGTTAAGGAAAAAAGAAGGCTTTTCCGAGAATAGAAGAAGGGTGGTAACAAAGAGGAATACTCGGCTACCAAGCTTAGGACTAGAAAAGAGGTTTGCAGGGTGTAGTCTGAGTCACAGAGACTTTTACTTGATAACCTAAATTGTATGGAAAAGAAGAATATGATATTTAAGGTGGCAAATCTGATGAAGAGGGAGATTAGGGATATCACAGGAAAGCAATGTGTGAAGAATGAAGGAAGGGTAGTATTTAACAGTGGGGATATTAATAATGCCTGGAGAGAGCACTACAACTGGTTGTTCAATGAGTTTGACTGGGACAGGGAAGGTTTGTAGCCAGTAGATCCAGTGTTTGGCCCTAGGCCTTTGACTGACGCTGCTACTGTGAGCAGGGCAATAGGCAGGATGCAGGTGGGGAGGGCAAAAGGTGTGTCTGGGTTGACTGCTGAAATGTTGAATGCCTCAGGAGATACAGCTAGGAGTGAGGTTAGTCACTGACTTGATAAATATGATAATATATGAGTGTGTTGTCCCAGATTGACTGAAGAGTGTAATTGTAAACGTGTACAAGGGGAAGGGTGACGCCCTGGAAAAAGGATATTATGGAGACGTAAAGCTTTTGGACCAGATAATGAAGGTAATGGAGAGTGTTCTAGAAGGTATGATTAGAGAAAGAATGAATACTGATGAGATGCAGCTTGGGTTTATGACAGGCAATGGGAGATGCAGCTTGAGTTTATGCCAAGCAAAGGGAGATGCAGCTTGGGTTTTTGCCAGGCAAAGGGACCAGTGGTGCCATAGCTATTCCTTGTTTAACAGCTTCAGAAAATACTCTATATACAGTATAGGAATGAAAAGGGAATTGTACTTTGTTTTTGTTGATTTGGAGAAGGGCTTTGACAAAGTCCCTAGAAGGGTGGTGAGGTAAGCAATGAGAAAGCATGGGATCGAGAAGTGGTGGTCAGGGTCGTTATGGCCAAGTATGTGGGTGCTCACACCCAGGTAAGGGTGAAGGGATTTGAGTGACGAGTTTTCTGTTAATGTTGGTGTGCACCAGGGGTCAGTTTTGAGCCCCTTGTTGATTATCATGGTACTTGAAGCCCTCTCATGTGACTTCAGAAATGGACTCCTGTGGGAGATGTTGTATGCTGATGATTTGGTGTTGATTGCAGAGAGTGACAGGGAGGTGAAGGAAAGATTTAGGAAGTGGAGAGATGGTATGGGGCACAAGGGCTTAGGAGTAAATGCAGATAAAACAAAAGTGATGGTATTTAGGGCTGGTGGTACTACTGTCAAAGATGGGGGAAAGTGGCCATGTGCGATTTGCCATAATGGCGTGGGAGGTAATTCCATTTTGTTCAGTGTCTGTGATAAATGGATGCATAAGAGATGTAGTGGTATCAGAGGTAGACTGCAAGATAATGCTGATTTCATGTGTGCAGTGTGCTGGGGAGACCAGGTGGAGATTGTCAGGCATGAAAGAACTGAACTTGCTGGTGAATCTCCTTAGTGTGTGGAAGAGTTTATTTGGGAGACATGTTATGTGCTGGAGGTAGGGCTGGAGCTAGCTCTGTGGCTTAAGTGTGGAGTGGCTGGAAGAAGTTCAGGGAGCTGTTGCCTCTCCTGACACTGAAAGGCTCTCCCTCTGCTAAGGGATATTTGTATGCAGCGTGTGTTAGAGTGTAATGCTGTATGGTGGTGAGACCCGGGCAGTAAAGGAAGAAGATATTCGCAGGCTCAAATGTACAGAAATTACAATGATTAGGTGGATGTGCAGTGCATCCCTGAGTGAGAGGCCTGGGGGGAGCGGGTTTATGATGGAAGAGTTGAGGGGTAGGATGGGACTGGAGTGTATTGGTGTTGTGATGAGGAGAGGTAGACACAGATGGTTTGAACATGTGGAGAGGATGTGGGATGATAATTGGGTGCAGAAACTGGGAAGTGTTAATGTTAGGAGTAGAGCAGCAAGAGGTGGACTGAAAAGGACCTAGGATGAAGTCATTGAGTGTGACCTCAGGGATATGGGACTGAACAGAGAAGCCGCCAGAGATCAAGCAGGATGGAAAGCCACCATTTGGTGACCAAGGCCAATGCATGCAGGCATGTTGGAGCTTTCAAAAACAAATGAACAATGATCTTTCGTTTTTCATGTGTTTCAACTGATTTTGTTGTTTGTTCGTCTCGGAAGTTCCTTGTTTTTCCATTTTTCCCATCCCTCCTGCAGCAAGGGGGACCTGTGGGAATCTGGTAAACAAGGCATAACGATAACTTTGCAACAGACAATGTCATAGAATACAGTGAAACAGCCAGCAGGCATGGCTGGACTAAACGGCAATTATACCTAGAATTCTATTTTCAGGTAAACGACTATCTGAAAATATAAACAGAATGAAAAATAAATCACCACATTGAAGAGGTAAAGAAACCTAACTCATGACAGATAGAGTAAGAGAAGTATGCTTGTAAACTGGTATATATTTTAATAATAGTAAGAACTATATATTTCCCACGATGGGCTAATAGGGCAGTGTGGTGCCCAAGAATGGTGGGGCAATATTAAGTTAGGTCTGGTTTGGGTTACACTGGTTAAAAGCCAAGCTAGGGAAGAATGTGAGATGGCACTCAGCAGTCAACCTTTCCTCTTACCTTTCTTAGTTCTTAAAGAAAATACAGTAATCCCTCTAATATCCGGACGCCCAATAACCGAACATCCCCACTAACCGAACCTTATCGTCCTGGGATCAAACATTCCCAAAATGGTCCGAAAATCCAAAAAAATTGGAAAAAAAATCGATTTTTTGCCGTCCGTAATTTGAACTTGCCGCGCGCGCCGCGTGAGAGCATTGTTTTGGTTCGTCATTCCTCCGACGTCCGATAGAGCGCCGCTGCATCCTCCCCACTTCCCGCCTGTCTCTCACCGCGACAAGACCTACGCTCTTCGTCATGGCTGCCCACGTGCTCGCTTTTGTGGTGGTGCCGTACTTGCTGCAAGGCCTCCCTGCTGCTCTCTGCCCTACTCTTAGTGTGTGTGATGATGGCCCCGCCTCCTGAGAAAGGAAGAGAGTGGTGTTGACTCTGGAGAAGAAACGGGAGATATTGGAGAAGGTTGATGCGGGTTGGTCTTCCTCTCGCATTCTCCGCGCAGTTCAACCTGGCCCGGTCGACTTTGTTTGATATCAAGCGTTCCCCGAGACAAGCTCATGCAGTACACGGCTGACTTCTCGTCGAGAAGCAAACGCAACGTGGAGAGGAAGGTTATGTTTACTCCCAAGTATGCAGAGGATCGACCGCTCCACGTTGATTTGGTATCGACAGCAACGTGCAGCTGGTGTGATGGTACGTGGAACGGAGCTGAAGGCTGCTGCTGAGAAGTTTGCAAGGCTTCACGACGCCCTAGACTTCAAGGCATCCGAGGGTTGGCTCTTCGCGTTCAAGTTGCGACATGGCCTTACTAACCGTAAAGCACATGGCGAAGCATTGGACGCTAACGAGGATGGAGGGGACGAGTTTCGGCACAAGGTGAAAGGCTTGATCGACAGGGAGGGCCTCACTCTCGGTCAAGTCTATAACGCTGACGAAACTGGCCTATTCTATCGCTCGGTGCCAACGAACACTCTCGCCGATGAGATGGAGAAGCGTGTACCTGGCCGCAAGCTTTCTAAGGAACGGATATCTGCTTTGTGTTGTGCCAATGCTAACGGCATGCACCGGCTTAAGCCCGTTATTGTTGGCCGTGCAAAGCAGCCTCGGTGCCTTCGTGGGGTGATGGATGTCCTTCCTGTCGTATGGTACCATTCTTTGAAAGCATGGTTCACAGCTGTGATTTTCAAAGACTGGTTTCACCATCACTTCGTCAAGGAGGTCATACATTACAGACGAAGACACTGGGAATTCCTCGCGATCAGGTAAAGGCTCTCCTTCTCTCGACAATGCACCTGCCCACCCGTGCGACAAGGACTTGGTTGCTGAGAATGGCCGTATTAGGTGCATGTTTCTGCCACCTAATACGACTGCTCTCATTCAACCAATGGACCAAGGAGTGATCGTGGCAACAAAGCGCCTGTACCGTCGGAAGTTCCTGGACGAGGTGATGGTGGTTCTCGTGGGACGAGGACGAGCGCAGGAAGGACGTGACACTCGAGGCAAGCGGACTTTGGAAAACCTTCGCCGCTACAACATCAAGTCTGCGCTGTACAACTGGGCTAGTGCATGGAAGGAAGTCCCTGTGAAAACTCTTGAAAATGGTTGGTCTCGTCTGCTTCTCGGAACAGATGTGGAGTACGATTTCCTAGGGTTTGACGTGGATGACTTCCATGCACGGCTACGTACGCACGGCAACGATGTTGATGTGGACGATGTTCGTGGTGGTTGGATCGACGACGAGGGCGATCCTGGGTATCAGACGTTGTCTGATATCGAGATCGCGTCTTCGGTTGCTGGTGTCAGTCCCGAACTTGAAGATTCCGACGACGAAGGCGATGATGATGCAGACTCCGCCCAGCAGGACACTACTCCAGCCATCCCCAAGCTGAGCGCACTCCGGGAACATCTAGAGTTCGTCCTAGACTACCTGGAACACCCGGACTGCGACAGGGAGATGGGGCCCTTGGGACTCGTGGAGGAAGTGCGTGCTTTCCGGCAGCGCATCATCAATCGCCAGAATCGTCGGTCCTTGCGTCAGTCAACGATTGACAGTTTTTTCAGGCCCGTGACCCCGCTGTGCCAAGCCCTGGTTCCACTCCGTTGCCTCCCCAAGACAGGCCCTCATGCTCCGAGCCACAGCCCAGCACATCAGCTACAGTGGAGTCACCGCTCGACGTGAGTTTGCAGCTGTCTTCAGAGTCTTCTGTAGTCGGTACGCCATCACCACTACCCACCGATGCACCCCTTGGACGCCTGCCAGTGATACTCTCGGGCTCTGACAGTGAATAAACAGCAAGAACTTCTCCACTAGACCACACGGGAATTTTGAGTGTTGTGCAGTGAAAAAAACGGTGTGTTGTGTTAAGGTTTTCAAGTTGGGAGAAAAGACTAAGTAGAAAAGAAATTTAATGTAACTAACCTTCTTTGTTTTGGCTTTGGAAACTTAAAAAACTTGGGAAAAGTTAATGTGCAACACTTAAATTTATTGGAACATTATTTGGACTAAAGTGAACACTGTGAAAAGAACGGACTTCTGTGTGTTAGTGACTAAGTTCAGTGCAAGACTTCAGGAAGAGTGTAGTGCAAGTGCTTCAGGAAATCGTTCTTACTGTCAGAGTCCGAGAGGAGGCGGTTATTCATCGAGGTGGCCAGGGACTTGCTGTAAGTAGCCAAAATGTTTCATGTTGTACTATTTTCCATACTATATTTACCAGAATGTTTCATATTGTATTTTTTCCCATACTATACTTACCAGAAAGTGTCATACTGTACTTCTTTCCATACTAAACTTACCTCATGCATGTGCAGTAGGAATGTGTTTTTCAGAGTTCGGTTAGGTTCGGTTAGGTTAGGTTCGGTTAGAGTCCATAAGTACCAGAATGTTTATTAATGTATGAACATACTTCTAAACCCACATTTTATGTGTCTATTGCATTTATTTCAGTCATTTATGTGCCTTATTGGTGTGATTTGGGTGTTAAATAGGTGCTATGCATGTCCGGAGGGAGTTGTATAGGTGTTTCTCTGTGTTAGGGTCCGTAAGTACAAGTCCATAAGCTGGGGCCCAATATCCGGACAAAACCAATATCCGAACCTACCGATGGCTCTATTGATCCGGATATTGGAGTGATTACTGTAATTTTATTGCTATATAAACAAAAAGTAGTAAACTGTAATAAGCTACGCTCATATTTACGCTGTTCTCCTAGCTACACTGCCACATTCTTAAGGAATGCAACTTTTCTTCTATATGCTGCACTGTTAGTTGACACCATCTTTAAGAAGAAAAATGGAAATGGACAAATTATACCTATCTACCTATGTGGGAGAACTTTGGGGGATGAAGTGCGTGAAAGGGTACAGCAGGGAAGGAAGGTTGTTGGTTCACTGAAAGCGGTGATGAGAAATAGGGAGGTGAGTATGGAAGTAAAGAAGTCACTGCATGATAGTATTGTGATCCCTACCCTGACGTATGGAAACGAGGCGTGGACCTTGCAAGAGGGGAACAAGTCAAGAATGAGAGCAGTGGAAATGAGTTTCTTGAGAGGTGGAGTGACATGGAGGGACAGGTTGGCGAATGAAGTGAAGGAACGTTGTGGGGTGGATGTGGATGTGGTTGAGAAGATTAGGAGAAATACACTGAGGTGGTTTGGACATGTGGAGAGAATGGAGAATAAAAGACTGACTAAGAGGGTGTATGTAGGTGAGGTGGAGGGAGGGAGAGGGAGGGGTAGATCGAGGATGAGGTGGAGGGACGGAGTTGAGAGGTATATGAGGGAGGGGGGTGTGTGAGTTGGGGGGAGGGTAGTCAAATGGTGGGTGACAGAGGGACTTGGAGGCATTTTGTCTGCAACCACCCTTTACGGGATTAGGGCGTCGGGCTATAGATAGATAGATAGATTTATTGCCAGACGCCTCAATCCCGTACGGGGTGGCCACAAACAAATCGCCTCCATGTCACCCTACCCCCTGCCATGTCACTACACCACTCCCAGCTCCCCCCCTCTCTCATATACCTCTCCATTCCATCCCTCCATCTCATCCTCAGCCTCCCCCTCCCTCTCCCCCCCTCCACCTCACTTACATACACTCTCCTTGTCAGTCTCTCATCCTCCATCCTCTCCACATGGCCAAACCACCTCAGTGTGTTCCTCCTAACGCTTCCTGTCACATCCACATCCACACCACAATGCTCCTTTATATCTTCATTTGTCAGCCTGTCTCTCCATGTGACTCCACAGGCTCCTCTTAAATAACTCATTTCCACTGCTCTCACTCTTGACTTGTGTCCTTCCAACAACGTCCAAGCTTCACTTCCATACGTTAGAGTTGGTATCACAATACTGTCATGTAGTAACTTTTTCACTTCCATGCTCACTTCCCTGTTTCTTATCACTGCTTTCAAGGAACCAGCAATCTTTCTACCTTGTTGTACCATTTCAAGCACTTCACCCTCCAAACTTCCATCCTTACTCATCACACTCCCCAAGTACTTAAATGTACTCACATTTTCCATTTCCTCCTCATCCAACCTCACTGTACATTCACTAACTTCACCTCTCTCAAAGACCATCACTTTACTCTTCCCTACATTCACCTTTAGATTCCGTTTCTTACACACTCTCCCAAACTCATCCACCAAGCCTTGCAGCTCTCCTTCGTCTTCACTCAACAACACCGTATCATCTGCAAACAACAGTACAGGGAGTTTCCAAACACTATCCTCTCTCATCAAGGCCACTCCAACATCCACTGCCCTACCTTGTACCTTTTTTATTACCCCATCCATGTACAGAATGAACAACCATGGAGACATGACATATCCCTGTTTCAACCCAACCTTCAAAGAGAAAAACTCACTCAGTTCACCATCCACATGCACTGCAGCCTTAGCACCATCATGCATACTCTTCACAGCACTCAACAACTTCCCATCTACTCCATATATTCTTAATACTTTCCACAATCCTTGTCTATCCACCCTGTCATATGCTTTCTCCAAATCCATGAAAGTTACATACAACTTCTTTCCCTTCTCAAGAAACTTTTCCACTAAAGATCTATCTATCTATTGCCAGACACCATAATACCGTAAGGGGTGGCCATTGACTTTGAGTTATTTGTTTTACAGGTAGTAAGAAAGAATATCCGATCTACACAACCTCTTCCCTTCCTGGAGCCTCCCTATCTTCTCCAACTAATTCCTCTGTTCTTTCCTAACTCTGTCAATAAGTATCCTACCATACACCTTTCCTATTACACTAAGAAGACAAATGCCCCTATGATTATCGCATACTTCTTTTTTCCCCTTTTCCCTTTTACAAGGGAATAATTATACCTGAGATACTGAAATAAAGTTGCTCTTCTTCTTCTTGTGGGTTTGAGAGACGCGGCCAAAACTCAGAAGTATGGCCCGATGCCCTTCTAGTGCAGACCAATTAGGGCCTCAATTTATATGCGGGAGAGCTGCCTAGATTTATGGATAGAGTCAGACGTGTACTGCACAACTCGTTGCTGTAACTAAGGGTCCCCATTACCCTTTCCCAGGAAGGTGTGGAGAGGCAAGTTGAAAACTCTCAAAGATGCCTGACGATCTCTCAAAAGTGTGCAAAGGGAATGGAACCTACGGCACCATAACATGGAATGTTTTGTGGTTTCTTCAACCCGTGGATACCATTAATAAAGCAGCTCGAACACCTGCAAGTGTGTGTTTACTGTCGATCTTGCCAATGGTTCCTGGACAATGGACATTTCCTCGAAAACAATTCACCGAGTCAAAACATCGACAATTCCCCGTGAGGACCTGGACGATTCCCCGTCATTCCATAAATAGTGTTACGTCCCCGTCCCCACACACACACACACACACCACAAAGCCAGCCAGGAGCCAGGACGTGTGTGCTGGGCAATCCCCAGGTCCTGTCCTCCCCCCTTACTTTTTTAAACAGCCTATACCCCACTGACCGAGCTAATGTATGGCCCGGCCTGCACTATACTGTAGGTGCAGGGAATCTTTAAATGAACGAACGTCTCCACACTGCCACAGGCTCCAACAGCAGTAGTTCAGTATAGGAAGGACGTTGCCCAGTGAGTTGTTCTTTCCGTGGTCAGCCTTTAGGTGTACAGTACACAAGATCAGTTGAGACGTTGTAAATAAACACTGGCTTCTTAAGTTCACTGTCTTTATTTTCCAAGTAATTACACTGAATGCTTTCCAACTTCACCATTCTCACAAGCACTGGAGCTATACAAACTTTACTAACTGCAATTACACTTAACATCTCCCTACTCTTCACT
Organism: Coenobita brevimanus; assembly: GCF_032717465.1. NCBI lineage: Eukaryota > Metazoa > Arthropoda > Malacostraca > Decapoda > Coenobitidae > Coenobita > Coenobita brevimanus. The sequence continues at coordinate 40,962,370 of NC_137025.1, read as the reverse complement.
GTGTATGTGTGTGTGTGTGTGTGTGTATGTAATGTTATGCTACAGATTGTAATGTTATGCTATAGATGTTTTTAGGTCGACTTTTCGCCCTAAAGACACTAGCGAGCGGGGTCCTCTTTCGAGACCGGAACTAGAACACCTTGAACAGGGCACAAAAACTCGGCAGGCTAACTTAACATATGAATTGCCTTAATTTAACTCTCTTACAATATTCATACAATGGTATACAAGATAGTGCACAGGTACTGTAATGCTAGGTGTTTTAGGGTCGGCTTCCCGTCCCTCTAACGCCTACTGTGTAGCTGGGTTCTCTTTCTAGACCGGAGCTTAGACAAATAAGAAATAGGCAGGACAAAACTCAAGGCAACAACCTTACACGTGTATTGTCAAATTCTACAAGTGGGACGGGCAGATGTCACAAGAGTAATTATTCTGGGCAATTATAAACCTTATTAAAATACCCACCGCCGCCGGACCACCCACCCCACCAGCCCCCACACCACCACCAAGCCACTACCACACCGTCACTCCAGGAGGACACCACGGCGGGGCTATTGACCCGGAACAAGAGGGTCACCGGGACACCCCTGTCCTGAGTCCCTCTTCCCCGCAACTGTCCCAACACCAAGTAAGCGGGAAGAGGCAACGACCCTGCGAGCGGGGCAGCCTTCACCAGGTTCGGGGTGGGACTGATCCAGAGTCAGTCCCAGGCAACACCGCGGTACGGCCACCGTACGCAGTGTTGCCAGGTGCTGACCCTAAAATATCTGTAGAATCATCCATAAAATTTCTTGAGATTTGAAAAAAATTCTGTAGATCACAATTTCACGCATATATTGACAAAAGGTATGCAAATATGTCTTAGAAGTTATCTGTGCCTTTATTCAAAAGAAAAAAAAATATGATTAATTCCATACGAATAATCTAAGATTAATAGTTTGATTAAATTAAGAATATGGTATGAATTTTCATATTTCAAATTCATAAAATGCGGGTTAACACACAGTTACTATGGGGCAAGTTAGACACGAACCTAACTGAAAACTTATACTGAAAACAAGGGCTAAAAGAGCGAGCCCCTTTTTCACTTTTCGTTTTGCTCATAACTTTCTAGGCCAAATAACTAATATAGCTTAAGCGACATAATTTGAAATTAAAGAAAATACAATATTTCATAGAAAACTTTACGTTTCAAGGGTTAACTACTGTATACAATACGCTTTCTTTCAGGACTGTCCTCTTGCCCACTGCTAAATTTCTCTATGGTATTTGTAAATTGAATTCCTTTCCATATTGCTTGTAAAATTTCTTGAGAATTTCTGTAATATATAAAAATATCTGTAGATTAAGCACAAAATTCTGTATTTCTGTAGATCCTTCCAAAAATCTGTAGAAATACAGAAATTTCTGTAGACCTGGCAACCCTGACCGTACGTACCGGGGAAGGAGCGGTCACTGTTCGCCCTTCAGTTGGTTTCCCCTTGTGACACCGCCATCACGGCCACCGTACGTGAGGGGGAGAGAGTGGCCACCGTACGCCCTTCAGTCACAGCCACCTCTGGGGACGGCCTCGGGGCGTTAGTTATTGAACGCGCCCCGACTGGCAGAGACAGGAGTAGTGGAACGGCGATCACGGCCACCGTACGTGACAGGGAGGGAGTGGCCACTGTACGCCCCTCATCCACTATCCCCTCCTACTATGGGAGTAACACCGCGTTCACGGCCAACGTACGTGACGGGGAAGGAGCGGCCACCGCATGCCCTTCAGTTACTTCCTGAAGGGCAGGCAGGTCCACTGCTACGGCCACTGTACGTACCAGGGTAAGTAGACCCTCGGTTACGGCCTCTGTACGTACCGGAAAGGGAGCTGCCCCTGTGCACCCCTCTCCTGCCTTTTCCTCCTACAGGAGTAACACCGCGTTCACGGCCACCGTACATGACGGGGAAGGAGCGGCCACCGTAGGTGATGGGGAAGGAGCGGCCACCGTACACCCTTCAGTTACCTCCCGGCAGGCAGGCAGGCCCATGGCTACAGCCACTGTGCGTGCCAGGGTAAGTAGACCCTCGGCTACGGCCTCAGCATGCGCCGGAGAGGGCGCTGCCCCCGTGCACCCCTCTCCTGCCTTTTCCTCCTTCGGGAGCAGCACCGCCAGCACTGTATCAGTACATATGGGAGAAGGAGCGGCCACTGTACGCCCTTCAGCTGCGAGCCCTAGGAGTCACGAAACCACGTTCATGGCCACCGTACGTGACAGGGAGGGAGCGGCCACCGTACGCCCGTCATTCGTGATTCCAAAGGCTCTCCCGAAGCAGGAAGTCCCTTGCGCGGGCGACCCCTTTCCTCTCGGCTGTGTGGGATGCCCTTTGTTTCCCTACAGGAGCGGTTCCCCGGAGGTGCTGCCGGAGTGGTGGAGTGGCCCGGTCCAAGCCCTACCACCTACACCTGGGAGGTCCCTGTCCCTGATGGACACCTGATGGAGGCGGCGCCGCAGTTCACCCCTGACAGCGCTTTCTCCTGTAGGCGGCCGCAGCCCCCGGACTCCCAGGCCTGACCAGCAGCCCCCAGGCCCAGACAACCCAGGCTCCCTCTCTCCTCGGAGCCAGAGGCGCCAGACCCACCTCCTGCAGCTGTTTGGCCCTAGTCCCGAGGGCCACCTCTCAGGTCGAGGCCCCCAGACCAGAGGGCCTCCCTGCACCCGACCGACGAGGCTCCAGTGCGAGGGCCTCCTCTCAGGTCAAGGTCCCCAGCCAGGAGGGCCTCACTGCACCCCAATGACGACTATGACCCAGGCAGTGACGCCCCTGTGGGCAGTGCGTTGTCCCCTGCAGGAGGGCTCCCCGTAGGGCCCCTCTCTCACGTCCCGGACATGCAGCAGGTGATGCCCAGGAAAATACGGGTATACAATGACCTTAATAACTCTAGTGCCGTGAACATTCGAGATAGAGTGCACAGTGATTAGTGACAGAGTGAAGGCTCAAATAATATAAGTGACTAAAGTTACCAGTAGTGTATGGAGGCCTGATACTTAACAGAAAAGAAAATAACAACAGTAATATACAGGAGGACGTAAAGAAATTGTGGGCTAAGATCAGTGGTGTGCGGAAATCATCAAAGACCTGTGAACTAGTGTTACCGTGACTAAGTGATTTTCTCGAGTGTCGCGACCCACCCCATTCCCACTTATGGTAATATTCATTCCCCTAACTCTTGGTCCCGTCCTCTCCTAGTGTATTGGACTTAATATATAAAATGTCAATTTTGCCTAGAAACAGTATACGGGTATGGCAATACTAGAATCCATTATTCATGTACAAGTGAAGGGTGACGTATCTTGAGTGTAACTGTAACCATTTGTATTAAAGGCTAACTCTGTGTTCCTGTCCCAAAGCATATCCAATATCTCTGTTTATATTGTAACGGTGTAGGAATTAAGACAATAGATGTGTTACGGTGTACTGCCTGATTTTTATGTCCTGTTCCTTTGTGGGTGCTTTACTTCCGGTCCAGAAAGAGGACCCCGGATAGTCGCTGGTGTTCTTAGGACGAGAGGTTGGACTAAAAACACCCAGCATAACACTTAGGTCCAGATTGTGGAGAGTAATATCACGCAAGATACTATTCAGGACAAGATCAGGCACAGAGTGAATAGCTCGTTAGTTAATCGAGTACCAGGAGTCCTAGGGCTCGTGGGAAGTCTAGACTTTTATCTGTTTAAGCAGAGTTCACTTTCACTGGGGCCGAGGCACTGTTATCACTGTTGGGCTATCTACTTGAGTTCACTGTTACACTGTTAATCATTATTTGCTTCTAGGAGCCCCGATTGGTCTTAGCATGAGGCTACGTCACTGTGATGGAATTATGTCCACTCAGACAGACACTTTATTCACTGCTCGGCCGCGTTCAGTCTCACTGTTACCTTTCTTTTACATTAACATATTGACAGGTTTTATTTCTGACTTCCCGTGTTTCTAGTAACTCACCGCTCAGCCCTCGCTTCACTGTATCACTATCACTCTACTTTCACTGTCATTCACTATCGGGACTGGGCGTGGTAGCGGCCAGGAAAAAGGGTGGTGGGGAACAGCTTAGCCCAGCTACTGACGAAGCTGAGTTCTGCCAGGGGCCTCCGTATTCAGGGGTCATGGGATCACTCGTAGGGGCGTCCTCTCTTGTTCGGGGCTGTGTGCGGCAAAGGGCCCCACGCTCTCAGGGCCCGGGGCTGGAGTCTGGCCCTCTGGACTGGGGCTGAACAGCTGCCTGAATCGTTCACTCAGGCGTCTGACAGAGGATGAGGGTCTCCAGTGTCGAGGCATGGGGATGTCCCGCCCAGGGGTCCTGTGGGCGGTCTTAAGGTCCTGTGGGCTGCGGTCTCCGGTGGTCGATGATACCGTCAGAAGCTGGCTGTGGCGTTGGCCTACGTCGGGGTCCATCAGACGAGGCCCCTCAGGGACCAGCTGTAGAGAGAAGAGCCTGGTGGGAGTCACAGGGCCTCTCCAGCAGTCCTCAAAGCTGGGACCTCCCTCTGGGTAGTGGTCTCATGGAGGGGAGGCAGCACCTGACGGAGGAGCGGCTACTGGCCGTCTCCTCTCGTAGGGCCCGGCTACTGGCCATGGCCTTTGTGGGGGAGCGGCTGCAGGCCGACTCTAGGGCACCTTCGGAGTGGCTACGGGCCGTCTCCTGATGAAATGGGAGTGGCTATCGGCCATCTCCTGATTACCTCCGGGACAGCTACCGGCCATCTCCTGATTACCTCCGGAGCGGCTACCGGCTATCTCTAGGGCGCTTTCAGAGCGGCTGCCGGCCATCTCCTGCAGGAGGGTTGAGCAGCTACTGGCCATCTCTTGTAGGTCACCTTCGGAGTGGCTACCGGCTGTCTCCTGATTACCTCCAGAACGGCTACCGGCCATCTCCTGTTGGAGGGTCGAGCGGCTACTGGCCGTCTTTTGTAGTGCACCTTCAGAGTAGCTTCTGGCCGTCTCCTGACAAAAGCGGGAGCGGTTACCGGCCATCTCCTTATTACCTCCAGAGCGGATAGCGGCTGTCTCCTGTAGGAGGGTTGAGTGGCTACTGGCCATCTCAGGGTTGCTGCCTGGAGCTAGAGTAATAGCTCCATCCCGATCCTGTCGGTGGTCAGCTCGCCCAAAAGGTAGTCTCTTTTTCCTGCTATGGTGGCGGTGGGCGAGTTCCAGGTCATAGGGGTGCGTGGCCTGGGCGGATTTATGTCCCTGTCGCCCAGAGTCAGGTCGCACTCTTTTTGCCTCTCCGTAGGCTCCTTCTGGGGGTGTTGAGATGTCCTCAGCAAAACTATTCAGCATTTAGGTACAGTGACAGGCTTATTAATGGCAGCACTCACAGCATACTTATACATACAGTGAGATTACCCTAAGTCTGGAACATACAAATAATACATAGAGGTTGGAGATCCTGTTCACGTAGCCTTTCTCTCACAGTCCTTGTGTATAGTTCTGTGTTTTGACTCAAGTAATGAACACAGTAGCCTATGTCAGAGTTCACTGTTCTTAGTTACATTCACTATTAGCTTCCACTGTTCACTGTTCTGAGTTCCAACACAATGTGAGCATAGTCAATCTCTGTTACTAGAATTACACCATAGGGTCTCTTGGGCTGCTGGCACCTGGGTTTTTAGTCGAGGTGGCGCCCAGGCATTGAGGGTGGGCCTACGGGCGTGCCTTCCCGTAGGAGGCACGGGACTACTGCAGAGAGCATAGAGGCCTGGGCGTGGTCCTGGTCAGGGGTGCAGGGAGGCTCCCTTCTGGTGGAGCCTCGACCTGGGGAGTGGCCCTTGGGACTGGGGCCGAACAGGGTCAGGAGTTGCTCCTGATGCCTTCTGCTCCGGGCAGAGGGCCGTCATCAGGAGCCCAGGAAGTCCCACCCTGGGGTCCGGGGAACGTCCCTGGGAGGCGGGGGACTGCGGTCACCACGCTGCTGGGGTGCCGTCAGGGGTTGACTGCCGCATCCCCTCCGGGTGGCGTCCAAAACGTCTGGGCGCCAGCCAGGGGCGATCCAAAGGGCATGGATCCCCTCCTCGGCAATCGGGCCCTGCCACCACTCCTCAAGCAGCAGCTCCTCAATCCTCAGACCCACACCTGGGGAGAGAGTGGGGAGAACATCCCGTATGGCCTCTGGGTGGAGGGAGGGCCGCAGCAGGGACTACCTCCAACAGGGAAACCCTAGGGGCTGTGGATGAAAGGTGAACAGTGGCTGACCAGTCCCCGACACTGACGGTGGCTGATGTCGTGGTTCCACAGACCCTAAAGGCAGCAGCAGAAGGACGTACAGTGGCCGACCTTTCCCCGACATGGACGGTGACTGATGCCATGGTGCTGCTCCTGAAGGAGAAGGCAGATGAAGGGCATACGGGGCTGACCCTTCCCCAACACGGACGGTGGCCGATGTCACGGTTCCGCCTCCCTCTGGTGTACCAGCCGACATGCGTACGGTGGCCGACACATCCAATCCAGGGCATACAGTGGCCGCCACTGTGGGGCTGGTTCCAGGTGTGGCAGCAGCAGAAGGGCGTACGGTGGCCGACCCTTCCCCGACATGGACAGTGGCCAATGCCGCGGTGCTGCAGGGGGTAACAGCAGAAGGACGTATGGTGGCCGATGCCACAGTGCTGTTTGGGACTGTGCAAGCACAAGTCCCACCCCGATCCTGGTGAGGGTTCCCTCCGCTGCATTGTAGTGTACTTTTACTGTAAGGGTGCTGCTGGTCATGTTGAGGGGAAGAGGGGCGTAGGGTCGTGGCGTACCAGGGCCTGTCTTGCTCGGACCCGGTGTATCCTTTTCCTGCCCCACCGTGGTGTCTCCTGGGGTGGGGGTGGGGTTGCGGCTTCGTCCTAGGGGGGGAAATTTCTTGGGGGTGCTTATCTCATGGAAGGCCACCTTAGAAGGTGGATTTTGAAAGGAGGGCTGAGTGATGTGTGTGTGTGTGAGGTTTTGAGGATGAGTTTCAGAGGGAGGACTGGAGCAGTTTGTATGTGTGTGTGTGTGTGTTTTGGAAAGAGGCCCAGAAGAAGGCCAAGGATTAATGCCTATCCAATACACAAAGATCTTCAACACATACAGTAATTTTCTTACAGCCATAATGCTCCCGTAGAATAAGACACGGAAAAATCGAATTAACATTTAGGTCCCTATTTGAATTACTGAGTGAACAGGGCCATAGGAGAAACATACTTTTTTAAAGATTTTAACCGGCTATTGAATCAAACTCACGTTTTCCCTGTTGCGATCAGGATCTGCTGTCTATTGACCAACGAACTCCTCTTGAGAGTATTTTTGTATGGTGTATAAGTTGGAAGGGTTACACTGTACTGTCCTCTACAATGTGAAGATTAAAGGCTCCTGTTCACTTATGAGTGACCTCTTGGTATTTATGGCTCGTGTCCACTTGAGAGTTAGGTGATGTCGAGTGCTGTTGACAGAATTCTCAATAGTACTTTATTATCGCAAACCTAGAGAGGCGATTATGTAATTGCATGCGTGTGTGTGTGTGTGTGTGTGTGTGTGTGTGTGTGTGTGTGTTCTCCCAAAATATCTCAAAATCAATTGGGCAAATTGTGTCCAAACTTTGTGATCAGTATCCTGGGATATATGGCTTATTTATAAATAATATTGGCGAAGCTGGAATGATATGCTTTCGACTGCTAGAGGATTTTGCAAGAAAAATATCCTGTAACTTTCTCTTTTAGCTTGCCATTACTCACAATTTTCTATCGTGCCCTCAATGAAGAGAACGGCTATGTAAAAGGTAACTATTAGAATTTCTTCAAAGGCCTGTTTTACTCAATGATTTTCACCAACATAATACCCCTGACTTCGGGCTTCTGAATGCTAGCATGATATTTAACTTTGTAGAAGTATGCAGTGAAATCCTAAGACTTTTTTTTTTTTTTTTTTTTATAAATTTTGGCAAAGCTGCGGTGATATGCTTCTGATTTTCAGAGGATTAATGATTTAGCCTTTTTTGTGATGGCAACTGCCTTGATTTTCTTTTCGAAAGGACACAAGCCTTACCCGTATCTGGCGTTTTCAGTGTTTCAAAGAGTCATGTAAGGGAGCGAGACCCCATGAATTCCGAGCCACCGCTACCCAGTGAGAGAGCACGTGTTTCGCCACCTTGATGGCAATGTGAGGAACAGGGTGACGGGGGCGGATGGGTTGTGGCTACTGTGGAGTTACCAGCATATTGTTCATATAGCTGATGGTTCTTGTATAAGAAATGTGAAACTGTAATGCCGCACTTTATTTAAATAGCTTAAACTTGTTACATTCGTCTTGGTTACTTCAAGGCTATGAAGTTCCAGATAATCCAATCGATTGCTGGTTGGTAATTCAGGGGTCATACAAACAGCTTGGGTTCACATGTCGTTTGTCAGTTACCAATGATGACAGCTTGTAGCCAAAGCGGATAGAAGTTCGTTGATCGCAAATCGGATGCTGTCCATGCTCGAATTCGTGACAAACAGATACGGCAACACATGCTTTTAAAAATATGGCAATAAGCTAGCAGGATGCAAATAATCATCATCATTCATCATTATCATCTGGACCTCCTTTCCCACCCTAGGGCAGGGTGAGGGGTAGCAATGTCCAGACAGCCCAAATTTGCCCAGTCCAATGGGCCATGCTTCCATTCACTCATCATTTAAGCCCCCGGAATTCTGGCTTTATCGGATACGCCAAAAACATTCTCCACGCTTTGTAGCTTCACATAAATGTATCTGATAGAGTCAATCTGGATGCTGCCACGTTAGAAAGGGGTGCCAAATCCCTGATCATGCACTTCTCACAACATTCATCCAGCCAGCTCGATCTCTTGTCAGTTCTCTAGCCTCACTGGCTTCCAGTGGTGGGCAGCGCAAACAAAGAAGACCTTGCGCAATGTCGCAAAGCGCAAGCGCAAACCATTTGCATATATTTGTGGGAATTGCTGTAAAATATTGAGATATTTAAATAAATTAGCGTACTTACTTTTATTTATTATTATGCTATCTATCTATCTATTGCCACACGCCCTAATCCCGTAAGGGGTCGCCACTGGCCACAAACAAGCAACAAATCGCCTCCATGTCACCCTGTCCCCCGCCATTTCACTGCCCTGCTCCCAGCTCACACTCCGCTCTCTCATATACTTCTCCACTCCCTCCCTCCATCTCATCCTTGGCCTCCCCCTCCCTCTCCCCCCTCCACCTCACTCACATACACTCTCCTCATTAGTCTCTCACTCTCCATCCTCTCCATATAACCAAACCACCTCAATGTGTTTCTCCTAACGCTTCCTATCACATCCACACCACAACGATCCTTCACTTCCTCATTTGTCAGTCTGTCTCTCTGTGTAACTCCACATGCTCCTCTCGAATAACTCACTTATTTCTACAACTCTCGCTCTTGACTTCTGTCCCTCCAGCAAGATCAAAGCTTCACTTCCATACATTAGAGTTCGTATCAAAATACTGTAGTGTAGTAACGTTTTCATTCGTGGAAGTTCAAACAGAGGAGTGAGCAGGCTGTGGAGCGGCGGAACAGGGAAACAAGGGCTGTGATGTTTCCAGTTTTACTTTTATCTGTATTTTCGCAAGACATTTTATTTAATAATTCAGTACAGATGTACAGTAGCATATATAATTCCTTACAAAAATAATTGAAACTGATATACCTGCATGGTGGGGTGAACCTGACACCACCACCCTAGGAGGAGAGTACAAGAGGGTGACACTCACCCCACGAGGAGATGACGGAGAGGTTGTTTTCCCCGATGTGCCATGCAGGCAGGAACAACATATCTCCCCCGTGACCCGACGCCCCTCTTCCTCACAGCCAGACCACGCAGCAATGTACAGTAACAGTACACTACACTTCAGCAGAGGGAACACTCACCAGAATCGTGGTGGGACTTGCAGTGGCAAGGTCCCAAACAAACCCTTGGATGCCATGTCCACCGGATCAGCCTCCACGAGTAAAGAGGACTCAGGAGGAGCCTCGAGGTTTGTTACACCCCAAGGGAGCAGCAGTACAGTAGAACCTACGAGTATACTGTGGGTGGAGTGACCACCAGTTCTCCACCCTCTGCCACCCACCTTCAGGAGCCGGCACGTCGGCACGTCTACCAGACGACCTTCACCGGTACTCCCCAGAAGGGAAGCGGGCCCCTGGGTAGACCACCAGATATACCACTTGGGACTGACCACCGGTCGTCCCCCAAGGCTGCCCCATCCTCGACGGATGGAGGACAGACTCCACCGGAGCTGTGGCTTAGCCCAGGAGTGCCCACCAGACCTTCCCCTCCCGACGTCCCTGGGACAGGTGTCCCAGTCCCTACGGTGGAGAGCAGACTCCACCGGAGCTGTGGCTGTTGCCGGGAGTGCCCACCGGGTGCCTTCTTCCTGTTGTCAGTTGTCTGTGGCCCCTGGAGGAGTCCCCTCAGGCTTCCCCTCCACCCCTGTCCCAAGTAGGAGTGCAGTCAGTGCCCAACGGGGCTGCCTGGTGGAGGGAGTGTCCTCTGGACCTCCCATGCACATGCCGGACCGGAGTTTCGGCAGGGCTTGTCAGATCTGCCGAGTAGGAGCCCTCGGCCGCTCTCCCTCCGTGAGTCTCAGAGCTCCTACAGAGGGTAATGCCTCTTGCTCTGCCCACTCCTCCTGTGGCAGAGCGAGGTGCCCCTCTCTCCGCCTCTCTCCCTGAGAGGGTGGGATCTGCTCCTCTGCAGGTGCCCCGCCAGAGATCAGACTGGGTGAGACGTCCCCGAGGCCAGGTGTTCTGTCCCTGCAGCCCCATCCTTCCCAAGCACTGACAAACACCGCCGGAGCGAGAGGCCACAGTCCATCCCTGACGGCCTCCTCCCACAGATGAGGCCGCAGCCTCCAGAGTCAGCAGGCCACCCCTGATGCCTGCTGTAGCTGCCAGCCCTCCCCCAGCACAGGCAGCTGCAGTTCTCCCCTGACGACTGCCCCTGCCAGATGAGACTGCAGCCCAGCCAGGGCGCCGCCCTCGCCGCAGCCGACCCTCGGCCCGGGCCTCCCCAGGTCCGTCCCCAAGACCCCGACAACGACTAAGGGCCAGCGCCGTGTGGTGTGCTTCCTGGCCCTCTTCAGCCCTAGCCCAGAGAGCCTCACATCACCCAGGGCCTCTACAGAAAGAGGGACACCCACCATGCCACCCATCAACTCCTGTGGAATTTGTAGCAACCCCACAGGTGATCTACCCCTGGACTACACTCTGGATGGCCCATCCCCAATTCCCGGTTGCCACCTGTGGTTCCCGGCGTAGGGCCCCTTGCCACCTGTGACCTGAGTCCTCCTCTCCGTCAGTGCTGTGGATAAGAAACTCTGAGGTTTTTTGTCCCCTAGTGTCTGTCAGCCCCTACCCCAGTGGACCAACCTCTTTCCCCTCACCCTCAGTGCACCCCCCTCCCTGTGTTCCTCCAGTGTTACCTCCCCATGTGGAACTGCGAACTCACCGGCCAATAACCTCACACCCAGAGGGCGTGGCTCCAGGTCACGGGTTGCCCCCAGGTGTGACTACCCCCCCTCCAGTGTTACGTATGGACAGACAGCATTAGTGCCGCCCCCTTCCCACCCATTGTTTTGTCCTTGCTGAAACGTGGAGAATGTTTTTGGCGTATCCGATAAAGCCAGAATTCCGGGGGCTTGAATGATGAGTGAATGGAACCATGGCCCACTGGACTGGGCAAATTTGGGCTGTCTGGACATTGCTACCTCTCACCCTGCCCTAGGGTGGGAAAGGAGGTCCAGATGATAATGATGAATGATGATGATTATTTGCATCCTGCTAGCTTATTGCCATATTTTTAAAAACATGTGTTGCCGTATCTGTTTGTCACGAATACGAGCATGGACAGCATCCGATTTGCGATCAACGAACTTCTATCCGCTTTGGCTACAAGCTGTCATCATTGGTAACTGACAAACGACATGTGAACCCAAGCTGCTTGTATGACCCCTGAATTACCAACCAGCAATCGATTGGATTATCCGGAACTTCATAGCCTTGAAGTAACCAAGACGAATGTAACAAGTTTAAGCTATTTAAATAAAGTGCGGCATTACAGTTTCACATTTCTTATACAAGAACCATCAGCTATATGAACAATATGCTGGTAACTTCACAGCAGCCACAACCCATCTGCCCCCGTCACCCTGTTCCTCACATTGCCATCAAGGTGGCGAAACACGTGCTCTCTCACTGGGTAGCGGTGGCTCGGAATTTATGGGGTCTCGCTCCCTTACATGACTCTTTGAAACACTGAAAACGCCAGATATGGGTAAGGCTCGTGTCCTTTCGAAAAGAAAATCAAGGCAGTTGCCATCACAAAAAAGGCTAAATCATTAATCCTCTGAAAATCAGAAGCATATCACCGCAGCTTTGCCAAAATTAAAAAAAAAGAAAAAAAAGACAGGATTCCACTGCATACTTCTAGAAAGTTAAATATCATGCTAGCATTCAGAAGCCCGAAGTCAGGGGTATTATGTTGGTGAAAATCATTGAGTAAAACAGGCCTTTGAAGAAATTCTAATAGTTACCTTTTACATAGCCGTTCTCTTCATTGAGGGCACGATAGAAAATTGTGAGTAATGGCAAGCTAAAAGAAAAAGTTACAGGATATTTTTCTTGCAAAATCCTCTAGCAGTCGAAAGCATATCATTGCAGCTTCGCCAATATTATTTATAAATAAGCCATATATCCCAGGATACTGATCACAAAGTTTGGACACAATTTGCCCAATTGATTTTGAGATATTTTGGGAGCACACACACACACACACACACACACACACACACACACACACACACGCATGCAATTACATAATCGCCTCTCTAGGTTTGCGATAATAAAGTACTATTGAGAATTCTGTCAACAGCACTCGACATCACCTAACTCTCAAGTGGACACGAGCCATAAATACCAAGAGGTCACTCATAAGTGAACAGGAGCCTTTAATCTTCACATTGTAGAGGACAGTACAGTGTAACCCTTCCAACTTATACACCATACAAAAATACTCTCAAGAGGAGTTCGTTGGTCAATAGACAGCAGATCCTGATCGCAACAGGGAAAACGTGAGTTTGATTCAATAGCCGGTTAGAATCTTTTAAAAAGTATGTTTCTCCTATGGCCCTGTTCACTCAGTAATTCAAATAGGGAACTAAATGTTAATTCGATTTTTCCGTGTCTTATTCTACGGGAGCATTATGGCTGTAAGAAAATTACTGTATGTGTTGATGATCTTTGTGTATTGGATAGGCATGAATCCTCGGCCTACTTCTGGGCCTCTTTCCAAAACACACACACACACACACACACACACACACACACACACACACACATACAAACTGCTCCAGTCCTCCCTCTGAAACTCATCCTCAAAACCTCACACACACACACACACACACACACACACACACACACATCACTCAGCCCTCCTTTCAAAATCCACCTTCTAAGGTGGCCTTCCATGAGATTAGCACCCCCAAGAAATTTCCCCCCCTAGGACGAAGCCGCAACCCCACCCCCACCCCAGGAGACACCACGGTGGGGCAGGAAAAGGATACACCGGGTCCGAGCAAGACCGGCCCTGGTACGCCACGACCCTACGCCCCTCTTCCCCTCAACATGACCAGCAGCACCCTTACAGTAAAAGTACACTACAATGCAGCGGAGGGAACCCTCACCAGGATCGGGGTGGGACTTGTGCTTGCACAGTCCCAAACAGCACTGTGGCATCGGCCACCATACGTCCTTCTGCTGTTATCCCCTGCAGCACCGCAGCATTGGCCACTGTCCATGTCGGGGAAGGGTCGGCCACCGTACGCCCTTCTGCTGCTGCCACACCTGGAACCAGCCCCACAGTGGCGGCCACTGTATGCCCTGGATTGGATGTGTCGGCCACCGTACGCATGTCGGCTGGTACATCAGAGGGAGGCGGAACCGAGACATCGGCCACCGTCCGTGTTGGGGAAGGGTCAGCCCCGTATGCACTTCATCTGCCTTCTCTTTCAGGAGCAGCACCATGGCATCAGTCACCGTCCATGTCGGGGAAAGGTCGGCCACTGTACGTCCTTCTGCTGCTGCCTTTAGGGTCTGTGGAACCACGACATCAGCCACCGTTAGTGTCGGGGACGGGTCAGCCACTGTTCACCTTTCATCCACAGCCAATAGGGTTTCCCTGTTGGAGGTAGTCCCTGCTGCGGCCCTCCCTCCACCCAAAGGCCATATGGGATGTTCTCCCCACTCTCTCCCCAGGTGTGGGTCTGAGGATTGAGGAGCTGCTGCTTGAGGAGTGGTGGCAGGGCCCGATTGCTGAGGAAGGGATCCATGCCCTTTGGATCGCCCCTGGCTGGCGCCCAGACGTTTTGGATGCCACCCGGAGGGGATGCGGCAGTCAACCCCTGACGGCACCCCAGCAGCGTGGTGACCGCAGTCCCCCGCCTCCCAGGGACGTTCCCCGGACCCCAGGGTGGGACTTCCTGGGCTCCTGATGACGGCCCTCTGCCCGGAGCAGAAGGCATCAGGAGCAACTCCTGACCCTGTTCGGCCCCAGTCCCAAGGGCCACTCCCCAGGTCGAGGCTCCACCAGGAGGGAGCCTCCCTGCACCCCTGACCAGGACCACGCCCAGGCCTCTATGCTCTCTGCAGTAGTCCCGTGCCTCCTACGGGAAGGCACGCCCGTAGGCCCACCCTCAATGCCTGGGCGCCACCTCGACTAAAAACCCAGGTGCCAGCAGCCCAAGAGACCCTATAGTGTAATTCTAGTAACAGAGATTGACTATGCTCACACTGTGTTGGAACTCAGAACAGTGAACAGTGGAAGCTAATAGTGAATGTAACTAAGAACAGTGAACTCTGACATACTGTGTTCATTACTTGAGTCAAAACACAGAACTATACACAAGGACTGTGAGAGAAAGGCTACGTGAACAGGATCTCCAACCTCTATGTATTATTTGTATGTTCCAGACTTAGGGTAATCTCACTGTATGTATAAGTATGTTGTGAGTGCTGCCATTTATAAGCCTGTCACTGTACCTAAAATGCCGAATAGTTTTGCTGAGGACATCTCAACACCCCCAGAAGGAGCCTACTTTTCAGCCCGAGGAGGTTTCTCTCTTTAACCCTGTCAGCGCAACGATGAAGGATATTACTTCTCACACCAGACGATTCTACTTAGCTTAGGAGACACTTTTCGAACCATACTGTTTTTATTCTATGTTGGCCCTGATTGTCGTCCTTTGGCAGCTAACTACACGTAGCTCAGTGGCAGAAAAAGATAATGCTGCACTTTGGCATCCTTTCCACAGTACTTCTTTGTGTCAATCTACTGTTAAATTTCAGCACTGACGATGGAGAGACGCAGTTTCAGGCAAAGTTAGCGTAACAGTAGTACAGTGGGATTAGAGATAGCCTTCATTAGCCTCTTTACAGCTAGTCCCTGGTGCTGGCGAGGGGCAAGGCGCACCGATGTAGCTGGATAATAGAGCTGCCCGGTTATACGAACGTCCCTCAACTACTTCCCTATCCCCCGAGAGGAGAATGGTGAGTTGCAGGAAGATGACAACTACTGTACATTCTGCAGTCCACCAAGCTCACATTTCATATGCATCCGGGGCTATAACAACAGCAACTACTACTACTACTACTACTACTGGATGGAAGTGTAGGCATGTATCATCCAGTTCTGTACGGTCTCATCAGCAGCATAGGAGCCCCGGTTTAGGCTACATAGTCCAGGCATTTATGAGTCGTATTCTAAGCGCCTTTGGAGACTTCGTAACATTGTTTTCCTTAGCGTCTTACTCAGCATATTACACCTCTGTATCATCTTGATGTTACTGATGCAAAGTATGTCGATATTAAGATGATATACCATGTGGAATAAATCGCTAAGGGAGAGAATCCACAAAGCCTCTTATGTCACTTAAAATACCGTAATTGGCTATCCCTCTTTGACTTTGCCTAAAATTGACATCTCTCTATCTTGAATACTGATCTGTAACAAGAAATTAACACTACACTATTAAACTAGTCACAAAGAAGCACCACAGAAGGGCTGTAGTGCTGTAGTATTGTCTTTTTCTGTGACTGAATTACGTGAAATGAGCTGCAAAATGACGAAAATCTAGGCGAAATTTGAGTAAAATTAGTATCTAGGCGAAGTTTGAGTAAAGATAGTATTGCCACTTACCCTTGAGTGTCATGGTGTGAGCAATAAACCCCAACCAACCCTCGGACGGAAACCCTGAGGGACCGCTAGCGGCTGGAGTGCCTTACATCACTAGACCACCAACAAAACTAATAAATAACGAAGCATATGAAACAGTAATATGTGCTTCATTCTTCCTTTGTATTCGCTGCTTGTCATGAGTTCGTGCAATTGTGTATTTGTACAAATTCGTGACATTGTACCTTGCTGGGAAACCACGAACTTTAGTGAAAAAACCAACTGTGTATCACTCAGTTTAACCGTCCCTGCATGCACTTTGATCGGGATAGTTTTTTCAAAACATTCGTCGCTGCATCAAAAGTGACTGTTCTTATGCATGACATCAGTGCTCCACTGAGTGATTTTATTGAGTGTGTATATCGTTCGCCCTGCCTCCGTTGACCGTTGAAGTTAGGCCACGCCCACCTCCGGTGAAAATGACAATCTCTCACTCCTATACCCGGCTTGGTTACATACATCAGACAGTCAGCCTCAGACAACCATGGGAGTTGGGTCGTAGTGCCAGTACTGAGAGCAGGCCCTCCTTCGTAGTGCCTACAGTCTCCAGAGTTCAGTGATTCCCCGTGTCTCCCCACCGTGTTTGGTGATCGGTTGTAGTGACTTACCAGCGACCATCGCCTGCAGTAAGAGAGATGCCCAGTCTTGTGTAGCTTCAGCTTCATTCCCTCGACTGACCAGTAATTCCGTTCATTTTCCTATGTTTAAGACTAGTTTTTTGAATCCGTGAGTGAGTGTATTTCCTTTGATATTTGAATTCACTAGTCCCCCTGCGACAGTGAATCCCCCTCTTGAATTCATTTTTGAGATAGTTGTAACGTAAATTTATTTTATTGTAATCAATAAATTTACAGTTCTTTTCTTTGAGCTCATTTAAATGTATTAATGGTGTTTGATTTCTACATATTGAGCTTGCTTTAGTTGCTACTCCCAGTTAGCACAAACTTCTTATATTAATCACGACTGGTAGTTAAGCTAGTTCTTTCATATTGATTTTTAATACCGTTGTGCCAGTCAGGAGTTTGCACCAGCAAGAACCTATGTCTTTATTATTATTATTATTATTGATTTTCAGGGGGTAAAGATCACACTTTCTCGGAGGGTAACAGTACTAATGATACAGCATTCATGAGCAGATAGTCTCTGCTGTGTACTGTTGGATAGTTTATAAAATTCTCAACCTTAGAGAATTGGCGAAGTAAGCCAGCATAGAAGTAAAACTTACTACTTGATTTTGCAAGTCAATTCCTTGTGTTTAATTTCGATTAATATCAGGATTTCTATTCCTAAATTCACATTTCCCCGTGATATCTGGCGACCTCATTCCAGGATATTATCTCCTAGCTTTAAAGTTATTAACGAAATAATACTCACACACTCTTACCTAGGTATTTGTTATCATTAATGTCTATAGGCACTATCTTACTATTTACATAAGAGTTTTTCCAGCCCAGTTGCATTTTTTTTCTTTTCTTTACCAGTTTAACTAAATAAAACTGGTCACGATTCATTAATCCCCCTGCGACAGTGAATCCTACCAGTTTAACGAGATAAAATGAGTCACGATTCACTAATCCCCCTGCGACAGTTAATCCTACCAGTTTAACGAGATAAAATGAGTCACGATTCACTAGTCCCCCTGCGACAGTGAATCCTACCAGTTTAACAAGATAAAACGAGTCACAATTCACTGGTCCCCCCTGCGACAGTGAATCCCCCTCCACAGGAGATAAAGCTGGTCACAATTCACTAGTCCCCTTGCAACAGTGAATCCTCCTCCACAGGAGATAAAATTGGTCACAATTTACTAGTCCCCCTGTGACAGTGAATCCTCCTCCACAGGAGATAAAACTGGTCACAATTCACTAGTCCCCTTGTGACAGTGAATCCTTCTCTACAGGAGATAAGACTGGTCACCACCAGCCTGTGTCTGTATTCTTTACTTTCGATTATTAGCATTTCTTTGCGAAACAGCAGTCAGTACTCAGTCTTTAGTCCACTCAGTCTTACCTGAGTTAGCATCATGGCTACTGGTGTATTTGTACAGGAAGCCAAGGATATGGGGCTTACCGATCCCCAGGAAATTAAGGACTATGTGCTCTCACGGTACACTTATGAACAGCAACGTGAGAGTGATGCCCGTGAAGAGCATAAAATGCAGCGCAAGAAACGAGCGAGAGAACGCAAACACGAGTGTGCCGAGCGTGAGATACGTGAGAAACATGAATTTGAGATGCTGAAGCTCAAGCGAGACTCCTTGGCTTCAGGCATATCTGGTGCAGCCTACCCGAGCATGAGTGCTCCCCCTGCACATGTTCTGGCAACCCCGCGCCTCAAGCTTCCTTCATATAAGGAAGGCGAGCGAATCGAGCCATTCATAGCTCATTTTGAAGACATGGCACAGCTGTACCAGGTGGATGAGGCACATAAGTGGCACCAGTTTCTTAGCTTGTTTGAGGGCCCTGCCCTCAATATTCTCCACAGAATTCATGGAGACAATCTCATATGAGATGATGAAGGCTGCACTCATCAAAGCGTACAGTCTCACAGCTGATGACGCCAGGAGTCAGTTTATGAGGGCGCATCTCCAAGAAACGGAGACTGCTGTTCGGTTCCTCGACCATCTTACTGCTTACCTAGATGAGTGGATGGAGAAAGATGAGACCCCTCGCATGCGAGAGGGGATAACTGACCTCATGCTGCGCACACAGCTAGAAAAGTCACGGCTGCTGAGCTTATGGCTCAGCTTAAGATCTGCCAGGTAAGGGATGTCAGCCAAATGGTGGAAAAGGCTGATGCATTCTCCACTGTGTACAGGTACCAAACTCGTAAGCAACAGACCTGGAACAAGAAGGATACTGCCAAGTCTGGGAAGCCATCTCAGACTGAACCCCTGTATCAAGGCCGTTCTCAGAATAATGGCCACTGTCCAAACAAACCGTAGAAATAGGACCAGGGACAAAATGCGTAGAAATCTGATTGGAAGAAGTACAAACAGTACTCTAAGCAGCAGCAGTATCCCAAGCAGCAGCAGAACAAGGACAAACCACATAACCCTCAGTCAGGACAATCAACTTTAGTGTACTGGAGGCAGGAGGCAAACGCAGCCTTCATTCCACAACAAGTGCACGGTGGTGCTGTCTCCATCAGTACAGGTACTTCCCCACAGTTCACTAGTCCCCCTGTGACAGTGAACCCTCCTCCACAAGTGGCCAATGCTCTGACTCCCCAGACGGTGAGTACGACCCCTCAGGCATCTAGTCATCAGGGCATCATATTCGCAGCATTGTGTGCTATGCAGCTGTTTCAGTGGCTGGCTACTTCCTCCACAGGCCCTCCCACAGGTAAAAGTGCCTTCCTTGTTCAGCCAGGGTTTGTGGGAGGCGGTTCTGTAAAGGTCCTGAGAGACAGTGGTTCCTCAGGTTGCTCCGTCAAGCAGAGTTTAGTTCAGCCCAACAAGTACACAGGTAGGCAGATCCAAGTTAGACTTATTGATGGATCAGTGAGATTGTTCCCTGAGGCACATATCCAGGTGGCATCTCTTTTTTACACTGGTTCGACAGTTGCAGTTGTCATGCCAGAACCTTTGTTTGACCTTATAATAGGCAACATACCAGGTGCCAAGTATAGTTGCACCATAGATGGTGCTACCCAGACTTCGGCTGCAGTAACACAGGCCATGGCCAAGGCTCCAAACCGTGTCACCCCGGGGACCATTGCATCGCCACAAGATCTGATTTGTAGCCAAGATGTTGTTCAAGAACAACATTCTGACCCGACACTTGCTGCTGTGCAGGGAAGCAAAAGGGTAAAGTGATTAAGTATTCATGTGGAGGACAAGCCAGGTTCCTTTGTAAACAAGGATGGCTGTACCGTGAGTCACAAACACCCCAAGGCGAGGTTTGACTGCAGAGTGTCATTCCCGCGAAGTATCACCAAGCAGTGTTAGAATGGGGTCATTGTTCAGTGTCAGAAGGTCACATGGGCAAAAGAAAAACCCAAGGCCGTATCCGTGCTGACTTTTTCTGGCCAGGAATGGGACCGGAAATAGATAGTTTTGTGCTTTCCTGCAATGTGTGTCCAAGTACCACCAATCAGGGATGTGTCCTTCCTATGCCATTTGAATCCATGCCCATAATCTCTGAGCCATTTGAGAGAGAGGGTAGTGGCAGTGTGGGTGCAGACGTGATGTCTCGCCCGTTGGACCCACAGGACACATTATGTCCAGGGCTTGTACATACATATGTACCATAGGTTAAGGGGGAAGTTCGAGACCACTGCAGAGGCAGTCTGAGGCTGTGTCTGAATTACCTTGTGGTGTGTCTCGAGCTGTGGGCCTCTCTGAGGATTCCCGGAGAATGCACATTATCCACATGAGTGTTCACACCCACGTTGGGTGTTAAAATGTGACCTGCTTGAGGCTGCATAGGGATTCTCAGCTTGCCAATATTAATCGTAAGTGTAGAGTTAGATTTGACCAGTAAACTGGATGTATGAGAGATTTGAGCAATCCAAGGACTACGTTTCCTGGTTAATAATGTATCCATTATGAAAATAATAGTGTACTTTTTGTAGCATATGTACTGACTACTAGGCAGAGAGAGAAATTGTAATTTAATAAAAATTGTGTGTCACATTAACACTCTTGATGCTCCACATTCGTTGATTTTGCAGGTACAGATGGTGGGAGCAGCAGTTTTCCTGTGCAGATTAGCTGATTGTCTCTGCCGCATGCTGCTGCCTCTTGTCTTCTGCCTCGTTGTCTCCATTTACTATTAATTTGTATTACATCATTTTACATGTAGGTACAGTTACACTACAATTGTCACATCTACACCGTGTATTACATACACCACACTACATAACAATTAGTTGTTAATGTAAATGTAGCGAATTTTCGCATAGTTTGACCTGAGTACAGGATTTTTCACTGTTGTCATGGAGTTTTTCCCTCAAGCTTGCTTCTATTAACGTAAATACAAGGTTTTCACGGTCATTGGAGACGGTGATTTTCTCCTGTAGCAGGATAATACACACACCATAGTGTGAATCTTGAGTGACTTGAGTTAGGATTTATATGTATGTATATATTATAAATTTTTTCAGAAAAATTTTTGATTTTGTTGGGGCATAACGTCACGAATTCGTGCGATTGTGTATTTATACAAATTCGTGACATTGTACCTTGCTGGGAAACCACGAACTTTAGTGGAAAACCCACCGTATATCACTCAGTTTAACCATCCCTGTATGCACTTTGATTGGGATAGTTTTTTCAGAACATTCGTCGCTGCTTCAAAAGTGACTGTTCTTATGCATGACGTTAGTGCTCCACTGAGTGATTTTATTGCGCATGTATATTGTTTACCCTGCCTCTGTTGACCATTGAAGTTAGGCCACGCCCACTTCCGGTGAACATGGCAATCTCTCACTCCCATACCCGGCTTGGTTACATCAGTAACATCAGTCAGCCTCAGACAACCATGGGAGTTGGGTCGTCATGCCAGTACTGAAAGCAGACTCTCCTTCGTAGTGCCTACAGCCTCCAGAGTTCAGCGATTCCTCATGTCTCCCCATTGTGTTTGGTGATCAGTTGTAGTGACTTACCACTGACCAGTGCCTGCCGTAGCAGAGATGCCCAGTCTTGTGTAGCTTCAGCCTCATTCCCTCCACTGACCAGTATTTCTGTTCGTTTTCCTAGGTTTAAGACTAGTTTTTTGAATCAGTGAGTGAGTGTATTTCCTTTGATATTTAAATTCACTAGTCCCCCTGCGACAGTGAATTCCTCTCTTGAATTCATTTTTGAGATCCTCGTAACAAATTTATTTTAATAAATAAATTTACAGTTCTTTTCTTTGAGCTCATTTAAATGTATTAATGGTGTTTGATTTCTACATATTGAGCTTACTTTAGTTTGCCACTCCCAGTTAGCACAAACTTCTTATATTAATTACAACTGGCAGTTAAGCCAGTTCTTTCATACTAATTTTTAAATCCGTCGAGCCAGCCAGGAGTTTGCACCAGCAAGAACCTATGTCTTTATTATTATTATTATTGATTTTCAGGGGGTAAAGATCACACTTTCTCGGAGGGTAACAGTACTAATGATACAGCATTCATGAGCAGATAGTCTCTGCTCTGTGCTGTTGAGAAAGTTTATAAAATTCTCATCCTTAGAGAATTGGCGAAGTAGGCGGTGGCTGAATCGGTAGAGAGGCGGCTTGCAGTCCTAATGGACCCAGGATCGAATCCCGGCTGGGGCAGGGAACAGTTTAAGGATTTGAATTTCCTAAAAGCGGACTTTCCTGATCTACCAGATGACCCGCCGACATGTCATAAAAATACCCCCACTAATACCAGTACACCAGTCCTGTATGAGACAGCCCTAGCATGTATTCAATATGGACGGTGGGTGTTAGCGCCGAAGTGGTGACATGTGGTGGTGTAGGAGGACTACTGGGCCTTGGGATAGGCAACTGCCCCCAAGAAATAGGCCCTGAGCCTTTGCCCAGAGTCGGAAAAAAAAAAAAAAAAAAAAAAAAAAAGTCACATAAAGAAAAACTTACTACTTGATTTCGTGTCAATTCCTTGTGTTTACTTTCGATTAATATCAGCATTTCTATTCCTAAATTCACATTCCCCCGTGACACCGCTCTGGTGGCACTGATATAACCGGGCGGCTCAACTGCCTGGTTATACAGAAGTCCTATATCTACACCTCTGCCCCCCAGGAGGCGGAGGATAGACCGCAGGAGGAGGGGGGCAACTTTCTCTCCAGGGCACTGGTTTCAAATTTCAGATGAACGTACAACAGCAATAAAAACTTCAACAGCAATAACAACTACTACTACAGCAACAACAACTACAACTACTACTATTCTTGCTCCCTCTAGACGATTTTCTCCAGACTGGGTGACTTTTGGAACTAGATGGGTTAAATAAAGCCTTCATTCTGACAAGGGACTGTTCTAAGCTGAATTAAATTGCCTAAGTGATGTATGAATGAACTAAAAAAAAAAAAAAAGTGTCACCACGCTGAGGAGGTTGTAGTAGTGATAGCAGCAGCCCCAGGTTCTTCTGAAACATGAACCTGGTGGACTGCAGGGTAAAGTTGCCCTCCTCCGACAGTCCACCATCCTCTTTTCGGGGGATACAGAGGGAGCTGAGGGATGTTTGTAGACCCAGGTAGCTCCACCATCCAGTTATATCAATGTCACCTTATGAAGGCATCCCTCTTCAGCATCCTGGGGAGATTAAACAAATTTCTTGAGTCCTTCAGTACAATGACATTTTACATTCAGTTTTCGTTGCTCTCTCCTAACGATTATATTCAGCTTGGTAGAGCGTCTCTGTAGTGGATGAGATAATGGGCTTATACTTAACTACTCCCTCTCTAATATGTATCCCAGGCAACCCCGTCCATGATGTATTTCATTAGTTTATTCCTGTTACCCCCATACGATTTTATTCAGCCTGGGAGACACTTTGGAGTGAATGAGTAAATGAAAGCTACATCTAACCCGTCCAGTTCACACAGTCTTTCCTAAGCTCAATAAAATTGTTTAAAGGTAGCAAGAATAAACAGAAAATAAGTCATTGTGTGAAAGTGCTAGAAAACTCGATGGGTGTGGGATCCGTACATTGGAGTTGGGTTCAGATGCTATACGACAGAGCTACATAGCATAAAGGACTACAGGGTTAATAACAATTCGTATTTTATTTATTTATATATTTTTTCTTCTCTCCCTTTCACGGTTCGCTCATACCTCCATGCTCCCTCCCCATTTATTCCGTCAAAAGATTCTAGATTTCAGATTCTGAATTAAATAGGAGAATTAGGAACATTGTGTTCGTGCTGTTCATTTCGTAACTGGAGCAAGATGTATAGGCAGCACACTAGTCCACACCACACTTGGTGATATTCTTTACTCTGGTTCTTTGAAGGTGATCTTCAGTGCGAGGCTGCACACCATAATTATAGGTCATTGCACAGATCTCTTCAGCGATCATTTTGTTTATGTATTTGATTTTGACATCGACCAACGTTGACAATGCGGCCTCAAACAGATACGCGGGTCCCAATATAGTATGATTAAATAAACCGCTGCATGATCACAAGTACCTCTGTTTTTTAAATTTGGAACTCAACCAATTGGTCATCAACATGATGGTCATAAATACAACCGCATGGTCATAAAAGCCACCAAATGGTCATAAATGCCACCACATGATCGTAAAGTGTACGACAAGGCCATAAGCAGTACCACATGATTATGGTCGCAAACGCCAGTACAGTACGCAGTCATGGCTATAAAAACAACCATATAGTCATCCACACTACCATATGGTTCCAGTAACACCACAGTATGGTTGTAGGCACCACTACATGGTCATAAACCCTGTTACATGGTCATGGTTATAAACACCACCACATACTCATAAACATCACCATATGGTCACAGATTCAGTCATATTATCCTCGTCATAAATACCTTTACGTATTAATGGACACAGAAGTAATTAAATGGTCGTGTACACCGCCACTTGGTTATAAACATCCCCAAATGGTCATAAATATAGTCATAAACGCAATCAGGTGCAGATGGGAATAAACACAACCATATGTTCGTAATACCGCATGGTCATATATTTATTTCATACCACAGTCATAATCATGATTCAGAAATAACACAAGCAAGAATCCGCTTTTGATCTGTCTTATTTCCTATTGTTATAAAAAATTAAACAGCAAGCATTTTTTGAAATTTACATAAGTTGCTCTCGTTATTATTTGGATCATATAATCAACATCCCTCACATGAAGAAAAATATATTTATCTGTGAGAGGCAGAAACCTTAATAGCCTACGTGCTGACAAGATGGGGTGGTTGATGAAGGAGAATAAACTAGTGTGGTGAGTAAGAATGGAAACCAACTTTTTGATGTCCAGAGTTTCATTAAAAAGAATGTGTTTCATCCTTCGATATGAGGCAGTTTGAGATCTTTACCTTTATCCAGACGGCCTGAACAAACAGAGGACCGAGGTAGACGGCCAGGCAACAAGGAGGGAAAGAAGTCAACTTACTATAGTACAAGAGAATATGTCCTCCCAGTGTTGAAGCAAGGACAAAATAATATAATAGGTGCACACCCACACACACACACACACACACAGTTAGTTAGTAGTTTATTGACAAAATAAATTTACATACAATATCATATAAAAACAAAAGATTACATTCCTTCATTTTGTCCAAAAGAAATTATCATTTCCTGATAAACTGTAGAGGTAACTTATTAAAATATCTCAAAAACATCAAAAATAAAGCTACACAATTCTCTAACATAAACATCTTCATTAAACAAATCATTAATATTTGCAAACTGTAACATGGAATACCTGCCACGAAGGTGTTCACTTAGCGGGCACTCCACCAACACGTGTCGTTCAGTCTGTACCTGAGTACCATCACATACACACACTCTATCTTGGCGAGGCGTACGACTCCATCTCCCTGTCTCTATTCTCAGACTGTGTGACATCAACCTTAATCTTGAAAATGATTCGCGTTGGTAGTCAGGTATATACACATTGCTCTTATATACGTTATGTACACTCAACAATGGATTAAGGTCTGTCTTATAAGTCATAATCTTTGTTGCTGTGTTTTGTGTATCTATAATAGTCTGTTTGATCCTCTCCAAGGGTTCACTATCAGCTTCTAAGTATATCTCATTATACAGAAATCTATATCCTGGTGTGTTCTCTCGTCTACAGAGATCATATATTGTGTTGAATGGATGGTCAATATCTGTATTTTCTAACTTAGATCTTATGAAACTTTTTCTTCTTTTTCTCTCTAGTTCTACAACAGGTAGGATACCACTTTCAAGCATACATAAATTAATACTAGTGTTTCTTCTTACTCCCAACAAACACTTCACTAAAGTATTGTATTGTCTCTCTAAACTTTTCATTTTGTTGCTTAGCCATGATTCACAACTATACAGCAGTGCCGAAGTCACTGCCGCGTCAAACACTTTTTTCTTGTATACAAACGGCATCTGCGTATTGGTTGCACAAAATATTGAAAATTTATTTACAACAGCCTCGTTAGCTATCTCATGCATGTTAATCACATCGTTCATCTTGGCAGTGTCAGTGAACCACGCGCCCAGATACAAGTATCTAGGCAATTGGTTGACAGTCACACCTCCTACTCTCAAGTTTTGTCTGTCCGTTTCCTCACCATTGATAACAAAGAATGTTGTTTTCTTTTCATTGATAACCATTCCATAATCATTACAATATTTCAATACAATGTTTAGCTTTTTTTCACACATCTCTCTGTTTGTTGCTAATATTACCGCATCATCCATTAGAAGTAATATATGTAATGCTCCTAAAAAACCGTCCACTGCTATTTCATTTTTTATCATTTTTACCATATGATCAATGTACAAAACAAAGAGCAAACAGCTGGTCGGGGCCCCCTGGCGAACACCAATAGACGACTCTATTACTGCTGACTTTAAGATGTTTTTTGTACAAGTATACATTGCCTTTATTGCCTTCACCATTATTCTACCACATCCTAAACGTTTTAAACTTTCTTTTAATTTATCTCTAGGGACTCGATCATATGCTTTACTGAAGTCTATAAATAGTACATAGAGTTTTATTTTCTTGTATGCCGCATAATCACATAATAGCCTTAAGGTAACAATTTGCTCAATACACCCTCGCTTTTTCTGGTCACCTGCCTGACATTTGTCTATGTCCCACCATAATCTAAGTCTGTTGAGTATCATATTATCATACAGTTTTGCCAATGTATCCATTACACTTATACCCCGATAGTTATTACACATCATACGGTTACCTGCTTTAAACAAAATTACCAGTTTATTATAACACCAGACAGTTGGATAATACATATTAGTGAACACTGCGTTAAAAATCAATAATAAGAACAGTCTCCACGTTACATCGAATACACTCAGCAAAGCTGGACATATTCCTGTATAACTTTTGTTCTTGTTTAAGTCTTTTGTGGCCTGGTCAAGTTCACTCAAAGAAAATGGGTCGTCTAAAACTGGTATATATGGTAGACTTTCAAAATTGTCATTGCCAGTCTCATTTCTTTCAGCATTTTCCACGTTTGGAGGATTTAATAGTTCCTCAAAATGCACCTTAAACTGTTCATCTGTAGGTATTTCCGTATTATCTATCTGTACATTGCCTTTCCAGTTAATGGACTTCCAAATCAATCTACTATCATTTCCATCAAGTATTCTTTTCCATCTGGGTTGGTTTGTTTCCCACGTGTGGTTTTGAGGTGCGAATCTTACGATGTTTCTGCGCGCACACTCCATGATAGTATTACACCCTGCCGTCAGTGCTACATCTACATTTATGACACCACTCACATCTGGCGGAGCATAGGTCCGTAATTCATTCGCCATCTTCTCCATATCTACCTGACTGTGGCATACACTTCTCTGTAATTTGTGTCGCACTGGTTGTTGGTAATACGAGGCACCTAACTGTTCTGACCTTGCCAGGAGTTCCTTGGACGAAGCACACGCTGTTCTGTCTATGTTCAGTGTAACACATAGTGGTGCGTGGTCAGACCCACACACATTCTGTTGTATCACCAACTCTTTAATCAAGGCTAAAACATTCTGTTTTACAACACACAAATCAATTTCAGAAATCCACTCATCTTTCCTTCTAAATGTTAAATTTCCATCTATGTATTTATTACTACATCTTATGTGATTCACTATCACCATCTTGTTATTATTACACATATTCACAAGTGTTCTTCCGTGATTGTTAATCGTGTGGTCTCTTACTCCTCTATACTCATACTGGTTTCCACTTTCATCTCTGATTCTAGGTTCCCCTACTCTTGCATTTAAGTCTCCCATTACCACCGTTTTCTCTGGGCCTACAGTGCGAGCAGCCAACTCACCAAACTGAGAGGCGTGGTAGTAAGGAGAGTCACTTGGAGGAATATATACACCACCTAGTTTCAAATTCGACCACCATGACAACTGTATCCAGATCTGTCCTTCAGCATCCGTATCTATCTTGGAAACGTGCTCCGTTAACCATTGTGTAATGAGCACTACAACACCGCCTCGGTGCTGACCACTCCTAGATACATTTGAATACACATTAAAACCTGGCACATTCATATGAAAATACTTTTTAGCTTCTATCAACCAAACAATATCATATCCCATTACAAACTTTAAAGTATTCGGTTCATCTAGTTTATCCTTTAAACCACCAATGTTCCATGAAACCAAACGCAACTCACGAACACTTTCCTTCCACCTAAAAAAACTGAGGTGAATACTTATCAATGATTACTCCATCACGAAGCAGAACCCGGTTTTTCCGATCGTAGCTGATATTGGCTCCAATATTTGCAGGTTTCTCTTTTTCTTCTTTTTCTCTCTTCCTGAGGCGAGCGTACTCCTTCCTTACAGCAGGGTGCAGGTCCTTTTTCATGTACACAGTAGCCAGTTGCCCCTGTGCATCTTTCAGATTTCTCGCTGCTTGTAAAACAGCATCTCTTCTCGTTTGGTTCTCCATCTTGATGAGCAGTGGTCTTCTGCGACGCTCGTTGTCCTGTCCCAGTCTCTTCATCTCCCACCTAGCTGGTTCCACTGTGTCGGTGTAAGCAGCAGCTTGCAACACCTTGACTACTTTTTCGTTGTCAGTCTCGCCCATCTCATCTGGGTCTTCAGATAATCCAGTGATCACTAGGTTACATCTCCTCTCCTTGTTATCTAGTGTCTCTAAATACAGCTGTTGGTTATATATGGATTATCTTGTAAGCGTTATCAAGACCCTCTGACAAACGCTGGACCTCTTGCTTCAATTGTTTTACCTCAGCTATTTCCTCTCGAATACTTCTCAGTTCATCTAGTAGTACAGAATTAGGTGGATCTTGTCTTCTCTCTGCGTTAAGTAGCGTGGTGAGAGCGCGTTTTAATTGTGGATTTGTCATTTTGTTGATGTCATTTGGTGACAATTCACGCACTGCATCAGCATTATCAGCCATTTTGCTACTATCTTATTTCTAGGCGTAAAGGCAAGTGGTAGGTTGTGTATCAGGCCGTTAGGGTTGCTGTTGGGTTGGTTACTAAGGACGCTGCCTGTTGTCAAGGCTAGTGCGCATGCGCAAACAGGAGCTTGGAGGTCAAGGGGAGTGCTACCAAAGCACACTGACTTATAGCCTTAAATAATGACTAAGTCCAAACCCCAGGAAACCTCTACTTCAACACCAACTGGCCTTGGGTTACTCACACACCTCTTGGTCTTGTTTGTACCTTCGTGGACTTTCTATTTTCTGCGTATTTGATGTAGAAAGTACGAGCAATTCATCCTGTTGTTTACACCACTGCCACGCCCTCTACACACACGCACACACACCCACACACACACACCCACACACACCCAAACCCAAACCCACACCCACACACACACGGACTTGTTCGTCTCTGTTTTGCTTTTGAGTCCTAGCGCTCCCTTTACATACTGTTTAGGGGGTTTAACTTGGCAATGATTCCTAATCCCTCTCAGTTCTGTTAATGACCAAGTGCAGTCAGACAGAAGGGTTGGTTTGGCAAATATTCCCGAAGTCTCATTCGTACTTCACCAGCAATGCTCATCGGGTTTCGTTCAACCACGACATATTCAAGTTGTAGGGGTGGCCCAGTTCCGTCAGGTGAAAACAAACCAATTAGGTGAAAACAAACCGATTAAAGTCAGTCTAACGACAAGTGAGGCCTGAAATAGCAGCACTCGGTGATGATTTTTTTTTTTTTTTTTTTTTTTTAGCATGAGGGCTATTAGGCCTACAAATTTTTATTTTCACTGCAACGCATTTTTTGTAGTTCTGTAGACTGACATATATATATATATATATATAAATATATATATATATATATATATAGTTATAGATATAGTTATATAGTTATAGTTATAAACCGCGTAATGATATGTATAAAAAAGGATAGGTTTTGGAATCAATTGTGCTGTGTGACAACACGAGTAGCAGAGTGTTTGAGGTGAGTGATCTAAATAGGATAACTGTCTCTGATCGGGTGAATTAGGTAATGGATAATTTTGATGTACAATACTAGAAGAATATTAGAATGGAAGTCGGTAGAAGAATATGTGATGAGGAACTTTCATTTAAGCTTATAAATACAAAGACGTGCATAAATACACATGGCATAGAGAAACTGTAATTAATACTGATAGAAACCCAGCCGATTACATGTTTAAACAGAGAAATTTGCTAAGGTGTGTTATTGACACAAAGATCGAGAAAAATCGGTATGCTAAGCTGTATGATACTGACTGTGGCACTGAAGGTGAATTTGAAAGGAGCATAGAAGCAGAAGGGTGGTGGGGGTACTCAGTAGAAGAGTATAAAAAAGTGTCCCCTCTCCACACACACACACACACACACCACAAAGCCAGTCAGGAGACAGGACGTGTGTGCTGGGCATTCCCCAGGTCCTGTCCTCCCCACTTACTGTTTTTTTAACCAGCCCATACACCACTGACCGGGCTAATGTATGGCCCGGCCTGCACTATATGTGCAGGGAATCTTTCAACGAACGAACGAACGAACACACACACACACACATACACACACAAAGATAAAACACTGGAAGGGGGAGGGAGAAGGAGTTAAGGTTTCTAACTGATCAGTACATTTTCTTTCTCCAGTGTTATCCAAATCGTCTGATGGTAGCCTGAATAAAATGAAAAATACTTACCTGGCTTCAAAGCATTA
This sequence comes from Coenobita brevimanus, assembly GCF_032717465.1. Taxonomy (NCBI): domain Eukaryota; kingdom Metazoa; phylum Arthropoda; class Malacostraca; order Decapoda; family Coenobitidae; genus Coenobita; species Coenobita brevimanus. Next base: position 40,931,281 of record NC_137025.1, on the reverse strand, counting down.
AGCCTAAGGCCCTATGTATCATTTAGAAAAATGGTGGCAAAGACAACTGTGTTGCGGGTTCCTTACGTGGCATCACCTGGGATCAGATAAGACCGCATCCTTAGCAGGTTAATTTGAACGTTACACTTCTTTTTCCTCTTCCGTGTTTTTGTGTACATTGACGGAATTAAACCCTTAAATCCGATAGTATTTTTATATTATTCTTGGTATCCCTAGAGTATTTTATTCAGCTTTGGAGAATTCGAACTGGATAGCTTGCGTATAGCCATTATCTCCCCCCCCCCCTTTATGGTGGATCTCCAAGGTATATTAAATCGTCCGCAGACAGCAGGAATCATATAGAAGAGCAGTAATAGGACTGAAGGGATTAGAACGTTATAAAGAGAATCCAAGGGACCGTTGAGGTTTAATGCACAAAAATAGCAAAGGAAGAGATGCTAAGAAAGATACCTATGCCACCTGGAATACTACCTTTGAAGTCTCAACACATCTTACTGTAATCTGCCTCATGAAACTAAGATTTATTTTAGCAGGAAGAACAAGGTAAGGAAGATTCTGCCCTATTCTCCCTTGCCCTTCCTGCAAAATATAGTTCTTAATCACGATATTTAGTTAACTGATGACAACCTTTGGGATGGTGGGTTGTTCATTGGGCATCTGACAGCGGGGAGTCGTGGGAAATATTTATATAAAACAAAGGACAAGGCAAAATTAAGACAAACAAAGATACAGTCAAACGATAGAATGCTTGCAATTGTACGACTAGCAGGCCATGCGTGACAGTGGTTGATTGGAGGTGATCAGCAGCTATGACTCACGGATGTGTTTGAATACTGCGTCAGTTGAGTTCTCAAAACTTATGTCAGATCTCAGTACCAATTAATATTGTTTTAGTAGTACTACCCCTTAAAACAAATAACTCAAAGTCAAATGGTCACCCCTTTCGGGATTATGGCGTCTGGCAATAGATAGATAGATAGATACATACATAGTAGTAATAGTAGTAGTAGTAGTTGTAGCAGTTGTTGTTGTTATCCCAGCCTCACCTGCAGTATAAACTTAGTGGACTACAGGGTTAAACTTCCCTTATGCAGTCCATCATCTCGTTTTAAGGGATTGGGAAGTAGTTGAGGGACGTTTGTATTACCAGGTAATGTACCCACTTGGTTACATCGGTGCCAACACGTGGTGACCTCCCTCTCCAGTAAACAATGACAATTAAGGGGGAGAGCATGTGGTGTACTGGTTAGAATAACCACCTCGCAAGGACCTGGAGCGGTGGTGTCTTCGTCGTGGGTCCGCTCCCCAGAGGCTGTTGAAGCGGAGGAGGACAGCATGGAGGCCAAGCCACTGCAAACCCCCCCGGCCCCTCACAGGGCCCAAGAACCTGGGAGTGGCTTCGGTCGCCTGAGCAAGTACCATATCTCCCAACACAACACACACAACAACACTGTTTTTTCTACACTGACAAACGACTCTCTGGCGGTCATTTCTCAAAGACTTCTTCTAGTCGGTGACATCGAGAGCAGTCCAGGACCCATCAACAAATACATATGTCCAACATGCTCAAAACACTTCACTTCGAGTCAACTCACAAAGGGTTCAGTTCAGTGCAGTTCCTGCAGGAACTGGACCCATTGCACCTGCACAACACTTGCATCCAGAAAACATTACAAAAACACCTGGACCTGTTCTTTATGCTCCTTCCCCTCACCCTCTAACTCCCCCACCAGCCCCTTTCCTACTCCCTCCACACCTCAGCCTAACCCACCAATCCTCCCCACACCATCCAATCTCCCAACCCCTCCCATTCCACCTCAGTCTAATCTACCCCAACCTTTATCTCCTACCCCTTCTTCTCCACCCACACCCCCACCTCCCCCCCTGTGTTGCAGCACCCAACAGACATCGTGCACACAACATTAACATGTTTCAAATAAACGTAGATGTCATAAACACCAAAAAACAAGACCTCACATAATTCATCAAACAACAAAATTTACACATTGGCATCTTACAAGAAACATAACTATGCAGAACACACACACACACACACACACACACACACACACACACACACACACAAGACTACATTTCATAACTTCACCACCATCAGACAAGACTGGGCCGATGGCAGTGGCGGTGGACTCATTGCCCTAGTACACCAGTTCATCAGCTTTTTGGATACTAGTGTACACAATAAAATCACTTCTACCCCCACATGACACCACAATAAAAATACAGTCAACTAAATTACGCATCGGCACCAAATCACACATAACAATTTGCAGTACAGTACATTCCCCCCCAGTCATCCCCCATAGTACCAAAGTCCTCAAAGTTAAGGATCATCTAGACAAGAGAGGCACACAAATGCTTGCCACAGCCTCTGACACAAACCCACACCATCCACTACATTAGCAGCCTCCACAAATCCACATCATCCACTACATTATATGAAAGCACATCCACACACACCAAGAAACATCAAAACAACACCCAGCACACACAATATCATACACAAATACTGTCATCTCTCCCCCTCGCCCATCTCAAACCAGGCTTCCAGAAGCATATTCATGCTCAAATCACTCGTCGCCCATTCAGTCACTTAAAGACAACACACAGCAGCGCGTGCACGGCCTCCCGATATCCACCCTCGTGAGGACGGGTCCACCTGGCCAGGCTGAGATGTGGGCATCATCCAGCTCTCTTGAGTTATCAGAAGAGGCTGGATGACTCAGTCATTGACACCTGTCCAGGATGCAAACATAGCATCCCATACTATTAAGCAAATTATGGAAGACTGCATTGCTCACAGTCACTTGTGCCAGCAACACAACATACACTCCTTGAGAGCTTTGTAGGATAGCCCAGTCTCGGCCATGACCTTCCTTAGCCCCTCTGGTACGCAATTCTCCAGCCTCGACTAATTCCTAAAGACTAAAAAACAGGCCTCTTTTTTTACTATTTCAAAGGTTAGAAGTTTTATGAACATTTTATAGAGCTTGTATTTACAAACCTGAAAATGCAGACTCAACCATCCTGGGACAAATAGATGCTGAGCTATGGCCCGTCACAGGTGTTAATAGTTACCTGCCGCAAGCCCAGGAAAGAAAGAAAAATACGCGTGAGGGGGTAAAGATACTCTGTGCTAGGGGGGGTGGAAGGTGGGGGTGGGCCATGGTAAGGGCCAGGAGGGAGTGTTCAGGAACGTGGGGATGGGAGCACACCACCACAAGACACAAAGGAAGGGCCCCAGTGGAGTACAGGGACATGGAGGGAGAGTAGGGGGAAATACCCTCCCCTCAGATGACTAGGGAGGAAAACATGGGGGGATCCGCATCACAGGGGTGAAGGATGCATGGGGAGGATGTGGGAGGGGTGGAGGTGGTGGTAAGAATGGAGGGGAGGTAAGTTGGTAACAACCATAGAGGTAGGAGAAAGTAGAGGCGGTATATGAGATGAACCAAGGGTAGGTCAGAGTGAGTCCGACAGACCTGACTCGACCAACATGGTGGCGACCTCTTTGACAGCTGTCTGACTTGGTTCCGCTGGATCAAGCGGGAGTGTTTTCTTAGTTGCAAACAGAAAAAATATTATGTTTTATCTTTATTTATTTATTTATCTATTTTTGCATACTAACCTACAAACTATAATTCACTCTAAAGATACTCACCGGTGAAAATGTAATGGATGGGTCAGATTTCTTATCTCCACTTTCATTACACCCAAATGCTGCACAGGTGGTGGGCATTTTTGGAGACTTAGGTTATTTGATGGCGAGTTACAACTTAGGACAGAACGTCTCACACCTGGCTGGCTGAACTACAACTGAAACCAGAGGTAGAATGAAGTCTACTTTGTTTCTGGCATTCTCCCTGATGAATACCAGGTGGACACACAGCTGGAGGTATTAAAGGCTTAATAATCTCATGGCCACACCCACGGAGGTAGGATTAGGACTCTTACCTCTATGGGCACAGGCATAGAGGTAGGAATGCACAGCAATCTTCTTCAAGTCAGGTAGGTGTTGCCGTGACCTCTTGACTTGACCAATATGGCCGTTTGACAGTTCTCTGGCTTCACCGGAGCCTTTCTCACGCCGACTCTACCCTATTCCTACCTCTATGGTAACAACATAGTGGGGTAGAGGGATTGATGAGAGGGAGGTGGGGGTACACTCTAATTAATTCGGGTACGGGCCTGGATCCTCCTCTCAAGCGCATCCAACACTTTGTTCTGATTGGTCAGAAGCCATGTACGTCACACCCGGGGTGCAGCAACCTGCCGCCAGTCTTTTGTGAAAGTTGCACAGTCGATGTTCCTTGTCCATTTAAAAAATTGTCAAAGAACATTGGATCGTCAAGCTTGGTATTTTAGGGTTTAGGGACTCGGGGCTGTTCGGCCAGGCTGCCTAGGGGAACAACGGCCATTACTACCACCTCGCAAATACAAGGACCTGGAGTTTCATTTTTGGGCTTGTGTTTGGAAAATAATGAAACCTGACCTGTGACTTGAGTGCGGGCAAATGAAAGTCAACATGAGTATGAAGTGTTTATTGAGTCTGGAAATAAAGTATCACAACCTGACCAACCTTGACTCTCAGTCCAGGTACCTCATTATTATTTTATTCTTGCTGATGCCAGACGACATTCAGCTTGGAGGGGTTTTCGAGCTGGATGGGTTAGGTACAGTTTCAACGAACCCTTCACTACAAAACATCATTCCTCAGCTAAGAAAATTGTCTCTTATTAGTAATAGCAATAAGTAAGCAAGCAAGTAAATAAATGAATAAACAGGTAAATAAATTAATAAATAAATAGGTAACCTGGGTGAGAAGGGGTTAATTCCTTCAGCCCTAAGATGTCATCTTCATTTTGTTCTAGCTTACGTCAGAATATTTAATTCAGTTTTGGACATCTCCCTTGTAGTGCATGGGTTAAGGGCTACATCTAACCCAGCAACTTGAAAGACAATCCTAAACTGAAGAAAATCGTCTGGAGGCTGCAAAAGTATAATAATAATAATAATGATAAGAAGAAGAAGAAGAAGAAGAATTGAAATACCAGCACCAGGAAGACCAGCATCAAGGGGAGACCACAGGGAGGCGTGGAAAGGGCCTGAACCAAACAGGCATATGTCCCCTGTCACCAGACGCCCCTCTTCCCCTCAACGGAGCCCGTGGGAAGTATGCCTCCCAGCCGCACTACTCTCGGGCCAGACCAGCACTCGCCAGGATCGGGGTGGGACTTGTCCCTAAACAGTCCCAGGTAGAACCACAACGACGGCCACACTACTTGTTGGGGACAGGATGGCCACTGGACTCCTCTCATCTACCAACTCCCTGTAGGACCGCAGCAGCGTCCTACTGTACTCTACCTGTGAGGGAACGACCACTGTCCTTCCTTCACCTGCAGCCTCCACTGGGAGCAGGAACGCGGCGATGGCCACTGTTCTTGCCGGGGAGAGAACAGCCACTGTCCTTCTCTCACCTGCTGTCCCAGGGTAGGTAGAACCACAGCGGCATCCGCTGTACCCATCAGGAAGGGAACGGCCACTGTCCCTTCTCTCACCTGTTGTCCCAGGGTCCAGTGGAACCATGGTGGTGCCCACTGTGCCCATCAGGAAGGGGAATGGCTACTGTCCTTCCCCTCATCTGCCGCCTCCACAGGGAGCACGACAGCGGTGACGGCCACTGTATTCGCCAGGAAAGGGAAACGGCCACTGTCCATCTCTTGTCTGCTACCCTTGTGAAGTGCCCCTCAAGGGTAACATCCCCTGCTTGTCTCACCCTCCAGAGGCCGAGTGGGGCGCCCTTCTCGCACTCCCACAGAGCTAGCCTCCCCAGCAGAGTTGCAGCTGGAGAGGATCTGGAGCAGCCCAGTAGTGAGGCTGGGGATACACTCACCGCCCAGCCAGCGCCCCCTCGCTGCCAGACTTCCCAGAGGAAGAGACGCCGCAGGCAGCCCCTGACGGCCTCTCGACCAAAGTGAGTCCACAGCCCCCAGCCACCCAGTGATGCCCCCCAGGACTCCTGGACGAGACCTCCCCAGCCCAACTAACTGAGCAGTCCTCCTCCAGGAGCAGGCGCAGGGAAGTGCACCTTTCTGCCCTGTTCAGCCCCAGTTCTGAGGAGCTGACACACCCACCGAGGCCACACCAGGGAAAGAGCGCCTCCCTGCGATACATTGCCCAGCAGCCCACATCGGACCACCCCACCCCTGATGGTGGTCCCATGCATCCTACGAGAGAGCAAGCCTGACGAGACCTCTCCCACCTCCTGGACGACACCAGCAGCTGCCCAGTCACTGGTAGCCCAACTTGGGTCCTCTGTGTCCTCGTTAGTGTGTTTAGTCTGTGCATTGTATTGTGTCCAGCATCGTATATCTTTTTGTGGTAACATACGTGTAAGGTTGGTTGACCCGAGTTTTTATGCCCTGTTCCTCTAGTTGCATGCTCTAGACTTGGTCTTGAAGGGAACCCCAAATCAATTGCTTGTGCTCAGAGAGCAAGGAGATGAGCTCTGAGCACATAGCATAACAATCATCATCATCATCATCATCATCATCATCATCATCATCTAGATCTCCTTTTCCACCCGAGGATGGAGTGAGGAGTAGCAGCGTCCAGGCAGCCAAAGCTTTGCCCAGTTCAATGGGCCACACGTCCATTCACTCATCATTCAAGCCCACGGAATCCTGGCTCCATCTGATAGGCCAAAAGGTTTTACCAGGTGCTGTACCTACCCAGTATAGTCAATCCGAACGCTGTCACGTTAAAAAGGGGTGCCAAATCCCTGGTCATGTGCCTCTCCACACAAAATTCATCCAGCCATAATAATAATAAATAATAATAAATAGTAGTAGTAGTAGTAATTATAATAATAATAATAATAATAATAATAATAATAAATGATACAATAAGTTGAAATTATAACAATAATAACTAGAAAGCACTCAGAGAGTCCGTACCTATGCCAGTGCCATTGCCATTAAAAAATGATCCGTGGAGATATTGTGTGGAATACATGGGATCCGGATCCGCCCCCAACTTTTTAATCAATTGTTCCTTGACCCATGGCCCACTCTTCCACAAAATTTTATTGAAATTCACTGAAAACTTTTGGAGATATTATGCGGGATATTACGAATCCGGATCTTCCCCAAAATTTACAAAATTCTTACTTGACCCATGACCCACCCTTGCACAAAACTTCATTGAAATTCATTAAGAACTTTTGGAGATGTCGTGTAGACAAACAAACAGACAAACAGATGATTACGTAACCTCCAACTTCGTTGGTGGAGGTAATAATAATAATAATAATAATAATAATAATAATAATAATAAACAAGGCATCGTACCGAACTGGTGAAAAATAATGCAGTGTCAGTAAAAAACAGACTGTTGTGCTTCAGTGTTCCACCCGTACTATACTACGACATTTCATGTTACGCCAGACAAGAACGAAAGTCAGCGCCAAATTTAATAACAACATGACCGCTAACGCCATCTGTTGGAGTCCAGGTGAGCTTCCCTCCAACACCAAACCCGCCTGTCGTGCCCTTTCCTTTTCCTCTTCCCTCCATCTTTCTTCCCAGCGCTCCTTCTCCCTCAAGATACCCCAGGATGAGGACGTGTAGTTATGTCTGAAGAACCACAATCCGTAGGTCAGACTGGAGGCTTCACTCTTCGCTCGCACCTGCAGGAGGGAAGGTAATTGGCCACTTGCGAGTTTTGGGTTACTAGGAACTTGAAAATATCAACACTGATAATTTCGTTCTGTCAGCATAAATCTCGTTTAAAAAGGATAGCTAAATATCATGTGAATATTGCTTTGACATCACATCAAGTAATTGCTGAACAATGTTATGCTTCGATTTAGCTGTAAATAATTAAGGCAACAAGAAATTTCTCAATCACTGAGATGAACGGTCTTCGGCATCGTACTTTCCATATTTATGGCTAAATCGAAGCCTAACAATGTTCAGTAAGTACATGATATAAAGTCTGAGCTATTGTCACATGATATTTATATATTGTTCTATTAATTAGGGTTGACAGTTGACATATTTGAAATAGTTCCTCCTCCCACTGATCTATTTCTAATATTGATGTCCACTACATTAAGCCACGTTCCTCGCCTGACAGTCACCAGCTGATGAATGCAAGTGTGCAATATAGAAAGGTATTGGGCACTTGCAGTCGATGGTGGTCTGTTGGGCGAGGTCCTTCACTTTTTGTACATATTTTGTAAATACCTTATACCATCTTGCTTAAGTTGTTCTAATTTGGGCCGACAGCTGACGTATATGGAAATGTTCCTGACTCGTCTGGTTCTCTTTCATATACTGATGTCTCCTATATTGGGTTGAGCCTCGAGTGAGTCACCAGGTGATGAATGCAGGTGTGTAATGTAGAAAGACATTACATATCTGTAGTCGATGGTGTTCTCTTGGTCGAGGTATTTTTCTTGTTCTCATTACTGTAGGTTTAGCTATTTGTCTTTTCACGATTTGGTAAAGGTTAGCGATTGTCTGTTAGGTTATTAGTTTTAGGGACTTTAGGTTAATTAGTTTTTGTTGTTGTTGTTCCATAACGTAAGGTTTAAAAAATAAAAATCTGAAAAAATAATACAAATAAATTTTAAAAAAGCTAAATACATTAAAAAATTATATTATATATATCTATATCTATATCTATCTATCTACCTATATATATATATATATATATATATATATATATATATATATATATATATATATCCACGCATATATACAGTATACACACACTTTCATACACACACACATGTACAGCTTCGGCCAAGTGTAAGTATCCACCCTCTCCCAGCCAAACCGTACATGTGGCACCGTCGCAACTATGGATTTGACAGGTGAAAGAGGGCAAGACTCATCAACCAGTGTCGAATCAGTTACTTGAGCTAGCGAGATGGTAATAAAAGGCAGTGTTTCTCATTTATGACGGAGATGGGCATAGAACATTATTGTTATATGATCTATCTATATAACTATCTATAGCCCGACGCCCTAATCCCGCAAAGGGTGGCCGCAGACAAAACGCCTCCAAGTCGCTCTGTCACCCACCATTTGACTACCCTCCCCCAACTCACCCACCCTCCCTCATATACCTCTCAACTCCATCCCTCCACCTCATCCTCGGTCTATCCCTCCCTCTCCCTCCCTCCACCTCACCTACATACACCCTCTTAGTCAGTCTTTCATTCTCCATTCTCTTCACATGTCCAAACCACCTCAGTGTATTTCTCCTAATCTTCTCAACCTCATCCACATCCACCCCACAATGTTCCTTCACTTCTTCATCCGTCAACCTGTCCCTCCACGTCACTCCACATGCTCCTTTCAAGTAACTCATTTCCACTGCTCTCACTCTTGACTTGTTCCCCTCTTGGAAGGTCCACACCTCGCTTCCATACGTCAGGGTAGGGATCACAATACTATCATGCAGTGACTTAACTTCCATACTCACCTCCCTATTTCTCATCACTTCTTTCAGTGTACCAACAACCTTCCTGCCCTGCTGTACCCTTTCACGCACTTCATCCCCCAAAGTTCCATCCTTACTCATCACACTACCCAAGTACTTGAATGCACTCACATTCTCCATATCCTCACCATCCAACCTCACTGCACACTCTGTAACTTCATTCCTCTCAAACACCATAACTTTACTTTTGTTTACATTAACTTTCAGCTTCCTCCTGCTACACACTGTCCCAAATTCATTCACCAGTCCTTGCAACTCCCGTTCATCTTCACTCAACAATACTGTATCATCAGCAAACAGCAACACCGGAAGCTTCCAAATCTCACCCTCATTCATTAGAGCCACCCCCACATCCACTGCCCTACCTTGCACCTCCTTTACAACCCCATCCATGTATCTATTAAACAGCCATGGAGACATCACACAACCCTGTTTCAGTCCCACCTTGAGATTAAAGAACTCACTCAGCTCACCATCCACTCGCACCGTAGCCCTACCTCCCTCGTACATACTCTTCACAGCACTCAACAATTTCCCCTCCACTCCATATATTCTTAATACCTTCCACATACATTGCTTATCTATTCTGTCATAAGCCTTCTCCAGGTCCATGAAGGCAGCATACACTTTCCTTCCCTTCTCTAGATACTTCTCCACTAAACATCTTAGAACAAATATCTGATCTACACACCCTTTTCCCTTCCTAAATCACCCTTCTTCTTCCCCAACTAGCTCCTCTGTCATATGCCTAACCCTGTCAATGAGTATTCTACCATATATTTTACCAGTCACACTAAGAAGGCAAATACCCCTATGGTTACCACATACTTCTCTCTCCCCTTTTCCTTTGTATAAAGGAACAATTATACCTGATTTCCAGTCCTCTGGAACCCTTCCCTCTTCCCAAGCCAATCTACACAACTTCCATATCCACTCCACAACCCTCTCACCCCCATACCTAAGTATTTCACCACACACTCCATCAATTCCTGGGACCTTTCCCAACTTAATCCTCTTCGTCGCTTCCACCACTTCCGCCCTACTGATCTCTTCCTCCTTCCTCTCATCTCTTCTTCTCCCAGCCATTCCCCAACCACCTATACTCGCACTGCTCTCACTCTCTACATTCAACAAATCCTCAAAGTGCTCCATCCATCTCCTCAATTTCTCTCTCTTCTCCACCAACAGTCTATTATTCCTATCTTTCACTCCCCTACTATTTCCCCTTTCACACTGCCTTACTTTCTTTACCTCCTTCCAAAACAATTTCTTACACTCCCTCCATTTCACACTCAGATTCCTCCCAAACTCTTCATCTACTTTCTTCTTACTCTCCTTCACCAGTCTCTTAACCTCCCTTCACCTATTATATGATATTCGTAATTATATTGTCACCTATACTATTCACGCGGTATCTTTATGTGCCACATAATGTTCATGCCATTTTTGTGGCAGATGGAATCATGTAATATCTATCGTTTTGAGGCGTATCATTAACAATATTTTGTCTCTAGGTTCCCATTTTGCAGAACCTCGACGAAAGTCGTTCAAAGCGATAGCACACACACACACACACACACACACACACACACACACACACACACGCTGATCCGACTCAGGTTGATGAGTCGTGCCCTGCTTCACCTCTCGTATCCATGAATGCGACGGTGCCAAATGTCCGGTTTGGCTGGGATAGGGTGGATACTTTTACACTTGGCCAAAGCTGTATACACACACACACACACACACACACACACACACATATATATATATATATATATATATATATATATATATATATATATATATATATATATATATGCCTTAATGACTAGAGGCTTCGGCCCCAATAATCGATAGGGAAAAAAAAAAAACGATATTTTTCTGCTTTCATGTCAGCTTGTGCTAATACTACAGAAGTTATCACTCGATATTTTCAGCTTCATTGCACGTGAAAACTCACAAGTGGCCAGTTGACCAGACTATAATAAGGACTTCTGCGTGACTTCAGATACTTCCAAACATCTTTTGCTTAGATTGAACATTACAACATGGTATTCTCTTGTATGTTAATTCATGTCAGTTAGGTCAATGATAAAACGAAATACATAGCATATACATGTTAGAATGCAATACGCAATACGATATACACAGCATATACATGTTAGAATGTACAGTATACGCAATATAATATGGAAAAGCTGTCGCAGTCTTCAATCTCGTATTCTGACTCTGACTGTTCGGTCGTGGGTGGTGACAGTAGTAGCAGTAGTAGTATCCCATGTCACAGAACAGTTCGGACAGGTCAACGAAATTCAAAGACAGTTCATCTATGGCTTTGACACGTTATTCCATATTTTGACATTCCCCTGTAATGAAGTGACGCAGTAACCAAATGATCTGACAGATGATTTGATCACATAATAACTGACGAAGCACTAGGTAACCTGACAGTGATAATAAAAGAATGGGTAATGTGTAATGTGTCAATTTCCAGCTGGTACAATCTCAAACATTATGCAGACCGTCGGTCTGTTGTTCAGGTCTTTGAATCCCATAACTTATGTCAGTCATTTCTGTTAGGTTAGTCGAACAGATATGTGACAGTGTCACTCGTTATGTGTTCTGTCATTCAGTTATGACGTATGTCATATAGGTATGTAACTATGTCTCAACAAGTACGTGAAAAGGCGTAGTAGTAGCATTGGTGATGATGGTTGTAGTAGTTGCTGTTGTTGCAGACCCAGATTCATCTGAAAGTGAACCCAGTAGATTGTATGTTGGATTTGTTCTTCTCCGGCTATTACCATCCTCATTTCGGGAGGATGGTAATAGCCGGAGTAACCAAATGATTTGACAGATGATTTGATCACATAAAAACTGACGAAGCACTAGGTAACTTGACAGTGATAATAAAAGAATGGATAATGTGTAATGTGTCAATTTCCAGCTGATACAATCTCAAACATTATGCAGACTGTCGGTCTGTTTTTCAACCAGGGAGAGGAGCCTTCTCGATTATATCGTGCCACCACGTGAAGGCGTCTCTCTCCAGTAGCTCGGTCTTGGGTAAATTGCATCTCGACCATACAGTGATCTGGACATGAAACCCAGCTGTTTCCAGGGGTTCTCGGTGTGATTAGTCCGAAATTGATGTCCACTGCCGTGGCAAAAGATTTTTTTTTTTTTTTAATTAACATACGACTCCTCCATCTGTCTCCATATACAAGTAATTATCAACGGGCATGGATAACAAACTTCAACTAACCACACTAAACACCTTCCGAAAAACCTAGACATCGTTGTTGAACTGACCTAACCTAACCACAGCACATTGATTTCGCATCCCTGAGGGACGGGACAACGGTGGCCTGTGTAGGACGGGATTGCAAACATAAACAAACCCGAATAATTATTTACGGGAATAAAACAAGAATATCGACGAAATGGCACCAAGAAAAATGCTGTCGACATCAAAATGTACCTTCCGAAGATCTAAAATCTAGTGCAATTAGTGTGTCGTTGAAACTGCTATAATGCCCAGTCGTGTAGGTCGGGGTAGTAGCAGTGGTAGTGGTAGTTGTAGTAGTATTGGTAGTAGTAGTAGTATTGGTAGTAGTAGTAGTAGTAGTGGTGGTGGTGGTTGTGCAGCAGTAATGTAGTAGTAGTAGTGGTAGTAGTAGTAGTAGTGGTAGTAGTAGCAGTAGTAGTAGTAGTAGTAGTAGTAGTAGTAGTAGTAGTAGTAGCAGCAGCAACTGAGTCCCAGGATCATCTGTAACGTGAACTCGATGGACTGTAGGTTTAAGCTGATCTGCTGTTCACCATCCTCCATTTGAGGGATAGGGAGGGAGTTGATGGACATTTGTATAACCAGGCAGTTAAGCGACCTGGTGGCATTGGTGCCACCACATAAAGGCGTCCCGTTCCAGCACCCAGTCCGGAGAAAGAATTGGAATATAAATAATCCTGTATACTGTAATTTGGCCACGTTCTGGACACTCAGTATCGTAATGGCAGACACGATGCAGGTGACAGTGAGAATAATGTTATTAAAAAAAAAAAAAAAAAGTTGCCTGGTGAAACGGGATCTTCCTCTTCCAGGCCTTACCTGGACGTAGGCTACACTACATGATGGACACTGCGTCAGAATATCCGATATCAGCCTTAGTATGACGAGGCCCTTAGCCAAATCTTTATACGAGTATGCTCTTGTAATATAAAATTTGTGATAAGTGGGGATGCTTAGCATCCACTCGTTTGATGTAGTAAAAAATTAAGGTGAAATTACACTGAGTAGGATACCACATCCTACGTTGGGTTGTAACCATACCATTAAATGACGCCTGGTGCTACGGCTTTTCAGCCGGATGGGACCCGTAAAAGGGTGGGGGAAGGGGGCTGGTGTTTATTGTTCACATAGTCCCTCAGCGGCAAGTGCTGGTCACCCTTGTCTTAAATGTTAGTATTTACAGCCTAGCCCCGGTTCCTACGCTGCTGATGGAAATAAAGGACAGGATGGAGGAGTGGTGAAATGAAGCTGAGAATTTTAGGACAGCACCTGCTGGGGAAGTAATTATAAAGGATGTTAACGCTCATGGTCCAGACAACTCTACCTTTCCCTTCCACCTAACGAAGGCGATTTTATTCAACTGAGAGTGATTCAGACCAACCTGAGAGTGTTAATACGTTACTATTAAACCTTTCATGGTTAAAATAAATCTAGTACTGTATTCCAACAACAAACGAATTTATTCAGCTAAGAATGAGGCATAGGGCCAGAGGGTTAAACAGTGTGATGGATAAACAAACCTCTGTGGCGATTAACGAACTGGTTTGCTTTCGTATGCTTTCACTGTAATAATGATTTCAATTTGACTGTGACGTGCCTAGTAGCTGTATGGTTGGGAGAACTCTAGTTTTATACACATATTCCAGCTAACGTCAGGTGATTTTATTCAGGTGAGAGTAAGTACAGGAGGCAGAGAGTGTTAATACTGTCACCATCAATTCGCTTATAGCCATTTCTAATAACGCCAGACGATTTATTCAGCTGAGAGGAAGTATGGGAGACTCAGAGCATCACTGACCTCCATATTTAGCACACAAGCAACGTAGGCAGGTCTCGACAGACGGGAGGGAGGCGGGGCAAAGTGAGATCGAGTCCTATTCTGGGGGCCCCAGTGCTATACAGTGTCAGTATACGGTGCCAAATAATCCAAAAATTCAAATGGAGGGGCGGGGATCGGGGGGTTTTCGGGGTGGAGGTGGGGTGGGGGGGAGGTTCACAGGGCCCCCTCCCCCGTAGCTACACCACTACACCACAACACTGGTATTTTCTTCCAGCTAACGCTACTCGATTTCATTCAGCTGAAAGCAGGTCGTGAGAGTCTAAGGCCCGTGTTCTCGTCGGTTGCGGAAGCCCCCTAACTTCTTTTCCTAAGTTACTTATTTTCCTTAGTACATCTTGCTGTCATCATCTGTTGCATAAATTCTTCCAGTATCGCCATATTCTGCATAAATAACGTACAAAAGGATATTAACCAGTCATATCCCAAAATCTGTAAATTGCTAAGGAAACGATGTTAGGGAGCTTCCTTAACCGATGAGCATAGGAGCATTTGAGTGTTAGACTGAATGCAAAATTAAGGAGAATCCATGACTTATCTGAAAATAAAAAATCGTGTTCATTTTTTTTTTCACTTCAATATTTATTCTAGTTTGGCTGTGAGCTGTATGGCAGCTGTGTATGAAGAATATGGTATAAATAAGCATCTTATACAGAGCTAAAGATAAGACACTTTGTAAATACGGGACCGTAGGGTTTGTGTGTGTGTGTGTGTGTGTGTGTGTGTGTGTGTGTGTGAGAGAGAGAGAGAGAGAGAGTAATTGCCTTTCATTACATTTGCCATATCATTTCCTGATCAGCCTCCCTGTGTACACCAGCTAGTCCTACCTACCTACTTACACCACATCACTTATCTACTTACTTCCCGACATACCTATCGTTCCTACTTACACCACATCACTTATCTACCCACTTACCGACTTACCTACCGTACCTACTTACACCGCATTACTTGTACACCTACATACCGTCCTACCTACCATACCTACTTACACCGCGCTACTTATCTACCTACACACCGTCCTACCTACCATACCTACTTACACCTCGTTACTTACCTACCTACATACCGTCCTACCTACCATACCTACTTACACCGCGCTACTTATCTACCTACACACCGTCCTACCTACCATACCTACTTACCTTAGAACAAGGCCAGGACTGTCCCTTGCCGACGAGCGAGCAGTTCTTGGGATGGTAGTGGTGGAAGAGGCCCGGTTCTAGGGACCTGGGGGAGACAGTGACGGTACAGTACGTGACCCATTGTAAAGTTGCAGACAAATATTGACCCTTTCATTACCGGTAAGTGAAGGTGCTGGAGAGGGACGCCTTCACGTGGTGGTACTGATATGACCGGTCCCACTGCCTGGCCATACTAACATCTTCAGTTCCTCCTCTGTCCCCCAAAGGAGCATGGTGGACTGCAGGACAAGGGCAGCGTCAATTTACAGTATACTGGGTTCACGTTCAGATGAGTCTGGGGTTACAGTGACAACAGCAACAACTATACCACCACCAGCAACACCAGTAAATGTTTTTTTTTTTTTTTTTTTTTTTTTTTTTGCGCCTACAAGCGACCGAGATTTTGTTATTCTTTTTGAACTAATTTAAGTATTATCTTTTATGGTCGAATAGTATACCCTGACTTAGAAAACGTATATGGGGATAACTAAAATTTATACTAACATAATTATTTCACCTCTTAAATATCAGTGATCCGACGTTGCTGCTAACAATAACTACGTGCGGAGAATCAGTCCTCGATAATTTGAGTTCACTTTGTTTTACAGCAGCTGAAACAGATGAAATCTTTGTGAAATACTTCTCTCATTAATGTAAACTACACAGTGATATGGTGCGACAATGGTTTTGTGAATCATAAAATACAAAACTGAACTGACCGACCTAGTATCTTGTGGAAAAATCACTACTCTTGTTTTATTGGGGAACGAGTAATTAGCTCGTAATTACTACTACTGCTACTACTACTAATACTAATACTAATGCTGTTACTACTACTACTATAAATAACGAGTGAACAATGACTTTCAAATCCTAGTGAGCAATATTCGGAATTCATCAAATCATTGTTGTTGTTGTTTGCAGCTTTAGATTCATCTGGACGTGAACCCAGCAGACTGTAGGAAACCAGCCACTTCAACCTGGCACTCCCAGAGATCTTTCGGTAAGGTTACGATGAAGAATTGTCTGTGCTGTGGATGAGGTAAATGAGTAAATGTGTTATGTCGTGGCGGGGGTCTGTATTGCAATGTGGGGATAGTGAACTGATTGTGAGTTGTATTTTGTGTTGGTAATGTAGCCCGGCAGGATGTTGGCTACATGGTACACTGATCGGATGTGCTCGTGCCTCTGAGTAACGTAGTTTCTGAAGGATGTATGTCTGGTGGTAGTTCATGAAGGATTTTGACTGAAAGTTTTCAATGGCTGTGGTGAATAGATAATTATGCACTTGCTTGTGAAGTGAAGCGTCGAGTAAAGGTGGAGGGATTTATTGAGGCATTTATGCATTGATTTACTTATTTACTTATTGGTGATGGTTGGTGCATGAAGTTAGGTGGATGGGACATGTCGTGAGCTAATGCCATGATCTGTGTGCATCATGGTACTTGACTGGTAATGTTATTGTCTTATGGGGTTAGTGATCTGTATTTGTCATCCTTGTGAACCCTATTACTGTTATTAGGGGTGTTTTGCGTTTATGTGTCTATTCCGTGTTTGAGCCAGCTAAGTATGATTCTGTTGTTTTTAGAAATTGACTTTTTTCAGAGACTCGTTCTGCGTCCGAAAATGGTATATCTGTATCTTCATGGCCTTGCGTTTGCGAGATATTTTTTTTCATTAATCTTGCTTGTATGTTGTGAAAAAGTCATGTCTGTATTCAGTGTGAGACCTAGAATTTTAGGGTTTCGTTTCGCTGGAAGTGAAAGATTAAAGAAGGAGCTCGATGGTTTTTATGAGAATCGTAAACATCTGGAGTGAAGAGGATGATGTTTGGTTTGGTCGGTGATGTCATTTTGTTTTGCCTAAGCCACTATTCTAGTGCTTATAGGTACTGTTAGAGGTTGCCTGCTGCTTTTGGGACTTTAATGTTGTGAAGTTATTGCTTGGTCATCGCCACAGGGGCTTGGTAGTTTGTGGAGGAAAAGGATAAACAGTAAGGGCGAAAGGTTTTAGCCCCGTGGAATAGCATTGGATAGTATTCTGATTGAAGAACTTTGGTGTGACTAGAGTAGCTGGACCTGTGTGTGAAGACTGGCCGGTCATTTGATGACAGGGCTGTAGTGCCTTCAAACGTTTCTGAATTTTACGCAAGTTTTGATAACTGTTCGACTAAAAAGCAAGCTGAGCGACATCGTTCACCTCAACTGGACGGGTGCCTGCAGTATTATCACTTAATCTTTTCAGTCGAACAATTTTGAAACTCTCACATAATATTTTGAAAAGTTTGTTGGGTTTCGAAACTCTCCCCACTGGGTTTACAAATGTCAATGGCCACTCTCTCATTCGTTATAATGAAATGGGTATATATTTATATATGCAACTGAAAATAAATTTGCACATTATAATCCAACACACACACACACATACACACACACACACACACACACACACACACACACACACACACACACACACACACTCCATTCATTCAATAACCAATCTTTTATCCCCTCTCCCATAAAGAGTTTCAGGGGCCGGGGCTATGACATTTAGTCCAGATATTTAATGCGAGTGACCAGTTAGTCTTCCCTGAGCGGCATTATGTGAGCAATCAATCCAAATTATTTCTTGGATATAAACCTTAACCATTACATCCGGTTACAGCGCCTAAACCCACTAGACCACCAGGCAGCCAGTTGTTGGTTGCGTGATAACTATTCGATGTAATAATTGGTTTCACGGATTACAGGAAACTATAGGCGTTTTTTGTAGCACCTCGGGAAGTCAAAGGGGTTTGAGATTCCGCTGTTGGAAAGTCAAACTCCTCACCGAGGAGTTTGCCTCTGCAGTGGTGCATACCCAAACTACCAATCAGCGTGTTGTGTAGCGGAGTGTAGCCAGTTAGGGAGTTTAGCATGGTGTTTAATTCGCAATACCAGAATATAACTATTCATTTTTTATATTATAATGCATAACAAATAATCATGTTAATGATTATATGACAATAAGGAATTCTAACAATGTATTTTATTACGAAAATCAATCAATTTATATGTTCCGTCTCGCACCAGCTCGCACCTCCAGCCTCAAAATGGCCGACGCGTCCAATGAATTGACTGTGGTTTTGGCTTCGTTCCAACGAAAGTACAAAATTACAAAATTCTTACGTAACGTCTCAGTCAGTCATAAGTATTTTCATGTTATGTGTTTTTTGAGGGATACAGATGCATTTCCAAACCGTGAAATGTGCTTGGATCCCAAAATTTTCCAGTTTATCATACGTCTTACCGCAGGAACTGCAGCCATTGAAACAAGTTTACAAATCCACCGCGAGGTTGGGCTTACTTGAAAAGAATAGGAGAGTAAATGGTTTCTACTGGCCTTAATTTCTGCTTCGGAATGGAACGAAAATTGTAAGTAATGCTCCTACGTTTATCTTAGGAGCATAAAATGTCATTATGAAAAAGTTGTCATCTCATTTCCTTGCAGACTGGCTATGTACGACAGTTCTTCCGTGGTTTACAGTGCTCGTTCGTCTGGCTGTGCTATTGCTTAGCGTTCTGTAAACTCCAACAGCGGAAACCCAAACCCTTTTGACTTTCCGAGGTGCTACAAAAAACGCCTCATATGGCATGTCACTTAGTGCAGCCACCTGAAAGTATCTCACCACTGAGTGAGTGGATTGTGGGTGCCTCATCTGCTCACCCATATATTCACACAAACACAGTTTCGGATGTTTGATATAGAGGTGGTGGTCAAGTGGTTAAAAAAGTGTTTTCTTGTGTGACAGGATGAGACATTGAACCCAGGCTGGAGCAGGGAACAGTTTTTTTTTTTTTTTTTCATTAAAACAGTCTTCTCTATTTTCCACGGCCATATCAAAAACACCCATGCCAATACCATTATACCAGTCACGCATGTGACAACCTTAGGAAGTATTCATTCAATGTGCCTAAATGGTGATATGCTGAGGTGTATGGCACGTAGGAGGATTGCTGGGCCTCAGGGAACAGACACACAGAAATGTAACATGTTGGGCACGGTTTATAGGTGCTGGCTCATTTCTGGCTGACAGGTTGAGTTGGCTAGATGAGGGAGGGGGTGAAAATGAAAAATGAAGATGATGATGATGATGATGATGAATGCCCATCAACTGCACTTGGGTTATAAAGACATATTTCGAAATGGTCTCAGCCTACCCCTAGAAAACGATTCGTAAAAGTTAATGTTACATCCAGGTGAAAATATATGAAATATATAGGAAAGTACTCAGTGTGGGTAACAGTGGATATGAGGGAGCCGGATGTTGCGGTGTGTGTGTGTGTGTGTGTGTGTGTGTGTGTGTACTCCTACCTGGCGTATAACTGCCATCTCTCCATCTTAAATACTGAGCTGCCGTACTAGATTAATGATAGAATATGATGCTAGCAACGAAAAAAATGGTATGGAAAGGATGAAGGGGCGCATCATTGTCTTTTTCGGCCATTCAGCTACATGAAATAAGCTGCAAAAGGACGGAACTCTGGGTAAGGTTAAGGTAAAAAAGGAAGTGAGTTGTTTGATACGAATGTTGGGCGGAAACAGTGATGTGTCTTGTCTCCATGGTGGTTTAATATAAAGGATGGTCAATAAATAGCGTCCAGCTAGAGACTGTGCTGGGGGTAGCTGTGTGTTGTGGGGATGGCTCAGTCTACTGGTGTGGGCGTAGGTGCGGCAGTGGGAGTGGGAAATGAGTAAATGATGTGGGAAGGACATTGATAACGTTGGCTGAGCCGTCCCCGAAACACACGAAAAATCGCCCGGCGGAGTGGAAGAATGTTATGCTGCATGTAAATGGTACTGTACAAGATAGGGAAATGGATGCCAGAGTGTCCTTAATTAGAGAGGACAGAGTTTAGGAGTTACCTGTATTGTGGCTTGTTGATGATACTGTTCTGTTAAGTGAAAATGGGTGAGAATTCCAGGACTTGGTGAGTGAATTTGGTACTGTATGTAACAAGCGGAATTTCAAAGTGAATGTAGCAAAGAATAAAGTTATACTCGTAGTCTAAGGAATGAAGTCGGTGAACGAATAATGAGGCTCAGTGGTTTGGGAATGAAAAATTTGAGTGCCATCAAAATTGTTACCTTCGCCAAAGAAGCTGGAGGAGGTTATGTACTCACCTGTTTGTCTGTTTGTCCACATGATATCTCCAAAAGTTCTCAATGAATTTCAATGAAATTTTGTGAACGGGTGGGCGGTTAGCCAAGAAAGAAATGATTAAATCTGGCAGAGGATCTGAATCCGGATCCGGATCCAGAGTATCTCGCACAATATTTCCAAAAGTTCTCATTGAATTTCAATGAAATTTTGTGGAAGGGTGGGACATGGGCCAATAAAGGATTGATTAAATTTTGGGGCGGATCCGGATGCTATGTATAGTGCAAAATATCTCCAAAAGTTCTCAGTGAATTTCAATATAATTTTATGGAAGAGTGGGTCAAGGAAAAATTGATTAAATTTTAGGGCAAATCTGGATCCTATGCATTCCACACAAAATCTCCACGGATCCGTATCCGGATCCTTTTCAGTGGTAATAACACTGGTGTAGGTATGCTCTCTCTCCGAGTGCTTTCTAGTTGTTAAGTTATCCCGGTCTGTCTAGTCAAGTAGACCTAGCAACAGCACGCATGCAACCACCACTAGAGGACGTCCCTTGCAAAGAACTGATGTTCCTTTGCGGTAGACAGCTCCTCGCCAGAGTGAGGCGAGAGGAGAGTGTTGGCGTTTAGTTCCTAGATGGACGCCTCATTTGAGTCTCTCTTCCCAGGTAGCAGGGGCACCAAAGTAAGCTTCACATCACCCTGTTATTTGGATATATGGTTGCCAACCAGTATTGTAAATGGTTTCTTGGGTTACAGGAAACTATAAGGCTTGTCACTCAGTGTAGAACCATCAGAAATGGGAATAACAGTATTGACAGGAAGAATGTGAGAAATGGGAAGAGATGAGAGTAGACACAGAAAAAAAAAATAGAGGTAAAGGGGAGGGAGGAAGTAGGTGGCACGGCCCCAAGTGAGTGGATGATGGTAGCCACCACGTTTGTGTGATAGGCAGAGGCGGGGGTTGAGGATATGAAGTGCGAGAATGTGTACAACAGGGAAGGAAGTTTGCAGGTTCACTGAGAGCACTGGTAATGAATGGGAAGTAAGCATGGAAGTAATTTATCGATGCGTAACTTTATTGTGATCCCCACTCTAAAGTATGGACTAGTAGCTTGGACTGAATTGGAAGGACACAAGTCAGGAATGAGAGTAATAGAAATTATTTATATGAAAGGAGCATGTGGAAATACGCAGAAAAGGCAGACAGACAGACAGACAGATACACACACAAATTAGCAAAATCAGGGGCGTTTTGGTGTTTATATGTGCTGTATGTGCTGGAAAATATGGGAAGTACCTCAAGATTAGTTTGGCCATATGGAGAGAATGGAGCATGAGAAACTGAGTAGGAGAGTGTATGTGAGTGAGTTAGAGGGAGGGTGGGACAGAGGATGGGGCGGAGGGATGGTGTGGAGATATATGCATGATGGTGGTGTGAGTTGGAGGGAGGGCAACCTGACGACGGAGGAAAAGATGAAATGTAGGCAGTGTCTTTGGGGCAACCCCTACCGTTTGTGGCCACCCCTTCCTCTATCTAACGCGTCTGCAATAGACATCCTGCCCAGAACCACCTCTCTCTCTCTCTCTCTCTCTCTCTCTCTCTCTCTCGTCCTCACCTGACAATCTTGTACTTCATGCCAGAGGTCTTTGAGAGGAAGTTGAGGTCCTCGCCTCCCCATCCGCTGCGCCGGGGATCGAACCCGTTGATGCGCTGGAAGTCAGACTTGTACAGGCACGACATACCTGCAGAGGAGAAGAGGAGGGTTTAGGAGCATATCGACCACACGAGGTTCACTGAGGCAGACAAGTAAACACATGGTCGTCTATGTACAATGATCTTCCACTCCTAATGACGATTTCTTGCGTGTTATAGGGACGGCTCAGTCAGTGTTATCAGTGTGTATTATGCATCGCTGACTCACTTCCAACTCCTATTCCCACACCCACACCCATATCAGCAGACTGAGCAAGCCCCACAACACACAATATACCGCCAGGTGAATTTCTAATGGTGCGATATTTACGGTTCACTCTGTACTTGCTTCTTCTCAACCTTCACTTAGAATATGGCCAGTAACAGCTGATTTTCCAGTTCAAGTCCCTATTTCAGTTCCTGGTATGAAAAAGAGTATGATGAGATGGGGAAGGGGAATGGGCTGATGGAAGGATGAGAGGTCGTATGAATGGAGGAGACGACAGGAGAGACTGAAAGGAAAGGAAAGAAAAGGGAATGTAAGGAAGGAAAAGTAATGTGGGGACAGGAAAGGAGGTACAGTACCGTTAAGTGATCGACAAACTACGCAAGGCTTCAAGTATCTAATACATAAGACAGAATGGGATTGACAGAACTGTTGCATCCCATTCTTATTAACCTTTTTTAACTATACTATAGGCTTTTAGTTTGTGTGTGTGTGTGTGTGTGTGTGTGTGTGTGTGTGTGTGTGTGTGTATGAATTTTGGCGGGTTGGTGATGGCGGTACAGGTCGCGCCGTGTCAGGTAGGAGGCGAGAAACTGCGAGGGAGAACATTAGCTCGGTGACACGTGGCTTCCGCAGGACTGGCCGTGACTTTAGCAGATATGAGATTGTCTCATGGAAAAAATGGAGTGATATGCTGTTAAATACTATCCTGGATTTCACTGAGGAGAGTTACATAGGCCGGGACTGAGAAAGTGGATTCTTTTCCAGGCGTCTCTAGGTGGCTCTGGGTTGTAATGGGAGGCAAAGAGAACCACGACAGATTGTCTTAACCAAGGAGTCGACAGGGAGAACGGTGAAGGTGTAGCTGTGGAAAAACAGTTGTGGCGCCGAGAGGAGTTGGCATCTGGCACAAAGGGTTTACGGAGCACGCAGTAATTGAGATGATAAAGTGAATGGTTTACAATACAAGATACAGTAGTAAGGACAGGACGTTGTAGAAAAGGAATAACTCTTTGTGTACAACTGCGGCAGAAGGGTTTTGCGCACTGGGTTTCTTAGCTGGCTGGAGTTAAAGTGAGGAAAGTGGAATCCTGGCTATGTGTATTAGTAGAGAGGGGTATTACTTTAGAAATATGGATTACTGTTTTGTGCGTATTCATCGTTTGGGCTAAAAGGGGGTTGTTTTTTAACAACAAGGAGGATTGTATTCGTACCCATGTTTTTTCTATACAGTGTAATTCTGGTGCTGTTACACCCTGTAATTAAGCAAAGATCCTATAAAACATATTGTACACCTAAGCAGGACTCTTGTCTGTATTTGAGGAAAGTGAAACTTGGGTCTTAATCTGCTAGGTTAAGAGGGAGCCTTGACCTCATTATATATCTATCTCTCTATCTAGACATCCTGATATAGATACGAATATATAAACCATGCAAAAGACTGAAGAGTTAAATAAAATATCATAAAGGACGAAAATAATAATTAAAGCAGGAATGTTTGAAGCAACAAACCGAGGGTAACTAATAAAAATATAAAAAATAAATGGTAATCGAAATTAAAAATTAATTTGACTAAAAATTGAAAGGAAACAAACTTAAAATATTACTAACTTCAGAATAAATGGAATAAAATTATCACTGTCCATACTTGAAAACTGATGACTCAACCCTCTTACTGACTCCTCCTCACACTGACTATTCCCATACTGATTGTACCTGACTACTGACTTTTTTTCTACTCTGGGCATAGACTTAACGGTCTGTTCCCTGAGGATCAACAGCCTTCCTATGTACCACACATCTTCCCTTGTCACCACTTGGGATCTACTACTCACCATCCATATTCAGTACATGTTAGGGGAGGTTCATTCAGGACTATAGTATTTCCTCCTAAAGTTGACCTTGAATTTCATCCTTTGGAGCTTTTTCTCATACCTCAGCGACAGAAAACGACAAAACTATTGTTCAACATTCTTTTTATAAAACTTCCTCATGATTAGCATCAAATTATAGTATTAATCTCTTGGTACGGCTTAGTATTCAAGATAGAGTGATTTCACTCTTAGACAAAGTTGGAGTAAAAAGAGTATAGTGTGGTAGTTATAGTGTGGTCTTATGGCCCCAGTCACACTGCAGGTACGACTTATCGCAAACCACCCGCGACCTGCAAGTCGTGAGTGGTTTTGGTAAGGTTTACGACCGGTTTTCATATGTCTCGGTCTAGCCGCAGGCCACCATGGCGACCAAAAACTCGTAGCGAGGTTTTTCGTGCTGCACGAAAAACCTCCCCGCGACCACCAGTGTCGTGGCACGGATGCCGCCTGGTGGGCGGCTGGACTGTTCTGGCCGGCTAACGGACTGCGACTGGTCGGCGACACCTGATTTTTAAGCGGTGGTTGCCATCTGGACGGAGGCCGGTAGCTGCCTGCTCTGTGTGGTGGCCGTCAGCACTGCACCAAGGCGACGACTGGACTGCAGCGGCCGCCGTCCACAAGCCCCCTGTCTGGGGTGGTGGTTGAAGTCCGGCCATGGTCCAGCCGCTGATTGGTCGAGCGACAGGCGGTAGCTTGGACCGAGACCAGCCGCCGGCCAATCCGTGGCCGGTGTCAGTCTAGTGGAGGCCTAGAGGTCGCGGTCTACACTGTGACAGGATGCGGACCGGCCGCCGTTTGTCGGCGGCCTGCCGACCGTCGGTGTCTTGACCTGTGTGTACCTGGCCATGGCTGCCGTTCGGCCGCCCACTGGACGGACGCTGGACGGGCACTGGACGACCACCGGTAGCCGATCGGTGGCACGACTGCTCGGAGACCTCCGTGGTAGGGGACTTGTTTCGCGATTTTCAGGTTTGCGACAAGTCGTACCTGCAGTGTGACTGGGCCATAAGGCAGATCAGTAAAGTGTTCCAATGAAATTCACAATATCACACAGACCCCTACCCTACTCTTAGATCAAACTCACTTCTCTCTCTCTCTCTCTCTCTCTCTCTCTCTCTCTCTCTCTCTCTCTCTCCCCTACTAACCATGCCCCCACACCCTCCAGTAGCCACTCTCGTCCCCTATGTTAAGAGTGGGAGGGTTCTTGGTTCCCTGCAGCGCCGACCACAGTGACGGGTTGTACAGAGAGAACACCATAGGGAAGAACACCTGCAGAACACGTGAACATCATATGAGAAAAGTGAAAAGCATCTGATGAACATTTGAGATACGTGAAGTACATATGAGAAACAAGTGAAAAACATTTGATAAACATATGAGATACGTCAACGAACATTATCATTAAGCATGTGAAAAACATCTTAAGCACACATGGAGAGTGAAGAAACCTATGGAAAATATTAAAAACATATGAGAAACGTTAAGACCACTTTAGGCACGTTAAGAACAATTTTGAGATACGTTAAGGGCATTTGAGAAACGTTGAAGAACATTTTTGAGAGGCGTTTGGAACATCCGAGAAACGTCTGAGAAACGTTTAGAACATTTTTGAGAAACTTTGAGCATTTGAGAACCATGATGAACATCTAGGAAACGTTTAAAGCATTTGAGAACGTTAAAGAACATTTGAGAAACGTTAATAGCATAATTCATGAATGTGATGCCGCACGTGTTGACTGGACATATTACTGCATATTCTCCTTTTTCTAATGAACTTTTCCCTAAATTTGTAATGAATGACCACTTTGGATGTTTCATGATCAAACTTCGTAACTGGGACCTCCACATGACGAAGACAAACTGGACGTACGAGGTAAAATGAGGGTGACAAGAAAACACAGAAGCCGCCAAAGAAGCATCAGGTAGCTGAGGTGCCTTCTGCTTTGTCAGCCATATCTTAAGCTTATAGAATTAGATATCATTGTATTCTTTCTAGCAAACAGCATCGAGAGGACCATTACTTTTTTTCTCTCTGGTGTCCTATGTACTCCTCTGTATATTATGGAAAATCGTTTGGCACTGGGAAAGATAGAATTTTTTTTTTTACCTGCCATGTCAATAAAGGCTTACATGAGGCTGTTTTAACGCCTAGATGAAAGAAAATCACTCCTAAGCTGAATATAACCATTTGGCAGGAGTAAGAAAAAAGCTAAGATTTGTCGATGTGTCAAGATAACATTTTCCCCTTATCATTCCTTCATTGATGAGTGCAGAAGTGAATCTTGTAGCCTAAACTCGCTTCCACTAATAGGAAGTACAGGGAACGGTGTGTTTCTGGTCTAATGTGGCACTACTGTTTTTGTCTATGTCTTTCGTCTACTGTAGTCTGACTCTAAAATGGGGTTGTTTTAATATAGCACACGTGCGGAAAAAACAGATACGCTATACTCTTTTTACTCTAACTTGGCCCAAAATTGCCAACTCCCCATCTTTAGTGCTGAGCTGTAACAACCATTTAACATTAGAATATGATGCTAGTCATGAAGCAGTGCCGTGGTAATGATACAGAACCGCAGCATTACCATTTTCTGTCACTGAGCTGGATGAAAGAAGCTGCAGAAGGACACAAATCTGAACCAAGTTAAGGTAAAAGAATCAGGGTGCCACAGAAGACCTCCAACAGCCCCCCCTCCCTCCCGTAGTACTGGACTTGGAAATGGTGGTGATCACACAGGCCACCTGCTTGTCCGCCTTACCTGCTTGCCTTGCACTGGTGTGGTGAGGCAGCGGTACAGGAAGTCACGGGTAAACAGGACATCCACATCACACAGGAACACCACCGCCGCCTGGATCGCACTCTGCTCAACGCCAGTCTTTAATGCCTGCCAATACGGTACTACATTTTTTTTTTTTTTTACTCCGGGACACTGAATTAAAAACCTACCACCAAATCCCTATCATATCTAAGATACATATATATATTTTTTCTGGCAAGGACAAGGATAAGCCAATACATCTTCTTATGTCCCTTTTTCTTCCTGCAAAGGAAGATTCCAGTTACGACAGGAAAACTATCGTAAGGCAATTTGCGACCCTCAGCCCTGGGATAAAATTCTCATATCTGTGTATCACTAAATTTTTATGGCCAGCGGGTATATGTGTTGCAGTGTATTTAAGAAATTTTCTAAAATTCTAGATTTTTTTTCTAGTAGGTTTCTGGAGTCTTGATTTTTTTTTTTTTTTTATCGCCTTATGATTATGTAAGTGTACTGTACCAGTGAGCGTGAGAAGCTCTGGCGACTGAGCAACAGAAAGTGTGTTTGGAGGCCAGGGGTGTCAGCTGCCGCGGCCTCCAGGGTGGCTCTGGCGGCTTCACTCTCGTCGTCCTCGAAGTAGGCCAGAGTGAGGCCCAGGGGGAAGCTGTTGCCGCCCTTCATCACCTGCCGTACGTTGTCCAGGAACAGTTTGAGGGCGGCAGTGCGGCCCATCAGAGGCATCACGATGTTGATGTTAGTGTAGCTGGTATTACTATTGGCGGTGTTAGTGGTATTCTTTGTAGCAGCCTTGGTGGCAGAACTGGAAGCAATTTTGGTGGCAGTGTTGGTAGCATTCCTGGTGGCAGTTTTAGCTGCATTCTTGTTGTCAGTGTTGGTGATAGGGGTGGTGGTGGCAGTGTGGTGGAGGTGGTAAACAATGCGGGGCGGTCGCAGTGGCAGGTCCAGAGTGACGCGGTCCATCTCTGAGGAGGAAGGGTGGCGGCACAACACGTCCACCTCCACCCCCACAGTGGGCACACTACGGTACCTGTGGAGGGCAGGAGGGGGTCGGTTCAGCCAGCCATGAATGAGACAACCCTACCATATATTTAATATGGACAGTTGGTATAAGTGCCAAAATAGTGACATGTAAAGCTGCGTGACATACACTACTGCTGGGGCTTAGGGAACGAGCTTTGAAGAGTAATCTCAGAGTCGACAAAAAAAGTAAAATGATGGTAATAATAATAACCACAATAATCCATCCATCCATCCATCATCAGTTGTATGTTGCTCCAAGAGGAGTGGAGGAGCCCGGGGTTAGCCAAGCTGGTCCTGACACTTAAGATTGAGAGCGACCAGACTCATTCATCCCTGAGTGGCATTACGTGAGCAATAAACCCCAACCACTCCTTGGATATAAACCTTCACTGGCTCAATCCGATTGGAGTGCTGCAATTACCCACTAAACTACCAGGCGCCATAATTTGGTTATACAGTTACCACCCAGCGTAGCAAATGGTTTCCTGGTGTACAGGGAACCATTTGGCTTGTCACTCAGTACAATCAAAAATTCTTCGATAGGCAGAAGGAAGAGGAAAGAATGAAGGAAAGAAAGAACAGGGAGTGTAAGGTCACCCGTACGCAGAAGGGTGTGGAAAGAATGAAGGAAAGAACGACAGAAGAGGAAGGAAGGACGAGAGGAAAGGGCAGACACCCAAAGCAGCACTACATCAGATGAGTGGATGGTGAGCGCCCCAACCTACCATCAACACTGATAATAAAAATAATAACATTAATAATAATAATAATAATAATAATAATAATAACAATAATAATAACAATAATGATAATAATAATCCATCCATCCATCTATCATCCAATCCTA
Organism: Coenobita brevimanus; assembly: GCF_032717465.1. Classification (NCBI taxonomy): domain Eukaryota; kingdom Metazoa; phylum Arthropoda; class Malacostraca; order Decapoda; family Coenobitidae; genus Coenobita; species Coenobita brevimanus. The sequence goes on along the minus strand of NC_137025.1, from coordinate 40,901,861 downwards.
CGTTATCCCATGAGAAGCGTAGGAGCCTGGGGCTAGGCAAGTTGGTCCTGACATTTAAGATGAGTGATTAATTATAATAACAATAATAACAATAGAAATTATAATAACAACAACAATAATAATAATAATAATAATAATAATAATAATGATGATAATAATAATAATAATAATAATAAATAATAATAATAATAATAATAATAATAATAATAATAATAAAAATAGTAATAATAATAATCATAACATCGCGTTTCTCTACACCACTCATATACATCTGTCATAATGTCCCAGCAATAATAATAATAATAATAATAATAATAATAATAATAACCGCGTTTCTTTACACCACTCACGTACAGTCGCCAAACTTTCCACCTGGGCCACCTAGCCGCGAGAGGTGGATAACGGGTGCTGGCAACAGTGTATATGTTTGTTCGTGTGTACATGCTCGACGAAAGTTCGGATCATCAACTCTCTTCGTCCATAGTGAACCTCAGTCAGAGTCAGAGTTCATCCCATAGATGGCTGGAGTTAGGTGGTGAGAAAAATGTCTCAGGAGTAAGGCGGCTCTCCCATCGGCTCAGCCAGTTGCATGAAACTGGTCGCATGGAAAATTGTTGTGTGCCACAGGTCGCGCTGACCAAGGCCAAAGATATATGACTATATAAATTTTATAATAAAGTAATACAAATAATATTCTTATATAAATATAAACTTTTATTTATAATACAATAATATATATTATACTATACATATTTGGCCTTGGTCCGTGCAACCTGTGACATGCAACAATTCCATGCGACCGGTTTCCTGCAACTGGTCGAGCCGGTGGGAGAGCTGCTTAAGGGGGGAGCTTGGCATAGTGAAGTTCAGGGCAGGTGCAGGACGTTGAGGGGAGGGGGTTACGTTATTCATACCGCCAGTGACAATAACTGCCGAACTAGTTTTTGAGATCCATTGGCAATCTACCAAATATTTACATTTTTAACAATACTAAACATGTTATTTTCTATATTGTTTTTACATTGTTACAATAACATGTTAATGCACTAAATACTGGAATCACTCCAAGCCTTTCTCTCACACTCTCTCATTATATCAGTAATTCCATTTCATAGGGTTATCACTTGATACCATTATCAGTATAGGTTGAAGATGAATGCATTTACCTGACATCCACATCCAGTTACAAGTAAGATTGCCTGCCATATTCACATCGTGAATGACACTGACCAATAAACATTAGGATGATGTTCAGACACTGTTAACGGTTGCTTATTTCCTCGTTGGTAGTACTTCAGGCAGATGTTTTCATGTGTTCTGTGGTGCACCACGAAGAGGTAGGAGATTAAAATACTGTAATCTCAGCAGGCAGAGAATTTATGCATACTTTTGTCGAATGTGGTTATTATATCAGCTATGATAATGATTTACCGTACCATTTTTCATATGACTATGATCATTATTCGTCTAAAGTATGACTGAATTACACATTGCAAGGAAAACTGATTGCGAGCGGTGCCGCTTATATGTGCGGTCACACATTTACATGCTCATCGATTATTCACCGAACAACATTATCTCACATTATAGCAGATGAAGACACCATCTCTTCACCACAGTATGTAAAAGCTTCCAGTCATTTTAAGCTCAATTTTATTGATTCATGAATTGTTTGGACATTTATATCACCATTGCCTGTGATATTACTTATGTGATTGGTAAATGCAACATAACGAACATGAAATTATCATTACAGGCTGGAACACTTTTTTTTTTTTTTTTTTTTTTAATCCCGCGAACCTCGCTTTAGCCCCCGTCACCGAGGTCCGGAGAGCAAGGATATGTGATGTTGGTTGCTGACTGGCTGCTACCAAGACCTAGGTCATAAGACAAGGGCTTGGTGTTTAATAGGAGAAACCCATCTCTCCTGACGGGGGTGGAACCACGTCACACGGATCGCCTGGCGGAAGCGTTAACTACCGCGTCACCCACAGTACTGTTTCAAATATTTAATATATATCAACTATTAAAACAATTGCCGTGTTTGCACTGCAAGCACAGAGATCCACGTAATGATTAAGTGATGAGATGCTTAGGTTTTCTATTGTTAACGAAAGGTTGACTCATGACTAGCTGACTCAAGGCAGTATTCTGCCTCAACGAACGAGTTTCAACCTCCGACTCTCCTACTTAGTTTAAATTAATATCCTCCCAATGAGTAATCCTGTAACGATTAATGACCTAACTTGTCTAATCATGTCTCGGATCAAGAATGGTATTTCAATAGGCTTAACCAAGATCGGCCCAGGACTGGCTAAATGCAAAACGAACAGTCAGACACAGATATCTACTTTTCAGCCATAAAGGCCGGTCACACGACGGTTCTTCCCCCCCAATATGCAGTAGACATTTTTTAGCCATGGGTTTATCATGTAATAATGAAAAAGAATACGTTTTTAAATATATAATATATGTAAAGATGCGGCCTTTTGAATTAGTTTACTTATTGTTTTCAATACTTGCATTATCCAACACTTTCAAGAAGCTCCTTTGAAATTCTATCGCCTAAAAATTGTCGACTGATTACTGGGATGAACTTTGACTGAGATTCACTAAGGAAAACGAGAGGTGATGATCCGAACTTTCATCAAGCATGTACACACGAACAAACAGATAGCCTACGCTGTTGCCAGCACCCCTTACCCACCTCTCGTGGCGGGGTGGCCCAGGTGGAAAGTTTGGCGACTGTACATCTATCATAATGTCTCAGCAATAATAATAATAATAATGATAATAATAATAATAATAATAATAATAATAATAATAATAATTAATAATGATAATAATGATAATAATAATAATAATAATAATAATAATAATAACAATAATAATATTAATAATAATAATAATAATGATTAATACTAATAAATAATAATAATAATAATAATAATAATAATGATAAATATCAATACTAATAAATAACAATAAAAATAATAATAATAACATAAGCATTGATGATGATGATCATGATAAAATAGTTACTACTACTACTACTACTACTACTACTGCTGCTGCTGCTGCTGCTGCTGCTGCTGCTGCTGCTGCTGCTACTAATGATAATAACCTTCAGCCTGTGACAAGCAAATGCAGGACTGGTGTACAAGATCACTCTGACCTACTGGATGACACTCAGTTCTTTGCCTGCCTCACTAATCAACAAGTTTCATTTCTCCATCTTCTACTCTGCTTCTTTCTCCCATTCCATCTCTGGGACATTTCGCACTTACCTTGACTGCCCTTTTCTTATCTGTTCAACGATAAGACATGACCTATCCATATCAATTGTGGCTTCTTAATTATGGTGACTGTAAGTTCTAGTTTTGCCTCTCTCATCAGCTGTCTGAGGCAACTGACAGCAAACCCTTTTCATTTTCCTCCTACTGTCTCTATACTCCCTTCAAAGCCAAAGGTGGATGTTGTGTACATGTGCGCAACAATTTATATTGCTCTCGTGTTCCTGAACTTGATTCTTCTGAATTTTCTACTCTCTGGCTTCAGCTTTCTTGTAATTCTATGACTAAATATTTCTGCGTTGTTTAATTATCCCCTAATTCTACAATCAAAAATTCTTCGACTATCTTACTTCTACGATGGAACACATTCCATCCATTTCTCCTTTCTCTGAAATATCCATTCTAGGAGATTTCAATGTTCACCACCACCTTTGGCTCTCCTCTCCTTTCACTGATCCACCTGGTGAACAAGACTACATCTTTTCTATCCTTAATGACCTAGAGCAGCTTGTACAGCACCCTACCCGTATCCCTGACCGTCTTGGAGAAAGCTCCAACATACCTGACCTCTTCCTTACAAGTAATCCTTCTGCTTACACTGTTAATCTTTCCTCTTCGCTGGGCTCCTCTGATCACAACCTTATTACCTTAACCTGTCCTATTGTTCTGGTACGGCCTGTGGACCCTCCAAATAAACGTCGTCTGTGGCACTTTGGAGCGGCAGATTGGGAGGCCCTCAGGCAGTACTTCATTGTTTTTCCCTGGAATGATTATTGCTTCCATGGCCAGGAGCCATCTGAGTGTGCCTTGCGCATTACGGAGGCTTCTCTCTCGGTCATGGAAGCATACATTCCTTTCTCATATCCTTTGACTAATGCAAGAAAGCCTTGGCTTAATCACGCGTGTTCTAATGCTGTCAGCAACAAGAGGAGGACCTATAAAAGATACCAGAGCCAACCCACCCCTGTATCATATCTTGTATATGTTTCTGCCCGGAATCATGCTAAGTCTGTTCTTCGTTCTGCTAAAAAATAATTTCATCCATACTAAGTGCTCTCAGCTCTCCAACTCGAATTCTTCCCGCTCCTTCTGGCATCTTGCCAAAAACCTTTCTAACAACTTTACCTCATCATCCTTCCCTCCTCTTTTATATTCTGATAAAGCAGATCTCTTCACTCAGACTTTCTCCTTCAATTCCACCGTAGATGATTCCGGTGCTGTTCCTCCATCACCTCCCCCCTCTGACTTCCTCATGGCTGACATTGAAATTTCTTCAGCTGATGTATTTTCTCCCATCAATGGCCTCAATACTAACAAGGCATATGGGCCTGATGGAGTCCTTCCTGTTGTCCTCAAGAACTGTGCTTCTGTGCTTACACACTGCCTAGGTAAACTCTTTCGCCTTTGTCTGTCAACTTGTATCTTTCCTTCTTGCTGGAAGTTTGCTCTCATTCAGCCAGTCCCAAAGAAGGGTGACCATTCCCAACCCTCTAAATATCGTCCAATTGCTTTAACATCCTGTGTCTCAAAAGTTTTCGAGTCAGGTCTTAACAGAAAAATTTTAAAGCATTTTTCCTATCACAACCTTCTTTCTGATCGTCAGTATGGGTTCCATTAGGGACGCCTCACTGGCGATCTTCTCACCTACCTTTCAGACTCCTGGCCATCCTCCTTTCGGGACTTTGGCGAAAGCTTTGCCATTGCACTTGACATCTCAAAGGCTTTCGATCGAGTCTGGCATAAATCTTTAATTTCCAAACTGCCCTCTTACGGTTTCTATCCTTCTATCTGTGCCTTCATCAATAGTTTCCTTTCTGGTCGTTCTATAGCTACTGTTATAGACGCCTATCGTTCTGCTTCTAGATCTAGCAACATTGGTGTTCCTCAGGCCTCTGTCCTATCACCAAAGCTCTTCCTTTTATTCATTAATGACCATCTAAGCTGTACACCTAACCCTATCCACTCATACGCTGATTATTCCACCCTTCACCTCTCCATCCAGTTCCCGCAACGTCCATCTCAGCAGTTACTTTAACAAACAAGGGATGAGGCTATGGCACACGTAATGTCTGACTTGGCTCGTATCTCTGACTGAGGTGAAAATAATATTGCTTTAAATGCATCAAAGACTCAGTTTTTACACCTATCAATGCGACACAGTCTTCCACAGGAGTATCCTCTAATGTTTAATAATATCCAGCTCAGTTCTGCTTCTTCATTGAACATGCTTGGGGTTTCATTGACTCAGGACTTATCTTGGAAAAATCATATTCCATTTCTTGTAAAATCTACTTTCAAGAGATCAGGTATGCTAAGCCGACTCCGTACCTTCTATACCCTGCACAGTTGTTGACCTTATACACGGGTTTTATTCGCCCCTGTTTAAACTATAACTCTTATGTGTGGGAAGGCTCCCCACATACAGCTCTTCTCAATAGGGTGGAGTCAAAAGCTTTTCGTCTCATCAACTTTCCTGCTCTTACTGGCTCCCTTCAACCTCTGTCTCTTCGCCGCACTGTTGCATCTTTATCTCTTTTCTATCGCTACTTCAATGGTCACTGCTCGTCTGAACTGTCTGCTTGCATCGCTCCACCTCTACGACGGGTGCGTAGCACCCGTCTAGCAACAAACTCTCACCCCTTTTCTGTCCAACTCTCTAATGCAAGAGTTAACCGTATTCCCAGTCGTTCATTTATGCAACAGGTCAACTCTGGAACTGTCTCCCTCTCTCTGTATTTCCTACTTCATATGATCTCCAGTCTTTCAAACGCAGTGTGTCCAGGCATCTCGAAATGATTGGATCTTGACTTTGGCTCTCTTTTGTAGTTTTCGTGTTTTTCTTGGAAGGAACAGTTTGCGGGCTCCTGGCCTTCGGTTCCTTCTTTCTTGCATAAAAAAAAAATATATACCGTTATATCTTTATCTCTCCGTGTGATACATAATATAATCTTCTCCATCTTTCTTTGCGCACCCTTGAATTTACGTCTTAATATTAAACTGTGAGCCAGGGATGGGGTAGTCAAACATATTAATGAACGATTCCCTGTCGTATAGATATATTTTTACACGAAGAACTAGACAAGCGAAGATTTTGCACTTCTTTCTCTGATCTTCCTGCAGAAAAGTTATGACATGCTGTAATTTTCGTCTCTTATCTTCGGTTTATTTATGAAGCTAGAACAGAAAACAGAGGAAGATTCGACAGCCCACTTGTCCTTCCTCCAAATTAAAACCAATGTTACCACCAGGGATGGATCGTAAGTGCGTTGGTGTATCCCGCACAGGTTTCTGATCGTTAGCCCGAACACTACGATGATGTATTTTTTATTTTACTTTCGCCATCTTCAGATGACTTAATTAACCTAAGGAGAGAGTTTTTCGATCTGAGGAGATTAGATACAGCGCTCATCAAGGAGTTCAGTACGAAAGACCTTCCCTAAGCTGAATAAAATCGCTTGGTGAAGGCAAAAATAAACTATATGTCATTGGCTTCAAGGGTAAAGGTTAGAACAGGGAGGTCATACTGTTTATTAACCTTTTTCGTGAAGTGCTAAAGATGCCACAGCAACTTCGCTAAATATGCCACAGCAACCCGCGTAAGTTTCTGTTAAGGTTAGAGAAAAACTGCAATTCCGTCACGCGTGACCTTTTCCATTTTTCTGTCTTATTCTTGTCATCTCTAGACTACCATGATATTCTTTGCACAAACACTTCGAACTGGAGATGTTAGACATAGCCTTCATTACCTCATCACTAGAGGAGGTGTTTCAAAAGCTGAATCAAATCGTCAAGAGGTAGCAAGAATAAATCTGTAAGACTCGTCACCGGACTGAGAGGGGACTAGGGAACTGACCTGATATCACTGCACTGGTTCCGAGTGTATTTGGTCAGGTTGAGGTCTGCCAAGTACTGTATGACCTTATCCCGCACCTGTAGTGGATAAGACATAGTAATTAGTTCTTAATATTATCATCTACGAAATTGACAACCATAATCATGTGGAAGACAAGTAAAATCGGGATATATTTAAATATATTTCCGATGGCATAGAGGATTTCTTAGCACTTACTCGCATTCCTATGTGATTTTCGCTGTGTGCTTCACCTTAATGCTGTCTTGTGTGCTACATTTAATCTGGACAGTGCATAGAGTCTGAAAGCAAGTGAAGGTGGTTGGTGTATGGTGGCAGAGAGACCCATTACTGTGTGTGTGTGGGGGGGGGGGACGTATATTTTCTGTCAAGACTTCTTTTCACAGGATGCGGCAAGAATTAAGAGATAGCCAGCTTGAATTTATGAATCTGTTCGTAAATGGGTTAACTGGAAGAAAGATGAGTGGTCGACTAAATATGAAGAGATGAAGCTGGAGGCTGGACTGGGTGTAGGAATGGAGGTTGTGGAAGAAGCAGCCAAAGGCATGGTGCAGCGGATGATGATTCATTGCTGCTCTGTGTTGTGGGCCGCTCTGGCGAAGTAGGTTGAGGAGGAATAGAGTACACAAACAATGTAATACTCAATTAAGGTAATATGGACATGATTACCTCACTACTCAGCTGTTGCCATACAAGAAGATTGAGGAATGGGATGGAAGTGTACTGCTGCTTATGGTTTCCTATTTTCTAACTAGATTCCTATCGTAAATTCTGCAACAAATTCTCATGTCTAACCAGTTCCCAAATTCTGAATGGTGAATCAAATTCCACGAAGATCATCAACACGGTTGCCAGAAGATGTTGCTGTCAAGCTGTGGCAGATACCCCTTGAAAACCGAGACATGTTCAGCGATCCCTTGGTTACCGAACATGGCGTGTGAATATACAGAACCTATGGGATTTATCATAACCGATCCCTCGCATCCCAAGCTCAAACCCACTTTTTCATTTTATGAAAAATTAGGTCCACTATATACAGCAGCTACATAATGTTGTAGTAGGTACCAGCAACACGCATAGGCATGGTTTGGTGAATAGAAAGTGATGACAGAGGTGCACAATAAGAGAGAATACAGTATTTAATCTCTCATTAGGCACACTGTGTTGATAGACGTAGCCGAGGGTTTAGATTAGATGGAGATAGATATGGTATGTGTATCGTACATTAATCGTTGCCCCTCTATCACCAGTGGAGTGTGTGGGCCGCTGCTAGTAAGATGGTGCGTCGTCGAGTTGAGTGAATAGTTAGCTCTCTCTCTCTCTTTCTCTCTCTCTCTCTCTCTCTCTATCTATCTATCTATCTATCTATCTATCTATCTCACTTTCCTTCTCTGTGTATTCTTTTAGCATAACGGAGGTGAGTTATAGTCACTTCTTGATTTACGAAGTTTTACTGCACAAAGTTTATATGAAGATGTGCTTGAACGTAACTTAACGACGAACCACCTAACTACCCTCTCTTACTTTACTGCCAATCGTTCTCTCAGATTCTCTCCGACCCCTTCTCACCTTCCCTGCTCTCCTCTCCAGTTTCCTAGCCTATATATACCGACCAGTGCATAGGTGTGTCTTTGTACCCTTCCATAGTTAGTTTTCCATGACGTCAGATAACTGGCTCATTTTGGCTATGCTGCATGCTCATGAAATACCTGTATTGCCTGGCTTGAAGAATTTGTGATACATCGACATTCTTGAACTAGAATATGTGTTGACTTTCTTTGTGCACCGGACATGATTTATTGTGTAAGTGTTACCCATGTCATTACCTATATTTTAATGTCTATAATTATTACATATTGTCATAACATATTAATGCCTACATACCTTATTGAACCCCCAACCAGTCACCCGCCTTGCTCCTAACTGTAGACTTATTGAGGTAAATGCATGGTCTAGTTTAAGCATCTGCAAGACCTTACCAGTTCACTTCTTATTCTTAAAGTTTGTTTTCCATGCTTTTCTGAGTATTATTTTTGCGGAGACAAACTATTGCCACAAGGTGGTAGAGTAGTTTACAATCCCCAATGGCGACAAAGCAATTTACGCCATCTACAGTAATAGTGTCCCGAAGACAGAGGGACGCCATTTTAGAACATTATTTTTGGCAGGAAATTACCCTTATCAGTGCTGATTTATCCCAACCTTACCTAAGTTTTCGACATTTAACCTACCATTTTTTCCGTCACGGAATGAGCACTTTCTCCCCCGAAAATGTGCTTTAAAAATGTAGAGCCATGGTTTGGACAGGCCTACAGGTTGAGGTGGCTGGTACGTAGCCCACCAACAGCCAGAAACAAATAACTCAACAGCCTTACTAATTATATTTCAATAATGCAGACTTAGATGCGTGTATGTTATCTTAATACAGCATAAATAAACAGTAATCTAGGCATTCTGTGGGACAGATATGCACACACATGGAGCACCAGTGACTGCACCTCACCAAGTACATCAGTAAATTGTAAACAAAATCAGCTGATTGCTTCGAATGTAAGGCGACGGTGAAAGATTTATATGTTCCCGCAGTTCCACTGTAAACAGATAATAGAGTTCAGTACTATAAATAATTTATTGTGATATTATTATTCTAACCTAACATAACCTATTTTGTGCAATTCTGGCATGTTTGGTTATGTTGCCCTTGGTTAGATTAGGTTTGATTAGACTAGGTTATGGTTAAGTAACGTTAGTTAAGAGTGGGTTAAGTTAGGTTAGTTTAGATTTGGCTTAGTTGAGCTAGGCTAGGAGTGGTTAGGTTTGGATTGGTTGTGTGTGGTTAGGTTAGGTTATTTTTGGTTGGGTAACGTTAGATTGTTTTGTTAGGTTAGACAATTTAGGTTAGGTAAGGCTAGCAATTGAATATATAAGGTTAGACTTATAATAAAATAAATATCAGCAGATATGAGTCTGACATTACGTTTGATAAACAAATACAGAACAGGTGAATTGGGATGATCATTGCTATAAAGAAGAGGGAAAAGAAAATCTACAGTAAGCAATCATTTACCATCATAAAAATGATTAGAATATTATAGAAAACAACTAACGAGAAGAGGAAGTGAAACTGTAAGGTATTTCTCCTCCTTAAATTAGCGTGAGGAGTCTGTAACATTGAGTACCTATCTTGGTTGTAAACCAAATCTGGTCAAACCAACATCAATTGTACACTACTACCGTACTTTTGAAATTATTTGAGTTTTTTATCCGCAATGGCATTAACGTGTTACGAGTTTATGAAGCACAGAGATGAGCATTACAGTTGTTATGATTGAAAGTACAGCATTAGCAAGCATTTGACCTGAATTATTGCTGTTTACGACTTCGGGGTATTGTGAAACTAACCATATCTCAGTTGTGATAGTGTGGGCCAATGAAAAGCGAATATTCATTTCTAAACTAGCAATTGCTCACTCGTGTGATGATGCCATGGGCTGATGAGCCGGCCAGTGTTTGTGAGTCTCTCGCTTGGCCCAGCTGAGGCACATGTAATGATATCTTTGAGCCGGAAAACGAGTTATAACGGCAGGAGCTGATTTTCATTTCCAAGTGATAATTAAAACCGCTATAACAAAGTGCTCCTTAACCATGAGACCATTGTACTTCAAAAGTAGTCCAAACATTTTTTCTGGTAAAATCTGTTCTTTGATGCCCTCATTGACCTTAGAAATACACTGGAACATATCCCATTAGATCTGGGTAAGCCTATGAACTGTTCAGTGTAACAGTATTATTATGAGTCCAGACTTAGAATCTGAATAATGCTTTCGTTGGATTAAGCTGTATATTTTGAAGATGGGTAGCATATACTTGTTTAAACGAAATGTGGGTCATGCTTGAATCAAAGCATGACTCAAAGTCGTAAAATTGAAATCAGATAATATCTCTCTGCTACACAGGAACATCAGTGTGGCCATTAAATGGCAGAGCTTTCAGTAAATATTTAGCAGTGGCCACAGCTGGAATGCAAGTAGTTTTACGTATTTTCGATTTATCTCACCATTTCCTGACACTTTTCTTGTATGACACTTAAGTCGCAGAATAACTCCTTCCCCCTTATAAGGCTATTAAGCCTCCCCGGGGGTTATCAATAACTCCAGGGGTCATTTGCGACGGAGGTGTCATAAAAATGTTCGCAAATGATGAGATATAAACAGAAAACACTTCAGTCTACTTGAATTCCAGTTATGGCTTCTGCTAAACAGTATCCGAGTTTTCCACATAAAATCCCTAAGTAACATGCAAATAGTTAATATCTGATATACTCTGCAAGCACAAAAACATACATAATCAGAAGAGACAGTGTTTCCTAAATGAAAAAATATAATAATGAATTGATTACTGGATTTTTAGGAATTTGCTGCAATGTTGGCTGCATTGATTACCTGCCTCAATTCCAAGAGATCTTAGTAAAATTGCCTGTACAGGATTTCTTGAATAACCAAAAGCAATTAGCCTATTTTCCACCCCAAAGTTATCTTCTCTTCATGAACCTATTTTCCCTCATTGGACCTAATTTCCCCATGGATATATTGTTTTTTTTTTATGTGAAGAAGAAGGAACCAAAGGCCATGAGCCCGCAAAACTGTTCCTTCCAAGAGAAAAACAAAATACAAGAGAGAGCCAAATTCAAGATCCATTCATTTCGAGATGCCTGGACACACTGCGTTTGAAAGACTGGAGATCATAGGAAGCAGGAAATACAGACAGAGGGAGACAGTTCCAGAGTTGACCTGTTGCATAAATGAAGGACTAGGAGTAACGGTTAACTCTTGCATTAGAGAGTTGGACAGAAAAGGGGTGAGAGTTTGCTGCTAGACGGGTGCTACGCGCCCGTCGTAGAAGTGGAGGAATGCATGCAGACAGTTCAGAGGAACAGTGACTATTGAAGTAGCAATAGAAAAGAGATAAAGATGCAACACTGCGGCGAAGAGACAGAGGTTGAAGGGAGTCAGTAAGAGGGGGAGAGTTAATGAGACGAAAAGCCTTTGACTCCATGCCAATGAGAAGAGCTGTATGTGGGGAGCCTCCCCACACATGAGAGTTGTACTCCACACAGGGGCGGATAAAACCCCTGTATAGAGTCAACAATTGTGCAGGGGCAAAGAAGGAACGGAGTCAGTTTAGCACACCCAATCGCTTGGAAGCAGATTTTACAAGAGATGTAATATGATCTTTCCAAGACAAGTCCCGAGCAAATGAAACCCCAAACATGTTCAAGGATGATGCAGGACCTATATTCTCCCTTAGGACAAATACTAATTTTATACATGGATCTATTTTTTCCCACGGAGCTTTTTCCACCACCTACCTGTTCTTACCCATTGGACTCATGTTTTTATTTGAGCTCATTTCCCCAGGGACATATTCCTCTGGGGGAATTCCCACCATAGAGCTATTCACCCTATGGACGTGTTTTAAAATTACCCACTCCACCCGCCTACCCATCCTTGCCATGCACCTACCCACCCTGCCCACCCACTCACCCATCCACTCCGCTCACCCATCCTTCCGGCCCATCCGTCCACCATACCCACCCCACACACCCTTCTCATCCCATCCCACCCATCCGCCTACCGACCTTGCTTGCCTACTCGCTCACCCACCTGTCCCGTCTATCCACGTGTCCACTCACATGTATGCCCATCTATTCGGCTGTCAACCTACGCACTCGGCTACTTAGCTCCACCAACCGTGTGATTTGCAAGTTTACACACACACGCACACACACACACACACACACACACACACACACACACACACACACACACACACATACAGAAAAAAAAAACTGCTTTTACAGAATATATTCACACCTTAATCATGGCTGCCAAGTTTGACTTAGGTTTGCCAATCAAAGCTGAGGTGAAATATGTGGCCATGTCCTCTAGTAACTGCATCTACTGCAATACGAGTATATACTTGGTTGTTGGTATGCTGGTGGATCCCTGTTGCGTATCACAGCTTGTGGATGCCGCACCTCAGTAAATGGGTCGCCATTGCTTGTATAACTTTACAGACACAATGAGCCTGTGGCACAGACGAAACCAATGGAATTTTAAGGTTCTGAATCTACATCCCTCCTTCCCTAGCACAATATAGTTTCTGGGCACCATATGTTTGTAACTGGGCCACCTTTCTTTGGGGGGTGTTGTGTGCATCTGCTCGATGGCACACCTGCATAGTGCTGGAATAACCGTAAATTTAACACAAAGTGGAAAGGCAAAACACTGGGAAGATAGCTGTTCTGGGATGGTCTATAAGCCAGGTAGGTGTTTCCTAAATCATTAAACATTCAGCAATTTTTCGTCCTAGAACAATGCAGGGATGGGTGCAGTTATCAAAACTGCATTTAGTATTGTTAACCTTTGTTTTACAAATTTACACTCATATACAAAAGACTCATAGTAAAGGCAAAGTCCCATGCATAACATGTACATAACAGCTTGTGAACACTGTATCTCAGGTGCCAGCCTACTTATGTCAGTGAGACATCATGGACATAATATGCCTATAGTAATGGCCAATCATTTCAGTTTTCAAGGTTCTAGGTCCCAGACCTTCTCAGTCCCACCATATCAGTTTGTGGATTCTGCATCTCAGTAACTAGGCCACTGTTCGTAACTTCACACACACACACACACACACACACACACACATTGTAAAAGTGAAGACTCGTGGTTTTGAAGATTTTACAGCTCCGTTTCTATACTAACATGCTCGACACACGGGTTTATGGATATCGAATCTCAGTAACTGGAATGCACTTATATATATATATATATATATATATATATATATATATATATATATATATATATATATATATATATATATCTAGGCTGCGTTCCCTAAGGAAAGGGAGGTAGCCTAGACAGGACGACACACTCCCAATTTGCTCACCCACTCAAACATATTCGTTCGCATCTTAGCCCCAAAAGGGAGAAGGGACAGATCCTCACCGCACCACACTGCACGAGGGTCAACTGCACAGTGCAGTTAGTGACATCCGCAGCCGGGCCTGACAGCAAAGCTGGTTTACCCCTGCCACATCATAAAGGACCCATCCCCTTACCCGCTCCTGACCTGATCACCTGATCAGACAAAATGCGGGAGAATACCCCTCAGGGGATATCATTCATTCATTTACTGTTTCTCTCCATTCATTTCTATCACGCAGAGCCACTCTTCCTTGCTCGACAGACATCCCTCTTGCATCCAACACTCTCTTCACATCCATCCATCCTATTCGTGGTCTCCTTCTCAGCCTTACACCTCTCACATCAAATCTAGTTATTTTTTCACCAGTCGCTCATTATCCATTCTCTCCATATGCCCAAACCATCGCAACACCCTCTGCTCAACTCGATCAGCCTTCTCCCGAACAACTTCAGTTCTTCTCACTTCATCATTTCTCACTCGATCCATACGCGTCACTCTACACGTACTCTTCAGACACCACATCTCCATTATATTCAAACATTTCCTCTCTGCTATACCCATATTCAATGTTTCAGCTCCATATAAAGCAGCCGGTACCACAACACCCTCATACAGCATTCTCATTACATCCATTCTAAGCAAACGACATCTAAACACTTTTTTCATTCCTCCCAGCACCTTTCCTACTTCATTCATTCTAAACTTCACTTCTGCATCTATCTTCCATCCACAGCAACATGTGACCTTAAAATACTTAAAACACTCTACCTCCTGATGCAACTCACCATTCAAAACTATACTCATCGTCCTACCATCTACCAACCTCGTACACTTCATCACTTTACTCTTATTCTCATTTACTTTCAATTTCCTCCTTTCACACACCCTTCCAAACTCCTCTACCAACTGTCTCAATCTCTCCTCTGAATCAGCCACCAATGCAGTATCATCCGCAAACAGCAGCTGCTTCAGATTCCACTCTCTACCATCAACATTCACCAGACTCAGACCTCCACCCAACACTCTTGCATTCACCTCCCTTACAACACCATCCATATAAATACTGAACAACCAAGGCGACATTACACATCCCTGCCGCAGCCCCACTCTCACAGGAAACCAATCACTCACAGTATTTCCCACTCTTACACACGCTCTACTATTTACATAAAAACTTTTCACTCCTTTTAGTACCCTACCATCAAGTCCATACAATCTTAGAACAGTCCACAAGGTCTCCCTATCAGTTCTATCATATGCTTTCTCTAAATCCATGAACGTCCAAAATACATCCTTACCTTTTGCTAAATACTTTTCACACACCTGTCTCCCAACAAACACCTGATCCGCGCATCCCCTCCCTCTCGTAAAGCCACACTGCTCATCACCAATCACTCCTTCTGTACCCTCTCTAACTCTCTTAATTAACACTCTACCATACACCTTACATACAACACTCAACAGACTTATATCCCTAAAGCTAGTACATTCATACTTATCACATATATATATATATATATATATATATATATATATATATATATATATATATATATATGTGTGTGTGTGTGTGTGTGTGTGTGTGTGTGTGTGTGTGTGTGTGTGTGTGTTTATGTTACAGGGAATTTGTGTAACCAGTCAGTGATTTCATGAAATCCCCAGTGAATTCGTGAAATGGTTTTAAACTGGGTTGGGTTCATTTAGGTTAGGTTACTTTACTGTAGTCAGTGGTTAGGTTAGGCTGGGATAATCTAGGTTAAGGTTAGATTATGTTAGGTTATGTTAGTTAGCCTAGGTTGGTTTAGATGAACACTTACCTTAGCATTTATCTGGATTAAGCTAATCTAACCTAATCTTGCTACCCTAGCCTAACATAACCTAAACTTAACCTACAGTAGATTATCCCAGCCTAACCTAACTGCAGCCAAAATTAACCTGACCTACATTGATCAATCTCACTATAAACTCATTTCACAAATTCACTAGTGATTTCATGAAATCACTAGTTACACAAATTCCCTGTAACCTATATGTATATAGATAGATAGATAGATAGATATAGATACAGAGATATTGATATGGATATAGATATAGATAGACTGATAGATAGATATAGATAAACACACACACACACACACACACACACACACACACACACACACACACACACACACACACACATACATACAGACTCTTTCCTCAACCCTTCCACCACCACTCCTCTCACATTACAGTGTTGATACCATACTTCACTATGTGGGCCATATGTACTAGACCTATGGAAAAGGCCCACCGGTTAATTTTTCGGGGTTTTAGGTTCATCTCCCCAGCATCACTTTGAAATTATAGACATTACACATATATCCCACACCGTCACCTATTCTACTGCACTTTTTGATGAGCTACTATTGGATGTAAAGTCTATCCACACTCATTTATGGATCTCCCCAAATTAACAGACCGGTACACCTCCCTTCTCTCCCCTCCTGAGCAAATCGCAGTGTACTGATGCTGTATCTCGGTTACGGCGCCGCCTTTGCTCGTATACCTTTACATGTATACAAAATAAGCCTTTGGTAAAGGTGAACTCTATTGAATATCAAGGACCAGTAGTCATTCCTTTTTCATCTAACGAAACTGTGATAGTCTTACAGCTTCTACATTAAATCATGATTGCACAAAATTTGATGAGTCTTAGTTAAGAGGGAGAAATGAGTCTCCTTGGATTCTAGTCAAAACAGCCTTATAATCTAACTGTTACTCTTGGCCAACAACTGAGTTCAAAATGGGTCAGAAAAATAGAAACAGAATAGATGTCCACTCCCCCTCCATGACATGTCCCAACTTCTGGATGCATTATCTTAATATCCATGCAATCTTTAGGCCTGCTACATTACATACATAATGAGTCCTTGATATACGGCAAGCCAAGGCAATTTATTTCATGTATCAAAAGTCCTCTAGTCTTCCATCACTACTTCTCCTTACGAGATATATTGCAGCATGAGGACAAAGTAACCAAGTAACTGGACTATTTGTGGATGTGCAGCTATATACACACAGTAGACTTTGAAGTTCCAACCTACTGATATTCAAGTTTTTTTCATTCCTACACAGCCTCTGCACCTCACCCCCTCACCCAATGGACTTTATCTTTTGGAAGCTGTATCTTGAATTTGGCTGATGATGGTCACACACACACACACACACACACACACACACACACACACACACACACACACACACACACACACACAGAAATAATGGAAAATGTACAATGGTATACAACAATCATTGAGCAAATTGGGACTATTCTTTTTTTTCCTTGAGCAATTACTTTACTCAGTCTTGGCTTATTACCCATGCCGAGACGTGACCCAGTCTTGTCAATAAAAAAAAAACACACACACACACACTGAAATATAATTACTATTCTTCATTCACTTTCATAATGCAGAGAGAGTTTTTTTTTTTTTTTTGTCCCTTAGCAGTACAATTCACGTAGCTCAGTGGCCGAATAAGACAATACCACAGTTCTTTCTTTTCATAGCACTTCTTTGTGACTAGTACCATATTCTAAAGTTAATCTCTTCCCTACAGCACAATACTGAGGATGATGAGAAAGCAATTTTATGCCTAGTTTAATGGAACGGAATATACGACCCCGTACAACTGACCTGGTTGAACATCTGTCTCTCCAGTCGTCGCGCCGATCGCTTGGTCGTACCCCCGGTGGAGTCCTGGTTGTCGTACACGCTGCTGCCGTCGTAGCTTGAGTAGTAGATGTGGTCGAACCTGGAGGAAGGGCCGTACTGAGAGTGTGGTGGTACTGAGAGGGTGGTACATGTGGTCGTCCCTAGGATAAACGACCGCTCCAAAAGAAAGGGTTGTACCTAGGGGAATGGTCACTATTAGTAAAAGGGTTTTCCATAATATAAGAGATTGTATTTCGAGTAAGAAGTCGTACCTGGAGAATAAGAGACTGTACCAAGAAGAAAGGGGACATACACAAAATAAAGGGACATTCCAAGAGATAGGGGTCATACAAAGACAAGGGATCAGACCTAGGGGAAGGGATCGAACCTAGGGCAAGGAGTTATACCTAGGGGAAGGGATCGTAGCTGGGGGAAGGGGTTGTACCTAAAGGAAAAGGTCGTATCTAGGGGAAAAGGTGTATCTATGGGAAGGAGTCCTAAGGAAGAAGAGGGTTGTAACTCAGGGAAGGGGTCATACCGAGGGGAAGAGGGCGTACGGGGAGAAGGGGTCGTATGTAGGTTTGAGTCGTACCAAAGGGAAACGGGTGTATCTAGCAAAAAAGGCCTTTCGTCGGGGAAGGGGTATGACCAAGGAGAACAGATCGAATGGGCAAAGGGGTCGTACATAGTTAAGGGAGTCGTACTGAATGGAATGGGTCGCATCTTGAGGAAGAAGTCATGTCTCAGGGAAAGAGTTGTCGTATTGGGGGGGTGATGAACCGAAGTTCTGTAAGTGTGCTAACAATTACAGTTTCTTCTAACCATCCTTGTATATGATGGAAAGGGACGCCTTTACGTGGGGGCCCCGATATAACCTGGCGGTGGAGTTGCCCGGTTATACAAAAGTTCCTCAGTCCCTTCCCTGTCCCCTGAAAGGAGGATCGTGGACTGCAGACGAATGGCAACTTTGGCCTGCAGTCCACTGGGTCCACGTTCAGATGAGTTAGAGGTTGCAGCTAATACGACTAAAACGCTTTGAGCCCAGTGCAATACTCTGCATTGTAATGTTGTTGCCTCCAGACTATTTTTTTAAGCTTTGAGAAGACTTTCTTACTGAAATCTATATCCCCCCCCCCTCTCTCTCGAAATGTCTCCTCTAAGCAGAACAGAAACATTTGGAGATACCCAAAGTAACATATATATACATTCTCTGTTTTATGGCAGTTACAGTTTGACTAGGCTTTTCATTAGGTAGTTTACTGTTTGCATTTACCTTATTTACAGTCACTGTGGTGCGGGAGAGGGACACCTTTACGTGGTGACACAGATATAAAGGGGCGGTGCAGCTCTCTATCTCTCCCCCAAAAGGAGGATGGTGGACTGCAAAGTGAGGGCAAATTCAACCTGTAGTCCACCGGGTTCATGTTGAAATGAGCCCGGGGTTTGCAATGACTACTGCTACTACTACTGCTGCTACCTCCACCACCACCACTACTATTACTGCTACTACTACTGCTGCTACCTCCACCACCACCACTACTATTACTGCTACTACTACTGGCAATATTATGAACTATGCGAGGCAGGATAGTACTATTTTCTGCACTTAGTCCTATACCGTTGCGCGAGATTTCGCCATTAAGTGTGTGTGTGTGTGTGTGTGTGTGTGTGTGTGTGTGTGTGTGTGTGTGTGTGTGTGTGTGTGTGTGCTAACTCCTCCTAATCTATTTGATGGAATTGAATGAATCTTCCCAGGTGATTTCGTCTGGTTACTCAAAAGGTCTAAAATATACAGTTTCCCAACCATGATTTTTAGAGGGATCAGCACCCCATCACCAAAAAATAATTCTTAGAAATAGGGCAGATATGACTTTGATAGCTTGGTACATGTTGTACAATGGACTCCCATCCGTAATGCGATATCTGGGGAATGTTACCCCAATGATTCTTGGGGGATAGTCTCCTTCCAAAACTAAAAATGACAGGAAACGGGAAAGTGAGCACATGGATTTCATTGAAACTTCTCATGTCAGTTCGTCTGATTATCTGAGAATGTCTTCCAGTATATAAAAATTTCCATCATTTTTAAGGGGGCCAGCCGCCTCCAAAACTTGTAAAGGATATAACATGTGGTAATGAGGGCAGATAATGGCTTTGATATCTTAGTATATGTTGTAGAATGGGCTCCCATCCGCTGACAATAACAACAACGACTACTACTACTACTACTACTACTACTATTACTACCGCTACTACTACTACTACTACTACTACTACTATTACTACTACTACTACTACTATTACTACCGCTACTACTACTACTACTACTACTACTATTACTACTACTACTACTACTACTACTACTACTACTACTACTACTACTGCTACTACTACTACTACTACTACTACTACTACTACTACTGCTACTACTACTACTATTACTATTATTTTTAACACAATCATCTCCATCCATCTGGAATTTATTTTGTGATGATCAACACCAACCTTCATAATAGAGTTCACCATTTGGAGTTGTAATGTGAAGGTTAACACTAACTTTCATAAAACATATCCGGTGGCCTCAGACACGCCAACGACAGTGGGTACCAATCATGTGCTTCTACTGCTTATTACTACTCTATTTATTTAACATTATAGTGCTTATAAAACATAAGTCTATTGGAATCGCTATTCAGTGCGGATCTCGATCGCTGTAGCTTCGTAATCCATACCTGCCAGAGAGACAGACCTGAGGGCTGCTGGTCTTGTGACCCTCGGGCAGATCTCACGAGGGAGAAAGTCACGTGACATCTCATCCAGGCCATAACAGAACTCTGAGGTTGATTCTTCTTCTCATAAAGAACCTTTGTCAGTCTCGTGTATAATCTCCCCCCCTCTAGACCTATCCACTTGATGTTGTGAACAGAAGGGAAATGAATCGACCATGGTCCACATGTTGAATTCTCTCTTGATAGTTTCCACTTTTACTGATCATGTTCATTCCTCTTGTTTGCAGTATCGAGAGACAGTTGGTTGTGACATACTGCCATAGAATCAAATATCCGAATGTCGTAGAAAGCCCTCTGCCCACATGTTCAGAAACCTCGAGCGCTAACAATCACTTTTGCATGATGTGTTTGTTGTTCTGTGGACGAAGCGCTCACCGTTTAAAGGGAGCAGAACTGGCTCATGATGACATCATGGCATATTTCCTGTAGCATTATTGCACTGAAATCGCGTACTTCATCATGCTGAATGCAAATAAAGCCTCCCTTCATACAAACCATTGCCTGGTTTACATCAAAGACGACACCACAGGCACACTGTTTAGGTAGGTTTTCTATTGGCCACCCACATCTTAAGGCTATGGCATCAATCAGCTCTTGATTTCTGAAGTGGAGGCCTTTTGCCTTGGGAGGTAAAGTCGTCAGCCAATTCGATGCTTCAACCTCCTGTGCCATTTATAGTCTTTTAAGATGTTCAGTTACTGTATATGCTGTAGCTGGTCCTTTCGTTTTGCTTCCTCCTCTTTGCTTATTTGTGTCTTTATATCTTTCTGCCATTATTGATCGATTTCACTCGTCTCAACCTGGGCACAGATTTTCTGTGACATGGTTTCGGTGATCCTAAGCGAGTTTCTGTGTTCATAGGCTGTCATGGCTGTTGGATTTCTAATGCCAAGGCCTCCCATTCTGGGTGGTAGTGCTAGAAGATCCCTCTCATCTGGTGTGAGAATGTAGTCATTGGTCATTTAGGGGAGGATTGATTCCCTGATGGCATCCTCAAGTGGTTGTTGCAGTAACTCTATGTCTGGGATGGTCCGCATCACGGAGGTTCATTTTTCTTTACACCATAAGTAAATGCGGTGTATGCTGCATGGGATGTTTTTGCGTGGCTGGATAGTAAATGTATTTCTTCTACCCATGTCTTTACCTTATCACTCACATAATTGTCTTTGAATTCCTTAATTTCAATCGCTTCACCTAGATGCCTCTGGCCTTCTTTTGTCACTATCACCTTTGTGTCTCTGAAGGCTTCCTGTGCATCTTGATAGTAAGCTGGTTTCACGATCAAGATAGACTTACTTGCATTAGGATATCGGCCTATTTCAGGGCTATATGATGTTACAAGGTCCCACCATTTCCTCACATCTTCCACCTCGCCAGCACCTGTGAGATCATCTGCATAGGCTACTTGTTTTACATTGGTGGCCACGTAAACAATCCGTCGTCGTAGCACTATCATAGCCAGGGCGTACATAGTTGTGGCAACGGGGACCCCCTGGATGGTTCCTCCTGTGGACTGGATAACACCGACATCACGTCCAGCTGTCTTACTCATAATGTAAAGGTTTGCTGGTTTTTTGTAGGTGTTTTCCACATATTAAGTGCTGGACATTTAACTTTTATATTGTGCAGCACTGCCTCTCGATTGAATGAATTAAATGTGTTTGAGGCATCAACTTGTAATACTGCATGACAATCCTCTTCCTCAAATATTTTCCTCATAGAATGAACTGCGGCTTGACCTCTTGCCTGCTGGCCTGCACACACATGGAGGC
Organism: Coenobita brevimanus; assembly: GCF_032717465.1. Taxonomy (NCBI): domain Eukaryota; kingdom Metazoa; phylum Arthropoda; class Malacostraca; order Decapoda; family Coenobitidae; genus Coenobita; species Coenobita brevimanus. The sequence goes on along the minus strand of NC_137025.1, from coordinate 40,879,442 downwards.
TGCCACATACCTGCAAAACATAATATTTCACCACATTCATAATGCACTTTTCTATAATCCGCCTAAGGATTCACTTTCTCTAATGGACCTACATCCAGGATTCTTATCAAGGAGGGGAGGGGGTAGTCTGCAAGCAGTCAGTGCTTCAGTGTTGCTTCACCGACTTGAAGCCCGCTTCCTCGCCAGTGAGGGAATGGTGTTATACAGGTCTGTTGCTATTTCCCTAAACTTATTGTTCCTGAGGATTACTCTCCAGGATTTTGTATCCACTCTTGACGGTCCTGCCCCTCCTTGTGTATGCATCACATTATATCTCCACACTACTATTACTACTACTTCTATAGTACTACTGCTACTATCGCTAATGCTGCTGCTGCTACTACTACAACTTCTGTTATTACAACTACAGCACCAATACTACTACTACTACTACTACTACTACTACTACTGCTACTACACCTACAGTACTACTCCTACTAATACTACTATTACTACGGCTCACTGAGTGTGTCAGTTAATATCACCCTTTCACATTTGCCACCTTTGCGATCATGTGGCTATTACATCGGGATACTAGATTATTTCATGACACATCAACAATTTTTTGTAATTCTTTCAAACTGGTATGCATATTGCAGGACTGCGTATGCAGTTTCGATGTTTTCTCCGAATGCACAGGAAGAAACTGCATGTCTGTTTCGTTATAATTGTTCCTGATACTACTACTACTACTTTTTTTAAAATCTACTTTTTATTTTTTTTTTTTAATCACCTCCATCCATTGGTGAATTATATTGTGAAGATCAAACCAACCTTGCTAATACAGTTCACCATTTGGAGTTGTAATGTGAAGGTTAACACTAACCCTCATATTACAATCCGTTGGCCCCAAGCACGCCAACGGCTGTGGTTACCAACCATCTACTATTACTGTTATTGCTTTATTTTAAATTTATTGATATTACAATGTTAATAAAGACATTAAACTACTGGAGGCGCTGGTCTATGCGACTCTCGACCACTGTATCTTCGTAATCCATATCCGCCAGAGAGACAGGCCTGAGGGCTGATTATCTTGTGCCCCTGAGACATAGCAGAGCAGACCTCACGAGGGAGAATGACAGTCAACATCTCATCCAGGGCATAACAGAACTCTGCGGTTGACTACTACTACTACACTACTACTACTACTACTACTACTACTACTACTATTACTACTACTGCTACTACTACTGCTACTACTACTGTTATTATTTTTCTCCACATACTGCCATAATGTACCAGTGACTTTTAAATCCTTTCAGTCCAACGACGTACATTTCATTCTTGCAATCCCCAGACGATTTTCTTCAGCTCAAGAGAGACTTTTTGATCCCTTCAGGAGCAGAGGTGCTACCCTTGTTCGATAATATCGTCCTTTAATAGGAAAAAGTATCCAATTGGAATGAGTAATCATATTAACGGAGTTGCACTTTAGGTTTTACTTCCGGTTTGGTATGTTCATTTTCTTCTGATTTTTGTTTTGGTTGGGTCATGGTCACCTCTGGTTAAACATGTTATTTCTGTTGGCTGGTGTCAGTTAATGATTCTTGTTTTGTTATCTTTAGGCGCTGTCATTGTGTGTGTGTGTGTGTGTGTGTGTGTGTGTGTGTGTGTGTGTGTGTAATTTACTGCGGATCTGACTATTTTCACTTCAATGACTGATATAGTATTCATCCTCCCTACAGACGATTAGATTTAACTTAGATATTTCTCGAACTGGAGGGGTTAGCTGTAGGCATCATTACTGTGAGTCCTTCATTACAAGAGGCGTTCACTAGAATGAATGAAACCCCTTTGAACAGCCATTTTAGATTAATTTAGTCAACAGGAAATTTGTGTGCAATTTTTGGTCAATAAACAAAAAGGACGTACCATTTTATATTCACTGGGTTGACAGAGAATTTGTGTACTATTGGTGGTGAGTTATTTATATATATCTATTTAATAACTTATTTTTAATTTTACGCCGTGTCTCCTTTTTTTCGATAAGGGCTAAGGCGTTACCCCTGGGTAGAGGACTTCGGTTTTGGAGCGTGTAGCACTTTATGACCGGATGCCCTTCCTGATGTCTGCTATTGACCCTTGGGTGGACTCGAACCTCCGACCCTTCGGTCAGAACGCTCTACCCCACTAAGCCACGGCTGCAACAACCAGCTAGGTGACAGGAGAGCTCTACCTCTCCCGGCAAGGCAGCTTACCGTGACGCAGTGCGAACTTACGACTCCTCGGTCTCGAGTCAGGCGCTCTACCACTGAGCCGCCATGCCCCCTTAAATAGAAACTGTAAGGATTTGAACCAGAGCTGGTAAGTACGTGGATACAGCAGCTGACCGACTGAGCTATCCAGCTAAAAATAAAAACTCTTACATTATTTCAGCTGCATGCAAGAAAGGCCAGTGTCCGAAAATCTTAGTTTTAAGTTTGGCCCATGAAATAATATCTTAACTGACGTACATCCTAGTGGTAATAAAAAACCAGTCTTTATCCACATTGGCAGAACGAGCAGCTCAAATCTTGTTGGACTTAACATCTTCTATTGCCTCCTGAAGTGTGTGTGTGTGTGTGTGTGTGTGTGTGTGTGTGTGTGTGTGTGTGTGTGTGTGTGTGTGTGTGTGTGTGTGTGTGTGTGTGTGTGTGTGTGTGTGTGTGTGTGTGTGTGTGTTTACATTGGCGCTTCCTGCGCTCTGGCGGAAAATTTTGTTTTCCTGTTCAGTCCCTTCAATCCGATAAAGCATTTTACATTTTATTATTTTCGATTTAGACGATTTTATTCAGCTCTGGCGAGCCTTCTTAGTCTGGAGGAGCCACATACAACCTTCATTTACTCCTTCACCACGAGAATGCCCTCAAAAGCTGAATAAAATCGATTGGAGGCAAAAGGAAAAAAAAAAAGTCCAAACAAAATGTAAATGGTTTCAAGGGGTTAACACTTACAATGACTGTGGTACTTGCGGGTAGAGGGGGTCGAGGGTGGGCAAGGCTTCTGGTGGGCGCGTCACCTCTCCTCCCAGCGTCTCCTCCGTCCTCCGTCTACTTCCTGTATCTGTTACCAAGACTTGTATTATCAACCTCGTTCTCTACCACGACGATTTCTTTTATCTGATTCTTGCTACCTCCTGGCGATTATTTCCTAATTTATTCTTGCTATCTTCAGACGACTTTCTTTTCATCTTAGGAATATTTTGGGGAGTGAAGGACTGTGATGTTGCCCTCATTAATCCTTTCCCTAACTGAGATCCTTCGTAAGCTGAATGAGAGTACCTTATTCTAGTGCTAGTCTTTGTTACAGCTGAGCACTCGGGATGAAAATGAGGGGGTTCAAGGCTAAGTTAATGGGAAAACAGAAGAGCAGCATACATGAGTCTCGCGGCCTGATAGGGACGCCCAAATCAAAGCCGTTTCTGAAAAGCTACCACCACCACAACCACCACAACTACCACCACCACCACAGTTACCATCACCACCACCATCACCACAGCTACCACCACCACCATCATCACAGCAACATCAGCACCACCACCACCACCATCATAGCTACCAGCACCACCAACACCAGCACCGCTATCAACACCACCACCACCACCATCATCACAGCTACCTCTACCATCACTACCACAACTAACACCACCACAGCTAACGCCACTACCATCACAACAGATCCATAACTAACACCACCACAGCTAACGCCACTACCATCACAACAGATCCACAACTAACACCACCACAGCTAACGCCACTACCATCACAACAGATCCACAACTAACACCACCACAGCCAACGCCACCACCATCACAACAGATCCACAGCTAACACCACCACAGCTAACACCACTACCGTCACAACAGATCCACAACTAACACCACCACAGCTAATGCCACCACCATCACAACAGATCCACAGCTACCATCATTCTCTGCTGAATATAATCGTCTGTTGGAAGCACCAGTGAAGTAATAGACACCGAAACGACGATTTAACTCTCCCACTCATCTCTCTCTCTCTCTCTCTCTCTCTCTCTCTCTCTCTCTCTCTCTCTCTCTCTCTCTCATTCTTCAAAGTCGTATGAAACCATGCAAAGCCTGGCCGCCTCATCCGTATGCGTATTGTAACATCAATGGATACTGTTATTAGGGACCAAAACAACCCTTTAGAAAATATCAGTCAACATGAAACTGAAACTGGCGATTTGCGACCCATTCCCACCATCCTGCGAAATTTCACCAAACTCTTTCTTTCAGTTTTAGCTGCACACACACACACACACACACACACACACACACACACACACACACACACACAGAATTACAGGACATTATATTCTACCGTTAATCTCTTGTTGTAGCTCAGCATGCAAGATGACAATAATGCGTTGTCACACTGTACAGCGCGTAGTGTGCATATTTTTCTGCCCTGTGTGTGTGCGTGTGTGTGTGTGTGTGTGTGTGTGTGTGTGTGTGTGTGTGTGTGTGTGTGTGTGTGTGTGTGGATAAAGGAACTGTAGTTTATGACCGCGATAAATAATTATAGTGCTTGTGTGTGTGTGTGTGTGTGTGTGTGTGTGTGTGTGTGTGTGTGTGTGTGTGTGTGTGTGTGTGTGTGTGTGTGTGTAGATAGCGGAATGACAATTTATGGCCGCTATAAACAATGCATAAGACAACAAGATAATCAATAATGGTAAACACTAGCTTAATGACGGCGAGGAGGTGGTTGCTCTCTCCCTTCCCCTTCCACTTTCCCTCCCCCTCTCCACCCCCTTGGCTTAAACCCTTCACTGCCATGGCGTATTTGTCTTGTTTACTACTGTCATGGTGATGGAGAGGGACGTCTTCATGTGATGGTGCTGACATGACAGGGCGGTGGAGCTGCCTGGTTATACAAACATCCCTCGGATAACTCAATATTCCCCATAAAAAGGATGGCTGACTGCAGAAAAAGGACGGTTTTGTCCTGCAGCCCACTGGGTTCACGTTCAGAAAAGCCTGGGGTTACAACTACTACTACTGCTACAACTACTACTACTATAACCGCCGTCATAAACTTGTCACTTAAACTCTGCCCCCTTTCCTGAAGTCGTGGCCCCGTCCCTTCTCCGGCCATTGGGTTGGGGACGGGGATGAAAATAAAAGCTGTCTGGCCGTGGATATACCACTACTACCGCCACCACTACTACTGCTACTACTACTACTACTAGCTTTACCACTGCCACTACTTTCTACGCGATTTTATTTAAATCAACCCCTTCGATATAGTAACCTATTTTTATTTTTATCATACTGTTGTTACCAATATGTGTTCCTTACGTGTCAACAAATGGGTTGGTGGAGGGCTACTTCCTCTCCCCGGAAAAAAAACTAAAAATACAAACAAAATGCCGCGGATCAGGACACGCAAACAGGTGACGACCAAGGACCGGACTTAGGACATGGTACGAATTGCAACATGGAACGTAAGAGATGCTAATGATGAAGTGAAAGAGAGAGAGAGATTGTCAAGGGTTTGTCAAGGTGCTTGAGGATGCAAAAGTGGACATATGTGGACTGACTGAGACTAAATGGTAAGGTGAGAGTGTGAGAGAGTGGGAGTATGGATGGTGTATATGCGCGGGAATAGATGAGAATGAGAGGGCAAAAGAGGATGTATGTATTGCTATGTGCAAGAGATGGAAGGAGAGTACAAGAGGGTATGGATCAGTTGGGTAAGATCTAAAATAGGAATACAAACTTGGCCGATTGTATGTGTGTATGTGCCAATGCAAGATCGTGCAAGCAGGAGTAAAAGATGAGTTCTAGGCAGATGTGGAGGCATACATGGAAAAGTTTGAGAGGAATGACAGAGTGCTTTTGCTTGGGGATATGAATGGAGAAGTAGGGAATGCGAAGGTGGATGAAGTGGCTGGTGAATGGGGTGTGCCTGCAGAAGTGGATGATATTGGCAGTGCTCTAATGGACATTTGTGCGAAGAGGAGTTGGTGATAGGCAGTACCCTCATTAGGCACAAAATGATCCACAGGTATATGTGGCAAGTAATGGGGAGGGTGGGTGGTGAACTGAATGAATGTAAGACAATGAATGATTGAGCATGGATGAGATAGTGAGAAGGTATGTATCTGGATGCAAGAGCATACAGAGGTTGGGGGAGTTGGCTTTCTGACCACCACTTGGTGATGGCGAAAGTCGAGGTGCAAATGCAATGGATGAACAGAAGGAGGGAAGGACAGGAGGAAATGGGCCATACAAGGAGGGTAGAAAGGTTGCAAGATGATAGAAAAAAGACAGAATATAAGAGTGCAGTGCAGGTGTGATTGGATAAATATGATTTGAAGAGGATGAGGGAGGTGGAACGTGTGTACAACATATTCACAGAAGAAATCTGTGCAGCATGTAAGGTGGTGTGTGGGGTGAAGAGAAGACGAAAGGGGGTGCAAGGAACAGCATGGTGGAATGAAGAGGTGAGACAAGCTGTGGCACAAAAGAAAAAAGCATATAGTTTGTGGATGGGAAGTAGAGGCATGGAGGAAGGTGAGAGATGGAGGAGAGAATTATATGTGGAGAGGAAGAGAAAGGTGAAAAGACTGGTAAGAGAGAGTAAGAAGAGAGTGGATCAAGAATTTGGAAGGAATTTGTAAAGCAGAGGGAATGTAAGAAAATGTTCTACAAGGAGGTAAAGAGAGTTAGTCAGGGTGATTAAGAAGTTAGTAGGGGAGTGAAAGATAAAAATGGCAGATTGGTAGTGGAGAAGGGAGAAAAACTGAGCGGATGGAGAGAACAATTTAAGCAACCGTTAAACATAGTGATTGAAAGTAATACGAGTACAATTGCTGGGGAATGGCTTGGAGAATGAGGAAGGTAAGAAGGTAGGAAGAGATCAGTTGGATGGAACTAATGGAAGCAATGAAGAAAGTCAAAATGGGAAAAGCCCCAGGAATTGATGGAGTGTGTGGTGAAATGCTGAAGCATGGGGGAGAAATAGTAGTAGAATGGACAAGGAAGATGTACAGATTGGCCTGGGAGGAAGGTAGAGTCCCGGAAGATTGAAAGTCAGGTATAATTATTCCCCTGTACAAAGGAAGAGGGGAAACAGAAGCGTGTGGTAATTATAGGGGCATTTGTCTTCTTAGTGTAATAGGAAAAGTATATGGTAAGATACTTATTGACAGAATCAGGGAAATAACAGAGGAATTAGTTGGAGAAGAACAGGGAAGTTTTAGTAAAGGAAGATGTGTAGATCAGATATTCATCTTATGGTCATTAGGGAAAAACTTTCTAGAGAAGGGAGAGGAATTGTATGTGGCCTTCATGGATTTGGAGAAACCGTGTGACAGTGTGGATAGACAAGGAATGTGGAAAATATTATGTGGAGTATATGGGAAGTTGTTGAATGCCGTCGAGAGTATGTATGAGGGCGCCAAGGCTGCAGTGTGTGTGGATGGTAAACTGATTTTTTCTATCTGCTTCTTTGGTTGAAACAGGGATGTGTCATGTCTTCATGGGTATTCAATCTGTTTATGCTTGTTGGATTGAAACAGGGATGTGTCATGTCTCCATGGGTGTTCAATCTGTTTATGGATGGGGTTATGAAAGAGATATAAGGTAGAGCAGTGGATGTTGGAGCGGCCTTAATGAGAGAGGACAGCGTGTGGAAACTTCTTATATTGTTGTTTTCAGATGATGTTGTGCTGTCAAGTGAAGACAAGGGGGAACTGCAAGGCGTGGCGAATGAGTTAGGGAGAGTGTGTAAGGAACGGAATCTAAAGGTGAATGTATGGAAGTGTAAAGTTATGGTCTTTGAGAGAAATGAAGTCATTGAATGTGCACTAAGGGTGGATGATGAGGAAATGGAAAATGTGAGGACACTGAAGCACCTGGGTAGTGTGATGGGTAAGGAGGGAAGTCTGGAGGATGAAATACTTGAAAGGGTACAACGGGAAGGCAAGGTTGCTAGTTCTTTGAAAGCAGTGATAAGGAATAAGGAAGCGAACATGGAAGTAAAAAAAAGTCGCTACATGACAGTATTGTGATACGAACTCTAGTGTATGGAAGAGAAGCTTTAACTTTGCTGGAAAGACACAAGTCAAGAGTGAGAGCAGTGGAAAGGAGTTATCTGAGAGGAGCATGTGGAGTTACGTGGAGAGACAGACTGACAAATGAGGAAGTGAAGGAGCATTGTGGTGCGGATGTGGATGTGATAGAAATCGTTAGGAGAAATACATTAAGGTGGTTTGGCCATGTGGAGAGGATGGAGAGCGAGAGACTAATGAGGAGAGTGTATGTGAGTGAGGTGGAGGGGGGAGAGCGAGGAGGAGGCCGAGGATGAGATAAAGGGATGGAGTGGAGAGGTATATAAGAGAGGGGGGTTTGGGCTAGGGGGAGGGCAGTGAAATGGCGGCGGACAAGGCGACATGGAGGCGATTTTTATGTGGCCACCCCCTACCCGATTAAGGCGTTTGGCAGTAGACTGATAGATAGTTATCTTCAGGCGGTTAATTTACTTTAGTCGAGAATACTGTTATGATGATGATGATGATGATGATGATGACCTTGATGATCAGTGTTATTAACATCATTATTATTATTATGATCGTTATTATTATTATTATTATTATTATTATTATTATTATTATTATTATTATTATTATTGTTGTTGTTGTTGTTGTTGTTGGTGGTGGTGGTGGTGGTGGTGGTGGTGGTGTTTTCACTATGCTTAGATACGGCCTTCGTTAATCCCTTCACAATGAGGATGCTCTTTTAAGCTGAATGAAAGGTTTGACTGGCGCAAAAATAACACTAACTGTAAATAAGTATAATGTATATAAAACTTTGAATGTAATGTAAATAATGTAAATAACATAACAGAATGTAAACAGAGAAGTAAATATGTAAAATAATAAAAATGTCAGTAAATGCAAGTAATTAACATATAAATGTACATCAGAAGGTAATATCGGAAATAATATAAAGAAAAATGTAAACAATGCAAATGAAAAAAGTTAATAATGTGCCGGTATATCTAAGGCAAATAAAAAATATAAAAAAGTCACTGGATCCATTAAGGGTGATTAGTGGGAACAATATTGAACAATATCATCTGAAAAAAAAAAAAAAAAAATGTCCTAACGAAAGAAAATCGTCTCAACACAGCAAGAATAGAATTAAAAGAGAAGAGAAAAAGTAGTTGGGCTGACGGGGTTCACAAGTCGAAGTCTGGATTTTACTGGACGGTATATAACACTCCTCTCACTCCACCGGGCACTTCTTGTATGTTGTGGGGACGGCTCACTTGACGTTATCAGTGTCCTGCATCACTTATTCACATCCTACTACCATTTCGACACGCATGCATTATTATTTATTTGTAGCTACCACTGCTACATCCATGCGTCATTTACCGTGTTCACTTGTTGCTACCACTGCTACACCCATGCGTCATTTATTCATTTGTTGCTACCACTGCTACACCCATGCATCATTTATTCATTTGTTGCTACCACTGCTACACCCATGCATCATTTATTCATTTGTTGCTACCACTGCTACACCCATGCGTCATTTATTCATTTGTTGCTACCACTGCTACACCCATGCATTGTCTATTCGTTTCATACTCCCACTACCACATCCACGCCCACACCAGCAGACTGGGCTGTTTCCGCAACACATAGGATCCCCCGGGTGAGTTGCTACTGTGGTTGTATTTACTGACTTCCCTGTATAAATCCTACACTACACTCTCTTGCTTGGTCTAGGAGAGGGACGCCTTCGTGTGGTGGCACTGATATAACCGAGCCGTCAGTTGCTTGGTTATAAAAAAGAAATCCTTCGGCCACTTCCCTATCCCCCACAAGGAGGATGGTGGACCGCAAGAGAAGGGGAGCTGAAGCCTGCAGTCCACTGGGTTCACGGCTGGAATAAATCGGTAACCCGCAAGTGTTTGGCGTTTTCCTCTTCATTGCATTGACGATTTATTTATTTTTGTTTATTTTCCCAGCTTCCCAGACGATTTTATTCAGCTTCAGGGAGACTATGAACAGGAGGGGTTGGATGCAGCCTTCCTTAAGCCTGTTCGTTGTAGACAGACTGATAGATAGATAGTTAAACAGATAGACGAACAGAGAGAGACAGATCGATAGATACTACCTATCTATTTATCTATTGCCAGACGCCATAATCCCGTAAGGGGTGGCCATTTGACTTTGAGTTATTTGTTTTACGGAGAGGGGCACTAACCCTCCACCAACCCACTTGCTGACACGTAGGAAGCACGTATGGTTTGCTTATATGGTTACCACCCAGCGTTGTAAATGGTTTCTTGGCTTACAGGAAACCATCTGGCTTGTCACTCAATGTAAAGCCTGTAAAGGAAAGAAATGCATTAAGAAGTGACAGGAAAGATGGGAGAAATAGGAAGAGAGGAAGGCAGGCACAGAAAAAGAATGATAACAACTAAGGAAGAAGTAGGCAGCACTACATCAAGTGAGTGGATGATGGTCGCCACCACCTACCACTCGATAGATACTCGTAAACAGATAAATACAAATATATATATATAGATAGATAGATGGATAGAGACACAGATAGACAGACAGGTAAACAGATAGATAGATAGTTGGATAGAGACACAGATAGACAGATAAATAAATAGATAGATAGACAGATGGATAGAGACACAGATAGATAGGCAGCACTACATCAAGTGAGTGGATGATGGTCGCCACCACCTACCACTCGATAGATACTCGTAGATAAATAGATATAAATATATAGACAGATAGATAGATAGATAGATAAATAGATAGATGGATAGATACAGATAGATAGACAGGTAAATAAATAGATAGACAGATAGATAGAGACATAAATAGACGGACAGATAAACAGATTGTTAGACAGAGACAGATGGATGGATAGATAGGGACATAAACAGATAGACAGACAGATAGATAGACAGGCATAGAGACAGATAGAAAGATAGATAGACAGATAGATAAATAGACAGGTAAATTGACAGATAGATAGATAGACAGATAAATAAACTGACAGACTGACAGATAGACAATGGACAGATACTGTATGCACAAATTTACAGCACTGCAGAACATAATGCAGGGTGGACAAAATTAAAGTAATATTTAACAGTCCAAGAACAAAAACATTACCAGATCAACAGAAAAGAAATAAAAACAAAATCTACCCCTGCCTTAAATATACTGGATAATTACTTGCATGCCATGAAGAAAAAAAAATGAATTAAATTATCTGGAGGAAGCAAGGAAAAAAAATATGAAAACACATCACTGGGTGGAAGAGATCAATCATTTCAGTACGAGAATGGCCGAGGTGGTCCGAAAATAGCGCTGGACTAGATGTGCTCCGGCTCAGCCTGCTGATTTGGGAGTGGGAGTAGGGGGTGAATAAGTGATGCTAGACTGGGCCGTTCCCCCAGTACACGTGAAATCACCTGGCGGAGCGGAAGAAGTGTATCAAACATAGACAAGCCTTTATTTATTTTATTCTTGCTATCTCCAGACGACTTTATTCAGCTTAGGAAAGACTTAAAGAACTGGAGAGGAAGTTACTCTCACATTAGAGGGAATTAAATCGTTTGGTAACAGTAGGGGTTCACCAAAAGATTTAGCCACCTGCGTGAAAGGGTTAGGGGAAGTAGCAGTGGTAGTAGTATAAGTAGTAGTAGTAGTAGTGGTAGCAGTAGTGGTGTTGGTATCAGTAGTAATTGTAGTAGTAGCAGTAGTAGAGTAGTAGTTGTAATAGTACAGTAGTAGCAGTGGCACGGGTAGGTGTAGGAGTAGCAGCAGTAGTAGTGGTGGTGGTGGTGGTGGTGGTAGCAGCAGCAATAATAGTAGTTGTGGTGGTAGTAATAGTAGTAGTAGTAGTAGTAGAAGTAGTAGCAGTAGCAGTAGTAGTAGTACTAATTTAATAGTAGTAGTAGTAGTAGTAGCAGTAGCAGTAGCAAAGTGGTAGTAGTAGTAGCAGTAGTAGTAATAGTAGCAGTAGCACAGTGGTAGTAGTAGTAGTAGTAGTAGTAGTAGTAGTAGAAGCAGTAGTAGTAGTAGTAGTAGTAGTAGTAGTAGAAGCAGTAGTAGTAGTAGTAGTAGCAGCAGAGTAACAGTAGTAGTAGTAGCAGTACATTAGTAGTAGTGGTACATGTACCAGTACAAGTAGTAGCAGTAGCAGGGTGGTGGTGGTAGCAGCAGCAGCAGTAGTAATAGTAGTCATTTCATTCAATTTAATTTCATTTCATTTCGTAATATAATTACATAGTTTTGTTAACCCCTAAATCGTGGGCTTGTTTTGCTTTTTCTTGCAGCTCCTGCGGGGATATTCGCGGTCTGACAGACTCTCTAAAAATATTTGCCAAAAATCAGTTATTAGTCCTAGAATATTAAAATTAAATATGGCTATGGCACATACCTTCAGCTTTCTCCTGGGATGTTTGTTGAGCCTTCTTCGAGTACTGTAGGACTTGTGGAGACCTCTGAATTTGGGTAAAGAAGTCTCCACTTTACACTTCCCGACAACCCGTAATATGATTACCACAGCCTGATATTATCACAAGAAACACTATTCTATGATTCTCAAATAGTTTGGAATCCATACTCCAAAAAAAAAAAAAACACTGTGAAAGCAATGAAAATTACGAGGGCGTATGACCTTCCCACTTGCAATCGTTCGCTGCTGGTGTTCTGTCATTTATTATTCATAAAACTCCTCACACTTTATATTTCTATTACTATATAACACTTATATATATCTACAGTCTTTATCCATAAGTTTCCTTCAGTAATAGTAGTTTATTGTCACTGTAGGCATTCAATTTCTCTTTCAGTAAAATACGTAGCATTCACTTTCTCGTCCTGTATACTAGCGTTGAGAGTGAATTCACTTTCACCTTCACTCTCATAACTCATAGTATTCATACATGCTAGAGTGAAACTTTCACTTTCATTACTCCTAGTATATATACTCGCATTCTTACTGTATAATACTACTCATTTACATTTCTATTTACGTTCTCTATTTTATTTACATTATTTACATTTCTATTTTATTTACACTGTGTTAGGCACTGTCACTTGCAGTAACTTATAAAACTATTTTCCACTGTTCATTTATATTTACATTCATTGCTTTCACCTGCTGTTTACACATTATTTACATTTCCACTTGCACTGTTTTACTCACCAGAAAGATCATAGTCACTCTCTATCATTTGTCAGCCCTTTACCTCTTTCCACACGAGATTTAGTAGGGGGTAGAGGTCACAGGGCCCTTTGCATGGGGCTAAAAAGCAGCGGAATTTGACAGGCGAGAATCCGACGTACTTTCACCTTGAAAGACGACAGTAAACTGATACTGGTGGCCTGCCTAGAGGGGGAGTGCAATACTGCCAACGTCAGCCTTGTGACAGCTGCTAATATATAGCAATGAAATGATTGGCAGGAAATCTAGACAATACATAATAAATTAGGTAGTTCCAGGTGAATGTAAATATCACTTAGGCTTCCCCCTTCCCTCCTTATATATATTTTTATTACGAGAATAGATTATACGGCATATTCCAAGGGGAAATAAACAGCGAAAATTAGCGAACCAGTGCACGTGAGGTGTTGTCAGCTGATAATTAGCCAATTCCAGGTGTATGGCACTATCACTTACCTTATTTCTTTTTTGTATATATTATTTGGTATAAGAATAGCGCATAGGGCTTATTTCAATGGATGAAATCAGTGGAAAATTCCAGGGAAGATTTACTTAGCGTAAAATACAGTGTGGTGGCCTGCAATAATTAGGTAGTTCCAGGTGAATGTAAATATCACTCAGGCTTCTCCCTTCCTTTCTTATATATATTTTTATTACGAGAATAGATTATACAGCATATTTCAAGCGGAAATAAACAGCGAAAATTAGCGAACGAGTGCACGTGAGGTGTTGTCAGGTGATAATTAGCCAATTCTAGGTGTTTGGCACTCTCACTTACCTTATTTCTTTTTTGTATATATTATTTGGTATAAGAATAGGGCATAGGGCTTATTTCAATGGGTGAAATCAGTGAAAAATTCCAGGGAAGATTTACTTAGCTTAGCACGGCCGGGCAGGCGAGAGGTGAGGGTAATGGAGGGGAGGTAGGGAGGGGAGTCAAGAACGGGGAGAAACCGATAAATTGTCAACAATGGATGGGAGTACAGATGAGATTAGGAGTGCTAACTAGTGTTGGACATTGGCAGTACTGATTGATGATACAACCCACCACTTGAAAGCCCAGGTGAATTCAAAATAACACAGAATCACAAAAGTGACACCCCGAGTTATGATCCCTTGCTCCCAAGCGTCACAAAAGTGATGCCTCGTGGTTAAGGGGTTAAGAAGCAGGATTTGCCAGTTTGGTGCTCGAGAAGCTTCTTGGTATTTCGCATACGGTAGTTCCGGTACCGGTACGAGCCAGAGTTGCCAGTTTGCCTGCTCTTTGTGAGCGTTGTTGTTTTGTAAGTTATGCATTAATTTTTATGCTCTTTTTCTCAATAATGTGTTATTTATGTCATTGTTAAATTATGTAATTGAAATTAAGTTTGTATGGTAAATAATTTCCAGTCTTATGTAATGCAAGAAAACTCTGGCATGTCTGGGTATCTCCAAGTTGGTAACTGTTGTACCGGATGTTCTCTCTCTTTCTGGAGTACACCACAACTGTTGTTCTCGTATAATGTATATGATTCTGGAAAATGTAAGCTTATATAAGGATGGATAAGAGACTAGAACAAGTTCAGTCGGTTTTCAATTCAGTTTGAGTGTCAGCTAGTATATGTCAGTAAGGTTTTGCATTTTTGGTACTTGTGGAAACAGTGAAGTGATGCTGGTAAACAATGGGTACTGAAGTTTGTACATCATCAGTACTTGTAAAACTAGTGAAGTGTTGTCAAGCAATTACTGTAAGTGTAATTGCAGTTGGTGAGGTTTGTATAGCTCCAGTGCTTGTGAGAATAGTGATTTTGGAATGCCCTGTATAATTATTTGGAGAATACAGACACTGAACTTTAAGAAGCCAGTGTTTATTTTCATCTCAGCTGATCTTGTGTTCTATACACCTAAAGGCTGACCGTAGGAAGAACAACTCACTGGGCAATGTCCCTCCAATACTGTACTACTGATGCTCAAGCCTGTGGCAGTGTGGGACAGGGACGTAACACTGGTGTCAGAAGTGTGGATTATTCAGGGCCGCAGTGAGGATAAACATCGACATGGAAGCAGGAGGTGTGCAACAAGGTCTCGTGCTGGGCAGGAGGAGGAAATGTCCCTGGCGGCAATTGTGAAGCTATTACAAGCACAAAGTGCCCAATTACCGGTACATGCACAGTGTGAAGAACAGAAAGAGCTCAGAAACGAACTCAAAGGACAATTACAAGCACAAAAGAAAGAACTTCAAGAACAGTTACAAGCACAAAGTGTACAACTACAGGCACAGAATGAAGGACAGAAGGAACTCAAAGAACAATTACAGGCACAGAATGAAGAACAGAAAGAACTATATGAACAGCTTCAGGAGGCATTACAGGAGCAACGGAGGGACTTACAACTGAAGATGCAAGGACAGCTGGATGCTTTCATAGGGGAAATGAAGGAAGAGCAGCAGCAGTTGAAGGAGGAAGTACATGCTGAGCTACAGCAGCGAAAGTGTGAGGTAAGCAATAATGTGATGGAGTTCAGACACCATCTAGACGACCAGGTGAAGCATGTAGACAACCAGCTGAAGATTAGCGAGGGAATAGTGACAGTGCTGACAGCATGTAGACAATCAGCTAAAGATTAGTGAGGGAATTATGATGGAGTGCAGACAGCATGTAGATAACCAGTTGAAGCACATTGTCGACCATGAGATGATAATTAGAGAGATTATTGAGGCTGTAGAGAAATATTGCACTGCTGAGGCTCAGGTTAGTGTACAGGAAGCATATGAAAGGAATGAGCATTGTATGGTGAATCTTGATGATCCCTGGCATCTAAAGGTAGCATTACAGGGTTGAATAATCAGAATGCAGAAGTTTTAAGTCCTGGCCTTAATTATGATGCCCCACTTTTTAGGTCCCAAACCAGTAAAGTACATGGCTATAATGGGGGTCCAATTAAACAGAAACCTCAAGAATTTGATGGTAGAGTATCTTGGGAAGCTTACCGTGCATAGTCTGAGTTACTTGCGGATCAGAATGGTCGGAATGATAGGCAGAGGACAGTGCAGCTTGCTATTAGCCTTAAGGGTGCTGCAATGGATATTTTGGGCCAGATGTCGGTGATGGAGAGGAACTGTTATCAGTCCCAAATAGGAGTGTTGGAGTGCACATATGGAACCATGCACCAAACTGAGGTGTACACAGCAAGATTCCGGAGCCATGTACGGGCTTGAGGAGAATCCCTACGGCAGCTTTCTCATGACCTGGAGAGTATGGCACACAAGGTGTACCCTGGAGCTGCACCTAACCTGTTGGCTATTCTACTGAGGGACCAGTTCATCGATGCTCTTGATAGTGCAGACTTGAAAGTGCAAGTGAAGCAGGCACAACCAAGAAGCATGCAAGAAGCACTAGCCAGGGGCTCTAGAATTTGAGTCCTACATCAGGTCCAGTACATCCACCTTTCAGACAGGTCTTAGTGCAGGATTCAAGGCAAGAATGGGGTAGGTATGTGAAGAGGAAAAAGTTGAGGAAAGTTGCTGGTACTGTGAATAGCCAGGACACAGAAAAGAGGACTGTTACAAGTGGAAGAGGGAGCAGGAGAAGACGAGGAGGCTGCTGGTTCTGCGGGACGTCAGGGCACAAGAAGGAGGATTGTCATAAGTGGAAGAAGGAGCAAGAACAGAGCAATGTAAGGAAATCTTCACCTGTAACAAAAGCATGTTGGACATGTAATGAGGTGGGACACTTCAGTTCCGAGTGTCTGAAGAAGAAAAAGGATGATAAGAAGAATGTTGCAGACGACCAGAAAGAAGTGGAAAACTAGTGGAGGCTGGTGTGAAGGGGCAACTACCAGCCAGTTTTTCCCAAGTAACCCCACCACTGAGAAAATGCAAGAGGACGGCAACTGACAGCGTGCAAATAAATGGAAGGATAGACAGAAGGAGGTGTTCCCTGGTGATTGATTTGGCCTCAGAGCAGACTTTTGTGAGGCCTGATGTGTTAGATCATCGGAATCTGCCTGAGTCATCAGAACAACTGTGTGGTGTAACTGGGCACCGCACGGATCTGAGGGGACCCTTGGATATCCGGATTGAAGTGGCAGGGCAAGAGGCTACTCTTCCAGTCTACGTGGCTGACATGGAGGATCCTTGCCTTCTGGGTCTGGACCATCTGATGTCCATACGATGTGAGCTGGACTTTTGCTCCATGAAGCTGAAGGTTCACGGAAGGTCGGTTCCCACCACGGCAGTGAAACATACCAGTTCTGGTGGCAGGGTGAGGGCGCTCTGCACTACAGTGATACCCCCAAAATCAGAACTGTTGCTCCAGTGTAACGTGAATGGCTCTTTTAACAGCTGTATAGGGGTAGTGGAGCCTGATGCACGGTGCAAGACAAAGGCCAGAGTGATAGTGGGGAGAACACTGGTGGAAACAGCTGCAGATGAAGTGCCGGTTGTGGTGGCCAATTTCTCCCATGAGCCACAGGAGATCGAGGGAGAAATTTTGGGACTGAGCCAGGCAGTGGACCCTGAGTGGCACCAAAAGAAGGCTTGTAAAAGGAACATTGTCAAAGAAGTTGGGTATCTACCAGAGCACTTACAAGACCTTCTCTAAAGGAGTTGCCAATGCCTGGATGGCTCACAAGTGTTGAAGTTGAGGCAGCTGCTGATGAAGTTTGCTGATGTCTTCTCCACCGGAGACCTAGACCTGGGATGCACTGATCTGGTGGAGCATAGTACAGACACCGGGGATCACCTCCCGATTAACCCACCGTGTCCCGTCGACGTATGGGTATGTTGCAACATTTTGCATTTGCCAGTCCCGACAATGAACTGGTACGTCGTGCAATTGCAAGGTCCCTAATTTGCACAATTTTCAATTTTCGTGCATGATTTTTCGTACGTATAAACGGGACACCTTCCTCTATTCCTCTGCAAGATGCCAAGCAGGGACAATGCCTTACACCGCATAACCTCACCCTCCCCCCTGCACGCCATTGTCTCGGCAATTCACCTGTTACCAGTGACCTGGCCAATAAAGACATTCAGGGCCAGAGTGATTCCCCAATTGATAACAATGTGGAGGACAAAGTTTACATAGCATTAGAGGAAGAAACAGTCAGAAATGATGATCAGGTAATGTGGCAAAAGAAGGTCAGATATGGTGATGAGTTAGTGAGTGAAACAATGCTTATACTGCCTATATTGCTGTTTGAAAACCAATATACTCTCGTACTACATATAAATTCGTACCAAGTAAATAAATAAATACCGTTTATGAGTGGTGTGAAATAGTTACCCTTCCATAGAACTCGTTTTCTTTGGTGCCAGCCTGTTAGAAAACCCAGTCAGGTAAGGAGGTATTGCTACCTGGATCGAGTATTTTAAACCTCAGGTGAGCGATTTCTCTATGAAATTTCGATGAGGTTTTAGCCAAAAAAAAATTAAAAATAAAAAATACCTCGGGATTGGAGGGTGTCGGAGGTGCGAAATAGCTCGGGACGTGATGGGTTAAACAGCCAGTGTGGAGGATGGTGCCAGCCCAATGGCAAGAAATGGAGAAAGTGATGGAGAATCTCCAAAGTCAAGGAATAATAGAAAAGTCCAGTCATCCATGGGCATCAGCAGTGGTTCTGGTAAGAAAAAAGGATGGCTCAGTAAGGTGTTTTATAGAATATCGAACCCTGAATGAAAAGACAGTGAAGGATGCATACCCCTTGCCAAAAATTGATGACACCCTGGATTCTCTGTCAGGTGCTAAGTGGTTCTCCACCCTAGACATAAAGGCAGGTTACCACCAGGTCAAGGTTGTAGAGAAGGATAAAGAGAAGACAGCCTTTCATATAGGCAGAGATCTGGCAGTTTAAAGTGATGCCATTTGGCCAATGCAATGCCCCAGCTACTTTTGAGCACCTCAAGGACTGAGTACTTGAAGGCCTGCACTGGTAGATGGCTCTCACCTATCTGGATGATGTAATTGTGTTTGGACGGACTTTCGACCAGGAACTGGAGAGGCTGTCAGAGGTGTTGAACAGGATCCGTGCAGTGCACATCAAAGTGACCCCCAAGAAATGCCACTTGTTTCAGAAGGAAGTAAAGTACCTGGGACACACTGTAGGTGAGAGCGACATCTGAACTCAAGCATGCATTGACAAGTCACTGCAGTATGGCTGCATTTCTTACTATGATGCATCAGATAAAGACCCGAAGAGGATGCAGGTGGAGTGTGCAGATTTACAACCAGAGCTAGAGTAGGTACAGTGGAGTACAGTGTGACCATCATGGGAAGAAGTTTCCAGGTTAACACGCCCTGTCCTGGAGACGTGAATTCACGTCCTCACATGATGTGCACTCATATCCCGGAGACGTAAATTAACGCAGCATCATTGCAAGGTCCCTAATTTGCACAATTTTCAATTTTCGCGAGTGATTTCGCGAGTGATTTTTGGCACGTATGCACAGGACACCTTCCTCTATTCCTCTACAAGATGCCAAGCAGGGACAATGCCTTACACCACATAACCTCTCCCCCCCCTGCACGCCATTGTCTCGGCAATTCACCTGTTACCAGTGACCTGGCCAATAAAGACATTCAGGGCCAGAGTGATTCCCCAATCGATGACAATGTGGAGGACAAAGTTTACATAGCATTAGAGGAAGAAACAGTCAGAAATGATGATCAGGTAATGTGGGAAAAAAAGGTCATGAATGGTGAAGAGTTAGTGAGTGAAACAATGCTTATAATGCCTATATTACTGTTTGAAAACCAATATACTCTTGTACTACATATAAATTCACACCAAGTAAATAAGTAAATATTGTTTATGAGTGGATAAAATAGTTACCCTCCCATAGAACTCGTTTTCTTTGGTGCCAGCCTGTTAGAAAACCCAGTCAGGTAAGGAGGTACTCGTACCTGGATCAGAGTATTTTAAACCTCAGGTGAGCGATTTCTCTATGAATTTTCGATGTTTCTCACCAAAAGCGAATGTTTGAGCCTAAAAAAAAAAATGTCCAAAAATGTCAGGACTGGGGTGTACCACTGCCCAGAAAACGTCGGGATGGGGCAGGTTAAACCCTGTGACCAAGAGTTACTGGAGTCAGTGGGACCTTCTTTGTTTGAACAACAAACTACTGAAACATCAGTGGGAGACAGTCGATGACCTCAGCATGTATTGGAAACTGCTGGTTCCGAAGAATATGAGGTCCGAGATCTGGATGAGTCCCATAACCAGATCACCAGTGGGCACCTGGGAGTGAAGAAAACTCTAAGCTGGCTGTGACAGAGGTTCTACTAGATTGGCATGTGCCAGGATGTTGAAGACTGGTGTCGAGCCTGTGATGTGTGTTGTGCCAAGAAGGGGCCCAAGAAACGTGGTTGCAGCCCCCTCCAGCTGCACCAAGTGGGTGTACCGATGGAAAGAGTCACGGTGGACATTGCTGGACCTCTGCCACTCACTGAAAGAGGAAACCGGAATGTATGTGTTGCCATGAACTACTTCACAAAGTGGCCAGAAGCCTATGCTATCCTTGATCAAGAGGCTGCGACTGTTGCTCAGGTGTTGGTTGACCAGTTTTTCTGTTATTTTGGGATGCCACAAGAGCTTACATTCAGACCAGGGAAGAAACTTCGAGTCTGCTGTGTTCTGTGAGTGCTGCAAGTTACTGGGGATCAAGAAGACCAGGATGACCCCACTAAAGCCACAGTCAGATGAGATGGTGGAAAAATTCAACTGGACCCTGGGACAGGAACTGGCCAAGTACTGATTAGATGGACAAACAGAATGGGTCCAGAAATTACCTGCATTGCTGAGGGCATATTGGTTTGCATCCCATGAGTCTACCAGCTAAACCCCTGCAAAACTGATGGGCCACAAGTTACATTTACCTGTTGACTTGTTAATGGGAAGACAACCTGGTGACGAGCTGCCTACAGACACCACCAGCTATGCGAAGCACCTTCAGGAAAGGCTGGCTGAGGTACATCATGAAGTGCGAAGAGCCCTTAAGTTTTCAGGAGAGGTGATGAAGTGCAAGTATGATGCCAAGGCAAGTGAGGTGAGCTTCAAGGATGGTGACCAAGTTTGGTTAATTAATCCTTAGCAAAAGAAGGAAGTCACTGAAGCTGCAGAGCCCGTGGGACGGGCCTTACACTGTGTTGGACCGCCTATCAGATGTAAAATTGGGTTCTGGGAGCCAGGAAGTCTCGCCCAAACGTGGTACACGTGAATTGTCTGTGGCACTACCATTGGCCAGGACAGTACAGCTTGGATGTCTTCAAGGAATCATGCTCTCCTGCAGCTGAGGATGTTGAGGAGGAGCATAGAACTGAAGTGCAAGAGGATGGTGACAGTTTCCCAAGGGAAGAAATGAATCAGGAAGAGGACCAAGACCTTCCAGGAGGAGTGGACTGTGTAGAGGAGCAAGGACGTCATCGGAAGTAGCACAGAAGAAGACCTAATAAGTTGAAGGATTATTTTGTGTATAGTTATATGTTTCATTAGGATTAAGGTTTATGTTTGTATATACTGTGTAGTTTTGTCGGGACGACAAAGAACTAGGGAGGGGGTAATGTTAAGAAGAGGGATTTGCCAGTTAGGTGCTCGAGAAGCTTCTTGGTATTTCGCATAACGGTAGTTCCAGTACCGGTACGAGCCAGAGTTGCCAGTTTGCCTGCTCTTTCTGACCGTAGTTGTTTTGTAAGTTATGCATTAATTTTTATGCTCTTTTTCTCAATAATGTTATTAATGTCATTGTTGAATTATGTAATTGAAATTAAGTTTGTAGTGTAAATAATTTCCAGTCTTATGTAATGTAAGAAAACTCTGGCATGTCTGGGTATCTCCAAGTTGGTAACTGTTGTACCGGATGTTCTCTCTCTTTCTGGAGTACACCACAACTGTTGTTCTCGTATAATGTATATGATTCTCGAAAATGTAAGCTTACATAAGGATGGATAAGAGACTTGAAGAAGTTCAGTCGGTTTTCAGTTCAGTTTGAGTGTCAGCTAGTATATGTCAGTAAAGTTTTGCATTTTCGGTACTTGTGATAACAGATAAGTGCTGTTGGCAAACAGTGGTTACTGAAGTTTGTACATCATCGGTTCTTGTAAAACTAGTGAAGTGTTGTCAAGCAATTACTGTAAGTGTAATTGCAGTTGGTGAAGTTTGTATAGCACAAGTGCTTGTGAGAATAGTGAAGTGATGTTGGAAAGCATTGTGTAATTATGTGGAGAATAGAAACAATGAACTTTAATAGTTTTACTAGTTTGAATAGGTGGTAGGTGGTGGCGACTATTGTCCACTCGGTGCAGTATTACCTAATTCTTCCTTCATCCTACCGTCTATCTATCTATTGCCAGACGCCTCAATCCCGTTTGGGGTGGCCACAAAAAAATCGCCTCCAAGTCGCCCTGTCCCCCGCCATTTCACTGCCCTGCTCCCAACTCACACCCCCCTCTCTCATATACCTCTCCACCCCATCCCTCCATCTCATCCTCGGCCTCCCCCTCCCTCTTCCCCCCTCCACCTCACTCACATACACTCTCTTCGTCAGTCTTTCACCCTCCATCCTCTCCACATGGCCAAACCACCTCAGTGTGTTCCTCATACCGCTTCCTATCACATCCACATCAACACCACAACGCTCCTTTATATCCTCATTAGTCAGCCTGTCTCTCCACGTGACTCTACAGGCTCCTCTTAAATAACTCATTTCCATTGCTCTCACTCTTGACTTGTGTCCTTCCAACAATGTCCAAGCTTCACTTCCGTACGTTAGAGTTGGTATCACAATACTGTCATGTAGTAACTTTTTCACTTCCATGCTCACTTCCCTGTTTCTTATCACTGCTTTCAAATAACCAGCAACCTTTCTTCCCTGCTGTACCCTTTCAAGCACTTCACCCTCCAAACCTCCATCCTTACTCATCACACTACCCAAGTACTTAAACGTACTCACATTTTCCAATTCCTCACCATCCAACCTCGCTGTACTAACTTCACCTCTCTTAAAGACCATCACTTTACTCTTCCCTACATTCACCTTTAGATTCCGTTTCTTACACACTCTCCCAAACTCATCCACCAAGCCTTGCAGCTCCCCTTCGTCTTCACTCAACAACACAGTATCATCTGCAGACAACAGTACAGGGAGTTTCCAAACACTATCCTCTCTCACCAGGGCCACTCCAACATCCACTACCCTACCTTGTACCTCTTTTATTACCCCATCCATGTACAGATTGAACAACCATGGAGACATGACACATCCCTGTTTCAAACCAACTTTCAAAGAGAAAAATTCACTTAGTTCACCATCCACACGCACTGTAGCCTTCGCACCATCGTACATACTCTTCACAGCATTCAACAACTTCCCATCTACTCCATATATTCTTAACACTTTCCACAATCCTTGTCTATCCACCCTGTCATATGCTTTCTCCAAATCCATGAAAGCCGCATACAACTTCTTTCCCTTCTCTAGAAACTTTTCCACTAAAGATCTAAGAATGAATATCTGATCTACACAACCTCTTCCCTTCCTAAAGCCTCCCTGTTCTTCTCCAACTAATTTCTCTGTTCTTTCTCTAATTCTGTCTATAAATATCCTACCATACACTTTTCCTATTATACTAAGAAGACAAATGCCCCTATGATTACCACACACTTCTTTTTCCCCTTTCCCTTTGTACAAGGGAATAATTATACCTAACTTCCAATCCTCCGGGACTCTACCTTCCTCCCAGGCCAATCTGCACATCTTCCACATCCATTCTACTACTATCTCTCCCCCATGCTTCAGCATTTCACCACACACTCCATCAATTCCTGGGGCTTTCCCCAATTTAACTTTCTTCATTGCTTCCACAACTTCTATCCTACTGATTTCTTCCTGTCTTCTCACCTCCCTCCTTCTCCCAGCCATTCCCCAGCCACTTATACTCGCATTACTTCCATCCTGTATGTTCAACAATTCCTTAAAGTGTTCTCTCCATCTGCTCACTTTTTCTCCCTTCTCCACTAGTAATCTACCATTTTTATCTTTCACTCCCCTGCTAACTTCACTTCCACCCTGTCTTACTCTTTTCACTTCTCTCCAGAACATTTTCTTACAGTCCCTCCACTTTACACTCAAATTCCTTCCAAATTCCTCATCCACTCTCTTCTTACTCTCTCTTACTAATCTTTTTATCTCTCTCTTTCTTTCCACATATAACTCTCTCTTCCACCTCTCAACTTCTTCCACGCCCCTATTTCTCATCCATTCATTGTATGCTTTCTTCTTTTGTGCCACAGCCTGTTTCACCTCTTCAGTCCACCACGCTGTTCCTTGCACCCCCCTCCGTCTTCCCTTCCTTCCACACGCCACATCACATGCTGCACATATTTCTTCTGTAAATATCTTACACACACGATCCACGTCTCCCATCTGCTCCAATTCATATTTGCCCAATTTCCTCCACTTCTCTCTTATACTCTGCCTTTTTCTCATCCTCTTGTAACCTTTCCACTCTCCTTGCAACTACTCCTTCCTCTCGTCTTTCCCTTCTTCTATTCCTCCATCTTACTTGCATTCTAATTCTGGCCACCACCAAGTAGTGGTCAGAAAGTCCACTCCCTTAACCTCTATACACTCTTGCATCCTTTACACATCTTCGCATCCTTTCATCCACACACACATAATCAATCATTGCCTTCCTTTCATTCAGTTCACCACCCACCCTTCTCATCACTCGCCATGTATACCTGTGGATCATTTTATGCCTGAAGAGGGTATTGGCTATCACCAACCCCATCCCAGCACAAATGTCCACTAACGCACTCCCATTCTCATCTATCTCAGCAGGCACACCCCACTCACCAACTATTCCATCCACCTTCACATTCCCAACTTTACCATTCATATCACCAATCAAAAACACTCTCTCATTCCTTCCAAACTTTTCCATGCACACTTCCACATTTGTCCAGAACTCTTCTCTCACTCTTCTAGCACGATCTTGCGTTGGTGCATACACACACACAATCGCCCACATTTGTATTCCAACTTTCAATCTTACCCACACAATCCTTGACCCAACTGATCCATACTGTCTTATGCTCCTCTTCCATCTTTTACTCACAACTATACATACTCCTTCCTTTGCCCTCTCATTCTCACCTACTCCTGCACATATACCCCATCCATACTCCCATTCTCTCACACTTTCTCCTCTCCATTTTGTTTCAGTTATTCCACATACATCCACTTTCGCACCCTCAAGCACCTGGACAATCTCTCTCTCTTTCACCTCATCATTCGCTCCTCTTACATTCCATGTACTCATTACCAAGTCCTTTGTCCGGTCCTGGGTCGTCATCGTTTGGTCAGTCCTTGTCCGAGGCTTCTTGTTTGTTTTTTTAGTTAGTTGTTTTCCGGGGAGGGGCACTAACCCTCCGCCAACCCTTTTAGTCGCCTTTTACGACAAGCAGGGATACTGGGGGAGTATTCTTGAAAACCCCCCTACCCTAGGTTTCTTCCATTTTTCCTGTCACTTCTATTACTCTTCTCTCTACTTCAGGCGGCTGTACAATAAGTGACAAGCCTAACAGTTTCCTCGAGCCCAAGAAACCATTTACAACGCTGGGTGGTAACCATATAACTAAGTAACGAGGTGACGTAGAGCCTAATATGGAGCCCCTGTAAACTGGATGGAGGAAAGCAAATGCGGTGTCCATCCAGGAACCAAACCTCCACACTCTTCCACGCGCCTCGCTGTGGTGAGGCGCTAACACAAATTAACGTCGGTTCACTGCATAGTCGGGCCTGCAGGGGCGATTGCTTGCCTCTTGGCTTGCCTATGGTTGATGTGTCTGCTCGACCGCAGAGTAGGGTCATGCAGCAACAACAACAAGAACTAGTCTGCATAAGGAAAAGTCATCTGCATCATTAATGAGAATAACCGCATGATTTAGTACAACACTGAATCCGTGAATAACCGAGTGACTGAACTGATAAGTGAATCAGTCAATAATTGACTGAGTTACCGTGTGTGCCAGTAAATAATCAGTGTATAACAGAGTCTGTGAATGATCAGTTGATTGAAGAACCCAATGAGTATATGAATAGTGATGTGAGTCAGTGAATGACTCGTGAAGAACTAAGTGTGGCAGTGAGCAACAGTGACTAAGTAACGTTTGTCAGTAAATAAACAATGAGTCAGTGAATGATGTATGAGTCAGTAGCTGTATGAGTCAGGGAAAAATCTGAATAATAAACTCGAGCTTTGTATGTGTGTCTGTCTGTGCGTTTATTCGTTTCTTTCACGAGAAAGTTAATTGATATCTACGTAATTCTTTTTGTAGTATGTCCTGGTAAGTCCGAGGAGCATCAGAAAAAAACGGTGATCACATGCGACGCGACAGCATGAAATTGTCGGAAAACGCTACACTCGAAAATATGCAAGGATAATTTTTTCGACTTTTTGGACAGAAATGGTCATTGTGGACTCAATAACGGTATGCTAAACAAAGGTAATAGTATTTGCAAACATGTTGTAATAGAAAGACTATTTAGCTAGTCCCGCAAACTTTTGCGGGCAAGCGCTAGTCAGTTAATAAGCAGAAGACTGAACAATCATTTGTTAGAAAACAAACAAGTAAGTCTGTTAATGAACCATATGAGTCACTGACCAGTCAGGTGAGTCAGTGAATAACCAAGTCAATGACAGTGTGACTTGGTGAATAACAAGTGAGTGAATAACCAGTAATTAAACCATGTGAATTAGTGAAAAACCAGTGACTAATCGAATGAATGAATAACCACTGAATAACCATGCGAGTAAATAACAACCGTGAGTGGGTGAATAACATGTGAATAACTAAGTTAATTCATTACCAGTAAATAACCATATGAGTGAATGACCAGTGAATATCCTTGTGAGTAAATAACCAGTGAGTAACCGTGTGAGTAAATAACCAAAGATCACTTATGTGAATGAATAATAATAGAAAAATCATATGGGTAAATAACCAATTAATAACCATATGAGCAAACAGGCAGTGAATAACTAGTGAATAATCAGTGAATAACCAGTGATTAACCATGTTTGTGAATGGAAAACCAGTGACTAGCCATGTGAAGTAGTGAATAACCAGTGAATAACCATGTGAGTGAAAAACTAGTGAATAACCACTTTAGTGAATAACCATATGAATAACCATGTGAATGAATAGACAGTGAATATCATGAGTGAGTGAATAAACGGTGGATAACCATGTCAGTGAGTGAATAATCAGTGTGAATAAGTTAATAACTAGTGAATAACTGTCCGCCCGTCCGTGTGTGTGTGTGTGTGTGTGTGTGTGTGTGTGTGTGCGTGAGTAGGTAGTGAATAACCATGTGAGTGAATAACTAGTAAACAGACATGTGAGTCGGTGCATAACAGTGAGTAACCATGTGATTGAGTGAATAAAAGTGAATAACCAGTGAATAACCATGTGAGTTAATGACAAGTGAATAACCATGTGAGTGAATAGCCAACAATAAGCATGTTAGTGAATAGCCCGTGAATAACCATGTGAGTGAATAACCGTTGTTAATCAGTGAATAACAAGTGAATAACCCTGTGAGTGAATAACCTGTGAATAACCTTGAGTGAATAACCAGTGAAAAACCATACGAATCAATGCACCTGCCTGAGATAAGGACAGCGAGGTAGGCGAGGCAGGTGAGGCAGGCGAGGCAGGTGAAGCAGGACCCCCATCGACAGGACCTTAACTTTGCAACCCTCAGCACCATCACTTCGGCAACTTATTCGTTCGTATAACCTTAATTTGTCCCTGTATCCTTAATTCGTTCGTTTATTCCCACTTCGTCCGTTTATCCTTACCTCGTCCATTAATGCCATCACTTATTCTCAGTTTCATTGCACATTCGTCCGCTTACTGTCACTTTGGTTCACTAGTTCGTCTGCTGATTTTCACTTCATCTGTTTTATCCCACTTTGTTCACTTATTCATCTGCTTGGTCTCAATTCGTCCTCTTATTTATCTGTTTATTCTCATTTCGTCCAACTATCTGTCTGTTTATTCTCACTTTATCTGTAAATTTGTCTGCCTATTGCCGGAGCCTCATACGGACCGACCTATGAACGGGTGTCATTCAAACTGACCAGTCGCGTGTCACTTGTTTTAACTTACTCCAGGCAACCCTGTGCAGCACCATCAGTGCAGTCAACACTGTTTTCTATCTATCTATCTATCTATTGCCAGACGCCTCAATCCCGTTCGGGGTGGCCACAAACAAATCGCCTCCACATCGCCCTGTCCCACACTAGTGAGAGGGGAAAATATTAACTGCTCCTCGCCCAACCTCTCTGCTCCTCTTAATCCCAACTAATTAATGACGTATAACTAAAATAAATACTTCTGTGTGGTTAGGTAATACCTTTTAGAGGATCCGGCAATACAGTAAACACATCTAGTTATCGTTGTAACTGTTTATACTCACTTCGCAGATCATCCACTAATCCTCATTTCGTCCACTAATCCTCACTATGTCCACTAACCTTCACTGCGTCCACTAATCTCCACTGAGTTCGCTAATCCTCGCTGCGTCCTCTGTGTCCTCTTAGACTCAGTGTTTCCACTCATCCTCTCTGCGTCCAGTTATCTCCGACTTGTCACCCTAACATCCTGTTTTGTTGTTACAAACTGCCACTATTTTATGCGCTACAATTGATTCATTTCATGTTCTTTTATTCTGCTTTTTTTTCCCTTGTTACTAACCTTCAGTGTTTCTGATTGTCTTGATTTCTCTCCTCTGAGCAAAATTGTTTAGTGTTAACTTAAATTTACTTTCCATGGGATCAAACAGAGAAATGGTTGCATATAATTAGTTTGTGAGGTCATTGTCTGCTTGCCTTTCTCTCAGATGAACAAAATCAACCGTTCGCCTTGATATAATACACATATGGGTCAACTTCTGCTAAAGTGTTAATTAGTTATTTTTTCACATACTTATTAACAGACGCGAGAAACTGCACTAAAACAAAACAAGAGTACAGTACATTCGAGCTGAATTAAATACGTCTGGAATCAGATGGAATGAAAGACTATCGTTGTTCAGACCAATTCATAGAAATAATAATAAAAACTTGCAGGTTCCTAAGACTCATTCTCAATTAAATAAAATCGTCTGACGTTATCGTGAAATCAAGGTGAGAGATGACGCCACCACGCGATGGTTAAATTCGATTGTTGTCTCTCGCACTCTAGAAGACTGGGAGTCAGTTGAAGTTATCTGTCTGCCTTTATGGCTCGTACAGACGGTAGACATTACTAAACCTTTCCTACTCTTACCCTTTCTCGGCGATAACTGCGGCTCTCCTCGGTGGACGGCTAGGGGTACCAACAGAAAACGATAAGCTCACCTAAACGAAACACTCACATACACACTCACACAGCCCCCACTGCCCCACCTCACACCCCCAGCACCACCACCAAACATCGCACCACCTACTATGACACCACACCACACCACGCCACATAACACCACACCACCTCCCACAACATCACACCACACAACACCACAACACACCACACAATACGATACGACACCACACTACAGCAAGCCACACAGCACCCCACCACACCACTCTACACCACACCACACACCACACAACATCACTAAACACCATACCACGTAGCACCACACCACACAACACCACACCGCGCCAGACTCATCCGACCACAGTACATCACACTATCTCCCATCACAGCACAGCACTGCACTACACACCACTTTCCACTGCACCACACGAAGCCACACGAAGCCACACACCACACCACACCACACCACACTACACCACACCACCTCCCAACACACAACACTACACCAACCTTCCAGTATGCCACACCACCTTTCACTGCACCACTCCTCAATAAACTCCACCTGGTGTACGGTGAGTACCAGCTGATGGTTAGGCTCAGGACCCATATACATATAGGGTCTTCTCACACCTTTCTACTACGCAGATTTACTGACGTCACGCTTGAGACAGGGCACTCCCCCCATTTCTCCCCACCCACCATCTCCCTTGGGACCTCAGAGGGAGGCCTCACGTCGCGGTGAGGTGCAGCTGTCTGTCATCCTCCATACCCACCCCTCCCACACGCAACTCTGTTCCCCACACACATTTCCTCAATTCAAATGATTGTTTAACCTCTCCCTTCTCATATTTAAAGGTACATGATTTACAAATAAACACAATATACTCTAATAGTGACATTTATTAGGATACATGGATATCATCTTGTTATAAATGATACCGGATTTTTATTGGTACTGCTACCGGTATTGACTATATGTTACTATGTAGGCTTCATTTCCTTAACTTCGACATCTTACTCGCAGCTTTCGTGTCGAGTTAGCCAAATTTCTGTTTAATACCCGCATCCTGAAAAATACTCGGTATCGAACAAAAAGGCTAATTACTTCAGTAGGAAGAGACACATGCCTATATATTAGTACTGACAATGCCTTGCCAGTTGTCTTTTAAATTACCGTTGGTAAGGCTTAGGTTTTATGCTGGTTTTAAGCCACAGTATGTCAAATGTATATATTCCGCATATATCATGGAGAGAGAGAGAGAGAGAGAGAGAGAGACTCTGCGTAGATACCAAATCGTTAATTATAAATAACAAATCTCTTAATCCGAGCTATTAAATATATGTGAATGTATTTCATATACTCTTTGTGGCTTCATGTACATAAAAAGCTATATAGTTTTTACGAATTATTCACTCTTTGAGAACGAAAAGTGGCTGTATAAATCATTTCCAACGACCTGGCACCGTTGTTTTTGCGACCTGGAAGGGAGGGAGGGAGGAAGGAAGGGGGGCGATGATAACATACTTCTTGCCAAACGCTTCCAGATGGAATTACTACGTTACGAACCTGCTTTAAACAAATACATTCTGCGATATACCGTACTTAATTTTCAACACTACTGCTTTCTTGCTAGGGTACTCAGTAATGGTTACCTACAGTACGTGGGTAGAACAAAATAATGGTGGGTAAATATGAATACTAGCAACTCATACTAGTGCGGTGGCCAGTTGCCTCAATTTATTTTACCTGGGCTGGAAAATGCAATGCACTACGTGCTTTTCCACATTTCTGCAAGCACTAACCCCGTGAGGGGAGATATACTGTACAGCTTATAAAGAGCAAAGCCCACCATATACAGGGATATGCACCTACGCAGAGAGAAAGAAAGAGAGAGAAAGGGGAAGGGACTTAACATTTAATGAAGCTGATGGCAGATTCAGCGTTGGCAGGACGTGCTCTTCAAGGCGTATTTGATTTTTTGGAATATGCAGTTTGAGAAGTTCATATTTTAGATTTCTTTTATAAGCACTTTGATCAAAGTGAAGGCTGCAGATGAGAGCAGTATTCGGATTAATTGTGTCTTTCCTCTTGCACAGATGAATCCACTTACATCTAATCTCTTCATCTTTGGGGAAAATATGGAAAGTTATATCCCCACCTTTCTTCAGTAACGAGTTACAGCCAAACAATGCACAATTGGTAGGCATTATTTCACTGGGCACATACAATGGAATAAA
This sequence comes from Coenobita brevimanus, assembly GCF_032717465.1. NCBI lineage: Eukaryota > Metazoa > Arthropoda > Malacostraca > Decapoda > Coenobitidae > Coenobita > Coenobita brevimanus. The sequence continues at coordinate 40,847,608 of NC_137025.1, read as the reverse complement.
GTGCAGGTGACAGAGGTGACCTGTTTGGCGCCGTGACCTCTGAGCAACTGAGTCTTCTTCTCACTATATGGCAACCCCTTCTCGGAAGACCTCACCTGGTGTCTTCGCCATGACGTCATGCGCAAATGCGACCGCGTTTTGGGGTCGGTATGGTTAGACCCTGTATGTATATGGGTCTTGGTTAGGCTGACCGACAGTAATCCTGGCATGACGCAGGCAAGCGGATGACGAACGTGGCTGTTTAGTTTGTTTTTATTATCTCAAGTTTATCAGTCCTTCAAAGCAGGATGGTAACGTTTTTGGCACCTCGCCCTATACCACTGCCCGAGATTCAGCCCGTGTGTGTGTGTGTGTATGTGTGCTTTAACTCCTAGGATATTTGCAGATTTGGATTAGGTTTCCAAGGTAAGTTCGTCTGGTTACTGGGAAGGTATTCTATTATATACAATTTTCCAGTGATGAATTTTAGGGGGCTCCGACCCCCCATCAAGTAAAAAATTCTCAGGAGTAATAAAAGGAGGACAGATATGGTTTCGAAAAAATCGACTACCATCCTTAATGCGGTATTTGGAGGAGCGTGACCTCCCCAGTGATTCTTGGGTGGGTCAGCCCCCTCCCAAAAATAAAAACGATCAGAAATAAGAGAAAAATCTGAATAACCCTTCTCAGATGAGTTCGTCTGGTTTCACCGATCTTCCACTATATACAGTTTTCCACCCAAATTAAAAACTCTCATAAATTGTGAAGGGAAGGCAAATATGGCTTTGATGTTGTACAATGGACTGTCATCCGTAAAGCGATAACTGGGGAGCGTGACTCATCAATGGTTCTTGGGAGTTTAGACCCCCCCCCCAAGAAAAAAAAAAAAATAGATCAAAGATAGGAGAAAACGAGAACATGGATTTCTACGGAATCAGCATAATTATCGCAGGACTGGGTATGCAGTTTCCACGTTTTCTCTGAATGCACAACATGAAACTGCACATCTGTTTTATTTTATTCTGCGTACGAGACTTTTCGAAATGAAAGGGTCGTGGCCTAAACTGAATAAAATCAACTGGTGGTTTAAAGACTAAATATCAAAGGATGTTGCTGAAGTGAAGAGGTAAGGTAAAATCTTATACTCTTTTCACTTTAACTTGGCCTGCAATTGCTATCTCCATCTCTAGTGTTCAATTGTAATAAAAGAGTAACACTAGAATATAATGCTAGTCACGAAGAAGTGTTCTGGAAAGAACGTAGAGGTGTAAGTTTGTTCTTACCTTGCAATGAGCTGTGAACTGATTTGCAAAAGGACGAAAATTTGGGTCAAGTTAACCTGAAACACAGTAAACCTATCAGTCAAAAAATTCTCCCCAAGCCGAATGTAAACGTATGGTGATGGCAAGATTTAGTTTGGAAAGCTTTCATTGAGAAGAGAGGGTAATGGGATGGGGTCTCAGCCCTTCAGGTTCACCTTTTCAGTTTGGTGACGTACAGCCATGAGCAAAAATTCACCTACAGTTCTCTTCCAGCAGTGCCCCCTACCTTCCATATTCCTCGTCCCTGCCCCTAAGAAAAGAAGTGTCTTTTCCTCTCATTTGATTTGCGGTTCTTATTGCTGTCACATAAAGGCATATCACGTAACACCATCCTTCGCCATAGTCATCACCGAAGTTGTTCGTGACTATACTTTCCATTTTATTTTTGCCGCTGTGAGACGATTTCCCTCAGCGTGGGAGAGACTTATCGAACTGGAGGGGTTAGATACAGTTAATAACGTCTTCAGTACCAGTGGTCCTTGATTTGAATATAATCACGTGGATGTATCAATAATAAACTAAATTAAAGAGTTGTCGCAGTGAGAGGGCTAAGAGATTCCAAAGCTGAATAACGTCGATGGACGGTGACAAAAAATTGTAAAGCCGTATCGTATTGAAATGAATCGTCTATTTTATTTTCCTCGTAACTTTATACTTAGTGCATTCTCAGAGTTTTTTGTTTAAAATTTTTGGTTTCCATTTTTTAGAATATATCATTTATTACCTCCGCCAACGAAGTTGGAGAAGGATATGTATTTACCTATGTTTGTTGCTTGCCGGAATCAAAAGATTAGGTAAGCATGTTGGTCAGTTCCTTATGTTTGCCTGTCTGTTTGTCTGTCTGTTAGTTTGTCTGCACTCTACAGGTCATAAATTTTGGTCCAATCGTTCTGAAAAAAAAAAAAAAAAATCATAAGGTAGATTTCCACAAACCCTGGAAGCTTATTGTTTTTCATCAAAATCAGTCAAAAGCCCTGGGCTGCGTGGGGGGCTGAAACCCCTCAATGGCCGTGGGTCCAGAAATCGTCGGGACCCAGTGGCTGGCCCAGGCACCATTTTCTTTTTTTCCAAACTTCAAAAATCGATTTTTTTTTTTTTTTTACCAAATGGAAAAGAAACGTCTGGTGCACCTGGCAATGCAATTTTTAGCTTCCTAAACCCATCCTATGCGTCGCAATGAAAGGCGAAAATTTTCACCAAGTGACTGCCTATACGCTGCCGGTGAAAATTAAGTCGACACAATCGGATCCATCAGGCAAGATAAAAACAAAGCAGATAAGAGAGGGGAAGGGGAAGACGGGGGAGGGGGATCCAAGCACTCTGCCTATGACAGTTTCATCTGTTTTTATGTCCACACGATATCTCCAAAAGCTCTCCATGATTTTCAAAGAAATTTTATGAAATGGTGGGCCACAGACCAAGAAAGATTTGATTAAATTTGGGGGGGGAATCGGATCCGGATCCTATGTGTCCTACGCAATATCTCCAAAAGTTCTCAATGAATTTCAATGAAATTTTGTGGAGTGGGCCTTGGGTCAAGGAACTATTGATTAAATTTGGGAGCTGATCCGGATCCTATGTATTGCACACAGTATCTCCACAGATCCGGGACAGGTTCCTTTTTAATGGCAATGGCATTGACGGAGATATGCGTTCACTGAGTGCCTTCTAGTTATTCATGTTATATTTTTGTACTTCATCGCCCCATCAGGAAGGTAAGGGCACAGAGCGTGGCTTTTCACTTCAGATACTTAAGGTGAGATTGACCAGTCCTTGGTACCCTGAGTAGCATTAAGTGAACAATAACCTGCAGCCGTCCCATAGTTATAACCATTTTTGAACAGACCACATCTTGCCGAAGCACCATAACCCACTAAACTACCAGGCGTCCATTAATCACTGTTTCATATTTTGCTTCCTTTTGGGTCTCTGTCGTCATGTGTGTACGTTTTCGGCTTCTTCTTCTTCTTCCTTTATTTTTTTTTTTTTTACTTTGGCTTTGTTGTTTGCAGCTCTTCTACAATATATTTCGCTTTTTTTTTTTTTGTATATGTTTTCTTATTATGGCCTATTTTGTACTCGTTCTTTAATACTTCCCTGGTTTCGGCCTTTCTCTTATTCGTTCCATATCATTCTAATGTTTCCGTCATTTTGTTTTTCGCCGCTCTACACCTCGATCATTTTCCTGCTCTGTCTCATTTGTCCACCTTCATTCTGCCTGTTCTTGGTTTGCTTTTTAGGCCAAGATTCTTCCATCAATTCTGACTGTTTTTCCTAATCGTCTTTTTATACGCAGTTTGTTGTCGTTCTCTTTATTATTCGTCAATTCTATTTTTCCTCTTTTTGATTCCTTATAATTCGTTTTATTGTAATTTGCTTGTTCTAATAACTTGGTGAATTTGCAGGAGATTTTTGAGGCACGGGTGATAAATAATTAACACCTAGAATGGACAGTATTTACAAACTGTATAAGAAGTATAAAACTGTCTGTATACGCGAAGTTTTATATATATATATATATATATATATATATATATATATAAGTATTAGAACCTGCAGAGAAAAATTTAATGGAAAAAGAAGATATAATGAAATTATTGACAGTGAAGGTTTACAAAGGCACGAAGGACAACACTACTGAGGAATTAGCAAAGTACGACGGAGAAGCTCTGTTTGAAAATACGGCACAAAACGAAGAGACAATATTTATGAGCACAAATGAGGTGAAGGAACAAAGACTAAACAAATCCTCAGAGGTGTTTTGTATGGGGTCACATTTCACCAAGTGGTACAGTTTCCTCCACTTCTAACGAGTACAGCGAGTGGTGTGTTTGGTGCAATGTGGCACCACTGTGTTTGTTTACATCGTAGTAATAGTAAGTGAATGGGCAGACCCGGCAGCGCTACCCCTCCGCTACAGTATCTAGTACCCACAGAAACAATGTTCTGTCAAGTCATACTCTGTCTGCAAAATACAAGTGTTTGCCACGTATGTACAGTATAGTGGAAGGCAGTGAGAAAAACAAATAGTAATGCCATTGGCTCCCATTGTTTCTCTGACAGGAGCTGACTGTGAGGCGAGGTGGAACGGAGGGGAGGGGGGTACAGGTGGTTGGGGTGCATGTATCGAAACTTTGTCGTGATTCGTTTAGAAAGATGAAGGGTGTGACTATACAGAAGCTCTGGGGTGATCTGTAACTCCATATTCAGTGAAATATATTGGATGAATGTTGGAGTCTTAATGTTCGCCATACAATGTGGTGAACAACTGTAGTTGAACGTAAACGTTAGAAAGTGTCAAGTGCAATGGCAAAGCTTTCGCCAAAATCCCGAAAGGAGGATGACCAGGAGTCTGAAAGGTAGGTGAGAAGATCGCCAGTGCAGCGTCCCTGATGGAAACCATACTGACGATCAGAAAGAAGGTTGTGATAGGAGAGGTGCTTTAAAATTTTTCTGTTAAGAATAGACTCAAAACTTTTGAAACACAGGATGTTAAAGCAACTGGACGATAGTTAGAGGGTTGGGAATGGTCACCCTTCTTCGGGACCGGCTGAATGAGAGCAAACTTCCAGCAAGAAGGAAATTGCATTGCTCACTGTGTTACTTAATGTTTCAATTGGTTGAAAACAGGACCTCATTCAGACTGCTGGGAAGTGAAAGGGCGTTCAGTGGTCAGTCAGTATGGCCACAAAATCTGTGACTTTAGTTACTACCTTGGAAGTCGGTGAAGTGTATTACCAGACTCCTGGCACAAACACACGTAGACTATACGCAGTTTTTTACTCTCCGAGCAGCACCACGCCACCGATATATTTTGTGTAGCCGTGGCCACATACTAAAACCTTGTGTTATAATGGCAGACAACGGACAGACATGCATGTTGTTGTCAGTGTTGCAGTTTGTTACATGTCCGTTTATCACACAGTCGTTGCAGACGTCATATATTGTGTTAACATGGATCTAGTTAGGTCAGTTGGATTACTGGACCCCTACACAAACAAGGCTGGACCACGCAATTTTCCTAGCAACACTACACCACCGAAATGCCTCTGTAACAGTGAATACTGGTCCGATACTATCCTTGCAATTTCATAACAGACAATGGACACAATATATCAATCGCAGGACAAAAGGAAGTAGGACGTAAAATATAATGATGTGTCCTGTGTATCGGGCACTGTGGTGGTCGCGATTGTAGATGGAAGAGAACCGTCATTATGGTACTGTTGTTCAGGGCCGCCAAACGAGGTTCATAATAACCTCAGTTTCCACAATAGAGTTTGATATTACGAATATCTGTGATACCGTGTCCCATGACGCTGCACATTGAAAACGATATTCCCAGGGCAGTTAGAAACAGAATAATAATTGGAGGTAAGGGGGGACTTGAGGAGAAATTGGTCAGTGGGACGGGGTATTAGGATAGGAAGGAAATGTTGCAGCAATAGAGAGAGTGGGAGGGCTTGACCACCCGTTTTGGTGGAAAGGTGTGTATGGAAGTGGGCTGTTGTGGAGTAGGAGCGAATGAGGAGGTGGGCTGGTGGGAGTAGGGTTATCACCAATAGATGTGATGTTTGATGTTGATATGTGAAATATTACTCCCTCTGGATGAACAGTGCGTGAGTGTAGACACACGATTAAACAGTAAAATGCGTTTGGAGCTAAGGAGGGCCTGAATGTATTATACTTGTATGGAAACTAATGCACGAATGTTTTAAAGATAATAAAATAAACGATGATCAGTACTGGTGGATGTTCTCACAACTATCCAGACTAATGAAATAACATCTCGAAGAAAGCGACATCATTTGTGGAATGAACACCCGTAACACCGTTATTTCAATTGTCATTCATAATGCAATTACAGTATTTATCTCATTACCTCCGCGTGATCCATCAGTATTATGACTGCACATTTTCCCACACGCCAATAGCTGTCCAACACTCAATGTAGCTATCATCCTATGGAACAGGATATCTACTTATACCTTGGTTTGAGAATATAATTATTGTTCTTCCTCACAATATAACAGACTGGATGGTGCACAACACGGTATGACCATTGCGTCACATGCAGAATCACGAATCACTTATGGCAACCCTGGTTCAGCCACAAAAATGTTACAGCAGTTGAGTCGCACACTCACTGGACAGGTGAACCACGTTTCGAGACACCGGACATCACACTTTCTAACATTTACGTTCAACTACAGTTTTTCACCACATTGTATGGCGAACATTAAGATTCCAACATTCATCCAATATATTTTATTGAATATGGAGTTACAGATCACCCCAGAGCTTCTGTATAGTCACACCCTTCATCTTTCTAAACGAATCACGACAAAGTTTCGATACATGCATCCCAACCACCTGTACCCCCCTCCCTTCCGTTCCACCTCGCCTCACATTCAGCTCCTGTCAGAGATACTTCGTACAATGGGAGCCAATGGCATTACTATTTGTTTTTCTCACTACCTTCCACTATACATACGTGGCAAACACTTGTATTTTGCAGAGTATGACTTGACAGAACATTGTTTCTGTGGGTACTAGATACTGTAGCGGTCTGCCCATTCACTTACTATTACTACGATGTAAACAAACACAGTGGTGCCACATTTCACCAAACACACCACTCGCTGTACTCGTTAGAAGTGAAGGTAACCGTACAGCTGGGCAAGTAGAAAGTGCGAAATAAATATTGGGGTACATGGCGACATCTGGCAGTTACCTGTAGTAAGCCCACATATCTTTATGACTGAAACACAGCCTTGAACCTGTGTCAGGTGGAGAGTGATTGACTGAACTTTTCAGTGGTGCTGCAGCAAATATTCTCATCATACTATGCGTAAATGAAGGTTAATAAATAATAAGTGGTAGGAAACAATTTATAGAAAATACTTGAGTATTTAATGAGCGTTAGCAATCTCTAAACATAATTGGCGATATAGCCCAGAAGAGCAGCACGTCAGCTGGTAGTCTCGTTTATTCATGATCTTTGAAGCTGCAGGAACGAAGACTAGTGAATCTGACTAATAGATGTTGAACTCTAACGATGAGAACAGGCAATGTTTTCTTTAACGATTCTAATATGTATACCGGTATATTTCATCAATTTCTAGGGTTAATACTCTCTATGACACATGATGTCTATTAAAATGCCTAGGCAGTAAATTAATACTAAATTTAATGTTTCCGTATTACCTTTTATATTTCTTCTCAATATAGTAGGTTATATTAAAAAAGGAAAAAGAAGACTGCGCTAGGCCACAAAGACCTTGTAGCGGAAGGGAGGAGACAGAGAGGAGGGGCAGCAAACATGAGGGAAAAACAAGGAAAGAAGGGACAGCTGAAGAGCTGAATAAAACAGGAGTATTATTTATCTGTCGTATAAAGATGACAAATGTTATTTTGGAGAGAAAATTATTTTATAATGTTATGAGGAATGAATATAATAAGCTTACTGTAAATTACTGTGATTTTGTTCTTTGCCTTCCGATGATGAGATATATCAGAGTTGAAAAATTATCAACAATGGCAAATATATGTTAGGCAAAAACAAACCCTCATAATTGATTACTGTCGTCCCTGTATTCATTTCCACCACATTAAAAAAACATGTCCTATTGAATGATTGCTACGAATATTTTTGGAAAAGATAAAAGGAGGTAAAACCGTTGTGGGATATGTGTTGGAATCAGCGCTGTGCTCATTTCCCTGCTACTGTATATCGCACACGGTAAACATCCTGGCAATCTATTGTGAATGCCTGTAATATATACACAAAAATTATGCAACAAATCAGAACAAGCATATGATCTTAAAACCCCGTTCACACTATCGGGCAGTGCCCGGCGGGCGCGAGTGATAAGCCCGTCATCGAAAACTTTGCGGCAACTTTGATCGGCAAACCAGCGAACTGCCAATGCCCTCAACTGAGTGATATCACCAAACGCTTCCCGGTGCTTTGGCGCAGGACATGAGCCGACGACCCTGCCGTCCTCAAAAAGTTGGCTTTTTAATCAGAATGTTTTTTTTTTTTTTCCTTGCACGCTCTACTTTATTTAGTATTTTACAATTTCAACAGTTAATATGCAGTACCTAGCTATTGTTTTTTCTTTTCAACTGTTGCGAATGGTGATACCACACTCAAGCGCTGCCTATCACCTACTGACAACTGACCAGCAAGTCTACTCAGCAATGTGGACAACATCACAGTCATGCCCGACAAACTGCGCCCGATGAGAGCACAGTCCGTCAGTCACTGCCCGATAGCGTGGACGGGGCTTAAGCTCAGTTCGGGGAATGACTATCGTCAACCAATATAATTACGCATTCAAATGAGGAAACAACCCCACGGTTGACAGTGTTAATTGACGCTAATTACCCATTTCGTAACCTCTTCATTTCACTGTCTTCACTGATGTCTCTTCCCCACTCTCTCCTCCAAACAGTGTGGAGGAGGCATCGCTGTTGGTTAGGTGTTGCAAATTAAAACTGGATTTTTGGTGTCCTAGTCCCTATTTGATGTTACAAAACTATACTGTATGCACCTCATAGACGTGAAAGTAATTTAGTGGAGTTGCTGGGAAGAATTTTGAGGTAACCATCTCATAATATATGAATGTTACTAATTATCTGACTATATATTTGAGTTTCAAATGCAATGCATTTACACTAAGATGAACCCCGTAGGGGGGGTACTGCCTTCAGAAACTTGGGAGAAAGTTAAATGGTTTCGGCGCCCCTTCGGTCCAGAGTCAATCCATTTTACCTCTTCAGCCTTCCCTCCTTTCCTTCTATTTCCCTCGTTTCTGCCCCTCCTCTCTATCTCCTTCTGCCTTGCGCTACAAGGTCTTTGTGGCCTAGCGCAGTCTTCTTTTTTCCTATTTCAGTATACTATATTGAGAAGAAATGTAGAAGGTAATACGGAAACATTAAACTTAGTATTAATTTACTGCTTAGGCATTTTAATAGACATCAGGTGTCATAGAGAGTATTAACCCTAGAAACTGATGAAATCTCTCTCTCTCTCTCTCTCTCTCTCTCTCTCTCTCTCTCTCTCTCTCTCTCTATATATATATATATATATATATATATATATATATATATTAGATTCGTTAAAGAAAGCATTGCCTGTTCTCTTCGTTAGAGTTCAACATCTATTAGTCTGATTCACTAAGCTTCGTGTCAGCAGCTTCAAAGATCATGAGTAAATGAGTCCACCAGCTGACGTACTGCTCTTCAGTACTGTTGCCAGTTATGTTTTACAGATTGCTAATGCTCATTATTACACTGCACGTTCGTTCATTAAGTACTGTAGTATTCTCTGTAAATTGTTTCCTACCACTTATTGATTATTAACCTCCATTTACGTGTGATATGATGAGAATATTTGCTTCACCATTACTCAGAAGTTCAGCCAATCACGTTCCACCTGACACAGGCTCTAGGCTGTGAGTGTTTCACAAAGATATGTGGGCTTACTACAGTGAACTGCCAGATGTCTCCATATACCCCAATATATATTTTTTTTTCGCACTTTCTACTTGCCCAACTATACATATTTTGAAATCCCTAACCTTCTTTCTAATAAATGTCATAGCAGACCATTGTGAAATGGATCAAATGCTGAGCTACGAGAATTTCCACAGTCAGTAGCACGCATAAAACTTTCAGGTTTATGCCATTTTGAAATGTACCGTGTTTTATGTTGATGTGAATAAAGACTAATACTAAGGCAGCAGACATACTTTGTCCATGGAAATGAATATAACTGACAAGAAAAGTTGAAGATATATGACTTTAGTTTATTTTGGACCTTTGGGGGAGCACTGTTCTATCCTGCTGTTATTTATATTCCGAGACCAGGAAATTGTGTGCGAGGCTGCCTAGTTCGCAGCCTCTGTTGATTATTCTACTTGTAAATTCACTTCCAGTTTTTTCGCACACGCCACAAAGCCAGCCAGGAGACAGGACGTGTGTGCTGGGCAGTCCCCAGGTCCTGTCCTCCCCACTTTCTATTTTTTAACCAGCCCATACCCCACTGACCGGGCTAATGTATGGCCCGGCCTGCACTATATGTGCAGGAAATCTTTGAACGAACGAACGAACTTCCAGTTCCGCGCCTTCTCTTTATCGCGTTCATCTAGGTCACTACCAAACCTTCTACTTTATTACTAACATATCTGTACGTCTTGCCCTGGCGTCCCTCTGAAAACCTATTGAGCTCATGGTTTTTACGTTGCTTCTGACTTCTGTGTTGCTTGATCCCACTCCGTGCCTACCTCTCCTACAACATTTGGCTCTCCGAACTCGTCACACGTAGCTTCCCACCTTATGAATTTCACCTTTCCTATAACTATAATTAGCCTGTCAAAAATTTCGCCGAAAATTGCAATACAGGTATTTTTGTTTATTTATTTATTTATTAATTTTAAATTCATTTCTCGATCTGTTTCTTCACTTTGTCAGCTGATCATCTGAAAGGCCTAGGTTCGTATTCTCGTCGGTTAAGGAAGCTCCCTAGCACCTCTTCGTTAGCGATTTATTTTTGGATACGACTGGTTAACTTGTGCTGAGTGTGATAGTCTTTGGGTGATTTACATGATGCAGAAAAGGATAGTAAGGGATAAAAAGCTAAATAACTTTTTAAGGAAGAGGTGTTAGGGAGTTTCTTTAACTGACGAGAATACGGGCCCAGGTCTTATACATCCATTCTTGGCAGTCCAGTCATCACTCTGTTTATTTATATGTTGCCATGTTTGTGCAGAGCGTATGGAGGAACGACTAGACAGATATACACAGTCTTAGGAGCTTTTAACATACCAAATCCCCAGACCATTAATCTGTAAATGTAACGTGATGAATGGCGACTGAGAATACCACCATAGCTTATAACTTTTAGGACAGAAATAACCAAGACATAATTATGTTTCTTAGTAGTTGTAGTAGTAAGTCTTATTTAGAAAGGCAACTTTAATTTTTTAGGTTTAGTCGTGTCGTATATGCAGGTAGCTAGACTCTTTTACCAACAACGTAAACCTTGAAGGCTGATTCTTATACACTCATTTCTTTGAGTCATCCTAGCTATATTCTCTTATATCACGTGATGGTGGATGTCGGGTAGGTGGCCGAACGTTGTTAGTTATTTTCGGTATTCAGTTATTCATACTATCATTGGTCACACTTCCTACTTCATCCTGCAATGAGGTAATTGCATTCTTTTAAACGCGACTCGGTACTAGGACCCAAGCACGCTACTAAGCTTGGCTATCTCGTGCCTGGCTCAAGGTATATGTAATGGTGCTGCAGATAATTACTGTGCTCCATTATCAACAGATCGATAAGATACTGCCAGGGCCTCTTCTCTGCACCTGATCTGGGACTTTTAGAGTGAGTTATGGCTGTTGTGTACATGTATACAACGACTTATCTTGCTCTCGTGTTCCTGAACTTGATTCTTCTGAATTTCTACTCTCTGGCTTCGGCTCTTGTCATTCTCTGACTATATCTGCACTATTTACTTACCCCCTAATTCTGCTATCAAAAATTCGTCAACTACCTTACTTCTACGACGGAACATATTCTGTCCATTTCTCCTTTCTCTGAAATCTCCATTCTAGGAGATATCAATGTTCACCACCATCTATAGCTCTCCTCTCCTTTCACTGATCCACCTGGTGAACAAGCCTTCATCTTTTCTATCCTTAATGACCTAGAGCAGCTTGTACAGCACCCTACCCGTATCCCTGACCACCTTGGAGAGAGCTCCAACATACTTACCTCTTCCTTACAACTAATCCTTCTGCTTACACCGTTCATCTTTTCTCTCCGTTGGTCTCCTTCGATCGCAACGTTATTTCCTTAACCTGTCCTATTGCTCCAGCACGGCCTGTGGACTCTCCAAAGAAACGTCGACTGTGGCACTTTGGAGCTGCGGATTGGGAGGCCCTCAGGCAGTGCTTCTTTGATTTCCCTGGAATGATTATTGCTTCCATGGCCGGGAGCCATATGAACGTGCCTTGCGCATAACGGGGGTTATTTTCTCGGGCATGGAAGCACACACTCCTTTCTCATATCCTTTGACTAATGCAAGAAAGTCTGGGTATAATCACGCTTGTTCTAAAGCTGTCCGCAACAAGGAGAGAACCAATAGAAGGTACCTGAGCCAACCCACCCCTGAATCACATCTTTTGTATGTTTCTGCCCGGAATCGTGCTAAGTCTGTTCTTCGCACTGCTAAAAATTATTTCATCTGTACTAAATGCTCTCAACTCTCCAACTCGAATTCTTCCCGCTCCTTCTGGCATCTTGCCAAAAACCTTTCTAACAACTTTACCTCATCATCTTTCTCTCCTCTTTTCTACTCTGATGACTCTGTAGCTATTTCTTCTACTGAAAAAACAGATCTCTTTGATCAGACATTATCCTCCAATTCCACCTTAGACGATTCTGGTGCTGTTCCTCCATCACTTTCCCCCTCTGACTTCCTCATGGCTGACATTAAAATTTTTTCAGCTGATGTATTTTCTACCATCACTGGCCTCAATATTAACAAGGCACATGGGCCTGATGGAGTCCTTCCTGTTGTCCTCAAGAACCGTGCTTCTGTGATTACACCCTGCCTAGGTAAATTATTTCGCCTTTGTCTTTCAACTTGTACCTTTCCTTCTTGCTGGAAGTTTGTTCTCATTCAGCCAGTTCCAAAGAAGGGTGACTATTCCCAACCCTCTATCGTCCAATTACTTTCACATCCTGTGTCTCAAAAGTTTTCAAGTCTGTTCTTAACATGAAAATTTTAAAGCATCTTTCCTATCACAACCTTCTTTCTGATCGTCAGTATGGGTTCCATCAGGGACGCTCCACTGGCAATCTTTTCACCTATATTTCAGACTCCTGGTCATCCTCCTTTCGGGACTTTGGTGAAAGCTTTGCTATTGCACTTGACATCTCAAAGGCTTTTGATCGAGTATGGCATAAATATTTAATTTCCAAATATAACTCTTATGGTTTCTATCCTTCTATCTGTGCCTTCATCTACAGCTTCCTTTCTGGTTGTTCTATAGCCGCCGTTGTAGACGAACATCGTTCGTCTCCTAGATCTATCAACAATGATGTTCGTCAGGGCTCTGTCCTATCACCAACTCTCTTCCTTTTATTCATCAATGACCTTCTAAGCTGTACATCTAACCCTATCCACTCGTACGCTGATGATTATACCCTTCACCTTTCCATTCGGTTCCCACAACGTCCATCGCAGCAGTCACTTCAACAAACAAGGGATGAGGCTATGGCACTCCTAATGTCTGACTTGGCTCGTATCTCTGACTGAGGTAAAAATAATCTTGTTTTTAATGCATCAAAGACTCAGTTTTTACGCCTATCAACTCGAAAAAATCTTCCACAGGAGTACCCACTAATGTTTAATACTATCCAGTTCAGTCCTGCATCATCCTTGAACATGCTTGGAGTTTCATTCACTCGAGATTTATCTTTGATAGATCATATTGCATCTCTTGCAAAATCTGCTTCCAAGAGATTAGGTGCCCTAAGCTGACTCCAAACTCTCTTTACTCCTGCACAGTTGTTGACTTTATGCTCGGGTTTTATTCGCCCCTGTGTAGAGTACAACTCTCATGTGTGGGGAGGCTCCCCACATACAGCTCTTCTCAATATGGTTGAGTCAAAGGCTTTCCATCTCATTAACTCTCCTCCTCTTACTTGCTCCCTTCAATCTCTGTCTCTTCGCCGCACTGTTGCATCTTTATCTCTTTTCTATCACTCACTACTTCCATGGTCACTGCTCTCTGAACTGTCTGTTTGCATCCTTCCACCTCTACGACGGGTCCATAGCACCCGTCTAGCAACAAACTCTCATCCCTTTTCTGTCCAACTCTCTAGTGCAAGAGTTAACCGTTACTCCCAGTCCTTCATGTATGCAGCAGGTCAGCTGTGGAACTGTCTCCCTCTGTCTGTATTACCTACTTCCTATGATCTCCAGTCTTTCAAACTCAGTGTGTCCAGGCATCTCGAAATGAACGGATCTTGAATTTGACTCTCTTTTGTATTGTTTTTGTTTTTTCTCTTGGAAGGAACTGTTTTGCGGGCTCCTAGCCTTTGGTTCCTTCTTTCTCGCATAAAAAATAAATAAAAAATAAGAGTATGCTCTCCTTTCCTCAAGTCCTTCCAGCCTGTCAGTGGTTCCAGAATCTTCTAGCTCATCTTCCATCAGCCGCGTCTTCAATCAACACTCATCACCTGACACTCATTCAACTATCCAGCCAATCATACTCTTGCGCTAAAAGATAATGCCCATTATTTCTATTAATCAAGTCCAGTCAAAGTAAGCACAACATTTATTTTCCAGCACAGCTGGATCATGATACGGTCATATTATCTGAAAATTGCTTGGATAAGTATATAGCTTTTAATACCGAACTACTCCCGTCACGGTTTAATAAATCATATGTTTGATTTTGTTCCATCTACAGCTAGACATTTGTATTCAGATTAAGGGAATCCCCTGGTAGTTAAGGTGTGTGTATATATATATATATATATATATATATATATATATATATATATATATATATATATATATATATATATATATATCATCATCATCAGCCGTTTGAGTATCCACTGCAGGACCGGCCTATCCCGACCGAAGTCGGGACGATACAGCCAATGTATCTCTACCAAGTGGCTTAGGCTGTCTGGTAGAGATTGTATGTAGGGTGAGAAGTGCTTGTAAGTGTAATTGCAGTGTTGGAGTGGCTTTGGATGTGTATGTAGTCTGTGAACCAAGTGTAATCGGCCCGCGCAAGCCGACTGGGTGCAAGCATACTTTACAGTAAGAGACACTGGTTCAACCACAGCACCCCTTGTGTCTGCCAATGCAGTACGTGGCCGGGTGAACACTCCCAAAGTTTCTTACCCTGGCAGGGCGCGAACCCTGGCCCACCTGCGTACGAAACGCACACTCTGCTAATGTACCACAGAGGCTCCATATATATCTATCTATCTATCTATCTATTGCCAGACGCCTCAATCCCGTTTGGGGTGGCCACAAACAAATCGCCTCCAAGTCGCCCTGTCCCCCGCCATTTCACTGCCCTGCTCCCAACTCACACCCCCCTCTCTCATATACCTCTCCACCCCATCCCTCCATCTCATCCTCGGTCTCCCCCTCCCTCTTCCACCCTCCACCTTACTCATATACACTCTCTTCGTCAGTCTTTCACCCTCCATCCTCTCCACATGGCCAAACCACCTCAGTGTGTTCCTCACAACGCTTCCTATCACATCCACATCCACACCACAACGCTCCTTTATATCCTCATTCGTCAGCCTGTCTCTCCACGTGACTCCACAGGCTCCTCTTAAATAACTCATTTCCACTGCTCTCACTCTTGACTTGTGTCCTTCCAACAATGTCCAAGCTTCGCTTCCGTATGTTAGAGTTGGTATCACAATACTGTCATGTAGTAACTTTTTTACTTCCATGTTCACTTCCCTGTTTCTTATCACTGCTTTCAAGGAACCAGCAACCTTTCTTCCCTGCTGTACCCTTTCAAGCACTTCACCCTCCAAACCTCCATCCTTACTCATCACACTACCCAAATACTTAAACGTACTCACATTTTCCAATTCCTCACCATCCAACCTCGCTGTACATTCACTGACTTCACCTCTCTCAAAGACCATCACTTTACTCTTCCCTACATTCACCTTTAGGTTCCGTTTCTTACACACTCTCCCAAACTCATCCACCAAGCCTTGCATCTCCCCTTCGTCTTCACTCAACAACACAGTATCATCTGCAAACAACAGTACAGGGAGTTTCCAAACACTATCCTCTCTCACCAGGGCTACTCCAACATCCACTACCCTACCTTGTACCTCTTTTATTACCCCATCCATGTACAGATTGAACAACCATGGAGACATGACACATCCCTGTTTCAAACCAACTTTCAAAGAGAAAAATTCACTTAGTTCACCATCCACACGCACTGCAGCCTTCGCACCATCGTACATACTCTTCACAGCATTCAACAACTTCCCATCTACTCCATATATTCTTAACACTTTCCACAATCCTTGTCTATCCACCCTGTCATATGCTTTCTCCAAATCCATGAAAGCCGCATACAACTTCTTTCCCTTCTCTAGAAACTTTTCCACTAAAGATCTAAGAATGAATATCTGATCTACACAACCTCTTCCCTTCCTAAAGCCTCCCTGTTCTTCTCCAACTAATTTCTCTGTTCTTTCTCTAACTCTGTCTATAAGTATCCTACCATACACTTTTCCTATTATACTAAGAAGACAAATGCCCCTATGATTACCACACACTTCTTTTTCCCCTTTTCCTTTGTACAAGGGAATAATTATACCTGACTTCCAATCCTCCGGGACTCTACCTTCCTCCCAGGCCAATCTGCACATCTTCCACATCCATTCTACTACTATCTCTCCCCCATGCTTCAGCATTTCACCACACACTCCATCAATTCCTGGGGCTTTCCCCGATTTAACTTTCTTCATTGCTTCCACAACTTCTATCCTACTGATTTCTTCCTGTCTTCTCACCTCCCTAGTTCTCCCAGCCATTCCCCAGCCACTTATACTCGCATTACTTCCATCCTCTACGTTCAACAATTCCTTAAAGTGTTCTCTCCATCTGCTCACTTTTTCTCCCTTCTCCACTAGTAATCTACCATTTTTATCTTTCACTCCCCTGCTAACTTCACTTCCACCCTGTCTTACTCTTTTCACTTCTCTCCAGAACATTTTCTTACAGTCCCTCCACTTTACACTCAAATTCCTTCCAAATTCCTCATCCACTCTCTTCTTACTCTCTCTTACTAATCTTTTCACCTCTCTCCTCCTTTCCACATATAACTCTCTCTTCCGCCTCTCAACTTCTTCCACGCCCCTATTTCTCATCCATTCATTGTATGCATTCTTCTTTTGTGCCACTGCCTGTTTCACCTCTTCAGTCCACCACGCTGTTCCTTGCACCCCCCCCCCGTCTTCTCTTCCTTCCACACACCACATCACATGCTGCACATATTTCTTCTGTAAATATCTTACACACACCTTCCACGTCTCCCATCTGCTCCAATTCATATTTGCCCAATCGTTCCTCCACTTCTCTCTTATACTCTGCCTTTTTCTCATCCTCTTCTAACCTTTCCACTCTCCTTGCAACTACTCCTTCCTCTCGTCTTTCCCTTCTTCTATTCCTCCATCTTACTTGCATCCTAATTCTGGCCACGACCAAGTAGTGGTCAGAAAGTCCACTCCCCAACCTCTATACACTCTTGCATCCTTTACACATCTTCGCATCCTTTCATCCACACACACATAATCAATCATTGCCTTCCTTTCATTCAGTTCACCACCCACCCTTCTCATCACTCGCCATGTATACCTGTGGATCATTTTATGCCTGAAGAGGGTATTGGCTATTACCAACCCCCTCCCAGCACAAATGTCCACTAACGCACTCCCATTCTCATCTACCTCAGCAGGCACACCCCACTCACCAACTATTCCATCCACCTTCACATTACCAACTTTACCATTCATATCACCAATCAAAAACACTCTCTCATTCCTTCCAAACTTTTCCATGCACACTTCCACATTTGTCCAGAACTCTTCTCTCACTCTTCTAGCACGATCTTGCTATATATATATATATATATATATATATATATATATATATATAATTAAGATGAATGGAGTCGTATCACCGAGCGAAGTAGCCTACAACCTGCCGTGAGAGTAACATAAATTCCCAACCAAGGTGACGTGCTAGGACTTATACGGATTTAGGGAGAGAGAGAGAGAGAGGAGAGAGAGAGAGAGACTAGGTAAATATAGATATAGATACAGATAGATAGATATTAGATGGATAGATATTATATATATATATATATATATATATATATATATATATATATATATATATATATATATATATATAATATCTATCCATCTAATATCTATCTATCTGTATCTATATCTATATTTACCTAGTCTCTCTCTCTCTCTCTCTCCTCTCTCTCTCTCTCTCCCTAAATCCGTATAAGTCCTAGCACGTCACCTTGGTTGGGAATTTATGTTACTCTCACGGCAGGTTGTAGGCTACTTCGCTCGGTGATACGACTCCATTCATCTTAATTACGTTATATATTTTGTTCTTGAGACAATCAAGAGATATTATTATTCTGCTTAGAGGAAATCTTTTCAAGATAAAGGGATTAAGAGAGTATTTTCCCGAGTCAGCAACGGTCACGTGTCTGTTTATTAATCATTATTAACGATCTCTCTTTATCAGTACCACACATGCCACCACTACCACACCTACCACCACTACCACACCTACCACCACTACCACACCTACCACCACTACCATACCTGCCACCACTACCACACCTGCCACCACTACCACACCTACCACCACCACCACACCTGCCACCACTACCACACCTACCACCACTACCACACCTTCCACCACTACCATACGCACTACAACTACCACATCTACCACCACTACCACACCTATCACCACTACCACACCTACCACCACTACCACACCAACCACCCCTACCACACCTGCCACCACTACCATACGTACCACAACTACCACCCCTACCACCCCTACCACACCTGCCACCACTACCATACGTACCACAACTACCACACCTACCACCACTACCACACCTGCCACCACTACCACACCTGCCACCACTACCACACCTACCAACACCACCACACCTGCCACCACTACCACACCTACCACCACTACCACACCTTCCACCACTACCATACGCACTACAACTACCACATCTACCACCACTACCACACCTATCACCACTACCACACCTACCACCACTACCACACCAACCACCCCTACCACACCTGCCACCACTACCATACGTACCACAACTACCACCCCTACCACACATGCCACCACTACCATACGTACCACAACTACCACACCTACCACCACTACCACACCTGCCACCACTACCACACCTACCACCACTACCATACGCACTACAACTACCACACTACCACATCTACCACCACTACCATACCTACCACCACTACCACACCTGCCACCACTAAGACACCTACCACTACCATACCTTCCACCACTACCACACCTACCACCACTACCACACCTGCCACCACTACCACACCTGCCACCACTACCACACCTGCCACCACTACCACACCTGCCACCACTACCACACCTACCACCACTACCACACCTACCACCACTACCACACCTACCACCACTACCACACCTGCCACGACTTCAACACCTACCACCACTACCATACCTACCACTATTACCACACCTACCATCACTACCACACCTGCCACCACTACCACACCTACCACCACTACCACACCTACCACCACTACCACACCTGCCACGACTTCAACACCTACCACCACTACCATACCTACCACTATTACCACACCTACCATCACTACCACACCTGCCACCACTACCACACCTACCACCACTACCATACCTATCACCACTACCACACCTGCCACCACTACCACACCTGCCACCACTACCACACCTGCCACCACTACCACACCTACCACCACTACCATGCCTACCACCACTACCGCACCTGCCACCACTACCACACCTACCACCACTACCATACTTACCACCACTACCATACCTACCACAACTACCACACCTTCCACCACTACCACACCTATCACCATCACCACAACTGCCACCACTACCACACCTGCCACCACTACCACACCTACCACCACTACCATAAGCACTACAACTACCACACCTACCACCACTACCATAAGCACTACAACTACCACACCTACCACCACTACCATAAGCACTACAACTACCACACCTACCACCACTACCACACCTGCCACCACTACCATACACACTACAACTACCACACGTACCACCATTACCATACATACCACCACTACCACACCTACCACCACTACCACACCTGCCACCAATACCGCACCTGCCACCACTACCATACACACTACAACTACCACACGTACCACCATTACCATACATACCACCACTACCACACCTACCACCACTACCACACCTGCCACCACTACCACACCTACCACCACCATAAGCACTACAACTACCACACCTACCACCACTACCATAAGCACTACAACTACCACACCTACCACCACTACCACACCTGCCACCACTACCATACACACTACAACTACCACACGTACCACCATTACCATACATACCACCACTACCACACCTACCACCACTACCACACCTGCCACCAATACCGCACCTGCCACCACTACCATAAGCACTACAACTACCACACGTACCACCATTACCATACATACCACCACTACCACACCTACCACCACTACCACACCTGCCACCAATACCGCACCTGCCACCACTACCATACACACTACAACTACCACACGTACCACCATTACCATACATACCACCACTACCACACCTACCACCACTACCACACCTACCACCACTACCATAAGCACTACAACTACCACACCTACCACCACTACCACACCTGCCACCACTACCATACACACTACAACTACCACACGTACCACCATTACCATACATACCACCACTACCACACCTACCACCACTACCACACCTGCCACCAATACCGCACCTGCCACCACTACCATACGTACCACAATTACCACACCTACCACCACTACCACACCTACCACCACTACCACACCTACCACCACTACCACACCTGTCGTCACTACCACCCTTGTTACCTCTACCACACCAAACACTACCACCACTACCATACCTACCACTACTATCATTATATCTATAAACACTGCCACCACTTCCACTCCTACCACCACCACAGATATCATTTACACAACTCTCACTACCACCAGTACTACAAATATCACCAAGACTATAAATACCACTACTACAGTTAAATCCACTACAGTTAAGACCACTGCTTAAAAGAATAGACTACCACCAGATCTACAGCTATGTTCTCTAGCACAGATATACGAATCATCACTACCACAAAAACCACCGCTACCATACCCTCCACTACCATAATTATTACAGCTACCATTGAAAAGTATGCAACAACTAAAAACACCTCCATCACTACCACAGCTACCAGCACCACCAGCATTACCACACCTGTCACTATCACAACTTTCGTAGTTACCACAACTTCCACTAAAAGCAAAACAGCCACCATTACCACCACTACCAACACCACAAGTCACTACCACAACTAATAATACAACCACAACCACCAGTACAGAGCTGCCACCACTTTTGCAAACACCATCACTACCATATCTACCGGTTCCAGAGCTAAGACCACTGCTGCAGCTAACATAACTACCTTCACAACTATAGCCACTACCACAACTACCGCAGCTAACATCACTGCCACACATACTGGCAGAACAATAACCACCACCTTTACTAAGTGTCGAGTCCCTGTCCTGCACAGTCTCGGGTCACCCTTGGGCAAGGTGTGGCACGCGACAAAAAGGTAGTAGGCGGAAGGTTACGATCGTCTCGGGAAGTACTACCATGGGAGTGACGTGGGGCCACGGCCTGGTGGCTGGCCTTGCACAACACTGCCAGTACGGGAACTCAACCACATTTATCAGTTAAAGTCTTAGATGGCACTACAACATACATATCTCCTACACACAGTTCATCCTTTTGGGGACTATGGCTACTTCTTTTTGTCTGGACCTTGCCATGTAGAAGGACCCTGTTCCGAATTTTTCGAGGCTGTATCTGCCACAGGAAGAAATCTGTTTCTTGTGGTCGATAGGTCTACTCGGCCAGAGGTCTCAGTAGAGCAACAACAACAACAACAACAACAGTAAAACCCATCGCATTTACAGGCACCACAACTACCACAAATACTACTACCACAGCCACCAGAAATACAACCATTATCAATGCCACTACCACAATTACCACTGCTACAAGTATCAAAACCAACAAATCACTACCACCAAAATTGTATCCCTCATCATTGATACGTTCACCATCACTACCACAACAATCAAAACCTCAACCACAGATATCACAGTTACCTTTGACACCTTTGCAACAACCACACCAACAATGCCACCACAACCACCACAACTCCACTATCACTACAGAGGTCACAAGCCATACTGTATCTAACACTGACACCACTGCGACACTTCTTTATCGGCGCTAGAACTACTACTTACACTACTGCCGCTACTACCACTGACATCACTACCACAACTACCACTACCACCACTGTCATCACTACCACAGTAACGCTGACACCACCATCAATAAATCACCCATCGATTTACGTGTACCTTAGCAGGGAGAGGTTGGCAATTGAGTATTTATCGTTATTACTCTATGGATTTCCAGTGTTGACCATTTTCTGATTACCTTATTTATTTCTTTTGTTATGCTATTGATTTATAGTCTTACTTGGTTATTCCTAGTGCTGCCTTGTTTATTATATCAGCACAATAGCGCATACTATTGTTTAGTCGCCGTGTCTCAGTGTGTTAGGAGCTTTTATTGTGGTAGTGAAACGTGTGTAAAGGAAGGTGGGCATCTTAATGAATGGTTCAAGATCGGTGTTGGTGTGAGACAAGGTTGTGTGATGTTCGCATGGCTGTTCAATATACCAATGGGTGTGGTTATTAGAGAGTTAAAACACGAATCATGGAGAGAGGTATGTCGTTGGTCATGAATGGTTAAAAAGATATAGTATATTATAATCTGATGTCAACAGTCGATGAAGTGCTGCTTGCAAATAGCCGATAAGAGCCTGTCAGACTGGTACAGAGTTTTGTAGAGCGTCGTGTCTTGAAAGCATTTGTAGATAAGAGTTAAATGATTGTTGTGGAGACAGAAGGTGACTCCCCATGTGATAGTGCAGTACATGGTGGGAGTCTTGAAATGGTGAAAGAGTTTAAGTACCTGTGTGCAGTGACAGAAAAGTGAGGTAGGTGTGCAATAGTGTGGTAAAGGCTACATATTATATAGATAGATAGATAAATAGATAGATAGAGAGACAGATAGAAGCAGGGAGTCAGATGATTGAGAAGGTGTTGTGTCTGCGAGAATCGAGCAGTGCTAACATGCTTACACACTCTTAACACTGAGGAAAGCTGACGACAGCGGCCAGTAAGGAGATGATGCAGTTAGCTGTCAGCAGTCCTCTCGTGAAGAAAGATCTGGTAACCATGAGGAACATACGTGACACACCCCTGCTACACCAGATTTTAGGAAAGAGAGTTTAGAAGGAGACAAGCGACCCTAGAGAGAGGTCGAGACGGAGATTAGCCACCGAACAGGCTAGACAGAAGGAGACAAGCGACCCTAGAGAGAGGTCGAGACGGAGATTAGCCTTAGAACAGAAAGAGAGAGAGATAGCGAGACAGGGAGGTAGCTACCCGGGACTTATACTCTTATACCTGTTTAATATTTCCAAGACAAATAAAAATAGTCCCATACTATTCTTTACCTCTCCCGTCACTACATGACATCTGGTGGGGAAACTACTACAAGATATAAAAGCCGCTCGACCACAAGTCTAAAATATACTTCTCTACAAGTAACTACAAAGTCTTTATGACAATAGAACTGGGAAATAAAGCGGCACAGGGAGGAAGAGTGACTGATGCTACGAAGACACTGATAAGAAGCAGTAGTCTGAGTATGACGGTTGCGAGAGGTGTACGAGTAGATGAAGGAGCATTAATGTCTTTAACAAACGTGTGTGGGACAATGGAGTGGCATGAAAATGAAAGGACAAGAGTAAGAGCAGTGAAGCTGGAGCTGTTGAGGGATGTGTGTGGAGTGCGGAGAATGGATTGTATAAAGAGTAATGAGATTAGTGAAAGATGCAAAATAGGGAAGTCGGTGGACACCAGAGTCGAAGAGAGTAAGCTTAGATAGTATGGTCAACTGGAGACAATTGATGTGAATAGAGTGGTGAAAATGGTATATCTCAGCGAGTATGAAGGTGGGAGGAGACTTGGTAGGCTTCGAAGGTGGAAAATCATAATAAATAAGTGTGTGAGGGAGATAGGTATGAAAACTGATGAGACAAGGGATCGAGTTGGCCGGATGGATTTTATCCCGAGGAGTGTATGATCAGTCTGGATCCCTTTTTCAACTTCAGAGTCGTTGGATTGACTCTGTCGGATAGGTGAATGTGAAGCTACGAGTGCAATAAATATATATCTATCAAAGTGGAATCACGATTCAGGGACTTGAATGTTAAGTGAATGGAAGTGTGGTCAACCGATTTGGGCAAATTTTGCTTAGTATCTCGTTCTATCATTTTTTTTTTTTTTCTGGCTCTCTGAATCCTAACTCACCCCACCCTGGGAAGAGGTTTCGATGAAGAAGATGGTGATGATGATGATGAAGAACGCACATGCATGCCTATATATATATATATATATATATATATATATATATATATATATATATATATATATATATATATATATATATAATATATATATATACCTAGGCTGCTTCCCCCCAAAAAAAAGGGAGTTGCCCGAGACAGAACGACACACACCCGATATACTCATCCACGCCCACACATTGACTCGTATCTTAGCCCCAAGGGGAGAAGGGACAGATCCTCACCGCACCATGCTGCGTAGGGTCAACTGTGCAGCACAACCAGCGACATCCGAGGCAGGGCCCGACAGCAGAGCTGGTTTACCCCTGCCACATCATAATGGATCCATCTCCTTAACAGCACCTGACCTGATTAGCTGATCAAACCAAATGTGGGAGAATATCCCCTCAGGGCCGCGTCATCATTTATTCATTCACAATTACTCTCCAGTCATCTCTATCACGCACAGTCACTCTTCCTTGCCCTACAGACGTATCTCTGGCATCTAACGCTCACTTCACACTGTCCATCCATCCTATCCATGGTCTTCCTCTCAGCCTTACATCTCTCACATCCAATCCAGTTATCTTTTTCACCAACCGCTCTTCTTCCATTCTCTCCATATGCCCAAACCATAGCAACACTCTCTGCACAGCTCAGTCAGCCATCTCCCGCATAACTCCAGTTCTACGTGTCACTCCACGCGCACTCCTCAGACATCTTATCTCCATTACTTTCAATCTCTTCCCCTCTGCTACTCCCATTTTTGATGTTTCAGCCCCACATAACACAGTCGGTGCCACTACTCCCTCATACAGCTTTCTCTTAACATCCAATCTAATCGAACAACATCTAAACACTTTTTTCATTCCTCCCAGCGCCTTTCCTACTTCTTTTCTTTCTAAACTTCGTCTCTACATCTGTTCTTCCATCCACAGCAACATGTGGCCCTAAATACTTAAAACACTCTACCTCCTCAAGCAACTCATCATTCAAAACGACATTTATCCTCCTACCACTTACCAACCTCGTAAACTTCTCACTTTACTCTTATTGTCATTTACTCACAATTTCCTCCTTTCATACACCCTTCCAAACTCCTCTACCAACTGCCTCAGTCTCTCCTCCGAATCATCTACCAGTGCAGTATCATCAGCAAACAGCAGCTGATTCAGATCTCATTCTCTACCATCAGCATTCACCAGACTCAAACCTCCACCTAACACTCTGGCATTCACCTCCCTTACAACATCATCCATATTATTACGTCCTCACCCCACCCTTCCACAAACTCCAACAGCAGTAGTTCAGTACAGGAAGGACGTTGCCCAGTGAGTTGTTCTTCCTATGGTCAGCCTTAAGGTGTACAGTACACAAGATCAGCTGGGGCGAAAATAATCACTGGCTCCTTAAAGTTCACTGCCTTTATTTTCCAAATAATTCCACTTAATGCTTTCCAGCTTCTCTTCACTATTCTCACAAGCACTGGAGCTATACACACTTTACTGATTGCAATTACACTCAATGTTTAACAACACTGCACAGTTATTACACTTAATGCTTGACAACGCTTCACAATTTTTCACAGGTACCGAAAATAATCTTCACTGACAGTAATAACACTTAATGCTTGCCAGCAACACTTCACAAACTGAACCAAAACCGACTGAACTTCACTCAAAATGAACTGAAAACCAACTAACTTGTTCTAGTCTCTTATCCATCTTTATATAGACTTGCATTGTTCGAGAATCATCTACTTCTCCACAATTCTGGAACCTGCTGGTCTTGTACTTGCCCCTAGCAACAACAGTTAACAACTAGGAAACATCAAAACATGCTAGAGTTTTCCTACATTACATAACACTCTAAATCATTTACCATACGAACTTCTATCTATCTATCTATCTATAGCCCGACGCCCTAATCCCGCAAAGGGTGGCCGCAGACAAAACGCCTCCAAGTCACTCTGTCACCCACCATTTGACTCCCCTCCCCCCAACTCACCCCCCCCCCTCCCTCATATACCTCTCAACTCCATCCCTCCACCTCATCCTCGGTCTACCCCTCCCTCTCCCTCCCTCCACCTCACCTACATACACCCTCTTAGTCAGTCTTTCATTCTCCATTCTCTCCACATGTCCAAACCACCTCAGTGTATTTCTCCTAATCTTTTCAACCACATCCACATCTACCCCACAACGTTCCTTCACTTCTTCATTCGTTAACCTGTCCCTCCACGTCACTCCACATGCTCCTCTCAAGTAACTCATTTCCACTGCTCTCACTCTTGACTTGTTCCCCTCCTGCAAGGTCCATGCCTCGCTTCCATACGAACTTAAATAACATAATTTAACATGCAATCACTTAAATAAAACATTTTATAGAAAAAGAGCAGAAAAATTAATGCATAACTTACGAAATAACTACGCTTACAAACAGCAAGCAAACTGGCACTCTGACTCGTACCGATACCGGAACTACCGTACATGAAACGCCGAGAAGCTTCTCGAGGACCTTGCTGGCAAATCTCACTTCTTAACACTACCCCCTCTCTAGTTCTTTGTCGTCCCGACAAAGCTACACAATATATACAAACATAAACCTTAAAAACAACAAGATTATTTTTACCCCAGTCAGAGATACGAGCCAAGTCAGACATTAGGTGTGCCATAGCCTCATCCCTTTTTTGTTGAATCAACTGCTGAGATGGACGTTGCCGGAACCGAATGAAAAGGCGAAGGGTGGAGCCATCAGCGTATGAGTGGAGAGGGTTAGATGTACAGCCTAGAAGATCATTGATGAATAAAAGGAAGAGAGTTGGTGATAGGACAGAGGCCTGAGGAACACCACATTTGATAGGTCTAGGAGAAGAACGATGGCCGTCTACAACAGTAGCTATAGAACGACCAGAAAGGAAGCAATAGATGAAGGCACAGATAGAAGGATAGAAACCGTAAGAGGGCAGTTTGGAAATTAAAGATTTATGCCAGACTTGATCGAAAGCTTTTGAGATGTCAAGTGCAATGGCAAAGCTGTCGCCAAAGTCCCGAAAGGAGGATGACCAGGAGTCTGAAAGGTACGTGAGAAGATCGCCAGTGGAGTGTCCCTGACGGAACCCATACTGACGATCAGAAAGAAGGTTGTGATGGGAAAGATGCTTTAAAATTTTTCTATTAAGAATTGACTAGAAAACTTTAGAGATACAGGATGTTAATGCAATTGGACGATAGTTAGAGGGTTGGGAATGGTCACCCTTCTTTGGGACTGGCTGAATGAGAACAAATTTCCAGCAAGAAGGAAAGGTGCAAGTTGATAGACAAAGACGAAAGAGTTTGCCTAGGCAGGGTGTAAGCACAGAAGCACAGTTCTTGAGGATAACGGGAGGGACTCCATCAGGCCCATATGCCTTGTTAGTATTGAGGCCAGTGATGGCAGAAAATACATCAGCTGAAGAAATTTTAATGTCAGCCATGAGGAAGTTAGAGGGGGGAAGTGATGGAGGAACAGCACCGGAATCGTCTAAGGTGGAATTGGAGGAGAGAGTCTGAGAGAAGAGATCTGCTTTATCAGTAGAAGAAATAGCTACAAAACCATCAGAGTAGAAAAGAGGAGGGAAGGATGATGAGGTAAAGTTGTTAGAAAGGTTTTTGGCAAGGTGCCAGAAGAGTTGGGAAGAATTCGAGTTGGAGAGTTGAGAGCATTTAGTACGGATGAAATTATTTTTAGCAGAGGGAAGAGCAGACTTAGCACGATTCCGGCCAGAAACGTAAAAAAGATGTGATTCAGGGGTGGGTTGGCCCTCTCCTTGTTGAGGTCAGCATTAGAACAAGCGTGATTAAACCAAGGCTTTCTTGCATTAGTGTGAGGATATGAGAAAGGAATGTATGCTTCCATGCCCGAGAGAATAACCTCCGTAATGTGCAAGGCACACTGACATGGCTCCCGGCCATGGAAGCAGTAATCACTCCTGGGACCTTGCCAGTATATATATATATATATATATATATATATATATATATATATATATATATATATATATATATATATATATATATATATATATATATATATATATAGATAGATAGATAGATAGATAGATAGATAGATATAGATAGATACATAGATGTAGATATAGATATATAGTTAGACAGAGATATAGATAGATAGGTAGATAGATATAGATAGATAGACAGATAGATATAGATAGATAGATAGATATACGGGGACTAGGGACCCCCTCCTCTGTATTTTAGTTTCTACAATGAGACAGGGCATAGAAAGGGAAGGGGTACTGAGTGATCCCCATACCCTGAATACTGAGTCTATGAATGTGCGTGGATGTGGTATGATTAAGGCTAAAAAGGACGATACTGGGAGAACGTTTGTGAGAAGAAAGTTGGGTGTGTTACCTTTAAGCAAAACAAAGCTGAAAGGGAAAGGTGAATTCATGTTTGGTAGTGTGACTGGAAGGACATCAGGTGTTGATAGAAGAAGAAGGAGAGAAGGAGTGGCCCAATTAGTGAGCCCGGAAGTGCAGCAGTGTGTGATTGAATGGAAGGAGGTGTCAACGAGACTGATGTAGGTGAAAGCGAAATATGGATGTGAGTTGTGGGTATTTGTGAGTGTGTATGGGCCTGGTAGCGAAAGGGATGAAGAAGAGAGGGAGTCTTTCTGGAATGATGGTGATGAGTGTCTGCAAAGTTTTGGAGCGAATGTCAATGTGGTAATTATGGGAGATCTGAATGATAGAGTGGGAAATGTAGCAGTTGAAGGCATCGTTGGCATGCATGGTATGCCTGGAAGAAATGATAATGGGGAAAGAATGATAGGGATGTGAGTAGATCGAGAGATGGTGATTGGAAATACTTTGAGAAGAAAGATATTTATAAGTATACGGGGGTGAGACAGGAGGGTGGAAGGGTTGTTGATAGAGCATGGATGGACTATGTGGTTGTGTCCAGGAATGTAAGAAGAAGATTATTGGATATGAGAGTTTTGAGTGGGGAGAGTGGAGGTATGTCTGACATCTATCTGGTGGAGGGAAAGTTGAGATTAGGTATGAGGTGGGTGAGAGTTACGAGAGTTGGGTGTGGCAGGGACTTTTAACCCGAGACGTCCCATCGACGTATGGATATGTTGCAACATTTTGCATTTGCCAGTCCCGACAACGTACTGGTACGTCGCGCAATTGCAAGGTTCATAATTTGCACAATTTTCAATTTTCGCACGTGATTTTTTGTACATATACACGGGACACCTTCCTCTATTCCTCTACAAGATGCCAAGCAGGGACAATGCCTTACACCGCATAACCTCCCCCCCCTGCACGCCATTGTCTCGGCAATTCACCTGTTACCAGTGACCTGGCCAATAAAGACATTCAGGGCCAGAGTGATTCCCCAATCGATGACAATGTGGAGGACAAAGTTTACGTAGCATTAGAGGAAGAAACAGTTGGAAATGATGATCAGGTAATGTGGCAAAAAAAAGTCAGGTATGGTGATGAGTTAGTGGGTGAAACAATGCTTATAATGCCTATATTACTGTTTGAAAACCAATATACTCTCGTACTACATATAAATTCATACCAAGTAAATAAATAAATACCGTTTATGAGTGGTGTGAAATAGTTACCCTCCCATAGAACTCGTTTTCTTTGGTGCCAGCCTGTTAGACAACCCAGTAAGGTAAGGAGGTACTGCTACCTGGATCGAGTATTTTAAACCTCAGATGAGCGATTTCTCTATGAATTTCCGATGTTTCTCACCAAAAGCGGAGGTTTTAGCAAAAAAAAAAAAATCAAAAATACCTCGGGATCTGGGGGTGTCGGAGGTGCGAAATAGCTCGGGACGTGACGGGTTAATAGTGAGTGAATTGGATGAGAGAAAATGATAGTATATCAGAAGAAGTTAAAACATGAGCGGAATGCAGTGAAAGATCAGGAAAATGGCAGAATGGAGGAGGAATGGCAGTTGTTTAAGAGTGCTGTGGTGTGGTATGCGGAAGAGGTGTGTGGTGTGAAACGAGTGGGTGGTGGTGTAAGAAAGGGAAGTGAATGGTGGTATGAGAAGGTAAGTATGGCTGTAGAAGAGAAGAGACATGCATATGAAGTGTGGGCAGAGGAATGATGAGGTGTCATATGAGAGATGTAAGGAAAAGAGGAATTGGGTGAGATGGGCTGTGTGTGATGTTGAAGTGGCAGCAGATGAGAGGTGGGATAGGTGGTTGACTGAGAAATTTCAACAGAATAAGAAAATGTTTTGGAAGCCGGTGAAGAGGGTGCGAATGGGAGAGTCTCGGAAGGAAGGGCAAGTAAAAGCAGAGGATGGGAGGATGGTAATTGAGACAGATGCAGTAAGGAAGAGGTGAGCAGAGTATTTTGAAAAATTGTTAAATGTAGAGGAAGAAAGGCAGGCCGAGACGGTGCCAAATGGAAGGGTGCAAGGAATAAATGTGTTGGGAGAGTTGAATGACTCTTTGCTTATGACAGAGGAAGTGCAGGAGGCAGTAAAAGAGATGAAAGCAGGGAAAGCTGCAGGTATGGATGGGTGTGATGTGGAATGTTTGAAAGGTGGTGGAGCAACTATTGTTGAGTGGCTAGTAAGACTGCTGAGTGTGTATTTTGTGCAAGGTATGGTGCCGATTGGCTGGACAAGCGCGTGTGTGGTTCTGTTGTATAAAGGTGATAAGTATGAATGTACTAGTTTTAGGGGTATAAGTCCACTGAGTGTTGTAGGTAAGGTGTATGGTAGTGTTGGCTATGAGAGTTAGAGAGAGTACAGAGGGAGTTATTGGTGATGCACAATGTGGTTTTAGGAGAGGAAAATGATCCTTGGATCAGGTGTTTGCTGTGAGACAGGTGTGTGAAAAGTATTTGGGGAAAGGTAAGGATGTGTTTTGGGAGTTCATGGATTTAGAGAAAGAGTATGATAGAACTGACAGGGAGGCTTTGTAGACTGTTTTGAGATTGTATGGACTAAGTGGTAGGTTGATAAAATGTAAGAAAAGATTTTATGTAAATAGTAAAGAGTGTGTAAGAGTGGGAAATACTGTGAGTGATTGGTGTCTCGTGAGAGTGAGGCTGCGATAGTGATGTGTGATGTCGCTTTGGTTATATATATATATATATATATATATATATATATATATATATATATATATATATATATAAATATATATATATACATATATATATACATATATATATATATGTATATGTATATATTGTTACGGAACAGAGAAAGATAATGTACACTTTAAGTGAGAATACTAAAAATCACTTCTGTCCCGTAAAGTTCCAGGTTCAAAACAAAAGAGTTAGGTAAAATTACAAGTTAAAGTTTAATGCTCAAACTAACAACAAAACATTCAGGACTCTTAAGGATAATGTAATGGCAAAAACAGGTTAAATATATGGTTAACTGCAATAGCCTCTATTAACACGAAATTAGCAAGAGTAAATTTATCTAAGTCAGCCCTGATAAAATGAGAAAACCGGATAATGCTCAGTGAATGCAAGATATATTATTACAGATACAAAATATTATCAAAAATGACTCACATAAAAACACATGAATCACAAAAACCTCACTAGGCCTACGAATCAACACCTTATGCTATACAGTACAAGGAAAAAATGTAATAACACTTATACTCAAATTACACAGCTGCTAGATGGTTGGAGACTTCCTGAGCACTCACAATAATAACTGTACAGGGGAGGACAGAGATGTGAGCAAAATGAGGAGTAGATCTAAGTGGCAATTAATGTAGAGACTGAGCTCATTATATAAGGGCCGGCAGAGCTTGATACAACTTGTAAGAAGGACGCGCAAATGAAGCCATAGGGGACAAAGAGTTGACACTCCTGCTCTGAACAACAGAAAGAACGACTTACTCTACTATAAGGGTAGAAGGGGGGAGTGAGGTAGAACACGCTCGTGATCAAACATGCAGCATACTGTACGTTAGAATTATACAAAGGATGATGAAATCATAGGCTATGTAACACCTTCCCACAAAGAAAAAGAAATTTACAAAGGAAATTTCTTATTACTCTAAAACAATCCGTCTAAAGTCTAGATAAGCAATCTGCAATAACATTTTCTTTCCCCTTGACATGTTGTATGTCTAATGAATACTCCTGAAGAAGTAGACTCCATCTTGTCAATCTCTGATTTTTATCTTTAAACTTACTAAGGAATTTCAGTGGGTTATGATCGGTATAAATGACTATGGGGTCAAAACCAGAACACAAATAAAATGAAAAATGCTGTAAACCCAAAATCAAGGCCAAAAGCTCTTTCTCAATAGTTGAGTAGTTCTTTTGAGGTGGAGTGAACTTCTTACTGTAATAAGATACAGGGTGTTCAATACCCTGATCATCCTCTTGCAGCAAAACAGCCCCAGCTCCTGTATCACTTGCATCAACAGCCATCTTAAAAGGCTTAGCAAAATTTGGAGTAGCGAGCACTGGCTGACTTAATAGGATAGCTTTAAGTTTGTTGAAAGAGGATTCACAGTTATCGGTCCAGACAAATTTAACTCCCTTTTTCAGTAGGTCTGTAAGTGGTGATACAAGAATTGAAAAGTTAAGAACAAATCTCCTGTAATAACCTACCATGCCCAAAAATCTTTGTAGCTCTTTCCTACTTTTAGGTCTGGGAAGATCACTTATAACCTGAACCTTAGTTGCTGGTGGTGTAACATGTCCATCACCAATTACGTACCCAAGGTACTGAACTTTAACTTGACCAAACTCACACTTTGATAGATTAGCTACAAGATTATCCTGAACCAAACACTCAAGAAATTTACTGACATGGCATAGGTGATCTTTCCAGTTGTCACTGAAGATTAATACATCATCAATATGAACAACACACCCTGCCAAACCCTCTGTTACAACATTCATGAGCTTCTGAAAAGTGGCTGGTGCATTCTTCATACCAAATGGCATTACAGAACATGCAAAAGTCTGTCCTAGTGTTACAAAACATGAGATCTCCCTAGCACATTCAGTCATAGGTACTTGCCAGTATCCCTTTAACAAATCAAACTTACTTATGTACCTAGCCTTTCCGATCTTGTCAATGCAATCTTCCACACGAGGGAGAGGGTAAGTGTCTGTTTTGGTTATCTGATTAACACGTCTGTAGTCGATGCAAAGCCGCTGTGACCCACCTGGCTTAGGGACTAGAGTGACAGGAGAACTCCACTCGCTCTGACAGGGCTCAATCATCTTGTGGTCCAACAGGTAGCCAAGCTCCTTCTGGATGAGAGGAACTTTCACTGGGTTCGCACGGTAAGGAGGCAATTTAATTGGCTTTGTGTCTCCAACATCGACATCATGCATCAACACAGTGGTTCTTCCTGGAGTGGCATGGAACACTTGTGGGTACTCCTGCAGTAATGCCGAAAACTCCTGCCTTTCCTCGGGAGGTAGATGAGAAAGCTTAGTCTGGAGATCATTCATGATATCAGGATTATTCCCCAAACTATCACTCAGGCTCATGCTGCATGGGAGAACTTCACTTGCAGACTCGGGTGGAACAGCTACAGTGCAGACTGGGTTATTTTCGTCTTGCCTGTGATATAACTTTAGCATGTTGATGTGACAAAGTTGCTTGTTCTTTCTACGATCTCGTGAGGCGATGACATAGTTGACATCACTGAGTTTCTTCTCCACGAAATAAGGACCACTAAACTTGGCTTGAAGAGGTTGCCCATGCACCGGTAGCAGAACCAAAACCTGATCTCCTGGCTGAAAGTGGCGTAACCTGGACTTCTTATCATACCAAGTCTTCAATTCTCCTGAGCAGCTCCTAAATTCTCTCTCGCCAGCTGTAAAGCAGTGGACAGCCGTTCTTTGAACTTCATCACATACTCCAGCAGGTTGACGTCATCTTCATCCGACAGCCAGCATTCCTTGAGTAGCTTAAGGGGTCCTCTTACTTCATGGCCAAACAGTAGTTCCAAGGGTGAGAAGCCCAGTGATTCATTTGAAGATTCTCTTGCGGCAAATACAACGAATGGAAGACTTTTATCCCAGTCTTTCTGATGTTCCAAACAGTATTTCTTGAGCATCATTTTGAGTGTTTGATATCTCTCCAAAGCTCCTTGGGTCTGGGGATGGTAAGCTGAAGACGTGATCTGGGTGATGCCCAACTCTTTCAGAGACTGCTTGAAAACATTTGACATGAAATTACTTCCCCGGTCTGACTGTACCTCCTTGGGCAGACCAAACTTTGTGAAGAACCCTAGCATTTCCACGTTCTTTGCTGAGATATTTCTAAGTGGAATGGCTTCAGGATAACGAGTAGCCATATCAATCAGGGTCAACACATAAGAAAATCCTGAAGAAGTCTTAGGAAGAGGGCCCACAATATCCACCAACACACGGGTGAATGGCGCCTCAAAAGGAGGAATGGGAACTAGAGGTGCAACCTTTTCGGTCTGATTACACTTCCCCACAACTTGACAGGTGTGACAAGACTTACAATACCAGGAAACATCCCTGAAGATACCTGGCCAGTAGAAGTGTTTCAAAATGCGTGCCACAGTCTTCCTCACTCCAAGGTGTCCTGCCAAACTGGAATCATGAGCCACTCTAATGATATCCTGCCTACAAACACGAGGGATGACAACTTGATGTACAACCTCCCATTCACAGTCGGTTGATGCTGTTGGGGGTCTCCACTTCCTCATAAGTACTCCTGACTTTATATAATAACAAGTAGAAGCACCAGCTGACTCTTCCTCACTGCAAGCAGAGTTAGCTAGACTTTTCAACTCAGGGTCAGCAACCTGCAACTCAACCAACTCTTGACGAGACAAATTATCAACACTACGTGGTACTGCCTCATTTGGTGAGTGGTCCAAATTAGCAAGAAAAGTGTCAGCTAGGATAACATCATCATCATCATTATCCTCTAAATCACCAGTAACTTTAGACTTAGCCCTAGTGACAGCACATGCAGAGAACACATCAGGGACATCACAATCCTGGGTCGCAGCCACTAGCTCACTAGACAACTGAGGAGCTGAACACACTTGACTTCCACCAATATCATTTCCAAGTAAGAAAGTTACACCTGACATCGGGAGTGTCTCAACCAACCCAACCATAACGGAACCATTAACAAAACCAGACTCTAAATTCACTCTGCACAGAGGGACAGAGAAGTAATTATTCCCTACACCTTGTAAGATTACAGTTTCATCAGAGGAATTAACATTAGAGCCTAGAACACTGGTCAGCATAAGGGATTGGCAAGCACCTGTATCACATATATTTTAACTGATTTCCTGTCATTACTGTCCAGAGGATTGACAAAACCATCAGACAGGAAATTAGCACATGAACTCTTGAGAGTGTCACCCACGTTACTGCTCAAAAGAGGAGCTTCATCATGAGAATTTAATTTACCCCTCAAAGCAGGTTCAGTTAACTCAGTTAAAGAATTCTGGGAACTCTCAAGGATGGACACTAGACCAATTGACTGAATATTTAAAGACTCCTTTTTGTTCACATCACGCTGTCTCCTGAAACATTTCTCCGTAGTATGACCAAGCTTACTACAATAAGTACATTTACTTTTCTGAAATCTAGAGGTGAAGCTGGTATTTACTTCCTGAGAAACATCATCTTTATTCTCTTTCCTGTTACCTGTACTCTGAGTAGAGGCAACGTACTTACTCTCAGCTTTCCTTTTTTTCTCTAGAATATCTCTTGTGAGTGAGAACATATTCATCAGCTAAAACTGCAGCATCAGACAAATTATCTATTCTTTTCTCATCAAGATATAGGCTTACATCATTAATAATACACCTTTTGAAGTCCTCCAGCAAAATCATCTGCTTAAATTTACCAAAATCAGAATCCACATTCTTAGAATTTAACCACTGCTCTAACAGATCTTCTTTGATTTTTGCATACTCAACATGGGATTGCTTATCTTGCTTATAAGTTGTCCTAAATTTTACTCTATAGGCTTCAGGAACAAGCTCATAGGCCTTAAGAATCAAGCTCTTAACTACATCATAATTATCAGATTGATCCTGAGGCAAAGATGCATAAGTTACTTGAGCTTTACCGGTGTGAACAGTTTGAAGGAGTACTGGCCAATACTTTTTGGGCCAATTAAAACCTGTAGCTACCCTCTCAAACAACTGAAAATACTTTGTTAAATCAGATTCATTAATAGGAGGGACAAGTTTAACATTTTTAGCCACATCAAAATCATCAGAGCTAGATGATCCAGTTCCACCTTGTTTCATGCGATACTCATGGTCTGCCTGAATCCTAGCTAGTTCAATTTGTGCCTGAGCCTGTGCCTGTGCCTCCTGAATACGAGCCTGAGATTCAGCCTCCTTAGCCTCAGCCTCCTTAGCACGAGCCTGAAAGTCAGCCTCCTTAGCACGAGCCTGAAACTCAGCCTCCTTAGCACGAGCCTCCTGCAGGGCTAGCTGTAACT
Organism: Coenobita brevimanus; assembly: GCF_032717465.1. Lineage (NCBI taxonomy): Eukaryota > Metazoa > Arthropoda > Malacostraca > Decapoda > Coenobitidae > Coenobita > Coenobita brevimanus. Next base: position 40,810,363 of record NC_137025.1, on the reverse strand, counting down.
TAGCTAATTCAATCTGCGTTTGCTCCTTTGGAGGAGTTACATTAAACAAGCTTTCATTAATCATGTCAACAATTTGATCTTTAGAATGATGAGAGCGAACAGCAATTCCCAATTGTTGAGCAACAAGCTTAAGTTCATTCTTTGTTCTGTTTTCTACATCACACACTGTTTGCACATTTGACAAAAAATCTTTGGCTTCATCAAGCGTAGTAATAGTAGCCTAGACATCATGAATAAATCACAGTCACAAAATATCAAGCAATATCCTTATGATAATATCCTGAATATCCTGATAAGAGGTCGCCAAATTTATGTTACAGAACAGAGAAAGATAATGTACACTTTAAGTGAGAATACTAAAAATCACTACTGTCCCGTAAAGTTCCAGGTTCAAAACAAAAGAGTTAGGTAAAATTACAAGTTAAAATTTAATGCTCAAACTAACAACAAAACATTCAGGACTCATAAGGATAATGTAATGGCAAAAACAGGTTAAATATATGGTTAACTGCAATAGCCTCTATTAACACGAAATTAGCAAGAGTAAATTTATCTAAGTCAGCCCTGATAAAATGAGAAAACCGGATAATGCTCAGTGAATGCAAGATATATTATTACAGATACAAAATATTATCAAAAATGACTGACATAAAAACACATGAATCACAAAAACCTCACTAGGCCTACGAATCAACACCTTATGCTATACAGTACAAGGAAAAAATGTAATAACACTTATACTCAAATTACACAGCTGCTAGATGGTTGGAGACTTCCTGAGCACTCACAATAATAACTGTACAGGGGAGGACAGAGATGTGAACAAAATGAGGAGTAGATCTAAGTGGCAATTAATGTAGAGACTGAGCTCATTATATAGGGGCCAGCAGAGCTTGATACAACTTGTAAGGATGCGCAAATGAAGCCATAGGGGACAAAGAGTTGACACTCCTGCTCTGAACAACAGAAAGAACGACTTACTCTACTATAAGGGTAGAAGGGGGGAGTGAGGTAGAACACGCTCGTGATCAAACATGCAGCATACTGTACGTTAGAATTATACAAAGGATGATGAAATCATAGGCTATGTAACAATATATATATATATATATATATATATATATATATATATATATATATATATATATATATATATATATATATATATATAAGAAGTGAGATTTGCCACTAGGTGCTCGAAAAGCTTCTCGGCGTTTCATGTACGGTAGTTCCGGTATCGGTACGAGTCAGAGTGCCAGTTTGCCTGCTGTTCGTGAGCGCAGTTATTTCGTAAGTTATGCATTAATTTTTCTTCTCTTTTTCTGTAAAATGTTTTATTTAAATGATTGCTTGTTAAATTATGTAATTTAAGTTCGTATGGTAAATGATTTAGAGTGTTATGTAATGTAGGAAAACTCTAGCATGTTTTGATGTTTCATAGTTGGTGACTGTTGTTGCTAGGGGCAAGTACAAGACCAGCAGGTTCCAGAATTGTGAAGAAGTAGATGATTCTCGAACAATGCAAGTTTATATAAGGATGGATAAGAGACTAGAACAAGTTAGTTGGTTTTCAGTTCAGGTTGAGTGAAGTTCAGACGGTTTTGGTTCAGTTTGTGAAGTGTTGCTGGCAAGCATTAAGTGTTATTACTGTCAGTGAAGATTATTTTCGGTACCTGTGAAAAGCTGTGAAGCGTTGTCAAGCATTAAGTGTAATAACTGTGAAGTGTTGTTAAGCATTGAGTGTAACTGCAATCAGTAAAGTGTGTATAGCTCCAGTGCTTGTGAGAATAGTGAAGAGAAACTGGAAAACATTAAGTGGAATTATTTGGAAAATAAAGACAGTGAACTTTAAGGAGCCAGTGTTTAGTTTCGCCCCAGCTGATCTTGTGTACTGTACACCTTAAGGCTAACCATAGGAAGAACAACTCACTTGGCAACGTCCTTCCTGTACTGAACTACTGCCGTTGGAGTTTTTGGCAGTGTGGGGACAGGGATGTAACACTGGTGTCAGGAGTGTGGGATAATTTCTGTGCTGCAGTGAGTCTAACCTTCGACATGGAAGCAGAAGGTGTGAAGACAGGGTCTTGAGCTGGGCAGGAAGAGGGAATTTTCCTGGTGACAATTGTGAAGCTAATACAGACACAAAATAAATAACTCAGAAACGAATTTAAAGAACAGTTACAAGCACAATTACAGGCACAGAATGAAGGACAGAAAAAACTCCAAGCACAATTACAGGCCCAAAGTGAAGAACAGAAAAAGCTCAGGAACGAACTCAAAGAACAGTTACAAGCACAAAGTGCCCAATTGGAAGCACAGAGTGAACAGTTAGAGGCACAACGTGAAGAACAAAAAGAACGATATGAACTACTTCAAGAGCATTGCAAGAGCAACAGAGGGAAGTACAACTGAGGGTGCAAGGACAGCTGTATGCATACATGGGGGAAATGAAGGAAGAACAGCAACAGCTTAAGGAGGAAGTACTGTAGATGCTAAGCTACAGCAGCAGAAGTACGAGGTAAGCAATAATGTGATGGAGTGCAAACAGCATGTACATGACCAGTTGAAGACAATTAATGAGGAAATAGTGACAGAATGCAGAGAGCCTGTAGACAACCAGCTAAAGATTAGTGAGGGTATTGTGATGGAGTGCAGACAGCATGCGGATAGCCAGTTGAAGCATGTATTCGACCATGTTAAAATAACTAGTGAGAAAATTGAGGCTCTAGAGAAATATTGCACTGATGAGCCTCAGGTTAGTGTACAGGGAGCATATGAAAGGAATTGACATTGTATGGTGAATCTTGATGGATTCCGAGCATCTAAAGGTAGCATTACAGGGTTGAATAATTAGAAGGTGGGATATTTAATTCCTGGCCATAACTATGATGCCCTAGTTTTTAGGCCCAGAACCAGTGAAGTGCATGGCTATAATGGGGGTCCAATTAAAAAGAAACCTAAGAATTTGATGGTAGAGTATCTTGGGAAGCTTTTTGTGCACAGTTTGAGTTACTTGCGGATCAGAATGGTTGGGATGATAAGAAGAAGGCTGCAGAAGACCCACCACTGAAGATATGCAGGAGAACCTTGATGAATAGTGTGCGAGAAGACAGAAGAACGGACGGCAAGGAGTGTAGTAGGAATGGGAATCATAGGAAGAAATGCCGCTGTACTGTTGTGACAGGGCCAGCGTCAGATGAAGACCTGAGGAGGATGCAGGTGGAGGATGAAGGTGTGCAACCAGTGCTGGAGTGGCTGCAGTGGAGTACAGTGTGACCATCTTGGGAAGAAGTTTCCAGGTTAATCCCTGCAACCAAAAGCTACTGGAGTCAGTGGGACCTTCTTCGTTTGAATAACGGACTACTGGAGCGTCAGTGGGAGACAGCCGATGGCCTCAGCAAGTATTGGCAACTGGTGGTTCTGAAGAAAATGAGGTCCAAGATCTTGGATGAGTCCCATAACCAGATCACTAGTGGGCACCTGGGAGTGAAGAAAACTCTAAGCTGGCTGTGACAGAGGTTCTACTGGATTGGCATGCATCAGGATGTTGAAGAGTGTTGTCGGGCTTGTGATGTGTGCTGTGCCAAGAAGGGACCCAAGAAACGTGGTTGCACCCCTCTCTAGCTGTACCAAGTGGATGCACCTAGGGAAAGAGTCACGGTGGACATTTCTGGACCTTTGCCACTCACTGAAAGAGGAAACCGGTATATATGTGTCACCATGGACTATTTCACAAAGTGGCCAGAAGCCTATGCTATCCCTGATCAAGAGGCTGCGACTGTTGCTCAGGTTTTGGTTGATCAGTTTTTCTGTTGTTTTGGGATGCCTCAAGAGCTACATTCAGACCAGGGTAGAAACTTCGAGTCTGCTGTGTTCCGTGAGTGCTGCAAGTTATTGGGGATTAAGAAGACCAGGACGACCTCACCGAGGCCAGTCAGATGGGATGGTGGAAAAATTCAACTGGAACCTGGCACAAGAACTGTCCATGTTCGCGTTGATGGACAAACAGAATGGGACCAGAAGTTACCTGCATTGGTGATGGCATATCGGTCTGCATCCCATGAGTTTACCGGCTACACCCATGCAAAACTGATGGGCCACGAGTTATGCTTACCTGTTGACTTGTTAATGGGGAGACCACCTGGCAAAGAGCTGCCTACAGACACCATCAGGAAAGGCTGCCTGAGGTACATCATTAAATGTGAGGAGCCCTCAAGTTTTCAGGAGAGGTGATGAAGTACAAGTATGATGCCAAGGCAAGTGAAGTGAGCTTCATGGACGGTGACCAAGTTTGGTTATACAATCCTCAGCAAAAGAAGGGACAGTCATCGAAGCTGCAGAGCCCATGGGACGGGCCTTACACTATGTTGGACCGCCAATCAGATGTAATGTATAAGATTCGGGGAGGCAGGAAGTCTCGCCCAAAGGTGGTATGCATGAATCGTCTGTGGCAATACCACGGTCCAGGACAGTACAGCTGGGACGTCTCCGAGGAATTGTGCTCACCTGTGGCCGAGGATGTTGAGGAGGACCAAGGAGCTGAAGTGCAAGAGGATGGTGACAGTTTCCCAAGGGAAGAAGTGAATCAAGAAGAGGACCAAGACCTTCCAGAAGGAGTGGACTGTGTGGAGGAACAAGGAAGTGGTTGGAAGCAGCACAGAAGAAGACCTGATAAGTTGAAATATTCTTTTGTGTATAGTTAGATGTTTCATTAGGATTAATGCATCAAAGACTCAGTTCTTACACCTTTCAGCCCGACAAAATCTTCCACAGGTGTACTCACTAATGTTTAATAATATTCAGCTTAATTCTGCATCATCCTTGAATATGCTTGGGGTTTCATTCACTCGGGACCTGTCTTGGAAAGATCATATTACACATCTTTTAAAATCTGCTTCTAAGAGATTGGGTGTCCTAAGGTGACTCTGTTCCTTCTTTACCTCTGCACAATTGTTGACTCGACTATACACGGGTTTTATTCGCCCCTGTCTGGAGTACAACTCTCATGTGTGGGGAGGCTCCCCGCATACAGCTCTTCTCAAAAGGGTGGAGTCAAAGGCTTTTCATCTCGTTAACTCTCCTTCTCTTACTGACTCCCTTCAAACTCTGTCTCTTTGCCGCACTGTTGCATCTTTATCTCTTTCTATCGCAACTTCAGTGGTCACTGCTCCTCTGAACTGTCTGCTTGCATTCCTCCTCTTCTACAGCGGGCGCGTTGCACCCATCTAGCAGCAAACTCTCATCCCTTTTCTGTCCAACTCTCTAATGCAAGTTAACCGTTACTCCCAGTCCTTCATTTATGCAACAGGTTAACTCTGGAACTGTCTCCCTCTGTCTGTATTTCCTGCTAGCTATGATCTCCAGTCTTTCAAACGCAGTGTGTCCAGGCATCTCGAAATTATTGAATCTTGAATTTGGCTTTCTCTTGTATATTGTTTTTCTCTTGAGAAGGAACGGTTAATGCAGGCTCGTGGCCTTTGGTTCCTTCTTCCTAACAAAAAAAAAAAACAGCTTTTGTCCGATTTAGACCATAGATGGTGCAAGAGTTCAGAGTAAGACAAGAATTAGAGTTTTAGAATATGAAACCAGTCACTTAATTGTCAGGGTCAGAGGGAAAGGTCAAATGTCAAGGGCACAGAAAAGGTCAACGTACACAATTTTGATCTGATTTTGACCAAACTGTGTGACAGGGTTCAGGGGAAAGCAAGGATGACAGGATTAGATTTTTAGAACAATTGGCAAAGGTCAAGGTCACAGGGCAGAGTCAGATATTCATTTTATAGACCAACAGATGGGTGCACTGGTGTTTCAATCTCTGAATCCTCCTGGTTAAGCAGTAAAGGATTACATGACAGGAAGATGAATATAATACTGACAAAACATGCATGGATAAGATACAATGAATATTAACGTACCCCATAAAAAGAAACAAGAAAGTACACTCAGAAAGAGTCCAACACCTGAGCCCACCAATATTTTAAGGGATGCACATTTAACTCTACACTGTGACCTTGACCTTTGACTAATTATTCTCAGATTGTTTCACACCATTGTTGGATACTCCTTAACACTTCCACCAAGATTGGCTCAAATCGGATCAAAGCTGAGTTGATCTCTGTGACCTTTTTCGTACCTTTCTCTGTGACATTGACATTTTTTTGATATGTTCTTAAAAATGAACTCTTTTATTCTTGCCATACAATGAGCTCTTCCAAAAAGTTTGGTTTAATCCAGATAAAAAATGTTTAATTTGGCAATGCCATGTAATCTTCACCTTTGACCTATCATTTCCCCCCGCCAAAAAAAAAAGTAGGGCAACCCCCTGACTGACCCTCAACATTTCCACATGGTTTACAAAAAATGAGTCCAAAATATCATTCAGTTATTTTACATAACATACAGACACACGAGTATAATTTCACCCTTGACCTGTGACTTTGACGCTTGAGTGTTCTCAAAACTGAACCCCATTGTTCTTGTTGAATCCTTAACTTTTCCACAAAGTTTGGCCTAAGTCCAATAAGAACTGCTTAAACTGACCTTGCTAGGTCAAACTTTGACCTAGCCCTGTGACCTTGCCTTAAATGCTGGAAATGAGCTGTCAAGCCCCTGGACTTACACTCATGATGGGGTAAAAAATGACTTGGATAATGAAGGAACAAATGATGATTTCAGCATAGTTTTATCAGTAATATACGAATATAGCGCAGTACTCCCAAGGTGGATGGACAGCTGATGACTGAGAGAGTTGGAGCTCACGTTCCATCTGCCCTCGGGACTAGCTTTTGACCTTCCACCTTTGCTTTGCTGAACATTTGCAGTGTTTTAGTAACATAAAAAGTAGGCCAGCATACTCTTCTGCACAATTTCCTCCAATTGTCAACGCAATACTACATATGCATTACACAACACACTTCCTTTTCTAAAAAAAAAATAATAATAATAATAAATAAAAGAAAATGGCATCTCAACACCCCGGCCTCGAGGTCCGTAAGTGTGGGAGGGGGGAGGGGAGACCATAAAAGCCCCCATCATCTGCTTCTCGTCCAGTAATGGCCAAGATAGATGCTTGAAACCACTGTCTGACTTGTTTCTTCATGTCTGCAACATTATCGGCCTTTCCTTTAACTTTGTCTAACACCACTTCTCCTCCCCTAAACCTTGCCTTTTCTTCCTTACTGAAACTCAACTGAGGCAACTGATAGCAAACGTTTCTCTGTATTCTCCTACTTTCACTACAGTCATTTCAAAGCCAAAGGTGCTGTTGTGTATATGCACCCAACAACAAATCTTGCTCTCGTGTTCCTGAACTTGAATCTAATGAATCTCTACTTTCTGGCTTCAGGTATCCTGTCATTCTCTGACTGACTAAACATACTGTATCTGTGCTGTTTACTTACATCCCAGTTCTACTGAGTATGAAAAATTCTGTGATTATTTTACTTATAAGATGGAACACATCCTATCAGTTTCTCCTTTCTCTGAAATATACATTCTGGGTTATTTCAATGTTCACTGCCACCTTGTCTCTTCTCTCCATTCACTGATCCACCTGGAGAACAAGCCCACATCCTCTCTATCCTTAGAGACCTAGATCAGCTTGTAAAGCACCCTACCCACATCAGTAACTCCCTTCGAAAGAGTTCCAACATACTTGACCTTTTCCTTACAACTGATCCTCCTACTTATGCTGTTTATCTTTTCTGTTTCTTGGGCAACTCCGAGCACAATATTATCACCTTAACCTGTCCTATCACTCCAGTAAGGTCTGTGGACTATTTCAAGAAGCAGTAGCTTTGGCATGTTGGAGCTGCTGACTGGGAGGCCCTCAGGCAGTACTTCTTCGATTTCCCCTTGAATGATTGTTGCTTCCACGGCCGATAGTCATCTGAGTGTGCCTAGCGCATTAGAGATATTATTCTCTTGAGTATGGAAGCATACATTCCTTTCTCTTATCCTGTGACTAATGCAAAAATCCTTGGTTTTATCACGCATGTTCTAATGCTGTCCACAACAAGGAGAAAGCCTTCAAAAGGTACAGGAGCCAACCCACCCGTAGATCTCATCTCTTCTATGGTTTTGCCTGAAATCGTGCTAAGTGTGTTCTTCACTCTGCTATAAACAGGTTAACTCATACTAAATGCTCTGAACTCTCCAACTCAAATTCTTCTCACCCCTGGCATCTTGCCAAAAACCTTTCAGACAACTTGACTTCATCATCCTTCCCTCCTCTTTTCCACTCTAATGATTCTGTATCTGTTTCTTCTACTGATAAAGCAGAACTATTTACACAGACTTTCTCCTCCAGTTCCACCTTAGACAATTCTGGTGCTGTTCCTCCATCTAGCCCCGCCCCCTCTAGTTCCTCATGGCTGACATTAAAATTTCTTCAGCTGATGCATTTTCTGCAATCATTGGCCTCGGTGCTAACAAGGCATATGGACCTGATGGGATCCCTTCGGTTGTCCTTAAAAGCTACATCTGTGCTTACATCCTGCATAGGTAAACTCTTTCACCTTTGTCTGTCCACTTGTACCTCTCCTACTTGCTGGTAGTTAGCTCTGATTCATCCTGTTTCACATTTGGGTGACCATTCCCAGCCCTTTATCATCCAATTGCTGTAACATCCTGTATTTCTAAAGTTGTCGATTTTTAAAACATCATTCCTATCATAACCTTTCCAGTCGTCAGTATTGGTTCGGCCAAGGACGCTCCACTGGCGATCATCTCTCATACTTTCAGACTCTTGTTCATCCTCCTTTCGGGACTTTGGCGAGAGTTTTGCCATTGCTCTTGACACATCAAAGGTGTTCCATCAAGTTTGTCACAAATCTTTAATTTCCAAACTGCCCTCTCTCGGTTTTTAGCCTTCTATCTGTGCCTTTGTCTCTCCTTTCAGGTTGTTCTCTTCCTGTTGTTGTAGACGGCCACTATTCTTCTCCTAGGGCTGTCGGTAGTGGTGTTCTTAAGGGCTATCTCCTATCACCAACTCTTTTCCTTGTCTTCAAGTAATTTCTCTGGTGTAAAAATAACCCTATTCACTCATACACTGATGACTCCACCCTTCACCTTTCTGTCTGCTTCCTGCAGTGTCCATCTCAGCAGTTACTTCAATAAGCAAGGGATGAAGCTATGGCACACTTAATATCGGATTTGGTTGATACCACTGCTTGGGGTAAAAGTAATCATGTTGTTTTTAATGCTTCAAAAACTCATTCTTACATCATTCAACTTGTTAAAATCTTCCTCGGAAGTATCCTCTAATTTTTAACATTATCCCACTCAATCCTGCATTATCTTTAAACATACTTGGGGTTTCATTCTCTCGGGACTCATCCTGAAGAGATCATATTACATCTCTTGTAAAATCTGCTTCTAAGAGATGAAGTGTGTTTAGCCGACTTCGTGTCTCTTTGCCAGTGCACAGTTGTTGACGTTATACAGGGGTCTTATTCACCCCTGTGTAGGATACAACTCTCATGTATGGGGAGGCTCCTGACATACAACTTTTCTCAACAGGGTGGAGTCAAAGGCTTTTCGTCTCATTAACTCACCGCCTACTGGCTCCCTTAAACCTCTGTCTTTTCATAGCACTGTTGCATCTTAATCTCTTTTCTGTTGCTATTTCAATGGTCATTGCTCCTCAGAAATGTCTGCTTGCATCCCACCACCACCCTGGAGGGAGTGTAGCACTCGTCTAGTAGCAAACTCACATCCCTTTTTTGTACAACTCTCTAATCTAAGAGTTAACCGTTACTCCCAGTCTTTCGTGTATGCAACAGGTCAACACTGGAAATATCTTCCTCTGTGTTTCTTACTGCCTGTGACCTCCAGTCTTTCAGACGCAATGTGTCCACGCATCTAGAGATGAATGGATCTTGAATGTGGCTTTCTGTTATTTCGTTTGTATTTTTTCTTGGAGGGAACAATCTTGTGGGCTTCTAACCTTTGGTTCCTTCTTCCTTACATAATAATAATCTCTTCATGTTCACCCACCAGCACTTCCATCAGTTAGAGTCATCGTTGTCAATCCCATTTCTCACTGAGTGTGAAGCCTGAGTTGTTCGACTCACCTTTTGAACTGCCAGTGATGGTGGGGAAAGGCAGTCCAAGGAATTTTAGGACGCTGTGGGCAGTGGGAGGTAAGGAGGATGACGGGGTTTGGTGCTTGAGGAGTGTAAATAGAACTGTTCGATAGGAAAAACGAAATATTTTAGCTACATCAAAATACTTAATAAATCTACGAAAAACTGAAGAAAAACTAAAAACCACACAGAGAGCGCATACCTCCATCAATGCCACTGCAGGATCCGGATCCGGACCGTCCCCAAATTAATCAATTCTTTCTTGGCCCATGGCCCACCCTTTCAATGAATTTCATGAAAATTCATTGAGAACTTTTGGGGATATCCTGTGGACAAACAAACAAACAAACAGACAAACACAGGTGCATACATAACCTCCTTCAATTTCGCTGGCGGTAGGCAAATATTTCGGGTTTAACAGACTACCTCAATTTATTTCATTAATTTACGACAGAACGCAGTAATTCAGCACAACATAAATGCTGGTTACACACACACACACACACACACACACACACACACATATTATATATATATATATATATATATATATATATATATATATATATATATATATATATATATATATATATATATATATACAACACCACAACGCTCCTTCACTTTTTCATTTGTCTGTCTGTCTCGCCATGTGACTCCACATGCTCTGTCATTTCCTTCCTTATACTTTTTTTTTTTTTCCATCCAGTACAAGCCCCAACACCCTGGGGAACACTGTCCCTGAAGGCCAAGCAGGGAAGAGTGTATGAGAGCAGAAAAAAAAAAATCGGTATCTTAGGGCATAGAAGGTATAGAAGTAATTATCATTACAAGCACAATAATGAACAAAGACATACAATGGCACACGCATGGAACAAAGTTGTTACAGTAATAATCAGTACATGTTTTGAGATGAATAAAGTGGTACATAAATACACATGTATATACAGTACATACATATGCAGAGAGAGGCACATATGCACACATACATATACGGATATATTTGTTCATATAAGTATATATTCACGCACATGTAGCCATAGACATACTGCATGTACAGGATAGGTATGCATGTGTAAAAATATGGGTATGCGTACAGGCGTGCATACATATACAAATGCAACATGCACATATATATGATACATTCATATACACATAGAGAGGGAGACATATATATATATATATATATATATATATATATATATATATATATATATATATATATATATATATATATATATATATATATATATATACACACACACACACACACACCTTAAGTAGATACATATACATAGTCACATACACAGGTAGACAGATACACAAAAACGATATGCATTATAAATTACCTCGATTCAGAATCCCAGCACTAGGACAATACATGCACATGCACCTGATGTGTGCATGTGTGGACAAAACACACACACACACACACATACACAGACACACACACACACACACACACACACACACACACACACACACACACACACACAAATATATTTTGTAGTAATTTCCTCCTCCTCACAACTATTTGTTTTAGTACGATGAAAGAGACACCTGGGAGACTCTGCTCCCTCCATTCATGTTCTTGTTGAGAAAACAAACCACCGTTACGGCAGGAAATCGATCGTAAATATATTCGAGAATATCACCGCGACTGTAGTGCTTTTAATACTACCTGGCTCATTTTTCCCTCCCTCTGAAACCTATTTCACGTTGCACAGTTGCAGAAATCGACAGTCCTTCGGCTCTGCATATTCTACTCTCAATATATTGAAACGACTCAGCATTCAAAATGGAGAGGACAATTTTAGGCCAAGTTACGGTAAAAAGAATATAGGCCGAAAAGGATGTGGTGAGAGTGATATGGCCGCAATACACCTTACTGATGCCGAAAATACAGTTACCTGCAAAATTCTGCCCCTCTTCTTTCTTAGTAAATTTGAACATTTTACTAGTATTAGTAGTTAAAAGCAATGTTTAGTTTAAAATGACTGGATACCCTCCCAAATAACGACATGCATCTTTACCTAAAATAATAATGGTTAGGAGGAGGAGAGATGGTCAGGAGAAGGAACGGGGCTTTTAGAGAGGACTGTACCTACAGTATATGCGTCTGAGTGACTCTGAGTGCTCCTTGGCTGATCTGAATGAGCTAGACTGAGGGGGGTAGGAAAAGTCGCATTGAAGACTTCGTAACTAATCTTTGCTAGTGATCTGTGAAATGCATTACGCGTTACCATTCTTTTAGTATCGACAGTTTGCAACATAAGAATTCAACAAGTTTCTGACGTGTAAAGTTTAGAATACGACCCTGAAAGTGAAGGATCTGAATCTACATTAACCCCTTCATGGTTATTTTGGGCACCTCGCTACAGTTTTAGCCAGCTTAGTGTGTTTGGATCGTGAGGGAGTTAGGGAGATGTAACCGGCATTTATTCCCATCATTGCAGAACGTTTTTCTTGAACTGAAGGGAGAAATATTGTCCTTGGGCAGCAAAAATAAACAACGGTAAAATATATGCATAAAGAATAAGTAAATATATAAAAAGGACGTCGCCATATTCAAGGAGTTACATGACTTGAAAGGAACAAATTGAGCTGCCATTAATCTATCATTTTAGACCAAAAGTGATCGGCTCTGTCTATCTATCCGTTTATTTAATGCTAGAAGCCTTAATCCCGTAAGGGGTGGCCACAAACAAATCGTCTCCACGTCGCCCTGTCTTCTGCCTTCTCTCCAGCTCACACCTTCTCTCTCATTTGTTCAATTCCATTCCTCCATCTCATCCTTGGTCTTCCCCTCCTCCTCTCCCCCTCTACCTCACTCACATGCACTCTTCTAGTCAGTATCTCATTCTCCATCCTCTCCACATTGCCAAATCATCTCAGCGTATTTCTCCTAACACTTTCAGTCCCATCCACATCAAACCCACCAGAGCTAAACGAACAAAAATGGATCTCGATTTCTCTAACTTGTCTGAACACGGCAGTAATGGCCTTAAGCAGCATATGTAACAGTACCTTAACCACTGCATGCAGTCACTTGTGTTATATTTTTTTTCGTTACTATTGGCAGTTTCATGCAGCTTTGGGGAGCCATCCTGTAGCGGGAGGAAAAAAGTAAAGGCTACACATGACACTAGTGCAATTCGGATAGCCTCTCATAAACTGCGTAAAATCGTCTGGAGAAAGGAAAAATAGAATGCATATTAATGATGTTCTCAGGCTGACGATATTAAGTAACCTTATTTGACCACTGGATGAAACAGTTCCGAGTGAATTCACGCTGGAAAATCATAGGCCAGATTTGAGTGCTGTTTTTGGTGCTGAATGGGACTCCATCATGTGGTGGTACTAATAACGCAGAAGGCTCAATTACCTGGTTTATAAACGTCTCTCATTTTCTTTCCTATCCTAAGAAACTAGGATTGTGGACAATAGGAGAAGAACTTAAGCTTGCAGTCCACAGCATTCACATTCAGATGAGCCTGGGGATGTAAAGACGACGACGACGACAACTACTACTACTACTACTACTACTACTACTACTACTACTACTACTACTACTACTACTACTACAACTACAACTACAACTACTACTACTACAACTACAACTACTACTACTACTACTATTACTATTACTGAAAGCACTAGTAGTTGGAGTAGCAGTAGTAGTTTTTTTGACGGTTACAACAGTGTGCCGACTGTCGATTACGCCCATAAGACGCAGGTATGCGGCCGACCAACTTAGTTTCTCTTTCCCAGGAAGGTCTAGATTCGGTCAAGTCAGGTTATTATTTTTTCTTAGTCTAAGGAGGTTAAGATAATTTAGTGTTTGTTTAATTTAAGTTAGTTTTGTCGGTTAAGGGTCTGTTTGATAGGTTAGTTAATTATGAGTTACGTTAGGTAGGTTAATCTAGGGTTTGTTAGAGTTAGGTTTGCCTTCTGCCATTTGGTTTGGTAGGTCAGGCTAGCTTATCAAGACTGAGTTAAGCTACATTGGGTCTGGTTAACCAATTAGGGTCGAACTAGTCTAGGTTAGGTTACTTTAGTTCTGTTGGGGGTGAGTCAGGGAGGGCAGTTTATCAGTACTTAAAAGTAACAGCTATCATCCTGGGAAGAAAAACTTGAGACTGCGGTGCTACTCAGTGGTTTGCAGTGTGTGATGACGGTGTATGGTGTGTGGTGGGGAGTGTGGTTGGATGTGGCATGAGATATATGGTAAAGGTACTCTACGTGTGTGTGTGTGTGTGTGTGTGTGTGTGTGTGTGTGTGTGATGGGTGGGCTGGTATGCCGTGATCAATACCAGAGTTCCATAACCCCCACTGGACGGCCTTGACCTCTTCACTCCTCTGACCCATTTCTTATTTCACCCTTGGAATCTCCTCGCTATTTTATTTCATTTAGGGGAGTATTTCATATATTTTATTCTGTTTATCTATTACCTCCGCCAACGAAGTTGGAGGAGTTTATGTATTCACCAATGTTTGCCTGTTTGTTTGTTTGTCCAGACGATATATACAAAAGTTCTCAATGAATTTCAAAGAAATTGTATGGTAGGGTGGGCCATGGACCTAGAAGGAATTAAGGGACCTAAGCTAAGAAAAAAGACTAGAAAAAGAGAATCTACCAACACTACAGGAGAGGAAGAATAGAGGAGACATGATTATGCTATATAAATGCATCTCAGGGAAAGAGAAAATAGACATAAATGAATATATATCCTATGGGGATCCATCAGCAAGAGGACACTGCAAAAAAAAATACATAAAAAGAAAGGCGATAAAGACGTAAGGAAATTCAGTTTCCCGAATTGGGCAATTGATCAGTGGAATGCCCTACCGAATGAAACAGTGTGTGCCTAAACTATTCATAAATATCAGGATACCGTATGTATGATAAAAATGGTTTAAGGCAAGGGATAGTACGAACTTGACTCATTCCTGTAAAGATACAGTTAGGTATGAATAATTAGGTAAGGTATGAACACATAAATTTAAGGATATGTATGATAAAAATGGTTTGATACGCAGGACAGCACAAGCTTGATTCATTCTTGTAAAGATGCAATTAGGTAAGAACTGTTTAATCCAGTGGTCAAATAAGGCCGCTTAACACCATCAGCCCGAGAACATCATTAATTTGCATTATGTTTTTCCTTTCCCCAGACGATTTTACTCAGTTATGAGAGGCTATGAGACTGAACTGGTGTCATGTATTTTTTCCTCTCACTTCAAGATGGCTCCCCAAAGCTACATGAAACTGATTAATAGTAACAAGAACAAAATATAACAGGCGTGACTGCATGCAGTGGTTAAGGTACTGTTACATAAGCTGCTTAAGTTCATAACTGCCGTGTTCAGACGGGTTAGAGAACTTGAGATCCATTTTTGTACGTTTAGCTCTGGTGGGTTTGATGTGGATGTGACTGGAAGTGTTAGGAGAAATGGGCTGAGATGGTTTGGCAATGTGGAGAGGATGGGGAATAAGATACTGACTAGAAGGGTGTATGTGAGTGAGGTGGAGGGGGAGAGGAAGAGGAGAAGACCAGGGATGAGATGGAGGAATGGAGAGGACGTACAGTCGCCAAACGTTCCACCTGGGCCACCCAGCTGCGAGGGGTGGGCCGCGGGTGCTGGCAACAGTGTATGTGTTTGTTCGTGTGTACATGCTCTATGGAAGTTCGTATCCTCAACTCTCTTCCGCACTGAACCTCAGTCATAGTCTTGAGTTCATCCCATAGATGGCGGAGTTATGACTTCATAGTGTTGTCAGTAAACGTTATATTATAAACAGCTCCAACAAGGGTTCCCTTCGCTTCACCCATCTGGTTAACAGAATGGAGACGAATTATTAGCATGCTTTGAGGGTGATTAAGTCTGTTACCATTATAATAGTAATGGGCTATGTCTATCTCCATAACAGTAGTTATGGATATCGGTAGCAATTCCGTGATGAAATATTGTCTTACAATGAATATACTCGTAACAAAAGCTTTTAAAACTAGTGCGTCCACAGTTATTAGATGTTTACAGTACTACATCGTGTAAAGAGGTAATGCGGCACTACTAGGATGATAATCTTTATATTATCGGCTTCACTTACTGTCTAGTAACCAAAAGTAATGAGTAAGTCTAATGTCTTGTATCATAACATGGGTAATGTTTTTCTGTTTCCAATGGTATGATGCTAACAATATATATATATTACAAATGCTCAGTAAGTGTGATGTTATTTCTTCCTCTAGAATAATGAATATGACAGCGAAAGGAGACTGACCTAAAGACCTGCCAAGTTCCATAATTTTGATGAGAAAAGTATGCTACTACTGTAATTATTCATATAAAAATTTAACCAAGCAAAACATACTGAAATATGTTCTTTCAGGCCTCGAAAACAGGACAGTTATCGACATTATAGCCCAACTTCTGTTTACTTTAATTTTATAAAGATGTATCGTCTTTGATTAATAGGATAAACAGAGACACAATAATTATGATATAGAAGTATGAACCTAGCCACACGTTGGTTCAATTCCCATAATATTCACCAGACAATTATTTGCGAAAACAGAACCAAGGGTCTGAAGTTCCTTTTACATATCGGCAGTCATGGGCCTTCGCTTTTTAACCTAATAACGAAATACCATTGTTGATCTGAGACACGATTAGATAAGGTAAGTTAATAACTGTGGCTACAGGATTAGCTGATGTCATTAATCATTACAGAATTAGATAAGGAAAGTCATTAAACCATAACGTATTAATAATCTTACTAATATCATTTCAGACTTATAGCAGTGGTTGTTTGTGTTTCCTGGACATTTTTCCTCCTTTTATGTTTTGTTTGTGTTATGGTCTGACGCTTGGGTGCAATAATAAAACAATATTGGATGCATTAATATTGGTAGGAATTGAAGATACTGGAGGTAGAAAATGCGTCGTTTAGGCATAACACAATATCTTGAGTAGATTTTTTCCCCAGCTGCCACGCTCTGCGGGTCTCGTATCGTATAGTTGTAATATTTATTTGAAAATGTCATCAATCACATATGACTTTGAGACCGTTATACATTTATTCATTTATTTACCTAATCAATTTTTATCATGAGGAGCCAACAAATTTACAGTGGGAAAGATCGAACAGAATTCACTCGGACTAAATGAACTATAGTCAGCCAATCAAGAGTCGACCAAGGTGATGTCTATCCACCCAGAATTTTCGGTCGTCAGTACCCTTCAGGCCTCACAATGAACCGTCAGCAAACTGCACTTGCAAAACGAGCACAGATCATCGCCCTCCACGAGGTCGGCCTCTCATCTCGGGTGATAGCACAGAGGCTTGCAGTGTCCCGCACCACGGTACAGAAATGGATACACAGAAACGAGGAAACTGGAAATTTGAATGATCTTGGTGAGTAGAATGGTGTTTCTTTAGTGCATTAAGCTATGTTAGTTGCATAATATATTTTACGTGCTATAAAGTCTAGACCTTGTATAGAGACAGCAAAGCATGTGTTAGAGTCGACAGGAAGAAAAGTGAATGATTGGTTTAATGAAAAAAATAGGTTTGAGGCAGGGTTCCATGACATCACCATGGCTGTTTAATATGTTCATGGATGAAGTTGAGAGAAGAGGTAGCGAGAACAATGGGACCAGAAGCAGAGTTACGTAGTAAGAGTGGTAACAGGTGGGAAGTGAGCCAATTATTGTTTGCAAATGATACAGCATTGGTGGCAGACACAGAAAGAAGTAAGAGAGACTGGTAACAGAATTTTAGAGTGTGCAAGAGGGAGGTAAATAAGGGAAATGCGAGCAAGAGCACGTGATGAAGTGTAGTAGTGGAGGGGAACTGAGAAATCTTCAGATATCCATGAATGGAGAAGTGTTGGAGGAATCTGACAGCATTTAGATACCGAAGCGTGGAAGTAAAGTCTGATGATAATCAGGATAAGGAGATAAGCTCAGGAAGGAGAAGGAGCAAAAAAGTTGGGGGCTAAAAAATGTATGGAAAGAGATCCGTATTGAGGACACTTTCTGACTCAAACTGTCTTTCCTTCTAGCTTGTTAAGCCACCCCAGAGTTAATGAGAAACGGCATTTTTTATGAAGAAAAGTCCTTCAGTGGCTGATGCTAGTTTTACCTCTTTAAATTAATACATTAACTGGACACTAGTGGCTGATGCTAGTCCTACCTCTTTAAATTAATACATTAACTGGACACTTATTTCAGAGCAATATCGTATAGTTCGTGTCCCTCAGATAGACGGATGAAAAAAGAAACCTTCTCTTATAATATTCTACTTGATAGAGGTAATATATGATGGCATATTCTTTCAGAGAGAAGACCCCGGCCACGATTAACCTCCCGTGAAGATGAGGCAAACATCCGACGAGCGGTGCTGGAGGACCCATTTACGAACGCTGTGGCTATTACTGAGCGTCTGCACCTAAATGTGACTCCGCAAACGGTGCGGAAACGTCTGAAGGAGGCTGGTATCCGTCACCGAATTCCTGCCCAAAAGGAGCGTTTAAACGACCAACACAGAGCAGGAAGACTAGCCTTCGCCCGTCAAAATGTGGCACAGAATTTGGATTTCTGGTCCAGAGTTATATTCTGTGACGAGAAAACTTTTAACAGCACCAACCATGGAACAATTCACAACTGGAGGCCTGTTACCACAAGGTAAGAAATAGGAATGAAAAGAGGAGTATAAACTTTCATTTTGCGTTAACAAGAATTCACTTTAAAACTGCATGGTTCAGCGTAAGTGAACATGAGACTAGCGTAAGTGAACTTGGCAAGCAGATTATTATTCTTGAGCAAAGTGGCAAATGACTTCAGTATTATTCCACTGAAATGCACTAACATTAAATTAATTTTCTGAGCTGTTCCTTGTTAGCAAAAACACCTTTTGCCAAAAATGTTTTACAAAGGCTTACTCCCTCAAAACTGATATGAATCAAAGCATCAGTCTGTGACGTCATTCTATGAGAGAGAGAGAGAGAGAGAGAGAGAGAGAGAGAGAGAGAGAGATACTAATGGTCCGTGTCACGTTCCGCGAGGAAGATATGGGTAATCCATTGCCAGAGAAAAAGCACACGAAGCACTTTCTGTATTTTACCACTCACAGAACCTACAGGAGTTTTAAATCTATATTATCACAAAGAAAACTAACACAGACAGATTAAATTATAACTAAGCACTAATGTTATATTCTTTTTTCAGCAGATACGATCGGGTCAACATCTATGAAGAGGCCAGGAGTGGACACGTCACCGTGAACGTGTGGGGCTGGTTTTGTATCCACGGTATGGGTGACATCGTCCAGATCGATGGGAGATTCACTGCTGCCAAATATATTGACATTTTGGAGAATTTCTTCCTTCCATCTTTGCAGCAGCGAAACTATCCATTTCCTCCTGGCCCGATCATTTTCGTTCATGACCGCTGTCCCGTTCATACAGCGGGCATTGTTCGTGAATGGTTCCGAGTGAACAGGACCTCCAGCTATTAGACTGGCCAGCTAAGGGGGCGGACATGAACCCAATAGAAAACATCTGGGCCAATATGGTAAATACTTGGGAGCCAGAGGTGGAGAGGACACAGGACGCTCTAATGGCGCACACACATGCTCAGTGGGAAATGCTGCGGAACAAGCCAATGATCGTTCGGAACCATGCTGCCTCCATGCCTGACAGGATGCGGGCAGTGATAGAAAAAGAAGGCGGCTGGACACAGTATTAGGACAGTTGATGAGGTAATGAAATAGGCTATGTGGGGTCTTGGTAGTCATCCTTATTGTAAATATGCATTTTTTTTTTTACCTTTATTACATGTGCTTTTGTTTGTTGTAGGTTTAAGAAGGCCCGAGAACAAACGTGTGTTATTTAAATACATTTATTAATGTATTATATGCATCTCATTGTTAATCGTGTTCTTAACAATAAAAGTCCATAACTTATTCCATAATATCAATCGTAATTGTGGTTAACAGTAAGGGGAAGCTGTTGTTTATTGTGATGGAGAAGTGATGTTATCCTTCTATGGCTTGAAATGGTGTTGGTGTTGTTCGGTGATTAATCGATGGACACTTAAATGACTGACTTCAAACATATGCAGTATACCGCTCACATACAGTTCTTCTTGTAATAAGGAATTCAGTCACTCTTTGCAAATGAATGGGCAGGTGTGCTGTAATGATGATATCCTCGCCTAAGCTTATTGCCTGCAGTGACGAAAGCAGTACCACTTAAGGATAGTGAAGCCCTTTTTTACACGAACTGTTTACCTCAAAGTTTTTCCAACTCTTCCTACTTCCAAAATCCTTCTTTCTTCCTGTTTCTCCTCTCACTGGTTGCAGGTCGAAATTTTGGTCAATTTTATTTTTCATTTGGATGAAGAAAGTGCTAAATTATCCCATGATGATATTCATGTAACATAACAAGGTAAAAATAAAAGATTAAGCCCTGTATCAAGAGGTGAATGCCATCATATCTGTGACATCATCAGGCCGATCGCCCGTGCAATATGCTATGACGTCATCGAGCTGACATATATATATATATATATATATATATATATATAGCATGTTTCCGATGACTGATGGTTTCACAAAATTTGAATATATATTTTTAATAAATGGCACCGGGTAAGTCTGAGAGAAAAACTAATTATATTGTGAAGACTCAGTGAAAAACTATTGATTTATGAAACTTGCCCACGACCTGCAGCCAGTCTATTGTCTAATCTATTTTTGTTTTTTTCCATTTGGTCTCAGACCCTGAGGGCTAAACGAAACAAAGATCAATAGCGCAAAGCCGTTTGGCTGGCCTTCCTGTTCTTAATAAACACGGATCTCTTTAGGCCCCTTCCACACGACGGGCAAATTGCCCTACGGGCACTAGCCACTGATGAAAACCTCTAGATTTTTACCAGTGATGCCAGATCAACCAGTCCCCAGCAGCCTTTGGCCAAAAGCATGTGCACCTCTGTTTTGGACCAGACGGCAAAATGCGCGCCACCCTTCCAAATTGGTAACAGTGTGTGCCCGTCGGGTATTTCCCCATCGTGTGTTTCATATCACACGTTATGTGACTTTCTTGTCCCACACCTGCTTTCATCCATTATCTAACTAAGCCAATGTCATCCCAATCGGATCTCCTCAGTTAATTGTGTCCTTGGCGGCAGAGGACACTAACACACTGCTGCTTGAGTGGGTTGACGGCGTGTTACCGTCTAGGTTTCGAATACCACATCATTTCACCAGGGGGTTCCCTTAGTGATATGAAATCGGTGGTTTACTTTCCATTCCTTAGTAAATGTCCTGTTTTCTAACACGCATCTTCTGTGATTCTTATCTTATGGCAACCGGATGTTCAATATCTAACGAGTGTAGGCTAGTTGAATTTCTGCTCTCCTTTCGCTTGTATTCTTTTGTCAGTTCCATGCTTCATTGACAGGGGCGGATCCAGGGGGGGGGGGGCAGGGGGCCCGGTGTCATATATAATATTGGCCCCCTAGAAAAGTGATCCCAGGGTCAGATTACTAGGTTGAAATCTGACCCCGGGGTCACTTTTCTATGGGATTATACCCATAGGAAAGTGACCCCTTCTATAGAATCATGACCCCCTTTTTTCAAATTTTGTAGTACTTAGGGATTTTGTGAGTAGGTTAGGTTAGGTTAGGATAGGTTAGGTTAGGACTTAGGGATTTTTTGAGTCGGTTAGGTTAGGTTAGGTTAGGATTGGTTAGGTTAGGTTAGGTTAGGTTAGGTTCATAAACACACTGCCATGCAAAGACCAGCCATTGATTAGTGCACTCCTTTCAGTTGGGAGTCAATAATCTATGGGGGGGGGTCACTTTTCTACTATAGTATTTTGACACTGGGGTCAATAATCTATGGGGGTCACAATACTATCTCACACCGGGCCCCCCAAAAATGTGGAGTGTGTGTGGTTACATTGTGGCACTTGAGTGACGCGCCACGTTGGTTTGAGGAAGCAGCAGCAGCAGCAGCAGCAGCAGCCGCAGCCGCAGCGAGAGAGAAAAAAATTACCATCATCTCACGACATTTGCCTATTTTTGCCATGCTACTCTGCAGTCTCTCTCTCTCTCTCTCTCTCTCTCTCTCTGGTTTTCAGGAGGCACGTGCAGAGAGAGGGTGTTGGGAGTGCTCGAGCACCTGCCCCTTTGCCCTGTGCTCCAAAAGTGCCCCTCTTAAAACAATAAATGTTTGCGGCCTGTTTGTAGAGTTAGAAAATGTTAACAAACTTTTTCCTGTGCTGGAACATATTTGCATCGTGCTTGCAATGGTTTGAAGGCTGTTTGTAGTGTTAGAGCATGTTTACTAGAGGTTTCCATTGTTATAGAACATGTTTGCAATGTGCTTGCAATGGATTGCAACCTATTTGTAATGTTAGAGCATGTTTGCAAGCATTTTCCGATGTTAGAATATGTTTGCAATGTGTCTGCATTATTTGCAGCCTGATTGTAATGTAAGAGCATGTTTAAAACCCTGACTCCTCACTCCTATAAGAGTATACCCCAAACAAATTGCCAACATATCCCCTGTCATCTGGCAGTCCTCTTCCCAACCAATATATTTCTCCACGCTATCCCTCCATTGTTTTACCTGCATGTCCTCAGTATATACGAAGTTGCGAACTTTTCAAGTGTTCTTATTTTTAATATTTAGTGCTCATTTGATATGGAGTTTGACGCAGATAAAAATGCAAACTTTCTTTTTTTTTTCTTACGAGGTGCCGTTAGAAGTTATCGTATTTTTTCTCAAAAGTCCGGTTTTTTCAGCCTTCCAAGACCATATTCTAGAACTGCGAGAGCTGGTTTGAAGCTCTTAATAGGTGAGTATCCAATCGCCTTTTTTTTTGGGGGGGGTGGAGGTATATATCGATGAGCTCTACAATATACCAAAATTTGGTCAAAATCGAACTTGAAGTTTTTGAGATAATACATCATGGTCCAGATCTCGATTTTTACTTTTTGTCTGGGATCGAAGTTTTGTGCAGTTTTTCTGGTGCAGAATTTCACGCTGAAATCAAATATGAAATTTATTATATAGTACGATTTCCCTGAGGGCAGCTTGATGGCATAGATTATCAAACAATATTTCACCCTCATAACCTCAGTAAGAATAGATATTTTCTCTACGGCTTTTAATTATTCGTAGAACTTTTTCACAGACACACACACGCACATGCGAACATATAGTAGAAACTACTGCTCTTTACGAGCCTGAGCACCTGTCCTTCGCAATGTCTCTGCACGTTAGTTGTTTTCAGTGTTTTGAGACATGTCAGCCTGTGAAATTTTAGCATCGGGCCCCCCCCCGCCCCCAAATCCATTTTCTGGATCCGCGCCTGTTCATTGCGTCCTACGGGGTCTCAGTTCCAGGCCTAGGACGGTCTTCTTTCTTTGGTCGTCCGTTAAATTTCTTTCCCACATTGGTATTTATTTGCCATTTTCATGTTTTCTTTAAGCCTCAAAGTGTCATTGTCGCATTGTATGAGTGTATAATATTGGTTAAATCCATATGTTATCATTATGCTAGAGTAAATAGTTACAAGCCCTAATGGTTAAATACGTCTCCATCGCCCCTTTTCTTTGTAGTGTCGTCATTTTATCACTGGTTAACTATAACTAAAGATGTTTTTATTTTAATTAAGAAAAATATAAACAAGAAACAGTGGCAGTCAAAGAGTTGTAAGTGATATAATACCGTAACCCGCCAGCATATTTCCTGAGTCTCTCACTATATCGGTAAGGGCGCGGTTAGGTTAAGTTAGGTTAGGTCCAGATTAGATTAGTCCAGATAACTCCTATGTAAAATGAGGTGGAAAAGAGAATGAGACTATTTCCAAGCTAATCCTATGGCTGGTTTTATCGCTATAACCCAAGCGCTATTCTCCTTCATATTGGCCCAGCAGTAAGCGGTACCGGGCTAGACTTGGGAAATACGCAACCCGCCATCCACCCCTGCAACCAGTGCCTGCCTTGGCCTTCACATGCGCAGCTTCCCCATAAAGCACCTCTTCGAATCCACCGTCTCCACAGATTACACTGCCACTGGCCAAATGAGTTGCATAATATATATTCTTGTATAACTTTTTATAGTATATTTATATTTCATTATTGTAATTATATTACCTTATAAGTATAAGCAAACAGATTTTTGCCCTGGTCACCGAGACTTATAGCACACAACAACTTTCCTTGCACTCGGATTCATATAGCTGGCTGCGCCAACTTACTCCTGAAACATTTTTCCCCACCCAGACACATATTAAAAGTCAAGAGAGTAAATTTCCAATGATACTGACGAGTTCGTGTTTCACTGCCATTATCGCCGTATACTGTATAGATAATTTACTTTTGCAAACTAACAAAAACTACCTTGTAATAATCATGAATAACCTAAATTGTAATATTCATATGATTAATGACAGCCTATATTCTCCCAGTTGTCACGCCCCACCCAACTCCGCACAACCCCGCCATCTATAGGATGAACTCAGACTCTGACTATGGTTCACTAAGGAAAAGAGTTGGTGCTCCTATTTTTCCTCGAGCATCTACAGTGCACACGAACAAATACATACACTGTTGCCAGCACCCGCGGCCCACCCCTCGCAGCTGGGTGGCCCAGGTGGAACGTTTGGCGACTGTACATATGAGAGAGAAGGGTGTGAGCTGGAGGGAAGGACAGGGCTATACGTGCATTATGATTTGTTTGTGGCCACCCCTTATGGGATTAAGGCTTCTGGCAATAAACTGACGGACAGATAGACAAAGCCGGTCACTTTTGGACCAAAATGGTAGATTTATGGCAGCTCAGTTTGTTCCTTTCAAGTCACTTAACTCCTTCAATATGGCACTTCCTTTTTATTTATTTATTTACTTATTTATTTATTTATTTTTCATTTATTTATTCTTGCTGCCTAAGGACAATATTTTCTCTTTTCGGTTAAGCGGAGACGTTCCGCACTGAAAGGAATAAATGCCGGTTATATCTCCCTAACTCCTTCACTTTCCAAGCGCTCTAAGTTGGCTAAAACGGTAGCTAGGTGCACAAACTAACCATGAAGGGGTTGATATAAATTCAGATCCTTCACATTAAGGGTCGTATTACAGGTGGCTTTTCCAGATTTCGGAACACTTCCACCAAAACGATTTATTCAAAACATTACACGTCAGAATCTTGTTGAACTCGAATGTTATTAAAGCAAACAGTCGATATTAAAAGAATGGTAACCCGTAATTCATTTAATAAATCGCTAGCAAAAATTAGTTACGAAGTCTACAATGCGACTTTTCCTGTGCCCCTCAGTCTGGCTCATTCAGACCAGCCAAGGACAACTCAGGGTCACTCAGACGCATTTAGATAGAATCCCCTGTAAAAGTCCCGTTCCTCTTCCTGACCATCTGCAATATTATTGTAGGTAAAGATGCATGTCGTTATTATATTTCATTTGAGTAGGTATCCAGTCATTTTTTCAACTAAATGTTTCTTTTAACTGCCAATACTAGTAAAATGTTAAAATTTACTGAGAAAGAAGAGGAGCAGAACTTTTGCAGGCAACTGTACATTCGGGATCAGTAAGGTGTATTGCTGCCATATCACGCTCACCACATCCTTTTCGGCCTATATTCTTTTTACCAGTAACTTGGCCTAAAATTGTCCTCTCCATTTTGAGTGAACCGTCGTGGCATTATACTGACAGTAAAATATGATGCTAGCCACAAAGAACTGTTGTGGAGAGGATGCAGAGCCGAAGGATTGTCAATTTCTGCAACTTAGCAACGTGAAATTGGTTTCAAAGAGAGGAAAAAATAGGCCAAGGAGTATTAAAAATAATATAGTCGGGGTGACATTCTCGAATATATTTACGATCGATTCCCTGTCGTAACGGTGGTTTGTTTTCCCAACAAGAACAAGGAATGGAGGGAGCAGAGTCTCCCAAGTGTCTCATCCTACTAAAACAGATCGTGGTGAGGAGGGGGAAACTATCATAAAATATATTTGTTTTAGCAGGAAGGATACAGGAGGGAGAGTGCAGGATCATGTCATGTACCTAAATCTGCCTTAGAAAAAAAAAATCTGAGGGACGACTGGGGCTTCACCATAAATATGTACGAGCATCTTACCCCAACTCATTTCAGACAAGTCTGGGATAGTTCAAGTATAAGCAGGTTCATTTGGGTCATAAAGGTTCATTCATATCAATATAAGCTCAGTCAGGTAGGTTCAGTTTAGTTTGGGTTCGTTCAGGGACATTTTGATCCAATTTTCCACTTACGAATTTTGGGCTACAAATAAGTTCAAAATATCAGCATTAATATTATCGTAGTATTAGCACAAATCGTGTTTATAACAGAAAAATCATGTGAAAATAAATTTAACATTACATGAAGTACTTGCTGAACAGTATTATGCGTCCATTTAGAGGTAAAAAAGGAAAGTACGAAATCAAAGACCGTCTAACTTTTTGCAGTGTTTGAGAAATTGTTTGTTATTATCCTTATTAACAACTAACTCGAAGCATAGCATTGTACAGCAAGTATTTGGCGTTGCTAAAGCAATTTTCAGACGATATTTATTTATTTTAAGCGCAATTTATGTTGATAGTACGAAAACTATCACTGTCGATATTTTCAAGTTTACTGTAAGCCCAAAACTCACATCTAATCGGTTAGATCCGTTCATCGCCTACACATCCATTTCCACCTTATCAGATCAGTGGAGATGCTGTCGCATACATACTGGTCACCTTTGACCAATTCTAGCGATTTTTGTTAATTTCAGCCATGTTCAGATGCAAGATCAGTTGGAACTACTTCTATCAAATAAGTGGCTTTCAAATCCACCACGTCGACTTTGGTCAGCGAAAATCGAATCATCTCAAGCTTGTGTGTGCCAGAAGTCAGCCTTTCAGTGCATGGTTTTTTTATCTATCTATCTATTGCCAGACGCCTCAATCCCGTTTAGGGTGGCCACAAACAAAACGCCTCCACGTCGCCCTGTCCCCCGCCATTTCACTGCCCTGCTCCCAACTCACACACCCCTCATATACCTCTCCACCCCATCCCTCCATCTCATCTTCGGCCTCCCCCTCCCTCTCCCCCCCTCCACCTCACTCACATACACTCTCTTCGTCAGTCTTTCACCCTCCATCCTCTCCACATGGCCAAACCACCTCAGTGTGTTCCTCATAACGCTTCCTATCACATCCACATCCACACCACAACGCTCCTTTATATCCTCATTCGTCAGCCTGTCTCTCCATGTGACTCCACAGGCTCCTCTTAAATAACTTATTTCCACTGCTCTCACTCTTGACTTGTGTCTCTCCAACAACGTCCAAGCTTCACTTCCATACGTTAGAGTTGGTATCACAATACTGTCATGTAGTAACTTTTTCACATCCATGCTCACTTCCCTGTTTCTTATCACTGCTTTCAAAGAACCAACAACCTTTCTTCCCTGCTGTACCCTTTCAAGCACTTCACCCTCCAAACCTCCATCCTTATTCATCACACTACCCAAGTACTTAAACGTACTCACATTTTCCAATTCCTCACCGTCCAACCTCGCTGTACATTCACTAACTTCACCTTTCTCAAAGACCATCACTTTACTTTTCCCTACATTCACCTTTAGATTTCGTTTCTTACACACTCTCCCAAACTCATCCACCAAGCCTTGCAGCTCCCCTTCGTCTTCACTCAACAACACAGTATCATCTGCAAACAACAGTACAGGGAGTTTCCAAACACTATCCTCTCTCACCAGGGCCACTCCAACATCCACTACCCTACCTTGTACCTTTTTTATTACCCCATCCATGTACAGATTGAACAACCATGGAGACATGACACATCCCTGTTTCAACCCAACCTTCAAAGAGAAAAATTCACTTAGTTCACCATCCACACTCACTGCAGCCTTAGCACCATCATACATACTCTTCACAGCATTCAACAACTTCCCATCTACTCCATATATTCTTAATACTTTCCACAATCCTTGTCTATCCACCCTGTCATATGCTTTCTCCAAATCCATGAAAGCCGCATACAACTTCTTTCCCTTCTCTAGAAACTTTTCCACTAAAGATCTAAGAACGAATATCTGATCTACACAACCTCTTCCCTTCCTAAAGCCTCCCTGTTCTTCTCCAACTAATTCCTCTGTTCTTTCTATAACTCTGTCAATAAGTATCCTACCATACACTATTCCTATTATACTAAGAAGACAAATGCCCCTATGATTACCACACACTTCTTTTTCCCCTTTCCCTTTGTACAAGGGAATAATTATACCTGACTTCCAATCCTCCGGGACTCTACCTTCCTCCCAGGCCAGTCTACACATCTTCCACATCCATTCTACTACAATCTCTCCCCCATGCTTCAGCATTTCACCACACACTCAATCAATTCCTGGGGCTTTCCCCAATTTAACTTTCTTCATTGCTTCCACAACTTCTATCCTACAGATTTCTTGCTGTCTTCTCACCTCCCTCCTTCTCCCAGCCATTCCCCAGCCACTTATACTCGCATTACTTCCATCCTGTATATTCAACAATTCCTTAAAGTGTTTTCTCCATCTGCTCACTTTTTCTCCCTTCTCCACTAGTAAACTACCATTCTTATCTTTCACTCCCCTGCTAACCTCACTTCCACCCTGTCTTACTCTCTTCACCTCTTTCCAGAACATTTTCTTACAATCCCTCCACTTTACACTCAGATTCCTTCCAAATTCCTCATCCACTCTCTTCTTACTCTCTTACTAATCTTTTCACCTCTCTCTTTCTTTCTACATATAACTCTCTCTTCCGCCTCTCAACTTCTTCCACGCCCCTATTTCTCATCCATTCATTGTATGCTTTCTTCTTTTGTGCCACAGCCTGTCTCACCTCTTCAGTCCACCATGCTGTTCCTTGCACCCCCCTCCGTCTTCTCTTCCTCCCACACACCACATCACATGCTGTACATATTTCTTCTGCAAATATCCTGCACACACCTTCCACGTCCCCCATCTGCTCCAATTCATATTTGCCCAATCGTTCCTCCACTTCTCTCTTATACTCTCCCTTTTTCTCATCCTCTTGTAACCTTTCCACTCTCCTTGCAACTACTCCTTCCTCTCGTCTTTCCCTTCTTCTGTTTCTCCATCTTACTTGGATCCTAATTCTGGCCACCACCAAGTAGTGGTCAGAAAGTCCACTCCCCCAACCTCTATAAGCTCTTGCATCCATTACACATCTTCACATCCTTTCATCCACACACACATAATCAATCATTGCCTTCCTTTCATTCAGTTCACCACCCATCCCTCTCATCACTCGCCATGTATACCTGTAGATCATTTTATGGCTGAAGAGGGTATTGGCTATCACCAACCCTCTCCCAGCACAAATGTCCACTAACGCACTGCCATTCTCATCTATCTCAGCAGGCACACCCCACTCACCAACTATTCCATCCACCTTCACATTCCTATTCCATCCACCTTCACATGGTTTTTGAAGTAGGATAATTCAGGTCTTTCAAGTCTCTTCAGACCATATCAGTTCAGATCAACAGAAATTGTTTCAGGCTTGGCGTGTGGATGTGTCAGAATCGGCCCTATCTGTGCAATTGTTTATATATATGTCTGTTCAGGTCTGTCAGGCCTGGATGGGGTAGGTGGAGTAGAAAGAGACAAGCGAGCAGGATGGGTTGGGATAATGGTGAACGGTCGGACATGATGAGGAAAGTCCCAAGACAGAACCTTATACAG
The DNA here is from genome assembly GCF_032717465.1 of Coenobita brevimanus. Lineage (NCBI taxonomy): Eukaryota > Metazoa > Arthropoda > Malacostraca > Decapoda > Coenobitidae > Coenobita > Coenobita brevimanus. The sequence continues at coordinate 40,780,471 of NC_137025.1, read as the reverse complement.
GTAGGGTGGAGGGTTCACGTTCCTTTGCTCCACTACAGGACGGCGAGTCGTTGTTTGTTTATCCCCCAACAGGCAGACTCAAGCTGATAAGGTCCAGATATGATTATTCCGTTTCTCTTTGAACTGGAAATATTTATCCATGAAATGATATGAAAATGATCATGACTTTTGCTACATTACTGAGGCCTTAGTTTTGATGTTCAGAGGTTCGTTTAATTTGCTTCACCCAATTGGCATATTCCCTCACAGTGGTAATTAAAATGCTAAAATATCAGTTAATTAGATTTTGGTGTTGAAGATATCTTTGACATCTTTCATAAATATATCCCCATAAGGTCTACCGTATGTAGCTTTAGTTTCTTCCTTACAATTATGCTGGTAAGGATGACGTGGTGGGGGAGGTTGACGCGAGTATCACTGCACTAATAAACAGGCAGGCCATGCATTATCTCACCACCTCTTGGGTGATGATTCGAATGAAAAAATGCAGTCCAGTAAAATTTTTAATATAACGAACTGCACTGAACAGCATGCTCACAAAGCGACTGAAGTCTCTGGCACCCATCATATGGATGGCTACATGCTTTAGTACCGTAACAGGAGATCGTGGAACCTGCAGAAATCGTGAAGAGTACCACAGCCCGATATAGAAACCGCTGATGAGAGGTGGATGGGAAAAAAATGTTTACTTAATGTTACCATAAATTTATTGCTGTTTAGTGCTAACAATAACAGTTGCCTAACTTTTGTTACCTTTACATGGGTTATTAATGAAAAAGTAGCTCAAGCGTTTCGAACAGGCTATTCTTTAAGATTACTGTTTAAATATATCACGAAAAAATATTCACTTAGTAACAAGTTCAGCCGCCCTCCCTCTCAGTGACAGCCTGTAGCCCGTCTAGCATGATTACCACAAAAAAACAACACCAGCATCGCTGTCTGACCATCATTTCAACGCAGGCTTCCACCTGAGCAGTTCATCATTCCACCTACGATACTTTAAATATTCAGTGCGAATTAGGAAAGTGAGTTAGTGATGATTATATGAAACGATTACCCATTTATGTAAGACAGCAGAATCGAGTGTTATTATTCGCGATAGCCTGTAAACCCTAAAACGTCGGAAGGTTTTCTAGTGGTGCGTAAAATCGTCTGGCGTGAGTAATACAGCCTACGGTAACCAGATGTTTACATTTAAATTGGAATTATATTGCTTGGTCAAATAAGGCTGACTTTCACAACACAGTCACTTCTATTAAGTGTGTTTCTTGGCTATAAGGATTTCATAATTATATGTCCCACCTGTAGAACTCTTCAAGGCTAGTGGATGTATATTTTTTATAACAAAAACATGAAGCAGACAACAAAGGAGTATGAGATGCAAGAATGCTCTCTGTCGTTTAGGGAGGAATGACAAAATGGAATGCAGAACACAAAACCGGCTTAGGACTATCAGCAAACGTTTGCTTATGACTATACATGTTGTGAAGATGAGTACTGTAAGTAGGTTGGTAGGACGCATGTCAAAGATGGGGTAGCAAAAAAGATGATGGGGCTGGTGAGATGGGAAAGCGGTGGTGGAGCAAAGCGGGCGAAGATGGGCATTGTGTGAGGGGCAGCGCAGGCGTTGGAGGGCAGACTTCCTTAAAAAGTTCCATGGTAAAAGCAATCCTGTGGATGAGGCATTATCACACCATATCGTTAACAGTCCAGTCATTGCCCCCTTCAGACCCCCTAGATCAGTGGTTCTTAACCTTTTTTGAGTCACGGACCCCTTCGCGAATCTATTGAAAGCTATGAACCCCTTCCTTACAGAAATGCACATAAGCACAACACAGCATTTGCATGCAATGAATGTACTTTATTTTATTGAAAACTGCCTCACGCAGTGTATGACATACACAGAGTATAAAACTGTCTTTACAAAGAACTGTTTCCCACTCTTTTATGGAAAAGCTAATGGCCACTCGATGAAAAAATGAAATACATCCAACTTGTGCAAATTAAACAAAACAAAACACTAATTTTGCCCCAAAATTCATTTCAGTGACAGGGTTGTTGTTTGGCTTGAATAAGAAGATGAATTTGTGGAGTGGTCTTTGGCAAGGAAACACGCATGTCATCGTTGACATCCAGTTGATTTCGACTTTTCGTTTTGATATAAACAAAGGCTGATAACCCTGACTCACAAAGGTATGTAGTAGCAAACGGAATCACAGCACCCATAGCTCGCTTTGCCAGGCAGGTGTAGGGTTGTGTCAATGAACACCAGAATTTTTCAAGACTCCTCGATTTATTTTATTTTATTTTTTTTTTTTTTGTCAGTTAATGATGCTAAACGGCGTCACGAAATTGTTCTCAATTATTCTGACCTTCACGGACCCCAGGTTAAGAATCCCTGCCCTAGACTCTTGTTTTCTACTTTGTGTACCTACTTCATCACACATTTTCATGTACTCGAAGACATTCTCACCCTCCACCCCGACTTCCTTTCATTGGAGCGCCCTGGAACTAGGACAATGATGGGACATTTTGGTTTATAGATAGATAGATAGATACAGTATTATATATATATATATATATATATATATATATATATATATATATATATATATATATATATATATGTGTGTGTGTGTGTGTGTGTGTGTACGTGAATGTATGTCTACATATGTAGATGTATATGTATATAAGTACATATATATTTATATCTTTGTATATGTGCATATATATATATATATATATATATATATATATATATATATATATATATCATAAGTATACAAGCTTGTGTGTACGTGCGTGCGTGTCGTGTGTGTGTGTGTGTTTGTGTTTTGTCCACACACTCACACATCAGGTGCATGTGCATGTATTGTCCTAGTGCTGGGATTTTGAATCGAGGTAATTTATAATGCTTATCGTTATTGTGTATCTGTCTACCTGTGAATGTGACTATGTATATGTATCTACTTAAGGTGTATATATATATATATATATATATATATATATATATATATATATATATATATATATATATATATATATATATATATATATATGTCTCCCTGTCTATGTGTATATGAATGTATCATATATATGTGCATGTTGCATTTGTATATGTATGCACGCCTGTATGCATACCCATATCTTTACACATGCATACCTATCCTGTACATGCAGTATGTCTATGGCTACATGTGTGTCAATATATACTTATATGAACAAATATATCTGTATATGTATGTGTGCATATGTGCCTCTCTCTGCATAAGTACTGTATGTACATTCATGTGTATTTATGTACCACTTTATTCATCTCAAAACATGTACTGATAATTACTGTAACAACATTGTTCCATGTGTGTGCCATTGCATGTCTTTGTTCTTTATTGTGCTTGTAATGGTAATTACTTCTATACCTTCTATGCCCTAAGATACCGATTTTTTTTTTTTTCTGCTCTCATACACTCCTCCCTGCTTGGCCTTCAGGGACAGTGTTCCCCAGAGTGTTGGGGCTTGTACTGAATGGTTAAAAAAAAAAATAAATAAAAATAAGTATAAGGAAGGAAATGGTTGGATGGTTGGGGAGGGGTGGCAAGGATGGGTAAGGATGGGGGCGCCAGGTGAGGGAGGGACCAGATATTAAATGCTGTGAAAATATGTGTTGAAGGCTGGCCGACTGGGGTGTGACAATTAATTTTTTTCAAAATTTTCTCGAAGAAGAAAAAAAAAGTATGAAAAAAGAAAGAAGAAGAAGATGAGAACAAGAAAGAAGGAAAGAGAGTAAGAAGAAGAAGGAGAAGAAGATGGAGGAGGAGAAGAAAGAAAGAAAAAGAAAGAAGGAAGGAAAAAGATTAAAAAAGAAAAAAGAAAGAAAGAAAGAAGAAGAAGAAAGAAGAGGCAAAAGAATGAAAGAAAAAGAAGAAAAAACAAAAGAAAATGGAAGAAGATGAAGAAAAAAAGAGAAAGAACGAAAAGGAAGAAGAATGAAGAAAAAGAAAAAGAAAAACTGGATGAGGAAATACAGGAGGAACAGGAGCAGAAGGTAAACACGCAAAGTATGTGAGATCATTTTGATCTCATATACTTTGCGTCTCACGATGCAAATGAAAAAGTTTGCCTCGGGGTGAAAAAGGGACATGCATTGTAAATCTGACGGTTGAGTGTCGTAGTCTGGGGAGCATATGTGTGATTTCTTTGTCATTTACGTATGGGGGAAAAGATGGTCAGTTTGATGGAGAGGTGTGTGGTGTGGGGGTGTAGTATGTGGCGTGTGGTAGGTGGTGTGTGGTAGATGGTGTATAGTATTTGGTGGGTGGTGTGGTGTCTGGGGTATTTGGTGTGTGGTTGGTGTGTTGTAAGTGGTGTGTGGTTGTTGGTGTGTGGTAGTTGGTGTGTGGTTGGTGTGTGGTAAGTGGTGTCTAGTAGTTGGTGTGTGGTATTTAGTGTGTGGTGTGTGGTATTTGGTGTTTGGTATTTGCTGTTTGGCATATGTTGTGTGGTGTGATGGTGTTGTATTTGGTATGTTATGTGTGGTATGTGGCGTGTGGTATTTAGTGTGTGGCGCGTTGTATGTGATATGTAGTGTGAGCTATTCAGCATGTGGTATATTGTTTGTGGTATGTGCTGTGAGGTATTTAGTATGTGGCATGTGATGTTTCATGAAGTGCTAAGGTGTGTGTTGTGGTGGTGATGTGTGTGGTATGATGACGTGTGTAGTCTGATGTGGAGGTGATGTGCATGGCGTGGCGGTGTGGTGTGGTGGTGTATGTGTAGTGTGGTGTGGTAGTGAAGTGTGTAGTATGGTGTTGACGTATGTGGTGTGGTGTGGTGATGAGGTGCGTGTGTGGTGTGGTGGTGACGTGTGTAGCATGATTTTAGTGTGTGTGGTGTGGTGTGAGGTATGTTATGTGTGGTGTATGGTGTACTGTATGTGATGTGGAGGTGAGCTGCGTGGTGTGGTCTGGTGTGGCTTGTGTAGTGGTGAGGCATGTGGCATGGTGTGGTGGTGAGGTATGTGGTTTGGTGTGAGGTGTGCAGTGTATGGTGTATGGTACGTGGTATGTGATGTGGTGGTGTGGTGTGGTGATGGGATGCTGTTATGAGGTGTACAATGTGGTAGTGAGGTGTGTGGTCTGGTGTGAGGTATGTGGTGCGTGGTGTACGGTATGTGGTATGTGATGTGGAGGTGAAGTATATGATGTGGTGTGGTGTGATGTGGTGGTGGAACATGTGGTGTGGTATGAGGTGTGTATTGTATAGTGTATCGTACGTGATACGTGGTGTGGTGGTGGTGAGGTGTGTGGTGTGATGTGGTGGTGAGGTGTGCAGTGATGCGGCGGTGTGTGCGTGGTGTAGCAGTGTGGTTGTGGGGTGTGATGTGTGTTGTGACGTGAAGTGGACAGTGTTGTGGAAAGGGTGTGGTATAGTAGTGTTGTAGTGAGGTTTATGGTGTGGTGTGAGGTGTATGGTGAGGTGAAAAGGTGTGTGATGTAATAATGGGGTGATATGCGGTGATGTTAGAAGTGTGATGTTGTAGTGTGTTGGTCAGGTGTTCGGTGTTAGATGTGTGGTGATGTGGGGAGGTGTGTGGTGTAATGTGGTGTGTGGTGAAGTGACGAGATTTGGGTTTAGTAGTGTGGTGGTGAGGTGTGTGGTGTAGTGGTGTGTGTGGTGATGTGACGAGATATGGGGTTAGTAGTGTGGTGGTGAGGTGTGTGGTGATGTGACGAGATTTGGGGTTACTAGTGTGGCGGCAAGGTGTTGTATCAGCGTAGCAACGACCTAGATACGAGGGTACACAATATCCAGTCAACGATTGTGTCTAACGCAGTGTGCTCGACCTGCCACAGAAGCTCGCCAAGTAACCTTAACACAGGATTCTACAAAGACTCTGGTGCAACATACTGAGTCATATTCTCAATGCCGTAGCAGAAACTAGCATTTGTGATTAATTTTGCATATTACGCATGATATATTCTTGTGATACTCCTTCCTACACTATTGATTTTGCATATTGCACCGTATATTTTCTCGTAGCTTTTCTTCCTAAGCGAATAATTTTGCATATTACACCTTTGATATTCTTGTATGTTATGTTGGTTTATATATCGACATAATTTGCATCAGTAGCATAAATAAGGGTGAGTACTTGATAAATTGCCGAGAGGAAAGAGGTGTCTGTTAATTTGTAATAAATACTGTTCATTAAAAAAAGTCGTCATTACTGTATCATGAATCATTGTGCTAATATGAAAACATTTAAACCTAATAACTGCAACATTTTATACCCTGAAGACCTGTATTGTGAGGTAAAAGTCATTATACTTAATAAGATCACATTGCTTTATAACTTTAAAATGAGAAACACAAAGATCGATGTGCTTTAAATTAAGAAATTAACATTATGCATCCGCGAGATTAAGGGGAAGGACTCTCTTAATGAAGGGGTTACAAACTCTCTCCATCAACCCTCTCGGTGCGGTAACGGCTTTTGTATAACAATTTTCTGAAGGCCAGACAGATAACAGTAAGTAAAAAAAATATATAAATAAAATAAAAAAAACGTGTTAACAGGGTCAGGATGCATCTCCATCAAACATCTCAGACCGAGTACGAAATAAAGTAGATGTGTGGTTTCTTCCTGTGCAGTAGGAGAAAACATGGAAACTTGCATTCCCGATCCTGCAGTTTATATGCCGTGTTTGTTGAAACCCATGTGTTCACTTTCATTTGCTTCTGATCGTTTTTATTTTGGGGAGAAAGCTGGCCGCCAAGACTCATTGAAAGGTCACGCTCCCCAAATATCACATTACGGATGAGAGACCGTTGTACAATTACTAAGATATCAAAGCCATATCTGCTCTCCTTTTACAGTTCCTGAAAATGTTTTATTTGGTACTAGGGGCTGACCCACCTAAAAATTATGGATCGATAACTGTACAGTATATACTAGAAGACCTTCGAAATAACCAGACAAGCACGCTTGCGAAGTCTCATTCAAATCTGTCCTCTATTTTCGGTCATTTTTCTATTGGGGGAGGGGTCTGACTCCCTACCCAACGCCCAGAATCAATGAGGGGTGATCACGCTCTCCAAATATCGCAATACGGATGAGAGTCCATTGTACAACATGTAGTAAGATATCAAAGCCATATCTTCCCTCATTTCCCTTCTTTGTAACCTTTATAAGTTTTCAAGGGGGCCTGACCCCCTAAATATAATAGTGGAGAATTTTGTATAGTGGAAGACATTACCAACGAACCAGGCGAAATAACCTGAGATGTTTCGATGATATCCATTTTCTCAATTTTCCTTGATCGTTTCATATTTTTGGGAGGGGGGCTTACCGTCAAGAATCATTGTGGGGGTAGGGGTCATGCTCTCCAATTATCGCATTATGGATGAGAGTCCATTGTTCAAAATATATTCAAGATATCAAGGCCACTTCTGCCCTCCTTTTACTTTTTTCTGCGAATGTTTAGTTTGGTAAGGTGGATTGACCCCCTTAAAAATCATGGATGAAAATTTTACATAGACTGGAAGACCTTCCCAGTAACCAGACGAACTCACCCAGGAAGTTTCACTCAAATCCATCAAATAGAGTAGGAGATAAAGCACACACACACACACACACACACACACACACACACACACACACACAGAATGATATCATCCCGCTTTCCAGAATTGATAATTGCTTCTATACTGCAGTTTCTAGACGATTTTGCTCAATTTTGGATAGACATTGCAAACTCGAAAGGTTAAATTCAGGGTTTAGTGACCCAGTTTCTGTTATCAGAGTTCTCCCTGGAATGAATCGGTATTGTCTGTTAGCAAAAAGAAAACACAGATATATTACGTCCTCTAACTTAGCTATTGATCCACAGTACGCCTCCTCACAACACACTCCCTCTCACAGAACGCTCCCCCTCACAACACACTCCCTCTCACAACACACTCCCCCTCACAACACGCTCCCTCTCACAACACACACCTTCTCACAGAACGCTCCCTCTCACAACACACTCACTTTCACAACACACTCCCTCTCACACCACACTCCCTCTTACTACACACTCCCTCTCACAACACACTCTCTCTCACAGAACGCTCCCTCTCACAACACACTCCCACTCACAACACACTCCCACTCACAACACACTCCCACTCACAACACACTCCCACTCACAACACACTCCCTCTCACAACACACTCCCTCTCACAACACACTCCCTCTCACAGAACGTTCCCTCTCACAACACACTCTTTTTCACAACACACTCCCTCTCACAACACACTGACTCACACTACACTAAATGGCTCACAATATACTGACCTAAACACACTCCTTTTCACAACACACTCCCTTCCACATTGCACTCCCTCTCACAACGAACACTTCCACCCACAGCACACTCCCTCTCACAACATACTTTCTCTCACAACACACTCCTTCTCACAACACATTCCCTCTCACAATGCACTCCCTCTCTCAACACACTTCCACCCACAACACACTCCCTCTCACAGCACACCCCTTTTCACAGCACACTAGCTGACTCACAACACACTAACTCACAACACACTTAATGACCCACAATACTTAGTCACAACACACTGACTTAAAATATACTCCTTTTCACAACACACTCCTTCCCACATTGCATACCCTCTCGCAACACACTTCCACTCACAGCACACTCCCTCTCACACCACATTCACTGACTCACAATACACTGACTCACAACACACTGACTCAAAGCACACTGAGTCACAATGCACTGCCTGACGCAGAACACATTCCCTTTCACAACACACTCCCTCTAACAGAACACTCCTACTAATAACACACACTCTCTCACAGTGCACTCCCTCTCACAACGCACTTCCAGTCACAACACACTCCCTCTCACAACAGTCACTGACTCATATCACACTGACTCACAACATGCTAAATTATTCACAACACACTGACTCAACACACTCCTTCTCACAACACGCAAACTTTCACAAGACACTGACTCACAGCACACTCCCTCTCACAACACACTGACTCTCACAACACACTCACCCACTCATAATACACTCCCTCTCACAACACACTGACTCTCACAACACACTCACCCACTCATAATACACTCCCTCTCACAACACACTCACCCACTCATAATACACTCCCTCTCACAACACACTGACTCTCACAACACACTCACCCACGCATACAGTAATACATTCCCTTTCACAACACACTGACTCTCACAGCACATTCTCTCTCACAACACTCACAACACATTCACTGACGTACAACTCACTCCCTTTCACAACACGCTCTATCCACAACACGCTATCCCTCGGAACACACTGACTCACAACACGCTCTTTCAACACACTCCTTCCCAAAGCACACTCCCTCTCACAACACACTCCCACTCTCAAAACATTTCTTCTGACAACACACTCCCTTTCACAACACACTCACTCCCATACCACACTCCCTCTCACGACACACTCACTCTCACAAAGCAATCATTCTCACAACACACTCACAACATACTTCCCCTCACAACATACTAGTACTTCCTCAAACAACACACTCCATCTCACAACACACTTCCATTCACAACATATTCCCTCTCACAATACTGTACAGTACACCCATTTTCTCAACACTGTTTCTCTCACAACACACTCGCCCTCACAACTTACCCTCACAACACACATTCTCACGAAACACTTCCTCACAAAAAACACTCCCTCTCCCAACACATTCCCTCTCAAAACACACTTCCATTCATAACACACTCCCTCTTACATTACGTTCCCTCTCACAACCTCCTCCCTCTTACAACACTCCCTCTCTCTACACACTCCCCCTCACAGCACACTCCCTCACATTCCCTCACAACACATTTTCACTCACAACTGATTCCCTCTGAACACACTGACTCACAACACACTCACTAATTCACAATACACTTTCTTTCACAACACACTGACTCACAACGCACTCACTGACTCACAGCACCCTCAATGACTCATAACACCTGCATTCGCTCACAGCACACTCATTGAATTAGAACACACTCAGTGACTCACAACACAATCACTGACTCACAACACTCTGACTCGCAGCACACTTAGTCGCAGACAATACACTCACAGCACACTTACTGACTCACAGCTCTCTCACTCTCACAACACACACACACACACACACACACACACACACACACACACACACACACACACACACACACACACACACACACACATTAGCAAGACCGGCTACTCAATTGATTTTCGATAGTACACTAAGATATACGTACAGTACCTTCCCCTCAGTTCACCAAGTTAACTGTATCCTCTCCTAACCTTAACTTTCTAAACGTACTCTCCAGTAATCTAGTTCAACCATACCTAAATAAAACTAAACTAGGCGAAATCCTACCCAACCCATTCGTTTTTTTTTTTTCCTTCAGGATATAGACTTAACAGCACGTTCCTTAAGGCTTAATAGCCCTCCTACATATCATACACCTCCATATATCACCACTTCGGCATTGGCACCCACCGTCCATATTGAATTCATGATTGGGCTGCCTCATACAGGACAGATGTACTGGTATTAAACACGCATTGAATACACACGGCAAGTGGGTAATAATTTGCCGGCTCTGACAACCTCCCACTTCAAATAAAAGGCTGACAAAACCTGTATGTAGCACGGTGAAGGAGTGAAACCTTGTTTCCGGGCCTCAGACAACAAGGGCGCGCTCTAGGCGACTTACAACAACCACCCATTCACAAACAACCAAGTCACCATATCCTACTCACTGCGCCACGTATGTAAAGGCAGAGGGGTGAGAGAGCCACGTTCTCGTCTCCGCCTTCAGGTATAGAGATATGGTGCTCAGGAGCTAGTAAATGGGAAAACAAAGAAACAGGAAAATCATCCCAACTTTAATATACAAGACAATATATACAAGAAACTTTAAGTATATAACTCCTCGGCACGTAACTGTAATCTCCTCCGTCACAATCTCTTCACAAATGCACAATAAAGGTAATACCAGTTATCAGTACTACGATGGGGGTAGAGCAGAGCGAGAGCGATGAGTTATACCTGGTACACGAGGTCATTTTAGAGTAACGTGAATGCAGAAGCTCCAGCCCAGCGGAACTTGCTGCTTTAGAGAACAGCTAGCAGGTATCAGAAGGTGAGGTGCTGCCGTGGAGAAGTCTGGCTGTTTTTATTTATTTATTTTTTATTATTTTTTTTTTTGGCCATCACCCTGAAGGGGCATTAGGCCAGCAAGAATCGATAATCATGAAAGCCAAAATAATGATATGAAATATTTGCATCTATTTCATACCAATATTAAGTTATTATTCATGATTATGAAACATAATAAGTAATAAAGAATACATCAGTATACATGGATAGTACCAGGACAAATACTTCCATCTATACATCATATGTAGACTCATTACTATTCTACTGCAAAATAATCAAATACTTATCAAATTTATATATATATATATATATATATATATATATATATATATATATATATATATATATATATATATATATACCAAAAAAAAAAAAATAAATAAATAAATAAAAAATAAAAAATAAAAAGAAATTAAAAATAAAAAAATAAAAAACAAAATCAAATTTACTGGTCCTGAACAAAAGAAAAAAAAAAACACATGTATATAAATGTAACCTCCTCCTGCGGGTCACAAATATATAAAAGTGTATTGACGTATTTACATATGTACAAAAACCATATCCCTATATACAAAAAAAAAGAAAAAAAAAAGATATATATAATAAATAAGGAAACCACAACCAAGTTCATAAAATAAATCACAACTCTCTGAGTAATCTGGTCTCTTTCAGGAAAGTCATCAATTTATTAGTCACACCAACGTCCCCATCACCCAAGACAGAATCAAGTGTGAAAGGGAGCGCATTTGTCCTACAGTAGGCAGCCAGAGAAGTACGTTCCCCAGCATACCTACTGCAGTACAAAAGGATGTGACTAATAGATAACATCGCGTCACAGGTGGTACAACGCGGTGGAAACTGCCTGTTAATATATGGTAACATATGTGTTATTAGGGTGGAATTCATGCTGAGGCGGGCTAAAGCGACCTCCTCCCGTCTGTTTCCTCGAGAGGAACTGGACCAATCACATATGGTCTCTTTTGACTGATGGAATTGCCAGGTCGGTCCACTGACTTTGCCACAGAAGATTAATTGATTTCTTTCCGAAAGAGAGACTAGACTGTAGCTCACGAGGAACGTCCCAAGTCTCCTCGAGTTCTACAGCTGATTTAGCTAGTATGTCAGCCTGCTCATTGCCGTAAATACCGCAATGACCAGGCACCCAGATCAGAGTGAAGGATTTAGCACATGTATGCAGCTTATTGATAATGCGGCCCAGGACCTCATGTGAATCAGTCCTACATGAATGAATTGCCTGAAGGGCTGACTTAGAGTCCGAAAAAATGACAAAACTGTTGTGATCTGAACGCAAAACAAAGTCTATAGCTTGATCTATGGCAAATAATTCGGCAGTGAATACAGACGTACGGGGGGGCAAGCGAAAACGGATGCGGCACTCCATAGACCACACACTCGCACCCACACATTCATCCATCTTAGAGCCATCGGTGTACAAGTGGAATGACGCTAGGTGTCTAATGAGGATCATCCGGAACAACTGTCGTACCTCCACCTCCGGCGCCTTGTACTTTGCGACGGGGAGCCAGTCAGTGTTGAATGTGGTGGCAAGTGACTCCCAGGGCGCTATTTTTGACGTTAAAACCTGATCCCCATTAGAAAGGTCGTACCCTAACGCCTCACAGAGGAAGTGAAGCCTCACAGCCACCGGCTTGAGGGCCGCATACAGCAGGTATTCCCACTGTAGGAGGATCCGACAGGTCGGAAGACCAAGTGAGCGTTTACGGTGGGTGGTGATACCATAAGAAAATAACAGGTGGTCACGTCGTAGACGGAGGGGAGGCACATTAGCCTCCACTTCCAACCGCTCCACACGAGTACACCGAAGGGCTCCGAGACATATGCGCAAGCACACGTTCTGAAACACATCCAGTCTACGGAGGACAGCATCCGATGCCGACCCATACACCTGTGAGCCATAGTCAAGCTTCGAACGGATAAGGGACTTATACACCATCAATAAAGACGTTCTGTCTGCTCCCCACGATTTACTGGAAAGAAACTTAAGGACGTTTACTTTTTTACTACAAGAAGCAAGCAAATGATTAATGTGTGTTCTCCAACTGAGCCTACTGTCAAATTGTAGACCCAGGAATCTGACTGAATTTTGAAAAGGTATCGGCTGATTATCTAAAGTTAAATGCAAAGGAGGTACGTTAAGTTTACGAGTAAAAACAACACCGACACACTTAAGGACGGAAAATTTAAATCCCCACTCCAGGGCCCAACGCTGAACAGATTCAAGTGCCAGTTGAATCTGCTGTGCCGAGGATTGTGCATTGCGGGAAGAGTGCCACACTGCACAATCATCAGCATAGAGTGAGTATCTAATCGTCCTGGGGACGGAAGCAGACGACAGAATGTCATTAATGGCAACGCTGAACAAAGTAGGGCTAAGCACACTTCCTTGTGGTACCCCGTTCTCTTGGACAAATATGTCCGAAGTTACGTTACAGGGTAACCTGACAGAAAACATTCTGTCAGTAAGGAAGTTCTGAAGGAAAATGGGCAAATTACCTCTTAAACCATAAGCGTAGAGTTTACGTAGTATTCCGTTTCGCCAGGTCATATCTTAAGCCTTATGAATATCCAGAAAAATTCCTATCATGAATTCGCGATTGGCAAAAGCCTCGGCTATGCAATGCTCCAGGTGCACTAAATGATCCAGAGTGGACCTGTATTTACGGAATCCACTCTGTTGATCATTTAACACACCCTTCGACTCTAAAACAAAAAGTAACCTTTTATTAACCATTCGTTCAAAGACCTTACATAGACAATCAGTTAGCGCAATAGGTCGAAACGAGCTGGGACTCGTAAGGCGACCGTCTCGGCGAGGTATCGGTATGACGTGCGCGTAGTGCCATGAGTTTGGGAACGTGTGAAACGCCCAAATCTCATTGTACACCACTAACAGCTTACTCAGGTTGGCCTGAGTAAGATGCTGGATCATACCGTACGTAATGGTGGATGGACCGGGACTGGAGCCTTTACAGGATTTAAGGGCAAGGAGAAGTTCATCTAACGTAAATTCGGAGTTGTAGCTGGTCTCTCCGTCTTCCGTGGCAAAGTCTAAGTTTTGCAGCTCAGCCGTACGCTTATGGTGGAGAAAGCGAGGATCATAGTTGGCTGAGCTGCTTACCTGGGCAAAATGGTCGGCAATAGTATTGGCAATATCCACGGGATCGTCAATTACATTCCCGGCCACCTCAAGTGTGGTGATTGGTGACCGGGTGTACTTATTGTTTAGTACATTTATGGTGGACCAGACCTGACTTAGTGGGGTGGAGCGATTCACCGTGGACACAAAACTACGCCGGTTAGTCCGTTTTGCTGCTTTAATTGTCCTTCTTGCCTCAGCCTTAGCTGCTTTGTAGGCAATAAAGTTTGATTCTGTTGGCTGTTTCTCAAAAATCCTGTATCTCCTATTGCGCTTTGTGAGTGCTTGTCGGCAATCTGGTGTCCACCACGAAACTCTACGCTTGTTTGGAATTGTAGATGTCTTGGGAATAGCAGCCTCAGCTGCGTGTATAATGGAAGTCTGTAGGTGTGAGACTTTCTCGTCAATGTTATCTCCCGATATATCTAGATTGGCGACCCGTGAGTAGTACCCCCAATCTGCTTTCTTAAAGTTAAATTTAGGTGGTGGAGGAGGCCGAGAATCGTCGCGTGCATAAGAAAGACAGATTGGAAAATGATCGCTACCCATCGAGTCATCATATGGGTCCCAAGAGATGTTAGTGTGTATGTCGGGAGATGACAAGGATAGATCTATACATGACATGTTACCAGTGCGGTCATCTACACGAGTCGCTCTACCATTGTTTAGAAGACAGAGGTTTGACTGCAGTATGAGGTCGGCTACTTGCTCCCCCCTGCCATCACTCCTCAAGCTTCCCCATTGACAGTGATGGGCGTTAAAATCTCCTAAAATTAACTTATGACCCGGAAGTTGATGGATTAGTGAAGTGAAAGCATCACCATTAATGGGACCACGGGGAGGACAGTAGATAGAACAAATAGACAGATACGTGTTATTAAATTTTACTCTGCACACGACAGCTTCCAGAGTAGAACTTAGAATCACTTCCGTTTGTGGGTGTGATTTGTGGGTGTATATGGCGACTCCGTGACCATCATATCTTCTATACGAATGGTAGTGTTTGAACTGTGGAGGATCTGGGTGATCCACCAAGCGCGTCTCCTGTAAACAAACAACGTCTGGCCTGTGTATAGATAGCAAAATTGCTATATTGTGGAATTTATTTCCAAGAGTCCTACAATTCCATTGTAACACAGTGAATGTGGCGGTTTAAGATTTACGAGAGGGGCCAGTGTGCTTAGCTTTTTTATGCCACCCGCCACCGGACGAGTGGCTACCGGGAGACCTATCCCGGTGCTTACTAACGGAAACCTCCATATGTTGCTCATCAATAACTAGGCTCCCAGAGCCCCCCGAGGAAGAGCTAACTCTTCTCTCCCGCGCTGGACCAGGAGCAGGAAGGACATGAGGACGTGGCTGTTTCGTAAGGGTGGTCATATTACTCTTACTAAAGTTGTCAGACTTCTGTTTAGGCTTTACTGACTGAGAGGCAGCAGCAGCCTGAGAGTAGCAAGGTGCAACAGGGGTGTCAGTTTGAGAGGTGGATTGGATAGGAGGCTCAGATGAAGAGGAAGAGTGTGTGTCAAGAGGAACAGGTTCAGGGTCAGTCTGTGTTTCAACAGAACACATCACGGGACGGGACATTACCGCCGAAGCATAGGACCTATTCGGCATGGGAGTTGCATGCAACTCCTTCACCTTTTTCCTAGCTTCGTAGTAGGAAATGCCCTCAGTTGCTTTCACTACGCAGACCTCCTTCTCCTTCCACTTGGGACAATCCCTAGAGGAAGTGGAGTGTGCGCCCTTGCAGTGAAAACAACGTACCGTCTCCGATGTGCAGTGTTCAGCATCATGTCCCTGTGCTCCACATTTGCCACACACTGACTGGGAAGCCCGACAAGTCTTATCGCCGTGCCCGTACAATTGACACCTTAGACAACGAAGTGGATTAGGGATATAAGGTCTTACGTTAACAATTTCGTATCCAACTTTGACATGGTCTGGGAGTGAAACTTTTCCAAAAGTCAAGACAATAGTGGCAGTCTTCGTCCTCATGCCTTCAGAAAATCTGGTTATAAATCGTGCATTGATTACGTCCTGTTGAGCAAGTTCCCGTATGATCTCGTCCTCTTCCATAACCATAAGATCCCTGCAGGTGATAACACCTTTGCAGGAATTCATGGCGTGCGGGATCTTCGGCTCGACATCATATTCATGGAACTTACGAAGTTTCATCAAATCTTTTACCTGGGAGGAGTTGAAGGTTTTGATGAGGAGGTCTCCGTTTGCAAGTTTTTTCACCTGTTCCACCTCCCCAGCACAGTAATCAATCACTTTCTTGATGATGAAAGGATTGATACTGCTCAAGGAAGTGGAACCAAGAGCATGGAGCGTTACAAACTGTACATTATTTACATTAATGTCCAGATCGGTACGAGTCTGGGGCCGTTCAGTCAGGGGGCGGTCAGTCCGTGGAACAGTCCTAGGTTCGTCAAGACCACCTCCCCCCCTGAAGGGGGGGGAGGCGGCAGGGGCGTCCGACATAGTAACCACCCCCCCCTAACGGGGGAAGTGGGAAGAAGGACGAAAACGAGCAAGGGACAAAACACACCGGGACCAAACACCTAAGGCTGAAATTGCCCTCTCAAACCACTCCAGGGAGGCCCGACCGTGTTAATTCACGCCCCAGAGCGATCAGTGGGGGGGACCCTCTGTGGGCAGCAAGCAAAGGTAATCTCAGTACACAGGAACAGACACCTACTGTTCCAAACTAACAGGGAGGGGAGGAAAGTGAGAAACTAGCTAGCCTAATGCACACCAGAAGGGTGAAAAAAAAAAAAAAACTAATTGCCGGTGAGGCAGCCCTAGGAAGCTAGAGGAGAGGTCAGCAGCACACAACCTCACTCTCCACGACCATGCATAAAAGTGGCTGTGTTCTGCCGGAGGATGTGACGGCTACGGCTGAGCAAACCTTCCAAATGACTCCTGAGGGTATTGGGGCTTCAAACAATCTGCAGTTTAGAAACGGCACATCATCACCAGAGAATGAGGTAGTGGTTGGAGTGACGTCAATAATAAGCGAACGTCAGCTCCATGAAGTGGCGAAGCACTGTTCCCAAAGTGGGCGTAATGAAGCCTTGACACCGTCCATCGAGGATGATGGACTTTGATGGATGGTCGTGGAGAGCACGGACGTGTATTCGTTGTTCTCTCCTCTAGTGCTATAGGACTGCCCCACCGGCAATAGTTTTGTACACAGCCCAATAAAGTTAGGTTAGCTAGATCTAATTTTCCTCTCAGGCCTTAGCAGATATAGTAGGTGTCTATATCTAATTACTGAGATCGCCGTTGCTTACTCACCTCTGGAGTGTACCCCCCACTGATCGCTCTGGGGTGTGAGTTACACACAGGCGCGTCCTCCCGAGAGTGGTTTGAGAGGGTAATCTCAGATTAGGTGTGTTTTCCCCGGGCAATTTCTCCCTTGGTCGTTTTTCTCTTTCTTCCCACTTCCCCCTCACGGGGAAAGTGGTAACTATGGCAGACGCCACTACTGCCTCCCCCCCCTTCAGGGGGGGAGGCAGTCCTGACCGACCCCCGACTGTCTCAAGGACGGACTGTCCCCAGACTGAACGGCCTCAGACACGTACCCGCCTTGACATTCATGTAAACAATGCCTCATTCGTCCTGAGATTCATGCGGTTGGTTCTACTCCCCTATCCAGCCTCAATCCCTTCATCATCAAGAAGGTGATTGATGGGTGTGCAGGTGAGGTGGAACAAGTGAAAAAACTTGCGAGTGGAGACCTTCTCGTAAAAACCATGAATTCTGCTCAGGTCAAGGATTTGCTGAAACTGAGGAAGTTCCATTGTCATGATGTCCAAACAACGATCCCCCACTCCATGAATTCCTGCAAGGGTGTTATCACCTGCAGGGATCTTGTGCTTATGGAGGAAGAAGAAACTGTACAGGAACTTTCTCAGCAAGATGTCATAGAGGCGAGGTTCATTACCAGATTCTCGGAAGGCATAAGGACGAGGACCGCAACAGTTGTTCTCACTTTTGGCAAAGTATCTCTTCCAGCCAATGTGAAGGTTGGATACGAAATTGTAAATGTTAGACCGTACATCCCGAACCCCCTTCGTTGTTCAAAATGTCAGCTCTATGGACACCATGAAAAGGCTTGTCGGGCTTCCAACATCGTGTGTGGCAAGTGCACGGCTGTAGGTCACTCTGCTGACAACTGTACATCCGAGACTGAGTGCTGCTTTCCCTGCAAGGATGCTCACTCCACTTCCTCGAGGGCTTGTCCCAAGTGGAAGGAGGAGAAGGAGGTCTGCACAGTAAAAGCGACACAGGGCATTTCCTTCTACGATGCTAGGAAGAAGGTGAAGGTGTTGCACGCAACTCCCAAGCCTAATATCTCCTATGCATCGGCGGTAGTGTCCCGTCCCGTGATGTGCACCGTTGAGACACAGACTGACCTAACATTCGCTCCTCATGCCCCACGCCCTACCTCTCAGTCTAAGCCTCCTGTACGCTCCAACTCTCTGACGGACGTCCCTGTTGCTACTTCCTACTCCCAGGCTGCCGCTGCTCCTTCGCAGTCAGTGTGGCCAATATCAAAGCCAGACAAGTCTGACAAGATTAATTTGACCACCCTCACTAAGCAGTCACGTCCTCATGTCCTTCCCACTCCTGGTCCAGCGAGGGAGAGAAAGAATAGCTCTTCCTCGGTGGAGTCTGGGAGCCTTATCATTGACGAAAATATGGAAGTCTCCATGAACAAGAACCGGGAAAGGTCCCCTGGTAGCCACTCGCCTGGACGCGGGGGGCATAAAAAGCTAAGCATACTGGCCACCCTCGTAAATCTTAAACCGCCGCATTCACTCTATTACAGTGGAATTGTAGAGGTGTCGGGAATAAGTTACACAATATAGTAATCTTGCTGTCAATACACATGCCAGACGTTGTTTGTTTACAGGAGATGTCCCTGAAGGATCATCCTGATCCTCCACAGTTCAAACACTCACTCATATAGAAGATATGAAGGTCACGGAGTTGCCATATACACACACAAATCACACCCACAAACGGAAGTGATTCTAAATTCTACTCTGGAAGCTGTCGCATGCAGAGTAAAATTTAATAACACGTATCTTCTATTTGCTCTCTGTTCTGTCCTCCACACGGCCCCATTGATAGTGATGCTTTAAATTCACTAGTTGAACATCTACCTGGGAATAAGTTAGTGTTGGGCGACTTTAACGCCCATCACTATCAATGGGGTAGCTTGAGGATCGATGGTCGTGGGGAGCAAGTAGCCGACCTAATACTACAGTCCAACCTCTGTCTTCTGAACGATGGTAGAGCGACTCGTGTAGATGATCGTACTGGTAATTTTTCGGCCATTGACTTATCTTTGGCCTCCCCTGGTATACATCAAGATTTCTCATGGGACCCTTACGACGACTCCTTGGGAAGTGATCACTTACCCATCTGTCTTTCTTATACACGCGACATCATTTCAGAACCTCCACCTCCAAAATTTAACTATAAGAAAGCAGATTGGGGATCCTTCTCAAGGATCGCCAGTTTAGATATGTCTGGGGAGACCATGGATGTTAAGGTCGAAAATATAACTACTTCCATATTACACGCAGCTGAGGCTGCTATTCACAAGACTTCTACAATTCATGCGAAGCATAGAGCACATTGGCGGACGCCAGATTGCCGACAAGCATTAAGAAAACGCAATAGGGGATACAGGATTTTTGATAGTCAGCCCACTGAGAAAAATTTTATTGCATACAAACAGGCACGGGCTGAGGCAAGGAGAATAATAAGAAGGGCCAAACGTGTCTCCTGGCGGTCCTTTGTGTCCACGGTGACTCTTACTACACCATTACATAAAGTCTGGTCCACTATAAGAATATTAAATAATAAAGGCCCATACATACCTATCACCACCCTGCAGGTTAATAATAACATCTATGACGAGCCTGTGGACGTTGCTAACATCCTCGCAAGGAGTTTTTCTCATGTAAGTAGCTCAGCCAATTATGATCCACGTTTTCAACATCATAAACGCACGGCTAAGCTACAGATGTTATACTTTGCCACAGAAGACGTAGACTCCCCATACAACCAAGAGTTTACGCTAGATGAACTGCTCCTTGCCCTTAAATCCTGTAAAGACACCAGCCCTGGACCAGACACCATCACGTACGGTATGATCCAGCATCTTAATCAGGACAACCTGATTAAGATGTTAGCATTGTACAATGAGATTTGGGCGTCTCGAACCTTCCCAAACTCATGGCACTTTGTGCTTGCCATACCGATACCCAAAGAGGCTGGTCGTCTTATGAATCCCACTTCATTTCGTCTTATTGTGTTGACTTCTTGTCTATGTAAGGTCATGGAACGAATGGTAAACGATAGGCTTCTTTTTGTTTTAGAGTCGAAGAATTTGTTAAATGATCAGCAATGTGGCTTCCATAAATACAGAAGTTCACTAGATCATTTAATGAATTTGGAGCATTGTATTGCAGAGGCATTTGCCAATAAAGAATTCATGATAGGGATGTTCTTGGACATCCATAAAGCCTGTGACATGACATGGTGACACGGTATACTAATGAAGCTCTATGCTTATGGTTTAAGAGGAAATTTGCCAATTTTTATTTCAAATTTCTTAAGGGACAGGACTTTCTCTGTTAAATTGCCCCGTAACGTAACATTGGATATATTTATCCAGGAAAACGGGGTGCCACAGGGAAGTGTGCTTAGTCCTGCTTTATTTAGTATTATGATCAATGATATTCTGTCATCAGCTCCCATCACCAGGAATCTTAAATACTCGCTCTATGCTGACGATTGTGCAATATGGCACTCCTCCCGTAATGCACAATTTTCAGCTGGGCAGATTCAAGCAGCCCTTGACTCCGTCCACCTATGGGCCTTGCAGTGGAGATTTAGGTTTTCCGTCCGTAAGTGTGCCGCTGTAGTCTTCACTAATCATAACGTACCTAATTTGTGCTTAACTTTGGATAATCAGGCGGTACCTTTTCAAAATTCTGTAAAATTTTTAGGAATACATTTTGATCGAAGAATGAATTTTAAACTTCTCGTTAATACTTTGCTTGCTCGTTGTGATACCTGGGGTGCCGACAAAAAATCTTTATTAATGGTGTATAAGTCCCTTATTCGATCGAAGCCAGACTATGGCGCACAGGTGTATGGCTCGGCATCCGATGCCACGCTGAAGGGATTGGATGTGCTACAGAATAAATGTTTGTGAATGTGTCTTGGAGCCGTCCGGTGTACCCGTGTGGCTCGTATGGAAGTGGAGGCAAATGTGCCTCCCCTCCGTATTCGCTGTGACCACCTGGCCTTGTCCTACGGTGTAAGGAAATTTAGGAAAAGTAATATCGTCAATGTGGCCTGTAACCCCCTGCATCAATACCACCACCTTCTGCGGGGGGGGGTGTCGGCCACTTGCCGTTCGCCTCCACTTACTGACTCAGGAGCTTGGTGTGGACCCCAGTGACTGTGACAAGTTGGTGTTAAAAAATATAGCACCTTGGGAGCCACCTGGCTTTACAGTTGATGTTACGTGGCTCCCAGCACCAAAGGCCAAGGCGCCGGAGGCAGGCGGAGGTCCACCACTTGTTTCGTAACATCATCATTCGTCACTTGGGGTCCCACCACTTGTACACCGACGGCTCCAAGTCGAGTGAATGTGTGGGTGCAAGTGTGTGGTTGACTGAATGTGCCCTCAGGTATCGGTTGCCGACTCATACATCTGTGTTTACTTCAGAACTTTTTGCTATTGACAAAGCCATAGACTATGCTCTCAATTCTAGGCATGACTCATTTGTCATATTTTCAGATTCAAAATCAGCCCTTCAGGCAATTGCATCTTGCACTACGGACTCTCACGAGATCCAGGGCCGCATCGCTAATAAGTTGCATTCATGCAACAAGTCATTCACGCTGATCTGGGTGCCTGGTCATTGTCGTATCTACGGCAATGAGCTGGCTGACTTACTTGCAAAGTTGGCTGTAGAGCTCGAGGTGACTTGGGACGTTCCTCGTGATCTACGGTCGAGTCTCTCTCTCGGAAAGAAATCAATAAATCTTCTGTGGCAAGGTCAGTGGACCAGACTAAATATTCCAACTTGTAAGCCGTACCTGGGCGACTGGGACACTGCCAACCGTCCCAGTCGCCTAGAAGAAAAAATGTTGGCACGGTTACGGCTCAATGCCACCATTTTAACTCACATGAAACCATATATGGAAAGACGCTTCCCACCGCACTGTGACATCTGTAATGCGGTGTTATCTATCAGTCATATCATCCTGCGCTGTCGGCGATTTATTCGTGAACGTGCTTCACTTATAAATTACTGCGGCGCAGTAGACGTCCCCTTCACCCTTTCCACCATCCTGGGTGATGGGGACATTGTTATGACTGATAAATTGATGGCTTTCTTGAGAGAGACCGGACTGATCAGAGTGATGTGACTTTTTTACTGTGTGGTTATGGTTTTTATCACGGTAAAAATGTATATATTGTAATATTAATTAGGGTTGACAGTTGACATATTTTAAATAGTTCCTCCTCCCACTGATCTATTTCTAATATAGATGTCCCCTACATTAAGCCAAGTTCCTTACCTGACAGTCACCAGCTGATGAGTGCAAGTGTGCAATATAGGAAGGTATTGGGCACTTGCAGTCGATGGTGGTCTGCTGGGCGAGGTTCTTCACTTTTTGTACAAATTATGTAAATACATTATACTATCTTGCTTAAGTTATTCTAATTAGGGACGACAGCTGACGTATATGGAAATGTTCCTGACTCGTCTGGTTCCCTTTCATATATTGATGTCCCCTATATTAGGTTGTGCCTCGACTGACAGTCACCAGGTGATGAGTGCAGGTATGTAATGTAGAAAGGCATTACATATCTGCAGTCGATGGTGTTCTCTTGGTCAAGGCTTTTTTTACCATTAGTGTAGGTCTAGTTATTTGTCTCTTAGGATTTAGTATAGGTTAGCGATTTGTCTGTTAGGTGGTTAGTTTTAGGGTATTTAGATTAGGTATTTTTGATTATAAGTAATATAAGGTTAATAATATAAAAAATTAAATAAAAATAATAAAAATAAAAATACAAAAAAATAATAAAATAAAAATTATTATATATATATATATATATATATATATATATATATATATATATATATATATATATATATATATATATATGTACGTGTGCATGAAAGTGTGTATGTTCATATGCATGGATGTGTGTATATATATATATATATATATATATATATATATATATATATATATATATGTTCGTATATATATGTATATATGTGTCAATATATATACATATATATATTTTTGCCTTAATGACCAGGGGCTACGGCCTCAATGGTCGATAGGCAAAAAAAAAAAAAAAAAAAAAAAAAGTCCATCGACTTGATTCAGCTTTGGAGTCTGTTAGCCCTCTCACTGCGACGACTCTTTCATTTAGTTTATTATTGATACATCCACATGATTTTACTGAAATCAAGGACCACTTGTACTGAAGACGTTATTAACTGTATCTAACCCCTCCAGTTCGAAGTCTCTCCCGCATTAAAGGAAATCGTCCCATTGCGGCAAAACTTAAATGGAAAGTACAGTCACCAACAATTATTCGCTTACACTTCGGTGGTGGCTGTGGCAAAGGATGGTGTTACGTGATATACCTTTATGTGACAGCAATAAGAGCCACAAATCAAATGAGTATGAGAGGAAACGATACTCCCTTTTTTTATGGGCAGGGACAAAGCATATGGAAGGTAGGGCACATTGCTGGAAGAGAACTGCAGGTGAATTTTTGCTCACACCTGTACGTCACCAAACTGAAAGGGTGAACCTGAAGGGCTGAAACTCTATCCCATTACTCTTTCTTCACAATGAAAGCTTTCCAAACTAAATCTTGCCATCTCCATACGTTTACGCTTGGGAAGAATTTTTTGACTGATAAGTTTACTGTGTTTCAGGTTAACTTGACCCAAATTTTCGTCCTTTTGCAGATCAGTTCACAGTTCATTGGAAGGTAAGGACAAACTTACACCTCTATATTCTATCCAAAACACTTCTTTGTGACTACATTATATTCTAGTGTTACTATTTTATTACAATTGAGCACTAGAGATGGAGATGGCAATTTTAGGCCAAGTTAAAGTGAAAAGAGTAAAAGATCCTACCTTCTTCACTTCAGCAACATCGTTTGATATTGTATTCTATAAACCACCATTTGTTTTTATTCAGTTTAGGCCGTGACCCTTTCATTTCGAAAAGTCTCCTACGCAGAATAAAACAAGCAGATGCACAGCTTCATCCTGTACATTTAGAGGAAACAGAAACTGCATACCCAATCCTGCGACAACTAAGCCGATTTCGTAGAAATCCATGTTCTAACTTTGCCCTATCTTTGATCTTTTTTTTGGGGGGTGGGGTCTGAACCCCCAAGAATCAGTGATGGGTCACGCTTCCCAGTTATCGCATTACTGATAACAGTCCATTTACTATTAAGCACATTATGGAAGACTGCATTGCACACAATCACCTACGCCAACAACACAACATACACTCTTTGCGAGCTCTGTGGGAAAGCCCGGTCTCGGCCATGGCCTTCCTAAGGGACTCGGGGCTGTTCGGCCAGACTGCCTAGGGAACAACTACTACTACTACTACAGTCCATTGTGCAACATATATATCAAAGCCATATCTGCCTTCCCTTCACACTTTATGAGAGTTTTTAATTTGATTGGAAAACTGTATATAGTGGAAGGTCGGTGAAACCAGACGAACTCACCTGAGAAGTATCATTCAGATTTTTCTCATATTTCTGGTCGTTTTTAATTTTTGGGAGGAGGATGACCCGCTCAAGAATCACTGGGGAGGTCACGCTTCCCCAAATACCACATTAAGGATGATAGTCCATTTTTTCGAAGCCATATCTGGCCTCCTTTCATTACTTCTGATAATTTTTTTTATTTGATGGGGAGGGTGGACCCCCCTAAATTCATGGATGGAAAATTGTATATAATGGAAGACCTTCCCAGTAACCAGACTAACTCACCTGGGGGATTTCATCCAACTCTGCCAAACAGCCTAGGAGTTAAAGCACACACACACAAACACACACATACACACACGGCTTGAATCTCGGCTAGTGGTATAGGGCGAGGTGCCGAAAACGTTACCATCCTGCTTTGAAGGACTGACACACTTCAGATAACACAAACTAAACAGTCACGTTCGTCAACCGCTTACCTGCGTCATGCCAGCATTGCTGTCAGTCAGCCTAACCTTAAGCTGTACTCAAGGCACACCCAGTGGAGTTCAGTGAGGAGTGGTGCAGTGAAAGGTGGTGCGGTATACTGGAAGGTTGGTGTGGTGTGGTGTAGTGTGGTGTGGTGTCGTGTTGTGTCGTGTCGTGGCGAGTGGCATGGTGTGGTGCAGTGGGAATGGTGTGTAGCGAAGTGCTGTGCTGTAATGGGAGTTAATGTGATGTAGTGTGATCTGGTAGCGTCTGGCGCGGTGTGGTGTTATGTGGTGTGGTGTTGCGTTGTGTGGTGGGGTGCTGTGTGACTTACTTTGGTGTGGTGTCGTGTCGTGTTGTATGGTATTGCGATGTGGTGTGGTGTGATGTTGTGGGAGATGGTGTGGTGTTGTGTGGCGTGGTGTGGTGTGGTGTGCTATGCTGTACAGTGCTGCTCTGTGATGCAATGTGATGTGATGCGTTGTGGTGCTGTGGAAAGTGGTGTGGCATGGTGTGGTGGGATGTGATAATGTGTGCAGGAAGGTAGTGTGGTGTGTCATGGTAGGTGGTTCGATGTGTGGTGATGGTGGGGGGGGGTGAGGTGGGGCAGTGGAGAGGGGTGAGAGTGCATATAAGTGTTTCGTTTATGTGAGCTTACCATTTTCTGTTGGTACCCCTAGCCGTCCACCGAGGAGAGCCGCAGTTATCGCCGAGAAAGGGCAGGAGTAGGAAAGGTTTAATAATGTCTACCGTCTGTACGAGTCATAAAGGCAGACATAACTTCAACTGACTCCCAGTCTTCTAGAGTACGAAAGACAACAATCGAACTTAACTATCGCGTGGTGGCGTCATCTCTCACCTTGATTTCACGATAACGTCAGACGATTTTATGTAACTGAGAATGAGTCTTAGGAACCTGCAAGTTTTTATTATTATTTCTATGAATTGGTCGGAACAATGATAGTCTTCCATTCCATCTGATTCCAGACTTAATTCAGCTCGAATGTACTGCACCCTTTTGTTTTAGTGCACTTTTTCGCGTCAATTAATAAGTATATGAAAAAATAACTAATTAACACTTTTGCAGAAGTTGACTCATATGTGTATTATATCAAGGCGAACGGTAGATTTTTTTTTTCAACTGAGAGAAAAGCAAGCAGACATTTACAGTACTTCACAAACTATCTAATCCAACTCTTTCTCTGTTTGATCCCATAGAAAGTAAATTTAGGCTAATACTAACCAGTTTTGCTCAGAGGAGAAAAATCGTGACGGTCAAAAACGTTGAAGATTAGTAACACTGAAAAAAAAAAAAAAAAAGACGAATCAGTTGCAGCGCGTAAAATAGTGACAGTTTACAATATCAAAACAGGATGTTACAGTGACAAGTCGGAGATAACTGGACGCAGAGAGGATAAGTGGAAACACTGAGCCTAAGAGGACACAGAGGACGCAGCGAGGATTAGCGAACTCAGTGGAGATTAGTGGACGCAGTGAAGGTTAGTGGACATAGTGAGGATTAGTGGACGAAATGAGGATTAGTGGATGATCTGGGAAAAGGTAGATGATGTGAGAGTAAGCTTGCGAAGTGAGTAGAAGCAATACAGTGATAACTAGACGTGTTTACTGTATTGCCGGATCCTCTAAATAGTACGACCTATCCACACACAAGTATTTATTTTAGTTATACGTCATTAATTAGATGGGATTAAGAGGAGCAGAGAGGTTGGGCGAGGTGCAGTTAATATTTTCCCCTCTCACTAGTGTGGCCTGCTGTGGGATGCCGGAGTTCTACAAGCTGAAAAGTTATTCGTATTTGTTTGTGTTCATCTAAATGTCGTTTTCAATGTATTTTTTTTTATTCGTGTGCAATATACATCTTGTATATTATAGATATCTGCAGGCTCTAAACTCTATGTTCATATGACAAATCAAATATTACAGTACAACAGTGTTGACTGCACTGGTGGTGCTGCACAGGGTTGCCTGGAGTAAGTTAAAACAAGTGACGCTCGACTGATCAGTTTGATTGACTAAGACGCTCATAGGTCGGTCCGTATGAGGATCCGGTAATAGGCAGACAGATTTACAGATGAAGTGAAAAGAAACAGATAAATAAGAGGACGAATTGAGACCAAGCAGATGAATAAGTGAACAAAGTGGGATTAAACAGATGAAGTGAAAATCAGCAGACGAACTAGTGAACCAAAGTGACAGTAAGCGGACGAATGTGCAATGAAAGTGAGAATAAGTGATGGCATTAATGGACGAGGTAAGGATAAACGGACGAAGTGGGAATAAACGAACGAATTAAGGATACAGGGACAAATTAAGGTTATACGGACGAATAAGTTGCCGAAGTGATGGTGCTGAGGGTTGCAAAGTTAAGGTCCTGTCGATGGGGGTCCTGCCTCACCTGGCTCGTATGGGGCACCTGCCTCTCCTGCCTCACCTGCCTCGCCTACCTCGCTGTCCTTATCTCAGGCAGGTGCATTGATTCGTATGGTTTTTCACTGGTTATTCACTCAAGGTTATTCACAGGTTATTCACTCACAGGGTTATTCACTTGTTATTCATTGATTAACAACGGTTATTCACTCACATGGTTATTCACGGGCTATTCACTAACATGCTTATTGTTGGCTATTCACTCACATGGTTATTCACTTGTCATTAACTCACATGGTTATTCACTGGTTATTCACTTTTATTCACTCAATCACATGGTTACTCACTGTCATGCGCCGACTCACATGTCTGTTTACTAGTTATTCACTCACACGGTTATTCACTACCTACTCACGCACAAACACACACACACACACACACACACACACACACACACACAAACGGACGGGCGGACAGTTATTCACTAGTTATTCACTTATTCACACTGGTTATTCACTCACTGACATGGTTATCCACCGTTTATTCACTCACTCATGATATTCACTGTCTATTCATTCACATGGTTATTCATATGGTTATTCACTAAAGTGGTTATTCACTAGTTTTTCACTCACGTGGTTATTCACTGGTTATTCACTACTTCACATGGCTATTCACTGGTTTTCCATTCACAAACATGGTTAATCTCTGGTTATTCACTGATTATTCACTGGTTATTCACTGCCTATTTGCTCATATGGTTATTAATTGGTTATTTACCCATATGATTTTTCATTTATTATTCATTCACATAATTGATCTTTGGTTATTCAATCACTTCATTAATCATTGGTTATTTACATGGTTACTGGCTGGTTATTTACTTACATGGTTACTTACTGGTTATTTACATGGTTACTGGCTGGTTATTTACATGGTTACTCAATGGTTATTTACTCACATGGTTACTCACTGGTTATTTACATGGTTACTCACTGGTTATTTACATGGTTACTCAATGGTTATTTACATGGTTACTCAATGGTTATTTACTTACATGGTTACTCACTGGTTATAAATTCACTTATGGTTATTCACTTCTTATTCACCATTCACAGTTGTTATTTACTCGCATGGTTATTCACTGGTTATTCATGCACCCATATGGTTATTCACGAGTTATTCACTCATTTAATTAGTGTCACTGGTTTCTCACTAAGTCACACCGTTTCTGACTTGCTTATTCACTGACTCACCTGACCGTTCAGTCACGTGTTATTGGTTAGTGACTCAAATGGTTCACTCACAGGCTAATTTATTTTCTGACGAATGATTGTTCAGGTATATGCATACTAACTGCCTAGTGCTAGCCCGCAAAAATTTGCGGGATTAGGTAAGTCTTTCCATCACAAAGATTTTGCAGATACTATTATCTTTGTTTAGTACACCGTTATTGAGTCTACCATGACCAATTCTGACAGTTTCGCCCCGCCTCGTCGCACGCTATCACCGATTTTCTCTGATACTCCCTGGACTTATCCCGCCTTAATGCAAAAAGAATTAGGTCGATATCTATTAGCGTTCTCGTGAAAGGAACGAACAAACGCACAGACAGACACACATGCAAAGCTTGAGTTTATTATTCAGATTTTCCCTGACTCATACTGCTACTGACTCGCTAGATCATTCACTGACTCATTGTGTATTTACTGACAAACGTTACTTAGTCACTGTTGCTCACTGCCACACTTAGTTCTTCACGAGTCATTCACTGACTCACATCACTATTCATATACTCACTGGGTGCTTCAGTCACCTGATCATTCACAGACTCTGTTATACACTGATTATTTACTGGCACACACGGTAACTCAGTCACTTGATTATTGACTGATTCATTTATCAGTTCAGTCACTCGGTTATTCACGGATTCAGTGTTGTACTAAATCATGCGGTTATTCTCATTAATGATGCAGATGACTTTTCTTTATGCAGACTAGTTCTTGTTGTTGTTGCTGCATAACCTTAGTCTGCGGCCGAGCAGACACACCAACCATAGGCAAGCCATAAGGCAAGCAATCGCCCCTGCAGGCCCGACTATGCAGTGGACCGACTTTAATTTGTGTTAGCGCCTCGCCACAGCGAGGCGCGGGGAAGAGTGTGGAGGTTTGGTTCCTGGATCGACGCGGCATTTGCGTTCCTCCATCCAGTTTACAGGGGCTTCATATTAGGCTCTACGTCACCTCGTTACTTAGTTATCTGGTTGCCTCCCAGAGTTGTAAATGGTTTCTTGGGCTACAGGAAACTATTGGGCTTGTCATCACTCTAGAGCCACCTGAAGTAGAGAGAAGAGTAATAGAAGTGAAAGGAAGAATGGAAGAAAATAGGACGAGGGGAGGATAGGCAGAAAAACAATAATTAGGATGAAGGATGAAGTAGGTAGTGCTGCATCGAGTGGATGATAGTCGCCACCACCTACCACCTATTCAGACTAGTTAAACTATTGTGGATATACTTAATCCCTTCAGCATGAAGACATTTGTCACACACACACACACACACACACACACACACACACACACACACACACAGGCGCGCTATTCAAATCCTGCTTTTGCTCCACGCTAGCGGATGTAATAATCTAATTTCCGTCTGTAATGATAGCATAGAGCCATGACAGGACCTTCACTTACGCGGGGCTCGAACTCATCTCGTCACTACATGTTCCAGCTCCAAGCAAATGAAGGCGCTTTCATGGTTCACTGCTGTCACAACTTGTCATTGCTAAATATACAGTTTCTGTGGACTTATATACGTGCTCTTGCGAAGCGAGAGCGGGTATTAGTTTTGATGTGTGTGTGTGTGTGTGTGTGTGTGTGTGTGTGTGTGTGTGTGTGTGTGTGTGTGTGAATAAAATCACATGATATAAATACATTTTTAACCAAGCGTGGTGGAAGGCTTGACGATCAGTCAGTTAGTAATCCAACTGCTTTCTAAAACAATAGGTCAAAGACCAGGGTCACAGGGCTAGGCCAAACAGTAACCAAGCAAAACAACATTTTTATCCAATTTACACCAGACTTGGAGGAAGTGTTTAGGGCAAGGCAAGAATGAAGTGATTCATTTGTGAGAACAATCATTGATGAAAGACACAGGCACAGAACAAAGCCAAATTATGACTTGTGTGTGTGTGTGTGTGTGTGTGTGTGTGTGTGTGTGTGTGTGTGTGTGTGTGTGTGTGTGTGTGTGTGTGTCTGTCTGTCTGTCTGTCTGTCTGTCTGTCTTAATTTCATAAGTAAAAAAACTTTAATTCTTTAACCAAACTTGGTAGATGGGTTGAAGGTTAGGCACGCGGTAAAGAACAGTAGGAGAAAGGTCTAGCTCACAGGACGCGGCCACCTTAATAATAACCGGAATATGGAATGATTGGAGAGAAACTGTGAATGAAAAAAAGGTGACGCGGCCCTAAGAGGATATTCTCCCGCATTTGGTCCGATCAGCTGATCAGGTCAGGAGCGGGCAAGGGGATGGGTCTATTATGATGTGGCAGAGGTAAACCAGCTTTGTTGTCGGGCCCTGCTGAAGTGTCGCTGATTGCACTGCGCGGCTGACCCTCGTGCGCTGTCGTGCGGTAAGGATCTGTCCCTTCTTTTAAGGCTAAGGTAGGAATCCATGTGTGTGTGTGTGTGTGTGTGTGTGTGTGTGTGTGTGTGTGTGTGTGTGTGTGTGTGTGTGTGTGTGTGTGTACACACGAGTAAATTGAGAGTGTGTCGTCCTGTCTCGGCTACCCCACTTTCTTTGGGTGAATCAGCCTAGTAATATAGATAGTCACTAAACTTCGTGGAAGGGTTGACGATCAGGCAGGAATAAATGCTTTGGATTTTCATATCACTTAGATAAAGGTACAGGTCCCATGGAAAGGTCAAAGGTCAAGGACACTGGACAAAGTCAACTCAAACAGTTGTATTTGATTTGAGCCAACTTTGGTGGAAGGGTTAAAGCTCTGACAAGAACAAAAAGAATCAGTTTTGAGAAGTCAGTTACAGGTCAAAATAGCAGAACAAGGTCAAAGCTGGACCCGTGTGCCTGTGTGTGAACAAAAAAACTAAATAATAAGGAGTTTTGATCTGATTTTGATCAAATATGGTGGATGAGTTGAGGATAATCCACAAGGCAGACCTAACATTTTTTTAGAGCTTTAGGTGAAAGGTCATGGGCGCATGACAAGGTTAACCTAAGCAGTTTTTACCCTGTGTAGACTATACTCTTTGGAAATGATTAAAGAGATTTTAATTTGAGAAGTATAAGTCAAGGGTCAAGGTTTCAGAAAAAGGTCAAATTTCACAAGGAAATGTATAACTGATGAATGACTGGGTAACATTTAATCCGACAGTTTGATCTGATTCGACGCAAAGATGGTAGAAGGGTTTTTGTTAGCCAAAAATGAAGTAGTCCGACTTTTTAAATACTCTGTGGAAAACCAAGTTCACAGTGCATAATCATGTATTCGACCCTTAGACCAGTTGATGGGTGTGGGTGTTGCTCTTTTTGTTTTCCTTTTGGTTTTGTTTTAATAAACGTCTAGTTTTATGGCACGAACCCCTCGCAAAATAACTCATTTATATCACACTGTTGTGGATTTTCTGACTTGAGACAAATTTTTCTTAATCATTCTAACGTTTTGCCACTGGACTGGTTTTCCTTAACCCTGTGGAGCTCAGTGTCGTTCAGTGGTGACGGTTTGACGCATTTTCAAAACATAAGCATGGAGGAAACCCCAAAGTAGGAACCAATGAACTTTTTGACTATGCCAATATATTGCCATCATGCCAGAAATCGAACCCGGGACTCTCAGGTGAGAGCCAGGCAGCAAACCACTATGCCACGACCAGGTAAAAGTTATACCACATTGTCACAATCTTGTAACCGATGTCCCTCCGCCCCCACTGTGGGCCTGAAGAGGATAAGATAACCCCCTGGCACTCGGGCAAGTAGATGCTTTTAATCTATCCCAGTGTGGGATAAAACATAACCTCCTTGGCAGAGGTAAAGATGGGCATTGTGGGTTGGCCGTGATGGGTTTGATGGTGATTTAATTCAAAGGTTTCTCCCAAAAGAGGAAAAAGAACAACAAAACAAAAAGATACTAAGCACACGCGGCTTCCTTATACCTGAGGTCACACGGTATAGGTAAAAGTATGTATACATACGTACATACTGTACTAACACATCCGTCAGCATCCAGACCCACCCACAATTGGTGGGAATTCTTCACCACTTCTGATTCCTTCACTACCCTGAATCATTTCACTGTTGTACCCTTATTTTCCTCCTGCCTTCCAGTCCATTATTTCAATGACTATTATTACCTCCGCCAAGGAGGTTATGTTTTACCTCGCTTTGGTTTGTTTGTCGGTCTGTTAGCAGGATTACTCTAAGAGTCATGAACGGATTTTGATGAAATTTTGTGGAAGAGAGGGCTATGGGCAAAGGAAGAAATTATTAAATTTGGGGGCAGAACCGGATCCGGAATATCCTGCACAATATCTCCAAAAGCTCTTAATGAATTTCAATGAAATTTTATGGAAAGGTGGGCCATGGACCAAGAAAGTACTGACTAAATTTGGGGGCGGATCCGGATCTGGATCCGGGATTACTCAAAAAGTTATGAATGGATTTTGATGAAATTTTGTAGAAGGGTGGGCCATGGACCAAAGAAGAAATCATTAAATTTTCGGGCGGATCCGGATCCGGGATTACTCAAAAAGATATGAACGGATTTTGATGAAATTTTGTTTGAAGAGTGAGCCATGGGCCAAGGAAGAAATGACATTTTGGGACGGATCCGTATCCGGATCCGGAGTATCCCGCACAATATCTCCAAAAATTCTCAGTGAATTTCAGTGAAATTTTGTGGAAAGTTGAGTCATGAACCAAGAAAACAGTAGTTACATTTTGCTGCGGATTCGGATCCTATATCCACGGATCCTGATCCGGATCCTTTTTAATAGTAGTGGCACTGGCGGAGATATGCGCTTTCTGAGTGCTTTGTAGTTAAGATACATTCTAGAGGAGGTGGTAATCAAGTGGTTGGGAAAGTGATCAGTTGTATGAAAAGACGCGAATTCCATCTCAGACTGAGTCAGGGAACAGCTTGATTACTAAAAATTCGCTAAAACAAACTTTTCATATCTTCCTAGTCAAAGTGAAGAGCTTGCATAGATTCCACCTCCAAGAGGCTATTGATGGTTTTTCTATCATGTAATGACATGAAGGGATGTAGACTGGTCACCTTACCTTAAATGCACTGAACTGCGGTAGCTAAGACTCATGCGGTAATATAGACTGGCTATTACCGTTCAGTGTTACTTTCTGCCATCTCTGGCCTCATTACTAATGGGGCATAATTTCCTTATGGAGTCCTTCATATAGTTCTCAAGAGTTTTGTTTCTGTGTTAATACCTGGCCTTGGCAAACTGTCGTATGCGTCTGTCAACAAGTATCATTCATTCTCTCTGGAAATTTGCACTCATCTACCCTGTCCCATGGGTCACCTTTTCCAACCTGCACTATTACCCAGTTGCTCTTATCTCCTGTACTTCCTAGACTTCGGGTCTGTTCTGAACAGAAGCGTTCCCCTCGCTATTATTCTTTTTTGACACTTGGCCATCCTCTTTTCGTCATTTCAGTACAACTTATTTTACAGGACCTTTGACCGAGTCTAAAACTGATATCTACTTTCTAAAATGTCCTCAAACAGTTTACTCCGCTCTCTGTGCCCCCATTTCAAATATCCTTTCTGGATATTCTGCTGCTGCAGTAGTAAATGACTGCTATTCTTTGAAAGTTATCACATAGGGTGTCCTTAGAGTTATGTTCTTCCATCAAGTCTTTACCTGTTATTCATCATGAAGGTAAGATTTTCCATCTAGTCTTTACCTGTCATTCATCATGAAGGTATGATTTACATTTACTCCTGTTCACTCATACACCAATAAATCTACCTTTCCTATTTCACCAGTTTCTCTATCACAAACTCTCTATAATATTCCAGTAACAGTAAACATAGCTTCAGAGTTATCCTTTACTTTTGACTAAGACGATGGAAACCTTGATGCATAATGTGAAAAGGCAGATCAGCTCTCTTGTTTTATTACCTCTGGTCGCTGTGAGTTTTCTTGCATTTCACACACACACACACACACACACACACACACACACACACACACACACACATGCACTCTCTAAACAAACTATTTAGCCAGGCATTTCTTCATAATAAGCAAACAAACCATGAATATCCTGTAATTTAAGCTGTCACACTTTATCACAAAAAGAGATTTCAAGCAATTCAATCGTATGAAGTATTTTTATGTAATCAAACAACCATTAACTCTTTATTCAGCTTTTGGAATTTTATAGTTATGGGAGGTTCCTTAGAAGGAAGGAATTAATGAAGGCTGAATCTATCCACTCCAGTTTGAAAAGTCTCTCTCCAAGCTAAATGCAAACATCTGATGGTAGCAAGGATGAAATACCGGGATGTCAGTAAACAGCTCTCCACTACAGACAGACATCGGCACACATGAGGGTATCTTGTATTTTATGAAGCCGTCTCAGTCTGCTGATGTGGGCGTGGGTGTGGCAGTGGTAAAAGCAAATAAGTAAATAATGCTGCGTGGGTTTGCCAGAGGGAAATGGATGTGAGCAAATAATGCTGCATAGGCACATATAACACTGACTGAGCCGTCCCTGCACCGCACAAGAAATATCTCCCGGCGGACTGGAAGAGGAGCGTTATATATGGACCTTCCTGTAAAAAAAAAAAAAAAAAATCGTACTAAAGAGGGTATGGAATTCAATTTACTCATCAATAACTCCTCTCTTTCTGTGGGCAAATTCATATCTAAGACCAATTATTTACTCTTTTTGTGAGCAACTTCCGGTCTAGGACCGCATATATGTTCTCTTTCTGTAGGCAACTTCTGATCTAGGGCCGCATATTTTCGTTGACTTGT
This sequence comes from Coenobita brevimanus, assembly GCF_032717465.1. NCBI lineage: Eukaryota > Metazoa > Arthropoda > Malacostraca > Decapoda > Coenobitidae > Coenobita > Coenobita brevimanus. Next base: position 40,744,379 of record NC_137025.1, on the reverse strand, counting down.
ATGGCTCTCCTTTACTGCCGTATTTTTAAGCCGTTCAGTCCAATTACGTATTTAACTTTTTGAGCAGTAAATCACAATTACGTGTGAGATATATATATATATATATATATATATATATATATATATATATATATATATATATATATATATATATATATATATATATATATATAAGTGCGCGTGCACACGTGTGCTCAAACAAGTGATGGCAACATGTAAGCAACACAATAACGAGCACACTCCAAACGTGGTGGGAAGAGCAACGTCCAGATCATGTTGGCGACATCATGATGTTTCAGCTGCCTGGTATGGACACACTTATCCCATAGCCTCTGCTGCCAGTGTTCGAAGCTACACTGAAACATGCTTGCATACACCTGTCCAAATACTGCTGCAAACATGTTCCCGAACATGTTGCCAGCCGCGTTGCCAACATATGTTCAAGAGAACGTGTGGACGCGCAGTAAGGTATAACTCGCTAGGATAAACGAAATGTGGAATGCCGAACTTTTGTCTGTTATTTCAAAAATATCACCCTGAAGGTGTCTTGAAGGAATAGACGAAAAATCGGTATCCTACTTTTAATTTTCTGGCGGTGTATATTTTGTATTATTGCTACCACGTGAAGGAGTAAGTAACCCCCAGTACTAAGCATTTGTATTAGGCTCGGGAGAGATTTTTCGAAAGCATTCATTTACCCCTTCACCCCAAGAGTTCTGCGGTAAACTAAGAGAGAGAGAGAGAGAGAGAGAGATCCCGCAAGTTAAATTTTAACAAAATCTTGTGTCCACCTGATTAAAGTCAAATTGATGCCACAGGACTGAATGGCTTAAGATTTCTTTTCTTAACGAATTGACAGTTTTCATTACAGCCTTTCCATGTGTTTATTTGCTATGAAACACCTGCTGTGTGCATATGTGTGTGTGTGTGTGTGTGTGTGTGTGTGTGTGTGTGTGTGTGTGTGTGTGTGTGTGTGTGTCTGAATGTGAGCACTCGAGCCTGTGTGTATGTCTGTGTGGCACTTCTTTGGCGTCTGTGTGTGTGTGTGTGTGTGTGTGTGTGTGTGTGTGTGTGTGTGTGTCTGAATGTGAGCACTCGAGCCTGTGTGTATGTCTGTGTGGCACTTCTTTGGCGTCTGTGTGTGTGTGTGTGTGTGTGTGTGTGTGTGTGTGTGTGTGTGTGTGTGTCTGACTGTGAGCTCTCGAGCCTGTGTGTATGTCTGCGTGGCACTTCTTTGGCGTCTGTGTGTGTGTGTGTGTGTGTGTGTGTGTGTGTGTGTGTGTGTGTGTGTGTGTGTGTGTGTGTGTGTAAAAAAGAGAGAGAGACCTCGAGCCTGTGTGTGTCTGTATATCACTTCTCTGGTGCCTGTGTGTGTGTGTGTGTGTGTGTGTGTGTGTGTGTGTGTGTGTGTGTGTGTGTGTGTGTGTGTGTGTGTGTGTGTGTGTGTGTGTCCCCTCACGGGAACCACCTTGTCACGGTGGAGGGCTTCTGTGCCCTGGAAATCTGATGGCTGTACCAGTGGGGGGAGATCCCCCCCGGACTCAGCAGAGGGATTGAGTTATCCACGCTGGAGGGGCAAACAGTCATAGGTCATACTACATATTTCCACGTCCACTGCCGTGCGGATTGCCCTTGAATGGGTCAAGGCTATAGGAGTAAGCCCCAAAAAAAATCCGTGAGAGAAGTCCCACGGAAGGCAAGACTCGACACACAGAGCTTCCGGCAGTCTCCTGCGACCCTGCTCAGTAGATGATCATCGTGAATCTTCATGCCACTATCACAGGCTGAGAGAAGCCAAGTCGTGTGGTGGTAAGGACTGCGCACCTTCACCATCACATCAAATCCATTCATTACACAAGACCACTGCTATACTCACCTACCATTTCTTCCTTTCATCAAAATCAAAAGACCTATGACATAAGGATAGGGTGATAGTGACAAGCCAAGGATGTGGCTGAAAGTTGCTAGCACGAGTCCTGCACATAGACGGCACTGGCCAAGGGGTCGCTGACATGATGGCATAGATCATGCCTTCGGCAGCATCCAGTGTAACTAAGCAGCCGGAAACGGATGCCAACTGCTTACCCCTGGCGGGGAGAGGTTTAGAAAAGGTGCTGCTATGCACCGCCTGGGCAGATAACAGCGTCTGTCAAGGCATCTTAAATTGCGATTTAAAAACCAAAGGAATCACCCTGACTCTTGCTACCTAGAACATAGAAACCTTGCTTGATACTGACCACGACACACGACCTCACCGCAGAACTGTCCTTATTGCCCACGAACTGAAAAGACGTAAAATAGACATTGCTGCCTTATTTGAGACTCACCTTTCGGGAGAAGGTAAGTTAACAGAAGCAGAAGGGTGTACCTATTTTTAAAGGGGATACCCAGACAATGTAAGAAGAAACCATGGTACTGGCTTTACTGCCCCGAAGCAAACTACTTCAGAATATCCAAGAAACACCTGTGGGTTTATCAGAGAGATTGATGTCTTGGCAAATACCACACTCCTAAGGCCAATATGCAACACTCATCAGTGCCTATGCCCCAGTACTTGATTCTGAGGACACCGTCAATGATTCCTTTTATGTCTGTTTGGATGCTACCATTTACTCAAAACCACCTAATGACAAACTGATCCTGTTTGAGATTTTAATGCCAAAGTAGGATAAAATAATCACCTCCAGCAAGGCATCACAGGCTTGCACGGTGTTGGTAACATGAACATCAATGGCCTTAGACTGCTTTCCTTATACTTGGAACACAGTCTGATCATCACCAACACTTTTTTTCAACTTAAGAATTAATGCAAGACCAAATGGATGCACCCAAGATCTAGACATTGGCACCTAATTGTAAGGCAGCGAGATCGAATAGAATTTCTTATAACCCGAGCTATGAGAGGTGCTGAATTCTCAACAGACCATAACCTTATAGTCACCAGTACAATTAGTCATACAGCCACAAATATGCCGCAGACCATCCACCAAGAAATATAACTAGTAGTTTAAGGGATCTGGCAACTTGTAACACCGTCCACAGCACTATTACATGCAAGCTCTCCCAATGCCCACCATTTGATCCAGGCAACAATGCAATAAACCTAGACCCAGAGTGGCTGGACATTAAGACACTGCTCAAAAGCATTGCGGAAAGAAACCCTAGGCTTTTCTATGTGCTGCCATAAAAACTGCCTTGATGAAAATGCTGAGGGCATACATGACTTTCTTTCAGTGAAGAATAGAGCACATAACGACTGCTTGGCCCGTCCTAGCTCGTTAACCCTAAGAACTGAATTCCAGAATCCCAGGAATGAAACCCAGAGAAAACTGCATGACATGAAGAACTAATGGTGGACTGAGCAAACAAAAGTGCTGCAAAGACTGTCTGATATTAACGACCAATATGGGTTCTACAAGTCCATTAAAACCATCAATGGGGTAACCACACACAACATCAATCCTGTTCAATCAGCCGAGAGAGAGCTCCTAGATGATAAGCAAGCAATCCTGGAAAGATGGGCACAAAACTCCAATACCTTACTCGGTCAAAGAAACTTTGTGAAGCACAGTATCCTAAATAACATCCCAACTGCTCCTTAAGCTGCAGATCTCGATGTCCCACCAACACTTGCAGAAACTGTTCAGGCCATCTAGTCTATAAAAAATAACAAAATCCTTGGCCTTTACTGCATACCATCTGAAATGATCAAAGAGTGTGGCCAGTTACTTCACCATTGCATCCATAATCTGATATTGACTATCTGGGACCAAGGACAAATTCCATCCGAATAGCTTACTTCTGATGTAATAATGATTTACAAGAAGAATAGGGACTGCTCAAATTGTGACAAGAACAGAGGTATCACCCTCGTTGTGAATGCTAGCAAAGTACTAGCCATGTTAATGTTACCCAGACTGACAAAAAATTTGATTGAGTCAGCACTTTCTGAAACGGAATGTAGAGTTTGAAAGGAAAGAAGTACCTGTGATAATTATTATATTTGTTGCCTGACAGATACAAGAGAAATGCCACGAGCAGAGCCGTGACTTGTATATTGCATTCATTGGTCTTGTAAAGGCATTTGACACCGTCAACAGAGAACTTTTATAGAATGCTCTTTAAAAATTTGGAGTTCCAAACAAATTTTAATCATCCTGAAGAGCCCTTCATTGTGGGTGTGGGCATAAATCATGGATGTGTCTTGGCTTCTGCCATTTTAAATATATATCTCACTGCAGTCACCCTATTTAGTCACCAACAATGGACACTGATGATGAAATAAAGAAACCAGTTCTGTCTGGATGGTAACTTATTTAATCCCAGACGTCTTCAAGCACAATCAAAGACTGAAATGGCTCATTTCCTAGAACTACAGTATGCTGATGACTGTGCTGTCCTTCCACATACCCCAGAAGCCCTACAACACTCTCTCACCAACATTTCCAACATATACCTTGCAATGGGGCTCCGAATAAATGTCAGTAATACAGAAAAAACATCTTTGAGAAAGAACGCAGCAGAGTCTATTGCGATTCAGATTAATGGCGAAAATGTAAAACAAGTAAAGAATTTTACCTTAGAATAGTGCTCACAGACAAACAATATTGCTGCAGAAGTTCTTGCACAAAACAACCATGCCTCAGCTTCTTTTATGCGTCTCAGATCCAGAGTCTTTCAAAACACCAACTTGGGAATCGACATGAAAGAATTTGTATATATGGTTGTTTGTCCCTCCACTCTCTTATACGATGCTGAATCCTGGGCTACTTACCAGCGCCACATCAAACAGCTCGTGTCTCTTCACATCTGATGCCTACATCAGATCCTAGGACTCACATGGGAGAATAAAGTCTCTCACTCACAAATTCCCCAGCAGCCAACATCAACCAGCATTGAAACCATGATGGCCAAAAAATAGTTTAGATGGGTCGGACACTGTTCTGCATGCCTAAGCATCGCCTTCCCCGCCAGGTTCTGCATGGCCAGCTCTCTGCAGCACGTAATAACCCAGGGGGACAGAAGAATAGATATAAAGATCATGTAAGGACAAATCTGAAGAAATGCAACGTCACACCAAGAGATCTGGAAACCAATGTCTCTGGCAGCAGTCACTAGTGAGCCCTCTGCAGTGAAGAAACCATTCATCTCGAAATAACTCAGAACCTGACCAGAGAACAGCATAGAAAACAGAGGCACAACCAAAACAGTTCTCCCAGTAAACGAGGACTTAACATATCGACTTTATGGCAATGTTCGTGGATCCAGAATTGGTCTGCACAGTCACACACGTTGGCACCAAAGACTGAGAAACACATCATCTTAGTGATTTTAGTAGCCATCACCTTCTGTAGTAGAAGGAGAGCTTTAAGTAAGTAAAGTTAAATGTGTGTGTGTGTGTGTGTGTGTGTGTAACCTCTGAAATCTGTGTGTATGTCTGTATATCACTTCTCTGGTGTCTGTGTTTGTATGTGTGTGTGTGTGTGTGTGTGTGTGTGTGTGTGTGTGTGTGTGTGTGTGTGTGTGTGAGACATCTGGAGTCTATGTGTATGTCTGCATATCACTTCTCTGGTGTCTTTGTTTGGACGTGTGTCTGTGTGTATGTGTTTGTGTGTGTGTGTGTTTATGTGTGTGTGTGTGTGTGTGTGTGTGTGTGTGTGTGTGTGTGTGTGTGTGTGTGTGTGTGTGTGAGAGAGAGAAAGAGAGACCTCTCGAGCCTGTGTGTATGTCTGTATGTCACTTCTCTGGCGTCTGTGTGTGTGTGTGTGTGTGTGTGTGTGTGTGTGTGTGTGTGTGTGTGTGTGCTTACGACGAGGTGGGGGCCAAAGGTCTATCTGACTGCGTAAAGATCAAGGAAAAGTGCGCAACGGAAACTATAGAGTCAAAGAGCGAATTAACCACACCACGTCATAAGCTCAAAATTTGGGAAAACATTAATAAAATCTAAACAAATAGCAATGGCAAAAAGTGGGAATGAAATAGACAATTAAAAATACTTAACGTACTTTCCTTAAGCCTTAAAGTTACAAGAACAAAATCAAGCAGGTTCGAAATGGATTGTCAAACTAAGAGTTGCAGAAATTATCCTAAAGATCCAAACGTCAATGATAATGGCATGTAATAACACAGAAACTAGCCCCTGCGTTCTTGAAGCTCCCGTGGGGGCAACAAAGGCTTGCATAAAAATAAAGATACATACTCTTGACACTTAAGTAAAATGAATGACATTAGCAGGAAGAGCTGGAGTGGCTCATAATTAGCACTTCTTACAGAGTAAATAATTGTAATATTACTAAGTACAACTAAACAAGTAGATCATGTGATGACACTATTAATTACTAAACATTAACTTACACGTGGCAGGTATTCACTACAAAATCGTATATACAAAGTCCCAAAGCAGAACACACAACCCCTCGGTTTAAACTTCAGTCGCTAATTCAACTTGATAACTGACAACCAGTGGCATATCCAGGATTTTTGCCAGGGGGGCAAACACTTGGAATTTTTCCCCAAAATATCTGTCACCACACTGGCGTGAGTGTCCCGAACACACACACACACTTTCCCTCATTCGTGTTACTATCGCTTTTTCCCATTCTCTTTTGCGATCTTCTCTCTCTCTCTCTCTCTCTCTCTCTCTCTCTCTCTCTCTCTCTCTCTCTCTCTCTCTCTCACTTAGCACATATGTGTAAATTAAAATTCGCTGCCGCATCCATCCCCAGTCTCGTATTCCGTTTTGTACTACTGCTGTGGTGGTAGCCAATAGAAATTCTGTTTTCCACTACTTATTCTTTTAGTTTGATTCTCGTTGGCTCAGGCATCAGGTGGTGAATACGTCAAGACTGACCATAAGTAAATACATCTGGTGGGTTTCTATCTATCTGCCTATCTGTTTGTCTATTGCCAGACGCCTTAAACCCGTAAGGGGTGGCCATAAACAAACAAATCTGGTGGGATTAACCTCTCTTACCCATTGAGGCATTGACTCAGGTGACCAGTCGACCTGCCCCGCTCAGCAGAGAATGATTTTCGTATCTCCTGAACTGTACTGTACTGTATGGAAAGGATTTTTCCATTAAGGAAAAAAAAAAAAAAACGGCGTAAAGTTATTCCTCCTGAAAATTTTCACCTAGAAAAGTTGGGGAGACAAAAGATACTCTATCCCCCAGGCTCCAAAGAGTGAGGGGGGGGGGGCA